>NC_091285.1:672846422-673536680 GCF_032444005.1 Ranitomeya imitator | reverse complement strand
CAGTGAAAAACTGGAATCAGTGGCCGGATTCATCATTTCACCTCACGTTTCATCCTTTTTTTCGCCGGATCAGTCGCTGGGCATTTTTTCGCCGAACCGAAAAAACGTTCCTATGAAGGTTTTCTCCTGCCACGGAAAACTAATTTTCAATGGATCCGGCAAAAAAATGGATGAAATGTCTGGACATCAGGCACAATCCGGCGCTAATACAAGTCTATGAGAGAAAAAACGATCTGGCGGCAACTTTGGCCTGATCCCTTTTTTTCACAATTCGACGGATTGCGCCTGACAGCAAAAACCTGATGAGTGAAAGTAGCCTAATGGGGCTTCCAGAGACTGACTCACAGTTTTGTCAAAATCTACTTCGATGCTGGAAGATCGATTTCACACAGGTCATGATCCTATCTAGCTAACTGACAAGTTCACTTGCAGCACAAGTAGCAGCTGCTTCTCTGCACTGTGACACTGAGAAAATGGCACCAGCAAACACAAGATGTCCGCTTTTTATATGGCCAGGGACATGTGACTTCAGCAGCCAATCACAAAAGAAGAATACCTTGTGTCATGATGTTGTGGATGGTTTCTGCGCCCTGATTGGCTGCTGGAATCAACACACATTAAGTTAAGGGAAAAAAAAGAGCGCCTCTCCTTTAACCCCTCCACACACCCTCTCCTCATTAGGGCAGTCCCACACGTCCAGATAATTCCGGTACCGGAAAAATCGATACCGGAATTATCTGTGTCCGTGTGCCCGTGCGTTTCTGTGGCACATCAGTGCGGCACACGTGTGCGGCCCGTGTTCCCACTGGGTACCACACGCACCGTGCAGGAGACAGCGCTAAAGTTTAGCGCTGTCCCCTGCATCGTGCTGAAGCCGCCATTCATATCTTCTGTGCAGCAGCGTTTTCTGTAGAGAAGATATGAATATTCCTTTTTTTTTGTTTCTCGTGATTAACATAAAGATCCATGTCCCCACCTCCTCCCACCCCCTGTGCGCCCCCCCGCTGTTACTAAAATACTCACCCGGCTCCCTCGCTGGCTGGCGCTGCATCCTGTCCTGGCCGCACCTTCTACTGTATGAGCGGTCACATGGGGCCGCTCATTTACAGTAATGAATATGCGGCTCCACCCCTATGGGAGGTGGAGCCGCATATTCATGACTGTAATCGGCGGCCCCACGCGACCGCTCATACAGTAGAAGGTGCGGCCAGTACAGGAAGCAGCGCCAGCCAGCGAGGGAGCGGGTGAGTATTTTAAGAACAGCGGGGGGGGGGGGGGCGCACAGGAGGTGGGGACATGGATCTTTATGTTAAACACGAGAAACATGAAAAAAAGGAATATTCATATCTTCTCTACAGCAAACGCTGCTGCACAGAAGATATGAATGGCGGCTTCAGCACGATGCAGGGGACAGCACTAAACTTTAGCGCTGTCTCCTGCATGGCACACGGACTGCACACGGACAACGTCCGTGTGCGGTACGTGTTTTACACGGACCCATTGACTTTAATGGGTCCGTGTAATCCGTGCGCTCCCACGAACACTGACATGTCTCCGTGTTTGGCACACGGAGACATGGTCCGCAAAAAATCAATGACATCTGCACAGATGCATTGATTTGAATGTGTCTACATGTGTCAGTGGCTCCGGTACGTGAGGAAACTGCCACCTCACGTACCGGAGCCACTGACGTGTGAAACCGGCCTTAAACAATTCCCCCACCCCCCCACTCATCATACAGAACCACTACCCTACCCAAAGCAAGAACAAAAGCATTCGTGGAAACGCGATGATTTCCGAACTGTGACCCAATTTCGCCAACTGAGTAAAAATGTTCATGAAAGAGAACACGAATCTAAATGTGCTACGTTCGTGCCGAAATTGAAATTGGTGAAATGTTTTCTGAACAAGTTCGCTCATCTCTAGTGTCCATCAAGCTGACATGGACATGGACAAGAGTGGCTAGACTATGTGACAGCGCATCTTCCAACAACTAAACTTTGGCAATGCAAACAATGTTCTTGATATTCATAGTCCTTTTAGGGCTTACTGGTTCATAGATCGTGCCTAACATGTCCACACAAGTTCCTATTTTAAATGTCTCGCTCACTACTTCTAGTTTTGGACAATTCTTACACATTTCAGGCGTGCTCAGGAACATTGAGTTTGGATGTGTAGGAGCAATATGTTGTCGATCAACTAACCGATCACCATCCCTGGGCTCACTTACTTCTCCCTCCTGCAGTGGTCCCCTTTCTGCCCAAGGGATTTTAGGTGTTCGGGCCTTTCCTTCCAAGTTCCTTTCCTCAAATGCTGCTTTCCGGGCCAGGGATTCCTGTCTCTCTTTCTCCTCCCACCATCTGAAATGCTCCCGCCAGGTTATCATGGGGATTACCCCTTGCAACGAGATCATATCCTCCCCGCGAATCCCTCTTCAAACACTGCGGGTTCCGGAGAACTACCCTGGGGCACACTGGTTGGAATAAGCGAGGCTGCCATCTGACCCAAGCTGCTGTATCCCCGATCAGGGTATAGCCGATGGCGTACTTTCAAAGGCCTTGGAGTCGGTGGGGCTTGTAAGGGGCCCACCAGGGTGTCATCCGGTGTAGGGGTTGCTGCGGGACACGAGGCCGGGGTACCCTCGGCGTACGGTGACATTTCACCGAGGAACTCAAAACCATGGTTAGGGATGTACATCGTTGGTGGTGACTTGGGCCTAGCTGTTGGGCCTTCCGTTGCCAGGGTCATGGTCATGTCCCTCACTCTCCATCTGGAGCGCCGGATCTTCTTGTCTGCTCTGGGCCGGAACGAGGCTGCTGATGGTCATCTGGCAAGGCTCCCAAGGAAGGCCTCCTTCTACCTGACCACAGCATCCAGCTGCATCTGCACGAGCTGCCAGGTAAGTTTTTCCACCTCTCTCTGCAGGAGGTCTGGATCCAGCTTTGGTGATGGGTATGGTTCTTACAGACCCCGGCTGGGGAAGTCCTCCTGCCCCACCCCACGTTCCGTGCTCACCTCACCTCCCTTCGCCATGTTGCTTTCCGGTTCTTCCTCCTCGGTCCGATTTCCTGCGGTTTCATTCCACCACACCTGTCTTTGTGGGCGGTTCTTTCTCTTCTTCCAGCCATCCCAGACCAGGAGGTGGACTTCTCTTGTTGATGGGCATACTTCTCAGACATAGTAATATTGGTAAGGGGTGGCCATGGCTCTCGCACCGTTCCTCCAGGTGCCGCCCATGACAACACGCCCTTCTCCTCCTGCACACCGCATGGTGCTATAATGGTGGCTGTTTTGGTGGCAGTTTACAGTTCAATGGTTTCTCAGCACAACACAGACTCTTTGCCGCACATGACCCACTTCAATGGGTCAGTCCATCCTGTCTGTTACGCCAAGTTGGAACACCTGCCAAGGCCGTGGGATACTCAGTACTGGGTCCGGTACTTAAAGGGATGCGTCACGGCGGTGGCAACCCAGTCTGTGGCACTGGGTGCCCATGTTAAGGGAAAGTCTTTAAAAGAGTTATGAATAAAGTTTATGTTCATGATGCTACCTGTGGTTCTCAGACAGAAGTGACCGATGCTGCTAAAAAGGGTCCACTAGGGTGATGTTATGGCAGCTAAGATCGTATGGCTTCCCACAGATGAAGCTGGGTCCCCAGGGCTCCCGATGTGTAGATAGAGACGGTGAATGATGTAGCAAGAAATGGAGGGTACAGGTTTGCAATCTCTTTACCTGGTTTACTAAGGGATTCAGGCAGCCACAGTCCAGGATACCAGATCACAGCTGCAGGTATGGTTGGCCAGCTTGGAAGCGAGTTGGGAGTCTCCCTTACCAGGTGGGGTTAGAAGCCTTCCTTCTAGTGCTATGGTGCTGGTTGGACACTACCCGTATGACAGGTAGCTCGAGCCTTTTTACAGGGTCTTCTTCATGACCCAGGCTCTATGGGCTACTGTGCCCTCAGGTGTAAGGGCGGACAGGTGACTTGTAATCCAGCTGTCTTGCCAGTTTCTGCTGTGAGACTTGGGGTCCCTCTCAACCCCAGTCTTTCAGCTACTGGTGTCTGTGCTCAGTAGGGAGGTAGCCCAGTCACAGCTAACTCCCCAGTTCTTCACTCTACTGTGCTCCCCTTCCCCTACACGCTCACTACAATCTGTTCTTCTTTCCTTTCTGTCTCTTTCCGGGACCTGCAGCACCTCTTGTGGCTGCACGGCCCATCTCTTCTCTTCTCCTTTGTGTCTCTGACAGACTAATTGAACTCTCTTTCACTCCAGACCAGAAAAAATATAGGGGGGCCACCCACTAACTGGATCAGAGCTCCCCCTTCTGACCTGGAATATGAACATGTTGCATGCTTGTGATTATCTGATAAAAGAGATCCTTCCTATCTTCCAAGCGTGATATCACTCTCCTCACGAGGAAAGCAATGCCACTGTGACAACCAGGAACCTGGGGTGCCACATCATCGTGTCCCGCCCCCTGCTCAATGCATCATTCACTAAACCATCTCAGACAGATGTCTGTCCAGCATCTGTTTGAAGACTTCCATTGAAGGAGAACTCACCACCTCTCACAAGTATATGTCCCTTGTATATAGTATTATTCGGTCACTATGTGGTCTGGTCATGGTGTGGTGGTATTTCTTCCTGTATGTGGTAATATTGGTCTTGGTATAGTGGATTGTGTTGTGTATGGTGGTCATTTGTTCTCTCATATTAATTAGGAGAAAATTCTTTATTTCCATTAGAGTTTTAATGCTTTGTACATAGTGGCGGAGATGCACTTACAGGGGGCTTCCAGTGGAAAAAAGTAATCATTTCTCCACAGAATAAGTGATAACGTATTGATTGATGGGGGTCTGACAGCTTGGACCCATTCAGCAAAATGTGGAACTTTTTATCCCCATTAGACTGGATTGACATGTCTGATCTATTCATTCACTCTGTGGATGCACTTGTTTTTTTTCTGGAAGCCCCAAAGAGAATGAATGGAGCTGCGGTCAGAAATCCCACCTGCCGCTGCAGTTTAAAATAGTGATAAAAGTGTCCTGTCAACGATAAAACTTCCCCATTCTTCCGATCGGTGCAGTTTCTAATGGTCGGACCTAAGCGATCACCTATCCTGTGGAGCCCATGGATCGGTGATAACTTGTTTTAACCAAGAACCCCATTAATATAAACTACCGTAATTATACATCCCAGTTATTGGGGCACAAGGTAGATGTGCAGCAGCCGCCGGTGTTTTACAGCTGATGCTCCACTATAATGACAGATATTTGCATAAAGCTGTAGGGTGGGCCCCTAGAGTCCATTCCCCTGGTGGGCCCCAGACACCCCAGTCCGACCCTGCTGTCACCAGCAAACTTATCAGGCAACGGGAAATGGGATAATGTCGGAGCAGGGGTGGAAGTAGACAAACTGGCTGCAGCTACGCTAGCAGCCTGAACAGCAACTGTGGTATCATCCACGGCCGAGGTTGTGTGCTCAAGAGCTGCCAACCTACCCTCCAGCTGCTGGATGTACCTCTGTAGTCGCTGATCATCTGCCATTACTAGCCAGACCCTGGCGCTAGTATAATGTTAGGGCTGGCGGAAAGCACAAAATAATTATAAGGATGGTATAAGGTGCGTTCGCTGCCCGGGGTCCACAGTGCAGAGATGACTCCTGCTGCTTGGTAACAGCGGACAATATATGGCGGTATAATGTGAACACACACGGGTTAGCTTCATCCGGTATGTAGGAAGCGAACCCTGTTGCGTCACAGGGCCGCAATACCGCAGAGAAAACGCTAGAATTGGGTCACAGAGCTCTGCCCCAAGGACACGGGTTTAGAATCCCTATAGACCACTGGCACTCGGCACTGCAACTGCGGTGCCAGGGAAAACCTAAATAAAGATTTACCGCACTGAGTAAAGCGTTAACGTGAAGCCAAATTTTCAACAAATTTGGCTCATTTCTGTACATGCATTTAACGGATCTGTTAAACGGTATGTACTTAACGCAAAGTGAACCTAGTCGTAGCCTGACATAACAGACTGTAAACTTTTTTTTATAATTTTTGGTGATTTTTTGTTAAATAAAGTGAGTGGAACAAGGCTAGCAGACAGAACTATGCAACTTATGCCTGCAAAGCTACATTTTTTCCAGCACAGATACAACATGCCTCAGCCTGACATAACAGACTGTATTAATTTAAAAAAAAAAAAAAATAGTGGAACAAGGCTAGCAGACAGAGCAATGCAACTTATGCCTGCAAAACTACGATTTTTTCATCACTGATACACCAGCCGTCAGCCTCAGATAACAGACTGATCCAAATGTGGCCTTGATTTTTTTGGGCACAACAAGTTGGCTATGACACCAAAAAAAAAAAAAAGATTTTTTGGCGCACTCACATCTAGTGTCTGGAACAAAAAATGGTAGATTTGCATGTTTTTCGATTACAATAACCTGGGTGTAGTAGGCAGCGTGAACAAGCAAATAAATGTTGAAATAAGGGGGCTGTGGATTTCTTTTGAATAAAAGGAGCAGGTATCAGGTGACAAAAAAAGCCACAGAAAACTGCAGTTAGATATATTTTAAATAAGCAGCAGGGGCAGACAGTAATGGAGCTTTTGGAGGAGTGCAGTGAGAGCTATGTACTCACATACAGTGCTTGCAGGCCTTGCACTGATGTGGATATGCTCACATAGACTCCTCTGCCTACCTAGCGCTGCAATCTCTAGACCCCCGAATTAGCCCCAAAAAGGACTGTTGGTTTCCCAGGAGTTGTGGATTGAACAGTTGCAGACCTGCACTAACTATTAAAAGGACGATTCTGACCCTATCTCAGCAGCAGCTCTCCCTGCACTCGCTAAGTCCGGAGCAGAATGCGGTGAGCAGAGAGGCGCCAGGTCTTTCATAGACATGATTACGCTGTGCGGCCACCCAATCACTGTAAAACCACAACAAAGATGGCTGTGGCATTACAGTGCATGGCTGACAATCCCTGCACTGTCATTGGCGCTCTAAAGAGCAATAGAATTGCAGGGCGGAGATCCGATCTTCCACTGAATAATCCCGGAAATACTCGGTGCTCGCAGAGTACACCGAACATAGTGATACTCGGGCGAGTCCCGAGTAGTTGCGAGCACGGTCGCTCATCACTAATAATGATCCTAAACACACATCAAAATAAACAATAGATGACTTCAAAAGGCACAAGCTGAAGGTTTTACAATGGCCCTCTATTGTTGGTAAAATATTTGAAGGGTTTCTGAGGGATGTTATTCTGGATTATCTCAATGAGAATAACTGTTTAACTCCATATCAGCATGGGTTTATGAGAAATCGCTCCTGTCAAACCAATCTAATCAATTTTTATGAAGAGGTAAGCTATAGGCTGGACCACGGTGAGTCATTGGACGTGGTATATCTCGATTTTTCCAAAGCGTTTGATACCGTGCCGCACAAGAGGTTGGTACACAAAATGAGAATGCTTGGTCTGGGGGAAAATGTGTGTAAATGGGTTAGTAACTGGCTTAGTGATAGAAAGCAGAGGGTGGTTATAAATGGTATAGTCTCTAACTGGGTCGCTGTGACCAGTGGGGTACCGCAGGGGTCAGTATTGGGACCTGTTCTCTTCAACATATTCATTAATGATCTGGTAGAAGGTTTACACAATAAAATATCGATATTTGCAGATGATACAAAACTATGTAAAGCAGTTAATACAAGAGAAAATAGTATTCTGCTACAGATGGATCTGGATAAGTTGGAAACTTGGGCTGAAAGGTGGCAGATGAGGTTTAACAATGATAAATGTAAGGTTATACACATGGGAAGAGGGAATCAATATCACCATTACACACTGAACGGGAAACCACTGGGTAAATCTGACAGGGAGAAGGACTTGGGGATCCTAGTTAATGATAAACTTACCTGGAGCAGCCAGTGCCAGGCAGCAGCTGCCAAGGCAAACAGGATCATGGGGTGCATTAAAAGAGGTCTGGATACACATGATGAGAGCATTATACTGCCTCTGTACAAATCCCTAGTTAGACCGCACATGGAGTACTGTGTCCAGTTTTTGGCACCCGTGCTCAGGAAGGATATAATGGAACTAGAGAGAGTACAAAGGAGGGCAACAAAATTAATAAAGGGGATGGGAGAACTACAATACCCAGATAGATTAGCGAAATTAGGATTATGTAGTCTAGAAAAAAGACGACTGAGGGGCGATCTAATAACCATGTATAAGTATATAAGGGGACAATACAAATATCTCGCTGAGGATCTGTTTATACCAAGGAAGGTGACGGGCACAAGGGGGCATTCTTTGCGTCTGGAGGAGAGAAGGTTTTTCCACCAACATAGAAGAGGATTCTTTACTGTTAGGGCAGTGAGAATCTGGAATTGCTTGCCTGAGGAGGTGGTGATGGCGAACTCAGTCGAGGGGTTCAAGAGAGGCCTGGATGTCTTCCTGGAGCAGAACAATATTGTATCATACAATTATTAGGTTCTGTAGAAGGACGTAGATCTGGGTATTTATTATGATGGAATATAGGCTGAACTGGATGGACAAATGTCTTTTTTCGGCCTTACTAACTATGTTACTATGTTACTATGTTACAGTCCCCTGATCTGGACATCATTGAAAATCTGTGGCTAGACTTCAAAATAGCTGTGCATGCAAGACAATGTCTTTTTTCTAAGCTAAACAAACTCAACTTTGCAACATTTCATCATGGGAGAAGTCTTCATCACATGTAGTAATCTAGTTGCTTTACTTTAAACTTATTCTGCCTTCCCATTGTCCTTTTTTAAAATTAGAATCCAAAACTGTATCCCATATGGTAGATTTGGTTTTACAAGTGATTTGTAGATGGGTAAAAATACTTGGAGATCACGGAATTGTATCTCTGTTTTTATTCACCCTAAAATCTTGTTTGCTTTTTCAACTACTGCCTCATATTGAAAACGTTTGTTCATTGGGTGAAATGATCTATGAAGCATAAACGATCATTGTTCTCGTTGGTGCATCATCCTTTACAAAGCTCAATGGCAGCCTGTGCACACAGAGTGGTCTAATATAGATTTCTCCATGAACATTGTTCAATTTTGTCTGCCTGTGTAGATAAGCAGTCAAACTACCGCGGATCGGTAAAGGTTTACCAATCGATGGTCATATACTGCCATCGTTCAGTCTGTGTAAATGGATGCTTAGTGTCTCTGTGAAGCTTATGCTTTAGAATGCCAACGAACTCAGAAAAAAAATAATTAACAGAATTTAAAAAAAAAAAAATCGCAGATTATCATCAATTTTTCTGTTTATATTACATGGGATACACATTTTATATACAATGACTGGTAAACTTTAGTTCTTACAAATGTTTAAATATCTGGAATACATTTTTAGCATTGTATTAGCAATCCTCTACCTATAAGCAATTTATTTATATTCCCTCAAATTTTAAGAATAACATTTCTCTGTGAAATGATATATAGTGGTGGCGATATGTTTATATGATCTAAGCATTTACTGGAACAGGCTCAATGAAAGATACCTAATATTTACTTGTTTCTTGGTTAACTAGAGATAACAGACCATTCACCTGATAAGCGAATTTCTATGGAAATGGAACAAAAAAGCAAAATTACACCACCATAGTGTCAGAAAAAGAAAATCTCAGTGAAATGTACTGAACCTAAACAGTCATAATATTCATCTTCTAAGCTCTTCATTATTAGATCACTCACCTCTTTTTTTTTACCATCTAAATAATTAGTTATAAATATTAATTAAATAATTAATCATAAATATAATTGTATCACAGGCAGATGTGGGCCTACTGTGCTACAGGCCATGCTTACCCTGAAGGCGCGTGACTAAGGGACTGCTTGGTTTTCACTAGGGCCACTGGTGGTGAGATTAGGCGTGCCCACAGGTAGTCGCCAGTTCCAAGACTGTCCCAGGGACTGAAGCAGCAGACCGGGGGAGTGTAAGAAGCTCGGATACACGGTATAGAAAGGCAAAGACAAAAATGTGGTCAGACGGTCCAAGGTCAGAGCAAGAAGCATAGGTTCTATACACATAAGCCAAAATCAGGAGCAGAGAGATGAGACAGGACGGGAGAACAGGCCGGGCCGCCAACGAGTTACAGACAATGGATGAAAGCTTGAACAGTTGCTATAGCAATAGGAACCAACATTCCGATGGGGAGTGGTAAGCGGGGCCACCTAACACAGGCCTTGCAAGCATAGGATAGGCCAGGGAACCTAATCACTGCAGGGTTAAATTCCTGCAGAGACCGGCCATGTTAGGGGAAATGAATGTCACAAGTTAAGCAACAGTGCAGCATGAGGCAGACTAGCGGAGCCGGCCATACATGGGGAGTAACCACAGGGTGAGTAGAGGGACGCTGAGGAGGCATGCAAGTTACTGCCGTAACAATAATATCCTCAAGAAAAGAGTATATATGGCATTTCACATGTAAGGGCAGGTCCCACTGAGAAAAACATTTTATGGTTTTCTTAAAACGCTGACATTGTCAATTTTAAAGAGTTATTCACTATGACTTAGGTCCATGGTATATTCTAAAACTTCAAAAATATTGTTTCCTCCAAAAGTGACAAGACAAGTGATTAGAGTGGGCAAAAAATCTCACTGTAAGGCATGAGAAGTACGAGGGGCGATCCAAAAGTAATGATAATCGGTTATTTCTATTGCACACAGAAATTAAAATAAAATGTTTTCTTCTCTCTTAGGTACCCACTAGTCCAGGAAAAAAAAATTACTTAAATAGACCACGATTCCCGGAAGCTACATTAATTTGAATATGAACTGCCGAGGAGTGAACATCAAAATGGAAAAAAACGAGCTCAGAGCTGTCATCAAATACCTCTGCTTGAAAAAAATGACTACCAAAGACATACACAGCGGCTTGGTGGAAACATTGGGGGACTCTTCTCCTCCATATTCCACAGTTGCATGCTGGGCCAAGGAATTTAAGCTGGGAAGAACATCGACGGAAAATGAACATCGTGAAGGACGCCCATCCACGTCCCTCAATGAAGAAAACGTGAAAAAAGTTGAAGAAGTTGTATTGGCTGATCGAAGAGTGACTATCAGGCATGTAGCTGAGGTCACAGGGATCTCATATGGCAGTATTCAAAGAATCCTTGCAAAAGAATTGCATATGAGAAAGGTCTCCGCGCGTTGGGTGCCAAAAATGTTAACCGACGAACAAAAGAAGAAACGAGTTGACATTTCAATAGCAAATCTCGAAAAGTTCCAAGCAGACAAGGAAAATTTTTTGTCACGTTTTTGACCATGGACGAGACCTGGATCCACCACTTTGATCCTGAAACTAAACAACAGTCGATGACATGGAAACGAGCCGACTAACCGACGCCGAAGAAATTCAAAGTGTCAAGCTCAGCAGGGAAGGTTATGGCGTCCGTTTTTTGGGACGCTGAAGGAATTATTATGGTGGATTATTTGGAGAAGGGAGCCACTATTACGGGCTCGTACTACGCAGAACAAATAAGAAGATTGCAGGAGGCTATCAAGGAGAAAAGGCGCAGCAAACTGCAGGCTGGAGTGCTGTTTCACCAAGATAACGCGCCGGCTCACAAAGCTGCTGTTGCCATGGCTACCATTCAAGAAGCGGGCTTTGAACTGGTGGAACACCCCCCCTATTCACCAGATCTAGCCCCCAGTGACTTCTTTCTCTTTCCTCGGCTCAAGGAACACCTCCGGGGCAAGAAATTTGACGACAATAGCGACGTGATAACCGCTGTTGAGGATTTTTTTGAGGGTCAAGATCAAGAATTTTTTTCGAAGGGAATTCTAAGTATAGAAAAGAGATGGACTAAATGTATAGACTTCTTAGGAGACTATGTAGAAAAATAAATTTATTTTTTGACTATATTCATTGTGTTTAGTATTGATTATCATTACTTTTGGATCGCCCCTCGTATGTCAAAGTACCGACAACGTTTATTACTCTCTTCTTTTCTACACTATTCAACTCATTTTCCTAACCGGCTCCTCTTTAATATTCAGTATCTTTTACCTATATGTTTACTGCGCTGTGTATTGCTGAAGCCAACACCTGCCTCTTTTAATGACATCTGTTATGGCTGGCAATCAGGCAACACAGCGTGCAGTAATCAGCGCACATACAGAGATCTGGCAATAACCAAAAACAATAGGACGAGCTCTGAGACGTGGAATCTCTGTAGACTGCAGTACCTGATCTATCCTCACACAACTATAAGCAGCAGTGGATTGCGCCTATCACTACCTATGCAACTCGGCACTGCCTGAGGAGCTGACTAGCCTGAAGATAGAAATACAAGCCTGACTTACCTCAGAGAAATACCCCAAAGGAATAGGCAGCCCCCCACATATAATGACTGTTAGCAAGATGAAAAGACAAACGTAGGAATGAAATAGATTCAGCAAAGTGAGGCCCGATATTCTAGACAGAGCGAGGATAGCAAAGAGAACTATGCAGTCTACAAAAAACCCTAAAACGAAAACCACGCAAAGGGGCAAAAAGACCCACCGTGCCGAACTAACAGCACGGCGGTGCACCCCTTTGCTTCTCAGAGCTTCCAGCAAAAGTTAATAGCAAGCTGGACAGAAAAAACAGAAAACAAACTAGAAGCACTTATCTAGCAGAGCAGCAGGCCCAAGGAAAGATGCAGTAGCTCAGATCCAACACTGGAACATTGACAAGGAGCAAGGAAGACAGACTCAGGTGGAGCTAAATAGCAAGGCAGCCAACGAGCTCACCAAAACACCTGAGGGAGGAAGCCCAGAGACTGCAATACCACTTGTGACCACAGAAGTGAACTCAGCCACAGAATTCACAACAGTACCCCCCCCCTTGAGGAGGGGTCACCGAACCCTCACCAGAACCCCCAGGCCGACCAGGATGAGCCACATGAAAGGCACGAACAAGATCTGGGGCATGGACATCAGAGGCAAAAACCCAGGAATTATCTTCCTGAGCATAACCCTTCCATTTGACCAGATACTGGAGTTTCCGTCTAGAGACACGAGAATCCAAAATCTTCTCCACAATATACTCCAATTCCCCCTCCACCAAAACAGGGGCAGGAGGCTCCACAGATGGAACCATAGGTGCCACGTATCTCCTCAACAACGACCTATGGAATACATTATGTATGGAAAAGGAGTCTGGGAGGGTCAGACGAAAAGACACCGGATTGAGAATCTCAGAAATCCTATACGGACCAATAAAACGAGGTTTAAATTTAGGAGAGGAAACCTTCATAGGAATATGACGAGAAGATAACCAAACCAGATCCCCAACACGAAGTCGGGGTCCCACACGGCGTCTGCGATTAGCGAAAAGCTGAGCCTTCTCCTGGGACAAGGTCAAATTGTCCACTACCTGAGTCCAGATCTGCTGCAACCTGTCCACCACAGAATCCACACCAGGACAGTCCGAAGACTCAACCTGTCCTGAAGAGAAACGAGGATGGAACCCAGAATTGCAGAAAAATGGAGAGACCAAGGTAGCCGAGCTGGCCCGATTATTAAGGGCGAACTCAGGCAACGGCAAAAATGACACCCAATCATCCTGGTCAGCGGAAACAAAACATCTCAGATATGTTTCCAAGGTCTGATTGGTTCGTTCGGTCTGGCCATTAGTCTGAGGATGGAAGGCCGAGGAGAAAGATAGGTCAATGCCCATCCTACCACAAAAGGCTCGCCAGAACCTCGAGACAAACTGGGAACCTCTGTCAGAAACAATATTCTCAGGAATGCCATGTAAACGAACCACATGCTGGAAGAACAAAGGCACCAAATCAGAGGAGGAAGGCAATTTAACCAAGGGCACCAGATGGACCATTTTAGAAAAGCGATCACAGACCACCCAAATGACCGACATTTTTTGAGAAACGGGAAGGTCAGAAATGAAATCCATCGAAATATGTGTCCAAGGCCTCTTCGGGACCGGCAAGGGCAAAAGCAACCCACTGGCACGTGAACAGCAGGGCTTAGCCCTAGCACAAATTCCACAGGACTGCACAAAAGCACGCACATCCCGTGACAGAGATGGCCACCAGAAGGATCTAGCAACCAACTCCATGGTACCAAAGATTCCTGGATGACCGGCCAGCACCGAACAATGAAGTTCAGAGATAACTTTACTAGTCCACCTATCAGGGACGAACAGTTTCTCGGCCGGACAACGATCAGGTTTATTAGCCTGAAATTTCTGCAACACTCTCCGCAAATCAGGGGAGATGGCAGACACAATGACTCCTTCCTTGAGGATACTCGCCGGCTCAGATAACCCCGAAGAGTCGGGCACAAAACTCCTAGACAGAGCATCCGCCTTCACATTTTTAGAGCCCGGAAGGTATGAAATCACAAAATCAAAATGAGCAAAAAATAACGACCAACGGGCCTGTCTAGGATTCAAGCGCTTGGCAGACTCAAGATAAGTAAGGTTCTTATGATCAGTCAAAACCACCACGCGATGCTTAGCACCCTCAAGCCAATGACGCCACTCCTCGAATGCCCACTTCATGGCCAGCAACTCTCGGTTGCCCACATCATAATTACGCTCAGCAGCAGAAAATTTCCTGGAAAAGAAAGCACATGGTTTCAACACTGAGCAACCAGAACCTCTCTGTGACAAAACCGCCCCTGCACCAATCTCAGAAGCATCAACCTCGACCTGGAACGGAAGAGAAACATCAGGTTGACACAACACAGGGGCACAGCAAAAACGACGCTTCAACTCCTGAAAAGCTTCCACGGCAGCAGAAGACCAATTAACCAAATCAGCACCCTTCTTGGTCAAATCGGTCAATGGTCTGGCAATGCTAGAAAAATTACAGATGAAGCGACGATAAAAATTAGCAAAGCCCAGGAATTTCTGCAGACTTTTTAGAGATGTCGGCTTAGTCCAATCCTGGATGGCCTGAACCTTAACCGGATCCATCTCGATAGTAGAAGGGGAAAAGATGAACCCCAAAAATGAAACTTTCTGCACACCGAAGAGACACTTTGATCCCTTCACGAACAAGGAATTAGCACGCAGTACCTGGAAAACCATTCTGACTTGCTTCACATGAGACTCCCAATCATCTGAGAAGATCAAAATGTCATCCAAGTAAACAATCAAGAATTTATCCAGATACTCACGGAAAATGTCATGCATAAAAGACTGAAAAACAGATGGAGCATTGGCAAGTCCGAACGGCATCACCAGATACTCAAAATGACCCTCGGGCGTATTAAATGCCGTTTTCCATTCATCTCCCTGCCTGATTCTCACCAGATTATACGCACCACGAAGATCAATCTTAGTAAACCAACTAGCCCCCTTAATCCGAGCAAACAAGTCAGAAATCAATGGCAAGGGATACTGAAACTTAACAGTGATCTTATTAAGAAGGCGGTAATCAATACACGGTCTTAGCGAACCATCCTTCTTGGCTACAAAAAAGAACCCTGCTCCCAATGGTGACGGCGATGGGCGAATATGTCCCTTCTCCAGGGACTCCTTCACATAACTGCGCATAGCGGTGTGTTCAGGTACGGACAAATTAAATAAACGACCCTTAGGGAATTTACTACCAGGAATCAAATCGATAGCACAATCACAATTCCTATGCGGAGGTAGGGCATCAGACTTGGACTCTTCAAATACATCCTGAAAGTCCGACAAGAACTCTGGGATGTCAGAAGGAATGGATGACGAAATAGACAAAAATGGAACATCACCATGTACTCCCTGACAACCCCAGCTGGTTACCGACATAGAGTTCCAATCCAATACTGGATTATGGGTTTGTAGCCATGGCAACCCCAACACGACCACATCATGCAAATTATGCAGTACCAGAAAGCGAATAACTTCCTGATGTGCAGGAGCAATGCACATGGTCAGCTGGGCCCAGTACTGAGGCTTATTCTTGGCCAAAGGTGTAGCATCAATTCCTCTCAACGGAATAGGACACCGCAAAGGCTCCAAGAAAAATCCACAACGTTTAGCATAATCCAAATCCATCAGATTCAGGGCAGCGCCTGAATCCACAAACGCCATGACAGAATACGATGACAAAGAGCACATTAAGGTAATGGACAAAAGGAATTTGGACTGTACAGTACCAATAACGGCAGAGCTATCGAACCGCCTAGTGCGTTTAGGACAATTAGAAATAGCATGAGTAGAATCACCACAATAGAAACACAGTCTGTTCAGACGTCTGTGTTCTTGCCGTTCTACTTTAGTCATAGTCCTGTCGCACTGCATAGGCTCAGGTTTACTCTCAGACAATACCGCCAGATGGTGCACAGATTTACGCTCGCGCAAGCGACGACCGATCTGAATGGCCAAGGACATAGACTCATTCAAACCAGCAGGCATAGGAAATCCCACCATTACATCCTTAAGAGCTTCAGAGAGACCCTTTCTGAACAAAGCCGCCAGTGCAGATTCATTCCACAGAGTGAGTACTGACCACTTCCTAAATTTCTGACAATATACTTCTACATCATCCTGACCCTGGCATAAAGCCAGCAGATTTTTCTCAGCCTGATCCACTGAATTAGGCTCATCGTAAAGCAATCCCAGCGCCTGGAAAAATGCATCAACATTACTCAATGCAGAATCTCCTGGTGCAAGAGAAAACGCCCAGTCCTGTGGGTCGCCGCGCAAAAAAGAAATAATAATCAAAACCTGTTGAATAGGATTACCAGAAGAATGAGGTTTCAAGGCCAAAAATAGCTTACAATTATTTCTGAAGCTCAGGAACTTAGTTCTGTCACCAAAAAACAAATCAGGAATCGGAATTCTTGGTTCTAGCATCGATTTCTGATCAATAGTATCTTGAATCTTTTGTACATTTACAACGAGATTATCCATTGAGGAGCACAGAGCCTGAATATCCATGTCCACAGCTGTGTCCTGAAGCACTCTAATGTCTAGGGGAAAAAAAAGACTGAAGACAGAGCTAAGAAAAAAAAATGATGTCAGGATCTCTTTTTTCCCTCTATTGGGAATCATTGGGGTGCTCCTTGTACTGTTATGGCCGGCAATCAGGCAACACAGCGTGCAGTAATCAGCGCACATACAGAGATCTGGCAATAACCAAAAACAATAGGACGAGCTCTGAGACGTGGAATCTCTGTAGACTGCAGTACCTGATCTATCCTCACACAACTATAAGCAGCAGTGGATTGCGCCTAACACTACCTATGCAACTCGGCACTGCCTGAGGAGCTGACTAGCCTGAAGATAGAAATACAAGCCTGACTTACCTCAGAGAAATACCCCAAAGGAATAGGCAGCCCCCCACATATAATGACTGTTAGCAAGATGAAAAGACAAACGTAGGAATGAAATAGATTCAGCAAAGTGAGGCCCGATATTCTAGACAGAGCGAGGATAGCAAAGAGAACTATGCAGTCTACAAAAAACCCTAAAGCAAAAAACCACGCAAAGGGGGCAAAAAGACCCACCGTGCCGAACTAACAGCACGGCGGTGCACCCCTTTGCTTCTCAGAGCTTCCAGCAAAAGTTAATAGCAAGCTGGACAGAAAAAACAGAAAACAAACTAGAAGCACTTATCTAGCAGAGCAGCAGGCCCAAGGAAAGATGCAGTAGCTCAGATCCAACACTGGAACATTGACAAGGAGCAAGGAAGACAGACTCAGGTGGAGCTAAATAGCAAGGCAGCCAACGAGCTCACCAAAACACCTGAGGCAGGAAGCCCAGAGACTGCAATACCACTTGTGACCACAGAAGTGAACTCAGCCACAGAATTCACAACAGACATCATCTCCTCAGTGCCCCTGTCTGATTCTAAGGTCTTGTCTAACACAGAATCATTATCATTGTCGTCATCCCCGATTTGGCTGACAGTTGCCTTTGGGTGGGAAATGGCCTAAGCTCCTTGCCCCCTGCCCACGTCAAAATTTGCCCTTACACAGAGTGTTGTTGCCAGAGCCCCTACAACCATGGCTCACAGAGCTACCAACACAGTTTGTGTCAGGTTTGTGCCCTCCATTACCTCCCGCTCCATAGCATCTGAGAGTAAGGTCTGACTGTTCATGTCTTCCAATAAATCAGGTAGCAAAAGTTATTCCATTACAGCACGTTCCTTAGCACCCTGGAGTTTGATGGATATGGTGCAGTACAAAAGCAGGTGACATTAACAAAATGGAAATTGTGCTTTGTACAATATTATGCATTAAGGAAGTGGACTCAGCAGCACTGATTCAAGCTGATGGTGTCACTGTCAGAGGCTACATCATATGCTCTTTGACACCCTCCACTTACTTCGCACTGATACATTTGCTAGAGGCAAAGGAGGACGTGTGTGATCTCTGTTTGGTAGTAGCACTATTGCCAAGTCGGTTACTGCAAGCGGTGCTACTGAAACTGATTCTGCTATCGATTCCCACATTTTTTTCAAAACTAACATGAAATAAAAAATTAGAGAGCAGCAGCCAAGTAGGAACCATGTAAAGTGAGTACAAAAAAAAACACCAAAGCATAGGCTTGCACTCTCGCCGCACAATTAGGGAATTTGTGTTTTTTATGTTTAATTTAACCCTTTCATAACCCAGGGTATTTTCATTTTTTTTCCGTTTTTCACTCTGCTACTTCCCAGAGCCATAACTTTTTTTATTTTTCCATCAGTATGGCCTTGCCAGGGTTTATTTTTTTGCACGATGAGTTGTACTTTTTAACGACATCATTGGTTTTAGCATATCTTGTACTAGAAAACAGGAAAAAAAGTTCCAAGTGCGGTGAAATTGCAAAAAAAGTGCAATCCCCCACAGGTTTTTTGCTTGGCTTTTTGGCTAGGTTCAATAAATGCTAAAACTGACCTGCCATTTTGATTCTCCGGGTCATTACGAGTTCATAGACACCAAACATGTCTAGGTTATTTTTCATCTAAGTGGTGAAAAAAAAAATCTAAACTTTGCTAACAAAAAATTGTGCCATTTTCCGATACCGTAGCGTCTCCATTTTTCGTGACCTGGGGTCAGGTGTGGGTTTATTTTTTGCGTGCCGAGCTGACATTTTTAATTATACCATTGTGGTGCAGATACGTTCTTTTGATCGCCCGTTATTGCATTTTAATGCAATGTCGCGGCAAACAAAAAAACCTAATTCTGGAATTTCTAATTTTTTTTATTGCTATGCCGTTTAGCGATCAGGTTAATACTTTTTTTATTGATAGATCGGGCAATTCTGAATGCGGCGATACTAAATATGTGTATATTTTATTTTTTTATTATTTTATTTTGAATTGGGTCGAAAGGGGGATGATTTTAACTTATATTTTTTATTTTTTTTAATACAGTTTTTTTCTACTTTTGCCATGCTTCAATAGCCTCCATGTGAGACTAGAAGCTGGCATAGCCTGATCGGCTCAGCTACATAGGAGCGAAGCTCAGATCGCTCCTATGTAGCTGAATTCCTGCATTGCTATGAGCGCCGACCACAGGGTGGTCAAGGATGGTCAAGGAGACCTCTGGTTGTCATGCCGACGCATCGCTGACCCCTAATCGGGGTCAGCGATGCACTCATTTCCGGCCCGATAGCCGGAAGCGGTAGTTAAATGCCGCTGTGAGCTTTTGACAGCAGCATTTTACTGGTTATTAGCGGCGGGTGAATCTTGATTCTACCCGCCGCCATTGCGGGCACGTCAGCTGTTCAAAACAGCTGACAGGTCCCAGCTTTGAAGCAGGCTCATCGCCGGAGCCCTACATCAAAGCGGGGAATCTGACCTCAGACGTGCTGTCCCATCCGAAGTCAGAAAGGGGTTAATAATTAAACAACTACAGTGCTGGCAGGCAACCCCAAAGCCTAATAAACCTGAAACTTGAATATTTTTTTCAGAGAATATCTATGTGTGCATAATTATTGGGCAACTATTAATGAGACAAATTATGCAACTAAATGAAAACATATTTTTTTCCATCTCATGTGTTTGTTTTTTTTCATATGTTAAAGTGAAAATATTTAACAAGCTAGTCAAACTAAAAAAAAAATAATTTGTGACATGTCCAAAAATATCAGTGACCAATATAGTCATCCTTCTTTTCAATAACAGTCAAAAGCTCCACCCGTGGAGTCTGTCAGTTTTTAAACCTGGTGACTAGGGTTGAGCGACCTTTACTTTTATAGGATCGGGTCGGGTTTCACGAAACCCGACTTTTTCAAAAGTCGGGTCGAGTGAAATCGGCCGATCCTATAAAAAAGTCGGGGTCGGGGTCGGCCGAAACTCGAAACCCAATGCAGTGCATTGGGTTTCCAATGGTTCCCAGGGTCTGAAGGAGCGGAAACTCTCCTTCATGCACTGGGATCCATATTTAAGTGTAAAATAAAGAATTAAAGTAAAAAATATCGCTCTACTTACCCTCTGACGCGCCCTGGTACTAACCGGGAGCCTTCCTTCCTTCGAATCAGCGCTTCCAGGACCTTGCGTGACGTCGCGGTGACGTCGCGGCTTGTGATTGGTCGCGCGAGCGGTCACATGGGCGGCCGCGCGACCAATCACAAGTGGCGACGTCACCGCGACGTCACCGCAAGGTCCTGGAAGCGCTGATTCGAAGGAAGGAAGGTTCCCGGTTAGTACCAGGGCGCGTCAGAGGGTAAGTATAGCGATATTTTTTATTTTAATTCTTTATTTTACATTAAATATGGATTCCGATACCGATTTCCGATATTGCAAACATATCGGAAATCGGGATCGGAATTCCGATACCACATTCAGAAGATCGCCGACTTCATGGCCGACCCCACACAGGGGTCGGGTCGGGTTTCATGAAACCCGACTTTGCCAAAAGTCGGCGACTTCTGAAAGTGGCCGACCCGTTTCGCTCAACCCTACTGGTGACCATCAACTTTTTTGGGCAGCACCAAACACAGCTCCCCCATACATACACTGATAACAAAGGGCAATGTTTTCCTTCACCATGAATCTCTCATTGAAGAAGAGAAACCAGTTCTAAATAGTGTTTAGCTCAGGTAAGGAAGGGGCCATGTCATTGCTTTTTCATCTTTAAGGCCTCTACTGGTAGCCAAGCAGTGGAGACTTTGATGCATATGTTAGAACCTTGTCCAGCATAAAAATAATAATTGAAATACCTTTAAAAAAATAAGAACCAAACAAATATGGGTACATAAGCATAATAAAAGAAACCCTTGTTACACTTGATTAACATTGAGTATAAATACAGTTTTACATAAACAAATTATATTGATAATTGCCACAATACATCATACAATCATAGAATCATAGAATATTAGAGTTGGAAGGGACTTCCAGGGTCATCATGTCCAAGCCTCTGCTCAATGCCGGATTCACTAAACCACCTCAGACAGATGTCTGTGCAGCCTCTTTTGGAAGACTTGGTGTGGGGATTGAAAGTTTGTGAACTCTTTAGATTTTTTTCATATTTTTTGCATAAATTTCAGCTCATTCCAGCTCTAACCCATCTCTTCAAGCTATTGCTCTCTTCCGGTACCTTCCCCTCTGCCTTCAAACATGCCACCATTACACCCATCCTCAAAAAAACTAACCTTAACCCAACTGCTATGCCCAGCTATCGCCCCATATCACTGCTCCCGTTTGCTTCAAAACTCCTTGAGCAGCATGTCCATGCTCAACTTTCCTCCCACCTCTCATCTAACTCTATTCTTGACAACCTCCAATATGCCTTCCGCCCCCACCACTCCACGGAAACTGCCCTGACAAAAATTACCTATGACTTAGTCACAGCCAAAGCTAACAGACAGTTCTCCATCCTCCTCCTTCTTGACCTGTCCTCTGCTTTCGACAGTCGATCACTGCCTACTGCTACAGATTCTCTCTTCCCTTGGCATCAAAGACTTTGCCCTATCCTGGATTGCCTCATACCCATCCAACCGCACATTTAGCGTTTCCCACTCCCACACTACCTCCTCATCCCGCCCTCTCTCTGTTGGAGTCCCTCAAGGCTCTGTCCTAGGGCCCCTACTTTTTCCATCTATACCCTTGGCCTAGGACAACTCATAAAGTCCCATGGCTTCCAGTACCACATGTATGCGGACGACACTCAGATCTACCTCTCTGGCCCAGATGTCGCTTCTCTGCTATCCATAATCCCGAAATGTCTGTCAGCCATATCCTCCTTCTTCACCTCTCGCTTCCTTAAACTCAATGTAGACAAAACCGAATTCATCATCTTTCCCCCACCTCACGTATCCCCCCTACCTGATCTATCTATTATGGTAAATGGCATCACGCTCTCACCCACACCTGAAATCCGCTGCCTCGGGGTAACTCTCGACTCTGCCCTGTCCTTCAAACCTCACGTCCAAGCTCTTGCCACCTCCTGTCGCCTCCAACTCAAAAATATTGCTAGAATCCGTTCCTTCCTCAGGACACAATTTACCAAAACTCTTGTGCACACTCTCATCATCTCCCGCCTCGATTACTGCAACACCCTCCTCTGTGGCCTCCCAGCTAACTCTCTTGCACCACTCCAGTCTGTCCTCAACTCTGCTGTCCGGCTAATCCACTTCTCTCCTCGCTACTCCCCTGCTTCTCCCCTCTGCAAATCCCTCCAATGGCTCCCAATTCCCCAACGAATCCAGTTCAAACTACTAACACTGATCTACAAAGCCATTCACAACCTGTCCCCTCCCTATATCTCTGAACTAATCTTCCAATATCTTCCCTCACGTAATCTCCGATCCTCCCAAGACCTCCTACTCTCCTCCACACTTATTCGTTCCTCACACAACCACCTCCAAGATTTCTCCCGAATATCTCCCATCCTCTGAAATTCCATGCCTCAACACGTCCGATCATCCACCACCCTCGGATCCTTCAGACGGAACCTGAAAACCCATCTCTTCAGGAAAGCCTACAGCCTACAATAACCAAGCCGCCGCCTCACCGCCGCCAGAGCTGCTGCCTCACCGCAGCCAGAGCCGCCGCCAGAGCCGCTGCAAGAGCCGCCGCCAGAGCCACTGCCTCACCGCCGCCAGAGCCGCTGCCTCACCCCTACCTTCTGTCTCTTCTCCACTATCCCATAGAATGTAAGTCTGCAAGGACAGGGTCCTCTCCCCTCTGTACCAGTCTGTCACTGTAACCCTGTTTACTGTAAACGATATCTATAACCCTGTATGTAACCCCTTTCTCATGTACAGCACCATGGAAATAATGGTGCTATATAAATAAATAATAATAATAATACATTTGAACTAAAACTACATTATTTTTTCTGCAAATAGATAAGAGAAGAAAATAAAAAAATTAATGAAAAATATTACAGTTTGATATTTTTATATTGAGGAAAATTATTCAATATCATATGTCTATTAGTAGCCAAAGTATGTGTACCTTTTGGATTAATAGATAATTTGAAGGTAAATTTGGAATCTGGTGTTTTCAATCAATGGGATAACAATTAAGTGTGAGTGGGCGACATGTTTTTTTCAGAACAGAGATCTATCAAAGTCTGGTCTTCACAGTATAGCAGTCATCATGTCCGACCCCTTGCTCAATGCAGGATTCATTAAACCATCTCAGACAGATGTCTGTCCAGTCTGTTTGAAGACTTCCATTGAAGGAGAACTCACCACCTCTCTTGGCAGACTGTTCCACTCATTTGTCACCTTCACTATCAAAAAGTTTTTTTCTAATATCTAATTTTCGTCTTTTCCCTTTCAGTTTCATTTAATTGCTTCTCGTGTTTCAATGTGCAAAGGAGTATAAGGATGATCCCTCTACAATGTGATATTTGTAGACATCTATTAAGTCTCCTCTTAGCCTTCTTTTTTGCAAGCTAAATATTCCCAGACCCTTTAACTATTCCTCAGAGAGTATAGTTTGCAGTTTGCTCACCAACCTGGTAGCTCCTTCTCTGAACTTGCTGTACTTTTTCAATGTCTTTTTTAAAATGTCCTGCCCAGAACTGGAGACAGTATTCCAGATGACGCCTGACCAAGGAGCAGTAGAGGGGGATACTTACTTCATGTCATCTAGATGCTATGCTTCTCTTACTACATCCTAGAACTGTGTTTGCCTTTTTTGCTGCTGCATCACACTGTTGACTGTTGCTTAATTCTATTCCTCACATCCTGTAGATGTGATTTTCATTTTTCTTGCTCAGATGTAAAATCTTGCATTTCTCCCTGTTAAATACCATTATTTTAGTCACTGCTCATTGTTCAAGCTTATCTAGATACTTCTGAATCCTTTGTCTTGTCTAGTGTTATCTATCCCTGTGAGCAGTGCATCATTTGTAAATTTGATTAGTTAACCTTCAGGTTCCATATCTAAATAATTTATAAAAATGTTTAGTAACACTGACGCCAGGGCAGAGCCTTGTGGTACCCCACTTGAAACAATTTTCCAATTTGATGTGCAACCATTTATCAACACCCTTTGAGTATTGTCACTGGGCCAGTTATAAATTTACCTAACTGTAGCCTTGTCAATCCCAATGCTTGGTCACTTTTTCAGTAATGGTCATTTTTTTCAATAGGGATTCTTTATCAAATGCTTTGCTGAAGTCGTGATATACTTTATTTACTGCATTTCCCTGATCCACCCAGTCAGTGATTCCAAGATAGAAGGAAATTAGATTAGTCAGGCATGACTTGTTTGCTACAAACCCATGCTGGCTCTGATTAATTACTGTATTCTTATCCAGGTACTTGCATACATGCTGTTTAATAATTTGTTCAAAGATCTTTCCTGGTGTAGAAGTAAGGCTCACTGGCCTATAATTTCCTGGCTCCATCTACTTTCCTTTTTTTAAGTTAGAGACAGCATTTGCCCTTCTTCAATCTTCTGGGACTTCTCCTGTTCCTGTCCTGGTTTTTCAAAGATTCTGGCTAGTGGATCTGCAATTTCCTCTGCTAACTCATTCAGGACCCTAGGACGTAATTATTCATCTGAAACAGGAGATTTAAATTTATGTAAATTAGCTAAGTGTTCCCTCACCATTAGTGTTGAGCATTCCGATACCGCAAGTATCGGGTATCGGCCGATACTTGCGGTATCGGAATTCCGATACCGAATTCCGATATTTCCTGCGTATCGGATACCGGAATCGGAAGTTCCCAGAATTCAAACTGCACGCAACAGCCAATGATGAATGAATGGAAGTGTGGGCACATCCTGTTTAGCATGGTGGGCATGTAACTACTGGCAAGGCTGTGATTGGCTGCTGAAATGATGTCACAATGTACTATAAAAAACGCTGCCGCCATTTTGCGCTCACTCTGCTGTGATTTCAGTTAGGGACAGGACGCTGTGTTCTAACTGAGGGCCAGTTGAGATAGCAAATTGCTTTATTTTGCTTTTCCAAGGCTAATTTAGCAAACGCTGTGTGTTCACCTTGCTCTTGCTTTGCAGCGCTGTTTTAACAGCGTTCTGCAAGGTCTCTGTGTGTGTGTGTGTGTGTGTGTATGTGTGTGTGTGCAGCTCACTCTGTAGTCTGTGTGCAGCCATATACCCGGTTGTATTCAGCTCAGGGGGGGTTCACACTGCCTCATACAGTTCTATCCATTGTCCTTTTTTTGCTCATAGTGCAGCCTGCTGCACATTTTTTCTAAAATTTCCTATTAGTGTTTTTCCACCCGTCTCCAGCTAAATTGTGGAAAAACACTACATAGGATAACCTAGAGGGGGGTTTTTGGGCCTTGCAGCGCCGTTTATGGCTGTCTGCACGGTCTCCGTGTGAGCGCAGCTCGCCCTGTAGTCTGTGTGCAGCCACAGCCGGTTGTATTCAGCTCAGGGTGCGTTACTGCCTCATACCGTTGAATAACTTGTCCTTTTTTTCAAATAGTGCAGCCTGTTGAAAATTTTTCCAAAAATTTCCTATTAGTGTCTTTCCACCCGTCTCCAGCTAAATAGTGGAAAAACACTACATAGGATAACCTAGAGGAGGGTTTTTGGGCCTTGCAGCACCGTTTACGGCTGTCTGCACGGTCTCCGTGTGAGCGCAGCTCGCCCTGTAGTCTGTGTGCAGCCACAGCCGGTTATATTCAGCTCAGGGTGCGTCACTGCCTCATACCGTGAAAAAACATTTCCTTTTTTCAAATAGTGCAGCCTGTTGAAAATTTTTCCAAAAATTTCCTATTAGTGTCTTTCCACCCGCCTCCAGCTAAATTGTGGAAAAACACTACATAGGATAACCTAGAGGAGTGTTTTCGGGCCTTGCAGCGCCGTTTACGGCTGTCTGCACAGTCTCCGTGTGAGTTAAACTCGCTCTGTAGCCCGATCTGCAGAAAAAAAAAAAGTAAAGTTCACCAAACACCACTTAACACTTGTGTAGGCCACATTTTATCAATAATAAAGTCTAGTCCACACTTTACAACATTAGTGTTTCTTACACCTGTTAGGAGGAGCATTTCAGGAATAAGCACACTAAGGCCTTAGTACTTTTCTGCTTATCTTTATCTGTCAACCAAGATGAAGAGGGCAGGGAGTAAGGCACGTGGGCGTGGGCGCGGAGCAGGGAGAGGAGCAGGGAGAGGACGTGGTGATTTTGTGCCTGCTGCGGGCACCGGTGACTCATCATCACTCAGTTTCAGCAGGGAACAGTCATTCATGCGCAGCTTTGTCGGAGAGCGCCGTGCACCCCTGCTGCGTGAAGATCAAATTGAAGCCGTTGTCGGATGGATGGCAGCTAACGCATCGGCATCGACTTCAATTAGTGCCACATCCTCTCAGGCACAGACCACTGGAGAGCAGCCATCTGTCTCTTCACCACCTGCCAAATTGGCCAGGCAGTCAGAGAGCCCAGGACAGGAGCCGTCTCTACTTCTGTTCTCTGAATCTCTTGGCTTGGAAACAGGGGGCCAGCCAAGCAGCATTGGAGAAATGGAAGAAGAGGCAGTGTGCAGTGATGCCCAACAGCTTTGTCTCTCTGACTCTGAAGAGGCGGGTGGGCCAGTGCCTGCGGTGACCACAGCGCAGTACGCATCTGATGATGAAACTCAGGTGCCGCTTTCTGGTGCGTACTGTGCTGCCGAGACTACCCAGGTGGAGCAGTTGGTGGCAGAGGGTAGTGGAGATGATGAGGTCCTTGACCCATCGTGGCGTGAGGAACAGGAAGGTGGTGGGAGCAGCTCTGAGGAAGAGATTCCTCTAACGGGTCAAAGAGGGAGAGGGAGGGGGAAGACTGCGGAGCCTGTAGCCTCCACTTTGGCACCCGTTAGGAGCCTGTCTCTTTCAAAAGCCAAAAAGGGCGCTCCCAAGACTTGCAGTGCCTGGTCCTTTTTTGACACAGTTGCAGATGACATTTGTTTTGTCAAATGCAAGCTGTGTCATCAGAAAGTCAAAAGAGGTAAAAGTGTCAGCAACCTCAATACCACAAATATGTGGAAACATGTGCGGACCAGGCACGCGGTGGAGTTACAAAAACACACTGAAGACCTAGGCCAACCAACAGCGGCAGCTACCACCTCTTCAGCTCGTGTTGCCTCTTCCTCCAACTCACGCACAGCTGGTTTGGCTTCCTCCCAGGATCGCCATGGAAGAACCTCTGGCACTGTTGTCCAGAGACCTAGTGTAATTCCACCCACAGCACCACATTCCCAGTTATCCTCACACTCCCAGTCTACTTTACAGCCATCGGTAGTACAGGCATGGGAGAAAAGGCGGGCATTCTCGGCCAACCACCCCCGAGCACAGGCTCTGAATGCAGGCATTGCCAAACTTCTGTCACTGGAAATGCTCTCATTCAGGCCGGTGGAGACTGACAGCTTCCGTGACTTGATGGCATTGGCAGTCCCACAGTACAAGGTGCCCAGCCGCTTTTACTTCAGCAGGCAAGCTGTCCCTGCCCTGCACAAGCATGTGGAGGGACACATAAAACACGCGCTACTGAACGCCGTCAGTAGGAAGGTCCACCTCACCACCGATGCGTGGACCAGTCAACATGGACAGGGGCGATACATTTCCCTCACTGCCCATTGGGTAAATGTTGTTGAGCCAGGTACAGATCGTGCGAGTGGCGCAGGGCGTGTCCTGCCCACTCCAAGGATTGCAGGAATCCAGTCTGTATGCATTGACTCCTCCTCATACACAAGTTCCTCGGAATCATCGCTGCAGGAGCCGTCACAGTCCACCTCCACATGGACCCGTGAACGTTTACCTGTTACGACCGACATGAGCACAGCCGTGGCCAAACGTCAACAGGCCGTCTTGAAACTTGTTTCTTTGGGGAATCGAAGCCACACAGCGCAGGAGCTCTGGAATGCCATCAAGCAGGAGAGCGATGTGTGGTTTGTGCCAGCGAATCTCCAGCCAGGCATGGTAGTGTGTGACAATGGCCGAAATCTGTTGGCAGCTTTGGCCATTGGCAACCTCACTCACATCCTTTGTCTGGCATATGTGCTCAATTTGGTTGTGCAGAGTTTTCTGAGGGACTATCCGGATCTTGATGCACTGCTGCACAAGGTCCGCCTAGAGTGTGCTCACTTGCGGCGTTCCAGCTTGGCAAGATCCCGCATTGCTGCTCTGCAGCGCCGATTCCGCCTTCCGGAACACCGCATCATATGTGACCTACCTACCAGGTAGAATTCCACGTTACATATGTTGGAGCGGTTGTGTGAGCAGTAGCAAGCAGTAATGGAGTACCAGCTGCATCAGGCGCAAAAAAGTCGCAGTCAGCGCCGATCAGACTTCACAACCACAGAGTGGGCCACTATGAAGGACGTCTGCCAGGTTTTGCGTCCTTTCGATTATTCCACGCGGATGGCAAGTGCAGATGATGCACTAGTCAGCATGACTGTCACCCTTATCTGCCTGCTTCAACAAACTTTGCAAATGTTAAGGGATGATGTTGTGGAAGAGGTGGAGGATGAGGAGTCACCTTTTCCATCAGCTTCTGGAGAGACAGCGCCACGTGGTTCCTCACAAAGGGGTACGCAGGGGTCACGTTGTGAGGAGGATGAGGAGGAGTCAATGGAGGAGGAGGAGCTCCGTCCAGAGGAGGGAGTTAGACAATTGCCAAGTGGTCAGTGTGTACAGCGAGGGTGGAGTGATGACGAGCGGGCAGAGATCATGTCTCAAGCAGGGGACAGCGTTTCTGGGCCAGTTGGCAGTCTGCAGCACATGGTTGATTTCATGCTGCAGTGCCTGAGAAAAGACCGCCGCATCGACCACATTCTCAACATGCCTGATTATTGGGTGTTCACCCTCCTCGATCCTCGCTACCGGGACAACGTCCAAAACCTCATCCCAGCGTTGACCCGGGAGCGTAAAATGCAGGAGTACCACGACACACTGGTGAATTCCATCATCTTCTCAAACTGAGAGGAGTGCTGCTAGTGCTTGACAAAGCAGCTCAGTGCGTCGAGGCAGTGGAGGAGGCTCTGCACAAAGAGGGAGCAGAAGCAGTGCCTCTGCCCAAGGCAAGACCAGTATGGCACAACTGTGGCAAACTTTTGTGTGCCCGCCCCAAATGTCTGCACCATCACCGGCGGCTCCAGTCAGCAGGAGGCAACGGTTCCGTCAGATGGTGACAGACTACATGTCTTGCCCTCTTACTGTACTCCCAGACGGCTCTTCCCCGTTCAAGTTTTGGGTCTCTAAGCTGGATACATGGCCAGAGCTAAGCCAGTATGCATTGGAGGTGCTGGCTTGCCCTGTGGCTAGTGTCTTATTGGAACGTGTCTTTAGTGCCGCAGGTGGTGTACTAACAGACCGTCGCATGCGACTATCCTCCGATAATGTTGACCAGCTTACTTTTCTGAAAATGAACCAGGCCTGGATCTCGCAGGAATTTGCCACTCCTCTGCCTGATTAAGTAATTGGGTGTCATCCAGGTCTCCTAATGTGTTCATCTTTCTACCACCTGAACTGCTATTCCTGGGCTCCAACACCGCCAGTTGCGGCTCAGAAGTGCAGGCTGCACAGTCAAAACATACGACCCAGTGTTATTGGGTTTCAGTAACGTCAGCTGATCCCCAGCTGTGTAGCCGGCAATGTGTCCTGCGACCGCCACGCTGGCACAACAACCTAAATGTAAGGGAACCTGTCCCCCCCCCGGCGTTTGTTACTGAAAGAGCCATCTTGTGAAGCAGTAATGTTGCACAAGGAAAAGGTAGCTCGTTTAGTTTAGCTCCTTGCACACGCAGAACTTAACACTTATAAAATGTGTTCACTGATACCGTTATACCGTCCCGGAGCTGGGACTTTCCTTCGTAATGTGACGCAGCACAGCCGTCATTCCTACCCCCTTGGTGCCGTGCGCTGCCTCCTCAGCGTTGTTTTAAGCTGTCACGGACCCTGCGCTGTTCTGTTATCCCTTGTCCATGCCCAATTCGCGCTGCCTGTCTTCTGACATAATTTGGTGTCAGGCTGTCTGCGCCTGTGCGCCTGCGCTGCCCGAGATCCCGCCTCGCAGTGTCTTCTGATTGAATCACACTACGAGCCTGGGATCCATGGGCATGCGCATTGCATATCTTCCCCTCGGGCTCTTGCTCATCTCCCTCCGCCTTCTTCAGACTGTGCGCCGTCAGCTGATCCCTAATAGCATGCCACGGCCGTGACGCCGCACAGTCTGAAGAAGAGGGAAGGAGGGGAGTGAGAGGCGAGGATATGCACTGTGCATTCCCATGGATCCAAGGCCCGCAGTGGGATTACTTTAGACAACACTGCGAGGTGGGATCTGGGGCAGCGTAGACGCACAGGCACTGACAGCCTGACACCAAATTATGTCAGAAGACAGGCAGCACAAATTGGGCATGGCCAAGGGATAACAGAACAGCGCAGGGTCCGTGACAGCTTAAAATAACGCTGAGGAGGCAGCGCACGGCACCAAGGGGGTAAGAATGACATCTGTGCTGCATCCTATTACGAAGGAAATTCACACCTCCGGGACAGTTTTACGGTATAAGGGGACACATTTTTAGTGTTTACTTCTGTGTTTGCATGGAGCATAATTAAAAGAGCAACCTTTTCCTTTTGCGTCCTTAGTGCTGCACAAGATGGCTCTTTCAGCTACAAACGTCTTGGGGGGGGGGTGGTTAAAGGTTCCCTTTCAACTTGCTCCAATCAGGCTTCGGCCTACACTCTGTTCCTCTCCTCCTCCTGCTGACCCTGGGCTCTAACACCGCCAGTTGTTGCCCGGAAGTGCTAGCTGCACAGAGGAAAACATCCGCCAATGTGTCAGTGGGGTTCAGCAACGCCAGCTGTTCCCTTGCTGTGTAGCCTGCAACGTGTCCTGCAAACGCCATGCAGGCACCTGAACTGAAATTAAAGGGAACCTGCCCCCCCCCAGGTGTTTCTATGTATAACAGCCACCTAGTACAGCAGTACTGCTGCATTTGTACAAGGTGGCTGACATTTTCTCCTTGCCCACGTGGAATTTAACACGTACAAAATGTGTCTCATTACAGACCATTACAATGTCCCTGAGGTGTGACTTTCCTTTTTAATGACACGCAGCACCCCCCTTTGGTAGCGCTGCCCATCTTCTGACATCATTGGTTGGCTGCTTGTGCCTGTGCGTCCGCCCTGCCCGACACAACACCCCTCGTTGTCTCATATATTTTGACTGCGAGGGTGTGATTGATGGGCATGCGCAGTGCATATGTTCGCCTGTCTTCACTCATCTCCTTCCGCCTTCTTCAGACTGTGTAGCCTCATGGCCGCGGCATGCGATAAGGGATCAGCTGAGGCCGCCCAGTCTGAAGCAGGTGTAAGGACATGAGTGAGCGGCAAACATATTTGCTGCGCAAGGCCATGAATCCCAGCCCTGCAGTGTGACTTTATGAAAAAAACACTGCGGGTCTGGGATTCATGGCCATCGATAACCGCACCGGCCAACATGAAATGAGGTGAGAAGACAGGCAGCGCTCACAGCGCATGGCCAAGGAATAACAAGAGCACAGACTCCTGTACAGCAAATAACAGCGCTCAGGAGGCTGCGCCCAGCACCAAGGCGTTATTTTGGACACCTGTGCTGCGTCTCCTGAAAAAGGCAAGTCAGTCACGCCTCCAATACAGTTTGACTGTATAATGGGCAAAATTGTGTACGTGTTTCATTCAGCGTGTGCAAGAAGAAAAATTCATAGAGCAACCTCTGACTTGTGCAGCATTAATGCTGCACAAGGTGTGGATCTTGTACTTTGCAACACCTGAGGGGGGGTTAAAGGTTACCTTTGAAATTGGTTCTACTAGGCTTAGGCCTACACTCTGCTCCTCCTGCAGACCCTGGGCTCTAACAACGCCAGTTGGGGCCCGGAAGTGCTGGCTGCACAGAGAATAACACCCGCCATTGTGACAGTGGGGTTCAGCAACGCCAGCTGTTCCCCTGCTGTGTAGCCGGCAACGTGTCCAGCACAAGCCACGCTGGCACAACAGAACAATAGCTGCCACCAGTGCAGGCTTCGGCCTACACTCTGCTCCTCTCCTCCTCCTGCTGACCCTGGGCTCTAACACCGCCAGTTTTTGCCCGGACGTGCTAGCTGCACAGAGAAAAACACCAGCCAATGTGTTAGTGGGGTTCAGCACCGCCAGCTGTTCCCCTGCTGTGTAGCCGGCAACGTGACCTGCAAACGCCACGCAGGCACCTGAACTGAAATTAAAGGGACCCTTCCTCCCACCCCCAGGTGTTTCTATGTATAACAGCCACCTTGTACAGCAGTAATGCTGCATTTGTACAAGGTGGCTGACTTTTTCTCCTTGCCCACGTGGAATTTAACATGTACAAAATGTGTCACATTACAGACCATTACAATGTCCCTGAGGTGTGACTTTCCTTTTTAATGACACGCAGCACCCCCTTTGGTAGCGCTGCCCGTCTTCTGACATCATTGGTTGGCTGCTTGTGCCTGTGCGTCCGCCCTGCCCAACACAACACCCCTAGTTGTCTGATCTATTTTGGCTGCGAGGGTGTGATTGATGGGCATGCGCAGTGCATATGTTCGCCTGTCTTCACTCATCTCCTTCCGCCTTCTTCAGACTGTGCGGCCTCATGGTCGCGGCATGCGATAAGGGATCAGCTGAGGCTGCCCAGTCTGAAGCAGGTGTAAGGACATGTGTGAGCGGCGAACATATTTACTGCACAAGGCCACGAATCCAAGCCCCGCACTGTGACTTTATGAAAAAACACTGTGGGTCTGGGATTCATGGCCATCGTTAACCGCATCGGCCAACATGAAATGAGGTCATAAGACGGGCAGCGCTAACAGGGCATGGGCAAGGGCTAACAAGAGCGCAGACTCCTGTACAGCAAATAACAACGCTCAAGAGGCTGCGCCCAGCACCAAGGCGTTATTTTGGACACCTGTGCTGCGTCTCCTTAAAAAGACAAGTCACGCCTCCAATACAGTCTTACTGTATAATGGGCAAAATTGTGTACGTGTTTCATTCAGTGTGTGCAATGAGCAAAATTTAAAGAGCAACCTTTCACTTGTGGAGCATTACTGCTGCACAAGGTGTGGCTCTTCTACTTTGTAACACCTGAGGGTGGGTTAAAGGTTACCTTTGAAATTGGTTCAATTAGGCTTCGGCCTACACTCTGCTCCTCCTGCAGACCCTGGGCTCTAACACCACCAGTTTTTGCCCGGAAGTGCTAGCTGCACAGAGAAAAACAGCTGTTCCCCCGCTGTGTAGCCGGCAACGTGTCCTGCAAACGCAACGCAGACACAAAGCTGCCTCCAGTGCAGGCTTCGGCCTACACTATGCTCCCCCTGCTTACCCTTTGCTCCAACACCGCTAGTTGGGGCTCTAGGAAGACAATCTTGAATAGGCAACGCATCCGTGTTCCAGCACTGTCAGCTGGTTCTCGGCAGTGTCTTTGTCACGGGTACTCCCCCATGCCCAGCCTGGTTCCAGCACTGTCAGCTGGTTCCGGGTAGTGTCAAGCTCACTGAGACGCCTATACATTGCCCCGTCGTGTTGCGGTCGGGTTAGTTAACTCCATGGTGCCTCCAGTTTAGGAGCTTCCTATGTGGGCTGCGTGAATTGGCAGTCAAGGCTGGTTCTGTAGTGCCAGTAGGCCAAGCTCCCCCTGTAGGACTGTTGGTGTTCGGTAACTGCGGCTGCCTCGCGGCCTAGCTGTTCTCTCCTCTCCTGTGGACCTTCTGGTCCACATCCTGGTTCCAGCACCGTCAGCTGGTTCCGGGCAGAGCCTTTGGCTTAGGTGCCACCTTCTGGGTATCCGATTTCCGCCAACGCCAGGCGGTCCTTGGTAGTGCTTTTAAGCGCGGGTACCTACAGCTTAGTAACTGTGTTCCAGCACCGTCAGCTGGTCCTCGGTGCCATTGGCTCTTACACACTTGGGCAACGCATCCGTGTTCCAGCACCACTAGCTGGTTCTCGGCAGTGTTTTTGTCACGGGTACTCCCTCGTGCCCAGCCTGGTTCCAGCACCGTCAGCTGGTTCCGGGTAGTGTCAAGCTCACTGAGACGCCTATGCGTTGCCCCGTCGGGTTGCGGTCAGGTTAGCCAACTCCACGGTGCCTCCAGTTTAGGAGCTTCCTATGTGGGCTGCGTGAATTGGCAGTCAAGGCTGGTTCTGTAGTGCCAGTAGGCCAAGCTCCCCCTGTAGGACTGTTGGTGTTCGGTAACTGCGGCTGCCTCGCGGCCTAGCTGTTCTCTCCTCTCCTGTGGACCTTCTGGTCCACATCCTGGTTCCAGCACCGTCAGCTGGTTCCGGGCAGAGCCTTTGGCTTAGGTGCCACCTTCTGGGTATCCGATTTCCGCCAACGCCAGGCGGTCCTTGGTAGTGCTTTTAAGCGCGGGTACCTACAGCTTAGTAACTGTGTTCCAGCACCGTCAGCTGGTCCTCGGTGCCATTGGCTCTTACACACTTGGGCAACGCATCCGTGTTCCAGCACCACTAGCTGGTTCTCGGCAGTGTTTTTGTCACGGGTACTCCCTCGTGCCCAGCCTGGTTTCAGCACCGTCAGCTGGTTCCGGGTAGTGTCAAGCTCACTGAGACGCCTATGCGTTGCCCCGTCGTGTTGCGGTGAGGTTAGTCAACTCCATGGTGCCTCCAGTTTAGGAGCTTCCTATGTGGGCTGCGGTTCTGTAGTGCCAGTAGGCCAAGCTCCCCCTGCAGGACTGTTGGTGTTCGGTAACTGCGGCTGCCTCACGGCCTAGCTGTTCTCTCCTCTCCTGTGGACCTTCTGGTCCACATCCTGGTTCCAGCACCGTCAGCTGGTTCCGGGCAGAGCCTTTGGCTTAGGTGCCTCCTTCTGGGTATCCGAGTTCCGCCAACGCCAGGCGGTCCTTGGTAGTGCTTTTAAGCGGGGGTACCTACAGCTTAGTAACCGTGTTCCAGCACCGTCAGCTTGTCCTCGGTGCCATTGGCTCTTACACACTTGGGCAACGCATCCGTGTTCCAGCACCGCCAGCTGGTTCTCGGCAGTGTTTTTGTCACGGGTACTCCCCCGTGCCCAGCCTGGTTCCAGCACCGTCAGCTGTTTCCGGGTAGTGTCCAGCTCACTGAGACGCCTATGCGTTGCCCCGTCGTGTTGCGGTCGGGTTAGCCAACTCCATGGTGCCTCCAGTTTAGGAGCTTCCTATGTGGGCTGCGTGAATTGGCAGTCAATGCTGGTTCTGTAGTGCCAGTAGGCCAAGCTCCCCCTGTAAGACTGTTGGTGTTCGGTAACTGCGGCTGCCTCGCAGCCTAGCTGTTCTCTCCTCTCCTGTGGACCTTCTGGTCCACATCCTAGTTCCAGCACCGTCAGCTGGTTCCGGGCAGAGCCTTTGGCTTAGGTACCTCCTTCTGGGTATCCGAGTTCCGCCAACGCCAGGCGGTCCTTGGTAGTGCTTTTAAGCGCGGGTACCTACAGCTTAGAAACCGTGTTCCAGCACCGTCAGCTGGTCCTCGGTGCCATTGGCTCTTACACACTTGGGCAACGCATCCGTGTTCCAGCACCGCCAGCTGGTTCTCGGCAGTGCTTTTGTCACGGGTACTCCCTTGTGCCCAGGCTGGTTCCAGCACCGTCAGCTGGTTCCAGGTAGTGTCAAGCTCACTGAGACACCTATGCGTTGCCCCGTCGTGTTGCGGTCGGGTTCGCCAACTCCATGGTGCCTCCAGTTTAGGAGCTTCCTATGTGGGCTGCGTGGATTGGCAGTCAAGGCTGGTTCTGTAGTGCCAGTAGGCCAAGCTCCCCCTGCAGGACTGTTGGTGTTCGGTAACTGCGGCTGCCTCGCGGCCTAGCTGTTCTCTCCTCTCCTGTGGACCTTCTGGTCCACATCCTGGTTCCAGCACCATCAGCTGGTTCTTGGCAGTGTCTTTAGCTCTTGTACCTTCTGCTCCCCATCCTGGTTCCAGTACTGTCAACTGGTTCCGGGCAGAGCCTTTGGCTTAGGTGCGTCCTTCTGGGTATCCGAGTTCCACCAACATCAGGTGGTCCTTGGTAGTGCTTTCAGGCACGGGTACCTCCTGCTTAGTAACCGGGTTCCAGTAATGTCAGCTGGTCCTCGGTAGTTCCATTGGCTCTTGGACCTTCGGCTACCCATCCGGGTTCCAGTACCGTCAACTGGTTCTCGGCAGTGTCTTTTGCTCTTGTACCTTCTGCTCCCCATCCTGTTCCAGTAACGTCAGCTGGTTCCGGGCAGAACCTTTGGCTTAGGTGCCTCCTTCTGGTTATCCGAGTTCCGCCAACGTCAGGCGGTCCTTGGTAGTGCTTTTTAGCACGGGTACCTCCTGCTTAGTAACCGGGTTCCAGTAACGTCAGCTGGTCCTCGGTAGTTCCATTGGCTCTTGAACCTTCGGGTAGCCATCTGAGTTCCAGTTCCATCAGCTGGTTCTTGGCATTTTCTCAGCCTTCTTGTACCTTCTGCTACATTTCCAAGTTGAAGACCCTAAAGACGACGACCCAGAAGACCACCCCTAAGATGACGACACCAGAGACGACAACCAGTGAGATGACGACGACCCTGGAGATGACGACCCTGAAGACCACCCCAATGATGACAACGACGGCGGAGACGACGACGGCGGAGACGACGACCCTGGAGACGACGACCCTGGAGATGACGACATGGAAGACCAAGAAGCAGAAGAACAAGAGGCTGCAGAACAAAGAGCAGAAGAACATTAAGAATAACACTTAATATCAGAGCAAAACATATTATCTAAATTATATGCAGAAGAAGACTAAGCAGTGTATGGGGGTGAGTCCGTTCCTCCTCGTGGTGCCCCTGGATAAAGCCTGATGCTGCAGGCCAAATGAACGCGGACAAATGTAACTTTTGTGACAGGCAGAACGGAAGGTGTAATCTTCAAACTTTTATAGATAACAACTACGGGAATGCCTGTCACAAATGAGAATATGATGAAGAAGTAGAATAGGAAGAATAATAATAGTTGAATAAAATGAATATGTAGAATAGGAAGAATAATAATAGTTGAATAAAATGAATATGAAGAATGTAATAAAAAAAAAATAGAAGATGAAGAAGAAGATGAATAAGGTGAAGAAGAAGTTGATGTCAAAGATGCTGATGATGATGAAGATGAAACTGTGGGAAAAGTTAAAAAAAAGAAGGGGAAGGGCGTGGAATAGTGAAACATCAATATCTGACAAAATAAAAAAAATTTACATAGTCAATATCTTTGTCACTCCAAACGTCTTTAAAAAAAATAAAAATCATGCTATTCTATTTGATTGGGCTAAACCTCTATGACTTTAATGTCTCCGCCACCTCCCCAAATACATCCTGCATTATTCTTAGTTGTTTTCCTTCATGTAAAATGAACCTACAAGGAAAGAAAGGGTTTATTTAAATTCCGATATTTTGGTCCCATTGACTTGTATTGGGATCGGGTATCGGTATCGGCGATATCCGATATTTTTTGAATATCGGCCGATCCAATCCGATACCGATACTTTCCGATATCGGAAGGTATCGCTCAACACTACTCGCCATCTCTCTGTTTATTGATAGCATGGATTCTTTTATTCCTTCGATGGCCCCGTGAAGAACAGTTAATGTTACATTTGCTTTCTTAGAGAACAGAGATGTAAAATAGGAACTTAAAAGTTCTGCCTTCTCAAACTCATTTTTGACCACTACACCCTTTTCATCATGCACATTTACAAAACAGATGAATAATTGTCATAGTAAATACATATTGTACATCTATAAAGTACATTTACAATAAACATCGTTTATACAATTTGTAGTATAGACATTAAATATTGTTTGTCATTGTTAAGATATATGAGCTCATATAATATACACAAAGAGACTTGTACGTAATATGAGAATTATAATTTACACTCAAGATTCAAATGATATCTTTATAGACATGAAACAATAAAAATTGCATAAGGAACCTTTATGTATTCAAATCATGCAGTCATGAATAAAGAGCCTGTCTTGGTTTCTAAAACTATACAGGAATATCCAGCAGAGCCACTGTCCAAACACTATGTACTATTTTAGAGTAAAATATGGCAACGTTGCCAAGATGAAAGAAAAAAATCCAAAATACATTATAATACACGCAATGTTATGGACATCGCTTTGCTCAATTCACCAAAACATGTGTCTGTTGGGTATAGTTAAAATGAGGGAGAGCAATGTAGACAGGTAATACACAGGAGATTACCTCAACAGTTATTATGGCGACCCAACACACCCAACACGCGTTTCACACTAAAATGCTTCATCCAGTGGTCAACTCATGTGTTTCTAAACTGGGTGTATTATAACATTATTTTGATTTTTCCCTTTTTATTTTTAATTTTGCTATTCATCCACAGAAAAGGTTTGAAAACATGTTGCCAAGAGAAGATGCTATTCTGGAAACACATCTGCATCTCTCAGCAACAATATTTTGTTTAATGGGATCCTGACTCAAAATCAGTAAGTACTTATAAAAGACTAGATGGTGGCCCGATTCTAGCTCATCGGGTATTCTAGAATATGCATGTTCACATAGTATATTGCCCAGCCCATGTATGTATATTGACCAACCACGTAGTATGTTGCCCAACCACGTAGTATATTGCCCAGTCACGTAGTATACTGCCCAGTCACATAGTATATTGCACAGTCACGTAGTATATTGCTGTGGATTGTTTTAGAAATGTTCTTACCTCCCTTCTGAGTATGTTTTCCTGGGTCTTCTTTGTTCGAGTCTAATGTTTTTCTTCCCGTCCCATCTTCTTCTAGTTTAACGCCCTCCTGATGAGTGTAGCGAGTCTTCTGGCGAATGTGTGTTTCCCAGGTTTGTTGAGGTGTAGTCCGTCTCTGGCGAGGAGTCCATCGTACAAGTAATTCACACCGTGGTCCAGGAATCCGAATCCTTGTTGTCTGCACCATCGTCTTAGCCAGTTGTTCGCATCAAGGATCCTGTTCCATCTCCTGGTGCCATGCCCGTCTACTGGAAGGACAGAAGAAAAAACTACCTGTGCATCCAGTTCCTTTACTTTCTTCCCCAACTCTTCAAAGTCCTTGCAGATTGTCGGTAGGTCCTTCCTTGCCGTGTCATTGGTGCCAACATGTAACAGAAGAAATGGATGGACGTCCTTGGAGCTGAAGAGCTTTGGTATCCTATTGGTCACATCCTTGATCATCGCACCTGGAAGGCAGCATACTTCTCTTGCGGTTATGTCCGGTCTGCAGATGGCTGCTTCTGTGCCTCTCAGTAGTGAGTCTCCCACCACCACCACTCTTCGTTGCTTCTTGGCTGTACTTTTTGCTGTCACTTGTTGCTGTGTGCCCTTTTCTTTTTTGCTTGCTGGTATTGCTTCATCCTTAGGTGTGCCATCTTCATCCTCTACAAAGATTTGATATCGGTTCTTCAGTTGTGTGGTTGGTGATTTCTCCATGGTCTTCTTGCTTCTTTTGGTCACATGCTTCCACTCATCAGCTTTTGGAGGTTCTCTGACACTTTTTTCACCTTCTGTGACCAGTAGAGATGCTTCTGTTCTGTCTAGAAAGTCTTCATTCTCTTTGATGAGTTTCAAAGTTGCTATTCTTTCTCCCAGACCCCGCACCTTGTCTTCTAAAAGGGCCACTAGTCTACACTTCTGACAGGTGAAATTGGATTCTTCTTCTGGTCAATCTGTGAACATGTAGCACATGCTGCAGCTCACCATGTAGGTTGTCACATCTGCCATGTTGCTCCTAGATTCTGCTGACTTGCTGTGTGTTTTCCTTCTTGTGTAATCTACTCAGTCAAGCTTTCTTGCAATAATGTCCTACAGGTAAAAATTTGGTGATGCTTTCCAAGCAGCTGGTCCCGGCTGTACCCAACGATCTTCTTGCTGGGGGAGACTCTTCGCTTTTCCCAGAAGGCACCTGGAATATGCAAATTATCCTCCTCAAGCTTGAATCCCTGGTTTGTGTCAATGGCACCAGGGATTCCCAGCCTGTGTCCCACGCTGGTACTTGCCTAGCCTCAAGCTGCTGTGCATTTGCGATCTGACGAGGGCAAGCACATTCAGCTTAGAGTGGCCATTTTGGAAACTAGACCCTCCAAGGAACTTATCTAGAAGCATAGTGAGCACTTTGAACCTCAGGTGCTTCACAAATTGATCCGTAAAAATGAAAAAGTACTTTTTTTTCACAAAAAAATTATTTTAGCCTCAATTTATTCATTTCCACATGGGCAACAGGATAAAATGGATCCTAAAATGTATTGGGCAATTTATCCTGAGTACACTGATACCTCACATGTGGGGGTAAACCACTGTTTGGGCACACGGCAGGGTTCGGAAGGAAAGGAGCGCCATTTGACTTTTTGAATGAAAAATTAGCTCCAATCGTTAGCGGACACCATGTCGCATTTGGAGAGCCCCTGTGTGCCTAAATATTGGAGCTCCCCCATATGTGACCCCATTTTGGAAACTAGACCTCCCATGGAACTAATCTAGATGATGTGCGGTGACCACTTCAAACCCTCAAGTGCTTCACAGAAGTTTATAACGCAGAGCCGTGAAAATAAAAAATATTTTTCTTTCCTCAAAAATTATTTTTTAGCCCGCAATTTTTTATTTTCACAAGAGAAACAGGAGAAATTGGACCCCAAAAGTTGTTGGCCAGTTTGTCCTGAGTACGCTGATACCCCATATGTGGGGGGGAACCACTGTTTGGGCACACGTCGGGGCTCGGAAGGGAAGTAGTGACTTTTGAAATGCAGACTTTGATGGAATGGTCTGCGGGCGTCACGTTGCGTTTGCAGAGCCACTGATGTGCATAAATAGTAGAAACCTCCCACAAGTGATCCCATTTTGGAAACTAGTCCCCCCAAGGAACTTATCTAGTTATGTGGTGAGCACTTTGAACCCCCAAGTGCTTCACAGAAGTTTACAACGCAGAGCCGTGAAAATAAAAAATCATTTTTCTTTCCTCAAAAAATGTTTTAGCAAGCAATTTTTTATTTTCACAAGGGTAATAGGAGAAACTGGACCTCAATAACATAGTAACATAGTAACATAGTTAGTAAGGCCGAAAAAAGACATTTGTCCATCCAGTTCAGCCTATATTCCATCATAATAAATCCCCAGATCTACGTCCTTCTACAGAACCTAATTGTATGATACAATATTGTTCTGCTCCAGAAGACATCCAGGCCTCTCTTGAACCCCTCGACTGAGTTCGCCATCACCACCTCCTCAGGCAAGCAATTCCAGATTCTCACTGCCCTAACAGTAAAGAATCCTCTTCTATGTTGGTGGAAAAACCTTCTCTCCTCCAGACGCAAAGAATGCCCCCTTGTGCCCGTCACCTTCCTTGGTATAAACAGATCCTCAGCGAGATATTTGTATTGTCCCCTTATATACTTATACATGGTTATTAGATCGCCCCTCAGTCGTCTTTTTTCTAGACTAAATAATCCTAATTTCGCTAATCTATCTGGGTATTGTAGTTCTCCCATCCCCTTTATTAATTTTGTTGCCCTCCTTTGTACTCTCTCTAGTTCCATTATATCCTTCCTGAGCACCGGTGCCCAAAACTGGACACAGTACTCCATGTGCGGTCTAACTAGGGATTTGTACAGAGGCAGTATAATGCTCTCATCATGTGTATCCAGACCTCTTTTAATGCACCCCATGATCCTGTTTGCCTTGGCAGCTGCTGCCTGGCACTGGCTGCTCCAGGTAAGTTTATCATTAACTAGGATCCCCAAGTCCTTCTCCCTGTCAGATTTACCCAGTGGTTTCCCATTCAGTGTGTAATGGTGACATTGATTCCTTCTTCCCATGTGTATAACCTTACATTTATCATTGTTAAACCTCATCTGCCACCTTTCAGCCCAAGTTTCCAACTTATCCAGATCCATCTGTAGCAGAATACTATCTTCTCTTGTATTAACTGCTTTACATAGTTTTGTATCATCTGCAAATATCGATATTTTACTGTGTAAACCTTCTACCAGATCATTAATGAATATGTTGAAGAGAACAGGTCCCAATACTGACCCCTGCGGTACCCCACTGGTCACAGCGACCCAGTTAGAGACTATACCATTTATAACCACCCTCTGCTTTCTATCACTAAGCCAGTTACTAACCCATTTACACACAATTTCCCCCAGACCAAGCATTCTCATTTTGTGTACCAACCTCTTGTGCGGCACGGTATCAAACGCTTTGGAAAAATCTAGATATACCACGTCCAATGACTCACCGTGGTCCAGCCTATAGCTTACCTCTTCATAAAAACTGATTAGATTGGTTTGACAGGAGCGATTTCTCATAAACCCATGCTGATATGGAGTTAAACAGTTATTCTCATTGAGATAATCCAGAATAACATCCCTCAGAAACCCTTCAAATATTTTACCAACAATAGAGGTTAGACTTACTGGCCTATAATTTCCAGGTTCACTTTTAGAGCCCTTTTTGAATATTGGCACCACATTTGTTGTTGCTCAGTTTGTCCTGAGTACACTTATACCCCATATGTGGGGGTAAACCACTGTTTGGGCACGCGTCAGGGCTCGGAAGGGAGGGAGCACCATTTGACTTTTTGAATGCAAGATTGGCTGGAATCAATGGTGGCGCCATGTTGCGTTTGGAGACCCCTGATGTGCCTAAACAGTGAAAACCCCTCATTTCTAACTCCAACACTAACCCCAACACACCGCTAACCCTAATCCCAACTGTAGCCATAACCCTAATCACAACTCTAACCCCAACACACCCCTAACCCTAATCCCAATCCTAACCCTAATCCTAACCCTAATCCCAACCCTAACCATAACCCTAACCACAAGCCTAACCCCAACACACCCCTAACCATAACCCTAACCACAGTCCAATCTTAACCCTATTTCCAACCCTAGTCCTAATTCCAACCCTAACCCTAAGGCTATGTGCCCACGTTGCGGATTCGTGTGAGATTTTTCCGCATCATTTTTTAAAAATCCGCAGGTAAAAGGCACAGCATTTTACCTGTGGATTTACCACGGATTTCCAGTGTTTTTTGTGTGGATTTCACTTGCGGACTCCTATTGAGGAACAGGTGTAAAACGCTGTGGAATCCGCACAAAGAATTGACATGCTGCAGAAAATACAGCACAGCGTTTCTGCGTGGTATTTTCCGCACCATGGGCACAGCGGATTTGGTTTTCCATAGGTTTACGTGGTACTGTAAACCTGATGGAAAACTGCTACGAATCCGCAGCGGCGAATCCGCTGCGGATCCGCAGCCAAATCCGCATCATGTGCACATAGCCTAAGGCTAGGTTCACATTGCGTTAGTGCAATCCGTTTAGTGTATACGCTAACGGAATGCGCTAACGCAATGTACAAAAAGGGATTGTGTTTAGCGATCCCGCTAGCGTAGATGCCCGTTCTGCGCTAGCGAGAACGGACCCAAAAACGATGCAAGCAGCATTCGAGGTCCGTCAGAAAATAACGGGACATCGCTAACGCATGCTAAAAATGGCATACTTTAGCGATGCGTTAGATACATTGTGGTCAATGGCTGCGCTAACGGATCCGTTACATTGCGTTAGTGGCGCTATGTAACGGATTCCGTTAGCGGACTGCCACTAACGCAATGTGAACCGAGCCTAATTCTAACCCTAACCCTAGTTCTAACCCTAATTCTAGCCCTAACCCTAGCCCTAACCCTAGCCCTAACCCTAACCCTAGTGGGGAAAAAAAAATATTTTCTTTATTTTATTTTTGTCCCTACCTATGGGGGTGATAAAGGGGGGGGTTTATTATTTTTTTTATTTTGATCGCTGTGATAGAACCTATCACAGCGATCAAAATGTACTTGTAACGAATCTGCCGGACGATTTGGCGGGCGCACTGCGCATGCGCCCGCCATTTTGCAAGATGGCGGCGCCCATGGAGCAGGCAGACAGGTACTGGGAGGGACAAGGGAGGTCCGTAAGTATGATGGGGGGGGAAATCAGACAGCGGGGGGGAGCGGACTGCGGGGGGAGCGGACAGGAAGACGGAGGGGAGCAGAGGACAGCTAATGACCCGACGGAGGAGAGGAGATCGGTGGCGGTGGGGGGGGGGGCAGATCGCGACCTCCAGCCATGGCTGATGATATTGCAGCATCGGCCATGGCTGGATTGTAATATTTCACCAATTTTCATTGGTGAAATATTACTATCGCTTTGATTGAAAGTGAAAGTGAAATGTCACTTTCAACAGCCAATCAGAGCGATTGTAGCCATGGGTGGGAGCAAAGCCACCCCCCCTGGGCTAAAGTACCACTCCCCCTGTCCCTGCAGATCGGGTGAAATTGGAGTTAACCCTTTCACCCGATCTGCAGGGACGCGATCATTCTTTGACACAGCATATGCGTCACAGGTCGGATTGGCACCGACTTTCATGACACATACGCTGTGTCACAGGTCGGGAAGGGGTTAATAGGATGCTTAATGGATGAATTTTTTCACGGTTTTATCACGTTTTTATAGCGAAAAAAAGCGAAAAATCCGGAACGTTTGCTCACAGCCTCAAAGTTAACCCTTTTGAGAGGCATATGCACGCATTGCTGTTAATTATAAACAGGCTGTCCAAATGGAAGAAGTTGTGGTATTTTCACACATTTAATTGCAACAATTATCTCTGTTTGGGGAGTATAAAGAGTTTTGCACTTTGCTGAATGAAGAAGTGATATCTTTTTCAGAACCATCCAAAAATTACCCCTTTATTTAGAGAGAAAAAAACAGATGTACTGTTTAGTGATGAGCGAGTGCACTCGTTGCTCGGGTTTTCCCGAGCACTCTTGGGTGACCTCCGAGTATTTTTGACTGCTCGGAGATTTAGTTTTCATCTCGGCAGCTGAATGATTTACAGCTAGTAGCCTGCTTGATTACATGTGGGGATTCCCTAGCAACCAGGCAACCCCCACATGTACTCAGCCTGGCTAGTCGCTGTAAATCATTCAGCTGAGGTGATGAAAGTAAATCTCCGATAAGTCATAAATAGTCGGAGGTCACCCGAGCGTGCTCACGAAAACCCGAGCAACGAGTACACTCGCTCATCACTAGTAATTGCCTCTTAACTAGAAGTGAAAGAAATTATCACTTTTTTGGATTCAGTAACTGTTTTGTAATCACAAAATGTTTAGGCTTTTTATCAAGCCTTCCAAAAATTAACCCTTTTTCTGGAGATAAAACAAAAGTACTGCTTACAGCTAAAAGAAGTTATGTCTTGAGGTCACCAAGCCTTATAAAAAAATTAGTTCTAGTTCAAGAGGTGTTTCTTGAGGTTACACAAACATTAGGGTCATCTTTCCAGAACAGTAGTACAGTATAGCACTATAAAACACAGTGAGCAGCCAGGAGATATGTGAATTGTGTGGCTGGGCACTGGCTGCGAAAGAAGCAGCATGGTAAGATGGAGGAGGTAAGGAGATGTTTGGCAGCTTAGAGCCAGAGACGGCAGCCCTGGCAGTAGAAGTACAGCGTACCACTATGAAATACTGTGACTTGACCAATATGTTGCCCCAGAACTCCATGAAATCATGACTCAGGATATCTTCTTGAGAAAGAAAACCGTATAGGGACAACTGAACCTGGATGTTCAGCTGATGCATCTGTGTTTACCAAAGTGCATCAAGTTGTCGCAATGGCAGAAAAAAAAAATCTGCTCATCTATTATGTCAAATATACTGGAGGTTCTGCTGCTTTCTCAACTATTTATTGTAGCTCTAACACTGGAACAGGCAGAGGAACATTGTGTCTGTGTGGATTGCAGGGGAATCAGCTGGTCAGTCCATGAGTGGCAAGCATTTCCTCCTTGAAAGCATTGTAGAGCAGGTAACAGCTTACCATGGAAACAAGCTAATTTGGCTTCCCTTTCAGAAGCGAGATTAACGAGCGTTCTGAATGTGCGGTTATCTAGCAGTCATCAGTTTACATCATGTTAACAATACGCCTGTCCTGCTATACACATTGCAGAATACAACTTGCCATGCCTGCTGGCACCATCGAAGGACCATTGGTTTCATTGTCATAACCCCACTACGATGGTTGGTGGTAATGTTATTTTTGCTTTGGCTGTCTGCCTCATCTCTCCCGGTGCCAAGTCTATCCTCCGCCACCTCCACCTGCTGCTACTCCTCATCCTTAAAATCCTGCAGCATGTGACATGGACCTTAACAGACCCCAATAGACACTTGATAATATGTGAGTTTAGATGGCAAACCAGCAGACGACTGGGAGCATATTGTTGTTTCCTTGATACACAATGGATATTTGCTGTTTTGAGAGAGAAGGAGGAGACAGACTCAGTATGTGACACAGTGGAGGAGGATGAAAATGATGATGATGATGATGGTGATGATGAAACTGATCTAGTGCTACCTAAGGGTACAGCTTGACTTTCAGAAAGACAATCATGGAGACAAGGAGCAGAAGGACATTGTGAGATTTGTTCTTATTGCTGGCCGGCTTGACTTTGCCAAAGATGCTGGTGATGTTGCTTCATGCCTGTTAGAGAGCCGCAGTTCTATAATTTATAAGAGAGCCAGAATAACCAAGGCTTATTTTGCTCTTATATTTTTTCTTGTCAATCCCCTCTAATGGAATCACACATTGTGTGAATTCATGTAGAACTGTGGATTTCAGGACATTCAACTTGAATTCAATGCTGTGTGGATCGATCTGCTCAACTCTGCCAATGCTTTTTCAATTTGAATAGCAGCTACATTAAGAAATAGAAAGTCAATATGTCATGAGGTCTGAGAGACTGGTAAGAGAAAGCACATCAGGATAAGGTGGGACAGAGGATCAGTCCTACCCCACCCTGTACAAGGTCATCCATGGATTATTTTGTACTCCTCTTACTCAATTCATAGTTAGCTGGCTCTCCTTTGATTTTTCTTTCATGTACTATTTGTTCACAGAGCAGTGAATTGTTTTTGGAATACATAAGTGGCTGCTACAAGAGTTTGTGGAGTTTTTTTGTTTTTTTAGACAGATGGTCACGTGTAAGTCTCTCTGTAGAGTTTAGCATTTTTTTTGGTAGACACTTTCCAATGTTTATTCATGTGAAGTGAAACAGTGACAACTCCCTTTATTTTCTCTGTACATATTTTCCATGTTATTGGGTTTTTTGTCTCAAGCCACCATGTTATTGCCATTGCCACATTTTGGTTTAAGATGTGCTTTGGGCATAAGGGTAGCATTTAACTTGTTTCCAAAAATGTTACCACATTTATCCAATTCTAAAAAAATAGGAAATCAACCAGTAATGCTAGGCACATTTACCATGACAGGTAAGACTACCTGTAATATCGGTGTGGAGTGTATGTCTACAATTTGTCAATTTAACTAGGTGTTAGTGTTGAGCGATACGGTCCGATATTTGAAAGTATCGGTATCGGATGATATCGGCCGATATCCGAAAAATATCGGATATCGCCGATACCGATATCCGATACCAATACAAGTCAATGGGACACAAATATCGGAAGGTATCCTCTATGGTTCCCAGGGTCTGAAGGAGAGGAAACTCTCCTTCAGGCCCTGGGATCCATATTCATGTGTAAAATAAAGAATAAATTAAAAAATATTGATATACTTACCCTCGGACGCGCCATGGTTGTCACCGCTGCAACCGCCATGCTTCCCTTCTTAACCCCTTCACGACATGCGCCGTACTAGTACTGCGCATGCCGTGTCACCCCCATTGATGTGGGCTCCGGCGGTGAGCCCACATCAAAGTCGCGACATGTCAGCTGTTTTGTACAGCTGACATGTGCGCGCAATAGCAGCGGGTGAAATCGCTATTCACCCGCCGCTATTAACCTGTTAAATGCTGCTGTCAAACACAGACAGCGGCATTTAACTACCGCATCCGGCCGGGCGGCCGGAAATGACGTAATCGCCGACCCCCGTCACATGATTGGGGGTCGGCGATGCATCAGGAAGGTAACCATAGAGGTCCTTGAGACCTCTATGGTTACTGATGCAGGCCTGCTGTGAGCGCCCCCCTGTGGTCGGCGCTCACAGCACACCTGCATTTCAGCTACATAGCAGCAATCTGATGATCGCTGCTATGTAGCAGAGCCGATCAGGCTATGCCAGCTTCTAGCCTCCCATGGAGGCTATTGAAGCATGGCACAAGTAAAAAAAAAATGTTTTTAAAAATATGAAAAAAATATAAAAAATATAAAAGTTTAAATCACCCCCCTTTCGCCCCATCCTAAATAAAACAAAAAAAAAAATCAAACATACACATATTTGGTATCGCCGTGTTCAGAATCGCCCCATCTATCAATTAAAAAAAAGCATTAACCTGATTGCTAAATGGCGTAGCGAGAAAAAAATCCGAAACGCCAGAATTATGTTTTTTTGGTCGCCGCGACATTGCATTAAAATGCAATAACGGGCGATCAAAAGAACGTATCTGCGCAAAAATGGTATCATTAAAAACATCAGCTCACCACGCAAAAAATAAGCCCTCACCCGACCCCAGATCACGAAAAATGGAGACGCTACGGGTATCGGAAAATGGCACTTTATTTTTATTTTTTTTTAGCAAAGTTTGGAATTTTTTTTCACCACTTAGATAAAAAATAACCTAGGCATGTTAGGTGTCTATGAACTCGTAATGACCTGGAGAATCTAAATGGAAGGTTAGTTTTAGCATTTACTGAACCTAGCAAGAAAGCCAAACAAAAAACAAGTGTGGGATTGCACTTTTTTGCAATTTCACCGCACTTGGAATTTTTTTTCCGTTTTCTAGTACATGACATGGTAAAACCAATGGTGTCGTTCAAAAGTACAACTTGTCCCGCAAAAAATAAGCCCTCACATGACCATATTGATGGAAAAATAAAATAGTTATGGCTCAGAGAAGGAGTGAAGTGAAAAACGAAAAAGCAAAAATGAAAAAGGGCCGCGACTTGAAGGGGTTAAGAATGAGTGCGTTAAGGACCTCTGATGACGTCGTGGCTTGAGATTGGTCGCGTGAGCGGTCACATGACCGCTCAGTGACCAATCACAAGTCGCGACGTCATCGAAGGTCCTTAACGCGCTCATTCTTAGGAACGGAAGCATGGCGGTTGCAGTGGTGACAACCAGGGCGCGTCCGAGGGTAAGTATATCAATATTTTTTATTTTATTCTTTATTTTACACATGAATCTTAATCCCGATACCGATTCCCGATATCACAAAAATATCGGAACTCGGTATCGGAATTCTGATACCGCAAATATCGGCCGATACCCGATACTTGCGGTATCGGAATGCTCAACACTAGGGTTGAGCGACCTTTACTTTTATAGGATCGGGTCGGGTTTCACGAAACCCGACTTTTGAAAAAGTCGGGTCGAGTGAAATCGGCCGATCCTATAAAAAAGTCGGGGTCGGGGTCAGACGAAACTCGAAACCCAATGCAGTGCATTGGGTTTCCATGGTTCCCAGGGTCTGAAGGAGCGGAAACTCTCCTTCAGGCCCTACGATCCATATTTTAGTGTAAAATAAAGAATTAAAATAAAAAATATCGCAATACTTACCCTCTGACGCGCCCTGGTACTAACCGGGAACCTTCGTTCCTTAGAATCAGCCTTCCAGGACCCTGCGGTGACGTCGCGGTGACGTCGCGGCTTGTGATTGGCCGCGCGGCCGCCCATGTGACCGCTCGCGCGGCCAATCACAAGCCGCGACGTCACCCGCGACGTCACCGAAGGTCCTGGAAGGGCTGATTCTTAGGAAGGAAGGCTGCCGGAAAGAAGCAGGGCGCGTCCGAGGGTGAGTATATACCTAATAGGAATATACTTACCCTCGGAAGCGCCCTGCTTCCTTCCGACAGCCTTCCTTCCTAAGAATCAGCCCTTCCAGGACCTTCGGTGACGTCGCAGGTGACGTCGCGGCTTGTGATTGGCCTCGCGAGCGGTCACATGGGCGGCTGCGCGGCCAATCACAAGCCGCGACGTCACCGCAAGGTCCTGGAAGGCTGATTCTAAGGAAGGAAGGTTCCCGGTTAGTACCAGGGTGCGTCAGAGGGTAAGTATTGCGATATTTTTTATTTTAATTCTTTATTTTACACTTAAATCTGAATTCCGATACCAATTCCCGATATCTTAAACATATCGGGAATCGGTATCGGAATTCCGATTCTAGATTCAAAAGATCGCCGACTTAATGGCCGACCCCACACTGGGGTCGGGTCGGGTTTCATGAAACCCGACCTTGCCAAAAGTCGGCGACTTTTGAAAAATTTCGACCCGTTTCGCTCAACCCTACTCAACACTACTAGGTGTGCAAAAACAGACCTGCAGGGTTAAATGTCTCAATTTTCTGTAATAATTTGTAGGGATGCATGACTCTGAATACAGGAAAGAAATATATATTGGTACCGTGTTAGCCAGTAGATAGAAAAATATTTAGAATTGAGAGTCCTCAGTGGTTGATACATTTTAATGGCCAATTAAAAACATGGTAATAAATTGCAGCTTTCGAGACTACATTTGTCTCTTCATCAGGCAAAGTCTAAAACAAATTCTGAAGAATCACATATTTATGCACAACATAGTATAGAAAAAAAAAGGGAAAAAACCATGGATAAGCCAGGTGACATGAAGCAGAATTACCATGGGTGATAAACCGTTACATCAATAAATATTGGGCCAATTCTTAGATAAGGATTGTTTTATTGTCCTGTGATTAGGGTCTCTGTTGTGGTGACCCTTCATGGTCTGATGGGCAAGTTCCTTAGTTGATGTAAAAAGACATAAATCCGTGTGACACATTCATTCCTGCATTTAGAGTGTCAAAGCTCGTCATCAGTTTATATTCCCAGACTCTTCTGTCTCTCTGGGATTTGAAATTCCCCATTAGCACAAATAATTTCATGTCCATAATGTTATGATGTGGGAGACAAAAATGTATTGCCACAGGTATATCCATTCTTTTTTCTCTTATTTTCTCTTATTGTTCCCATCGCCATACAATAAGAGAAAAGAAGAATGGATATACCAGTGGCAATACATTTTTGTCTCCCAAATCATAACATTATGGACATGAAATTACTTGTGCTAAAGGGGAATTTCAAATCCCCTTTGTGACTTGATAGAGAGAAAGGCCTTGGAGACATCCTCTGACCACAATTTGGGATTAGCTCAATTCTTGGTGAGGGCGACCAGGGGAGCTACCAAAATTAAGAAGTGGAGAATGAACTGGCGATAATAGTTGATGAACCCCATAAAGCGCTGAATCGCTTTAAGAGAATGGGGTTCCTGCCAGTCCATCACAGCCTGTAGCTTGGCGGGATCCATAGCTAATCCTTGGGCCAAGATGATAAAGCCCAGGAAAGGCAAAGACTCCTGCTCAATCACACACTTCTCCAACTTGACATAGAGGGAATTTTGCCCATAGGAGGTCAAAGACTTTGCAAACATCTCTCCGGTGGGAGTCTATATCTGGAGAGTAGATGTGAATATCATCCAGATAGACTACAACCAAGGTGGAGGAGAGCATATCCCGGAAGATATCATTCACAAAGTCTTGGAACACGGCTGGGGCATTACAGAGCCCGAAGGGCATCACCAAATATTCATAGTGCCCATCCCTGGTGTTAAAAGCCATCTTCTATTCGTCCCCCTCACGGATGCGAATCAGGTTGTAAGCACCCCGCAGATCTAGTTTAGAAAATACCCTTGCTCCGCGAAGCCTATTGAAGAGCTCAGATATCAGGGGCAGTGGGTACTTATTCTTAACAGTGAAGGCGTTAAGACCCCTGTAATCTATACATGGATGTAGTTTTCCGTTCTTCTTCTGCACGAAGAAGTACCCAGCCCCTGCGGGTGACACTGACTTCCTAATAAATCCTCTTGCCAGATTCTCCGGGATGTACTGAGACATTGCCTCCGTCTCTGTGAGAGATAACGGATAGACTCGACCCCGGGGAGGCTCAGCACCAGGCAAGAGATCAGTAGGACAGTCATAGGGGAGGTGAGGCAGAAGGGTCTCCGCAGCCCTCTTGGAGAACACATCCACATAGGGCCAATAGTGATTGAGGAGAGAGGGAAGATCTGCGAGTACCTCAGTAGTAGCAACCTGAATGCACTCCCTCAACCTATCAACCAGGGTCAACCTGTCTGACAGCCAGCCGTGCCTCTTGGAGAATAAGGGCATAGTCCCGTATGCTATCCTGTGCACTCTGCTTGCAATCAAAGAACTTAATTTTGATTTCTGTGGCGGTGCAGGTGTCAAAGATGGTATTAAGTTTAGCAAATATTTGCTGCATAGTTTATTTTTCCATATTTGGCCAGGATTTCACTTCTATTAGGGCTGCGCCTATCAATTGTCCAATTAAGATGCTGACCTTTTGCTGCTCGGTTAAAGGATAAACTTCAAACAGGCTGCAGAGCCTTTCTTTAAAGTCACTTAATGTATGAGACTCCCTGGAATATTGTGGAAACCAGGCCGCTCCAGGAATATAGGGCATGGACAGCAGCATGATGGGCACTGTGGCTGCAGCGGTGTCCGGCCTGCTGGTAGAAGCTGCGGGGCCTGCAGGTGCGTCTGCGGCTGCATCCACCCTGAGGTCTTGGGGCGTCACAGGGGCTGCGTCTGCCGCCATGTCTTCCCCTGATCTGACACAGCTTCTTCCCGTTGCTAACCTTATAGGGTCGGCGTCTCTCCTCTGGAGTTGAAGTCTGCAGCGGTTCCCGATCCTCCGTTCAGCACTTTGCAGCGTCACTTCTGGCTCCACTGTACGGCGTCTTTACTTCCGGTTTTCTCGCAGTGCTGCATCCGTTTCCTTCTTCACGCTCTTTTTGGCTGGCTCCGCCCATGAATGTATTGTCCCCTCCTCCTCGTGCTCCACGTGGCGCTGCAATGGCGGCAGTTTTGGATGCAATTTTGGCGGTATTTTGCAGTGCACAGTCTCAGAACAAAGCACAGTTCAGGCACAGTCTCTTAGGCGCACATGACCCGATTTGCTGGGTCAGTCCATCCTGTTTGTGACTCCAAAATGAGTCGCCTCGCCTGGGCCGTGGGGTACTCGGTACCAGGTCTGGTGTTTCACAAGGGGATGTCACAGTTGCAGCCCTGGGTGCCAATGTAAAAAGGGAAAGGTCTTTAAAGGGAATAAAGTTTATGTTCGTGATGCCACCTGTGGTATTCGGTTAGTGGGGACCGACACAGGTTTAAGGGTCCTCTGGGGTGATGTTATGGCAGCTAGATGGTATACCTTCACACAGGTGAAGTATATCCCCAGGGCTCCCGGTGTGTAGATGGAAGATGGTGAATGGCTCGGTAAAGAACGAGGATGCAGGTTTGCAGTCTCTTTACCTTGTTTACTGAAGACTTCAGGCAGCCACAGTCCAGGGCACCAGATCACAGGGCAGGCAGGGTCCGGCCGGCTTGGAAGCAAATCCAGAGTCCCCTTTACCAAGTGGAGTTAAAAGCCTTCCGCTAGCGAGGTGGTGTTGTAGTCCCTTACTGCCTATGGCTTCAGATAAGGTCCTCACAGATGTTCTCTCTCTGTTCCCCGTATAGCATAGGACATAACCCATATGAATGGTGAGTTGGGCCTGTTTATAGAGACTCTAGCACGCCCGGGTTCTAAAGTTGTCACTGTGTATTCAGGTGTGTGTGGGGACAGATAACTTGCAGTTTAGCTGTCCTGCCTGGTTTCAGCTGTAAGTCGTAGAGTCCTTACAACCTTGGTGGTCCGGTTACCGGTCTTTGCGCCTCAGGAGGAGATAGTTAATTTGCAGCTGGTCTCCCTGATGTCACTCTCCTGTGCATCGCACTCCTGCACACTCACTGAATGTTCGGCTTTCTGTATGTCTCTTCCTCCAGGAGCTGCAGTACTTCAGACTACAGGCCCCTTCAGACCTTCTAACACTCTGTCTCGGTCTGTTCTCTTCTGCGTCTCTCACTTTCTGAACTGAAACTGAAACTGAACCCTTTCCCTCCAGATCAGGATGTATTTATTGGGGAGTTCACCCTAAAATAGGCTTAGAGCTCCCCCTTCTGGTCTGGAGTGTGAACATGTTGTATGCATTGTGGTTACCTGATAAAATATATTCCTTCATCGCTTCCAAACGTGACATCACTCTCCCCGTGAGGAAAGCAATGCTACTGGGATGACCAGGACCCTGGGGCGCCACATACGACTCATTTACATCCTTGTCTTCCCTTCTTCCCTTTGCCTTTGGGTTTCCTCAGACTTGCATCCTAAGTCCCCTCCTCTTTCATTTCCATATAGTTATTGTTAAATAACAGTTCCATATATACACTGAAGGCACTGAATTATATATTTCTTCTCATGACCTCTTCTCTGTACTTCTACAAAATACCAGTGACTGTCTCTCCTCTTTTTATGCCATATTTCAATCTGAAACTGGATCTTTCAGTACTTGAGTTTCTTAGGTTTTCACTTGTGATGCACCAGCTCTCTGGAATGCTCTATCCCCGGCTATCAGGTAAATTTCCAAATTTACAATATTGTCAGCTTTAAACAAGCCCTATAAGCACATCTTTTTAACCCTCCGTCACATACAATATTCGGACTAACGAGTTCACATACAATGTGCCTGTCAGGCGCCTGCTGGAAAAATACCTATAATATCTAATGTTTGCAATTTCAGTGCTCTAAAAGTGATCAGTGACCTTCATAGGGATGTAATAAAAGAGACTACACATAATCAGTTGCAAAAAAAAACATTTACTTAACATAAAACTAATAACTATGAAATACAAACTTTTCAAAACTCCCGCCAAATAGTCCCCAGTTCGACTCTCTCAAAAAAATGTACAAAGAAAATTTTTGAACACAAACTTAATTTTAAGGTACCTTAAGTACTATTAAAAACATATTCAATCAGAAGTAGATGCTGAGGTTTCCCCAGAAAAGTCACACTTGCAGAGCAAATAGCAAGAATTACACACCATTTTTGCATGTGTCAGGCAAATTGCTTTATGACATTTGAGACATTCATAATTTGAAAGCCTTCTGGTTCCGCTTTCCGTTTGGCAGGTGGTGCATCTCCTTCTTTTGTGAGGTGGTGCAGATGGTGACTTTTCACCATCATCTTCTGGGCGGAACCTTTTGAGCTGAACTTGAAGGCGAGAGGGGATACCGATTGTTTTCACGCTTCTCCTGCGTAGCTCTCCAAGTACTAGTTCATGGGCCAATTTTTTCAGATACAATCGTCTACGGAGTGGTTCAAGCTTGTTTTCAAGATAAATTACTTGTGAATTTATACCACCCAAATTCAACATAGCAAAAAATATGACCATTGGCCAGCGTTTGATGTTTCTGCTGACGTTGAAAGTGGAGCACATCTGATCTGCTGTATCCACACCCCCTTTGGTGGCATTGTAAAATGTAATTATCTCCGGTTTTTTTTCTGCCCCAGTCCCAGGATCGATGGCAGCATCATCATGAAGTGTTGATAGAAGTACGTTTTTTCTGGAATGGCTTCTTGTTCCATTTAGTATTTTTATCTTTTCCAATATAATATGATCCAACTTCTTCATCCTCACCACTGTCACCATCTTGCTCTGTTTCAGAATCCAGGACACATTCTTCCACCTCATCATGAGAATCAGTCTCACTTTCCTCTCCTAAATCCTCATTCAGTGTGAGGTCTCTATCATCTAACAGCATGTTTGTTACTTCCTCAACATCAAGTTGTTTGGATAAATTGTACATTTTCCTCTCCATTTCAGCAGATAATCTGAAGCAAGAGAAGGAATATGTTAGGGAACTACTGTATATGCCTGAGCAGCACACTTTCTTTTATAAAATCTCCCTTATTTCTATGAAATATCCTCACATTTTGTGCTATACATTCATAAAACAAGCTAAATAAACTATTGTGATGAATAAAAACATAAAATACCAACCTTACTGAATGTGACGTATTCACATACAATGAGCCTGAGAGATCTGTGCAGCTATATCCTCTCCCCTGAAGCTCTGAAATCCAACTGTGATATCAGGTTTCACAGACCTTCAAGAGACAGGAGACTACCTGGAGGGAGGGGGTTTCCTCACAATCTGGTGAGGAAGGAGAAATGAAAGTAAAAGAGAAGCGCCTGTCAGATCAGTTGTATGTGACGGAGGGTTAAATAGGTCTATCACATTTGCTATCATAAATTTTTTTTTTTTTTTTTTTTTTTTTAGATCCTGGTCTTTTTTTAATAGTATTCCCCATACTCCATACTCCATACACTTAATAGCACTTTATATTAGCTGATGATTTGCTCATTTAGATTTTCTTGTACTACTAAATTTATTTGAAAAGATTCTTAGCAATGTAACTGTATCCCACGAAGGAACCTGACATCAAATGTCAATATTCTTCCCTTTTCTACACTACATTGTTATACGTATTGGGAAATACTCTCATGAATATTATAATTAAGCAAAATTAAACCATTGGCCAGGAAGAAGCTTTATTGATGTTTATTAATCCTTCTAAACTCATACAATGAGAGAATGAAAAGTGTAATGACAGTGGTGATACCAAAATAATCTATTGTAAACAGCCACGAAGTTCCAATTCATCTGTAAACTGGTCTAAGTCATCACATTGACTGCTGTACTCAGGATTCTGGCATTCCCGTTCATTTGGCCACATTTCAATCCATGTGTCTTTAGTTATCATGTAGGAATATCTGCAGGAAAACCATGTTTTTATATTATCAGTGTTGGCTCAGACAAAAATATGTAGAACAAAGCTATCATACAATGAAAATATATCATTATTCTGTGACCTCTAGGTCAACCACCACTTTCAACAATGAATCGTGCTGCTTCACTGGTTGACTGCTAGCTTCCCTTCAAAGTTTTTCAGGAGGAAGGGATGATGCTTTTAGCCCTACTGTAGTTTAAGGGACGAGCTTAAGTTCCCCATGCTGAGGTTGGCCTCTTCGTCTTCAAGATCAAAGGAGGACTCAGAGGTCTGACCCTATCATCTTCTCTATCTACACCTTCGGCCTGGGACAGCTCATAGAATCCCACGGTATGCAGTATCATCTCTGCGCCGATGACACTCAGATCTATGTATCCTGACCTCACCTCCTTACTCACCAAAATCCCACACTGTCTGTCTGCTATCTCGGCCTTCTTTTCTACTTGCTTTCTAAAACTGAATATGGACAAAATAGAATTCATCATCTTTCCCCCATCTCACTCGACCCCTCCACCAGACCTATCCATCAATGTCAATGGCTGCACACTTTCCCCAGTCCCGCATGCTTGGTGCCTCGGGGTGATCCTCGACTCTACCCTGTCTTTCAAGCCACATATCCAAGTCGTTACCTTCTCCTGCCGTCTCAAACTCAAAAATATTTCCTGGATCTGCGCATTCCTCGACAACGAAACCACAAAAACACTAGTGCACACCCTCATCATCTCCCGACTTGACTATTGCAGCCTCCTACTCTCTGGCCTCCCCTCTAGTACCCTGCCAACACTCCAATCCATCCTACACTCTGCTGCCCGACTAATCTACCTGTCTTCCCGCTATTCCCCAGCTTCTCCCCTATGCCAAGCCCTTCACTGGCTTCCTATCGTCCAAAGGCTTCAGTTCAAAACCCTCACTATGACATACAAAGCCATCCACAACCTGTTTCCTCCATACATCTGCGAAAAGGTCTCATGGTACTTACCTGCACGCAACCTCCGATCCTCACAAGATCTCCTTCTCTACTCCCCTCTTATCTCTTCTTCCCACAACCGCATTCAAGACTTCTCTCATGCTTCCCCCATACTTTGGAACTCTCTACCCCAACACATCAGAATCTCGCCTACCATAGATACCTTCAAAAAGAACCTGAAGACCCACCTCTTCCGACAAGCCTACAGTCTGCAGTGATCCTCAACTTACTAAACCGCTGCACAACCAGCTCTTCCCTCTCCTAGTGTATCCTCACCCAACCCCTGCAGACTGTAAGCCCTCACGGGCATGGTCCTCCCTCCTGTACCTGTTAGTGCCTTGTTTTTTACTCATGTTTATTGTATTTTTTATGTTTGCCCCTTTTTCACATGTAAAGCGCCATGGAATAAATGGCGGTATAAAAATGTATAATAATAATAATTAAGTACAGATCATTAGAATTGAAGGATCACAGCTGTAGTGTAGCACTGTATCGCCTTGGAAATTCTCCCCAAATAACCATGTTTATGCAAAGTAACGTGAGCATATAACTGCACTTGATTCTACTTGCTTGAATGGATCCAGTTCACACTTTCTGTGATCAGAGATCTACTGGACAGGGAAAAGCAGTGAAGGAGTTACAGTGCTAGTAATACGTAGTCAGTTACTATAATTGAAATAACCGTTGAACTTTCGAAGGACAAGGCAACTTTTTGACTTGCAGCACATCAACAATTAATGTTGTCATTCTGTATTCTGTTGGTCATAACATAAATCTTTTTAGTTCATCATAGCAATATGGGGCTATTGAAGATTCATTTTTATTTTGAGAAAAATTTAGAAAAAAAGCAATTTGGACTATTCGACTATTATACCTTTTTTGAGATGGCCAAACCTGACAAAATTAAAACTTGGCATTTTGTTGAATTTGGCGAGAAACATTCAATTTTCTTTGAAATTATGTGATTCAAATCGAATGTTCCTTATTGTGCTCTGGGGTCTAAATAGATACTCATCTCAAAGCTCAATTGTCCTTTCATTGCAGAATAAACCCTTTTTGATCATCTGTGAAGCTCTGTCTGGTGTCTTCCTTTCTTCAGCAGGCAACTTCTCTTTGGTGCTAAGTAAGTCTCTGATGTTAATATGTGCATTACCCAAGGTACTGTCTAAGGCTCAGTCTGCACCTGCACATTATGATATCACAAGCCTACTTGACAGCAGAAGCCATTGAATAGTAAGATAATTGTAAGAGTAATGATGCACGAATAGAATGCCATGTGAGCAAGGAAGAACTATCCAAAGGAGTGCTGTGGTATCAGTGGCATAGGTGGGTGCCAAGGTATTAACTTTTTTAACCCTTTTCCTGGTTCTCTACAATCTAGCAAAATGGCAGGCAGTGCATGAAGTTAAAACATAAAAAATAACTTCTACCTGATTCCATCATCTCTAACTTTTTCATATAATTTTGGCCAATTGAATTTAGACTTTTTTTGTTAGTATGCATGATTTAGTGCTATATCTACGAGTGTCAGTCAAAAAGTAAGAATAAGAGGAAATATTACAGAAAAGGGAATCCAAAATGGATTGGTGCAGGCATCCACAGGGATATCTCAGGTTTTTGAAAAATTTAAATGAAAAAAGGAAAATAGAAGAGTACCCCAGCAAAAAAAAAACAATGTAACTGTGGTTTATTGCAGCTGAGCCACGAGAGACAAAATCAGACAAGTTTCAGCTCCTTTATAGAGCTGATTTAAAAAAAAAATAAATGAATGATATAAAGGTAGATGGATCTTGTGCAAACCTGGATAGGTCCACCAGGGTATAATCTGCCGATATATTGATAGCATCAAGCCATCAAGTTGCTGGTCTGCCTCTTTTCTTTGTCCCTTCTATTCTTCCAGCCATGATGTTCTTTTTCATCAATTGATCTCTTTGTATGATGTGTTCAAAGTAGGAAAGTCATAGGTTGGTGATTTTTGCTTTGTGTGACAAGTCAAGTGTGAATTGCTCTAAAGTTAAGTTGTCTGTTTTTCTTGCCATCCATGGTGCTGACAACATCCTTCTCCAGCTCCACATTGTGAAGGGGTTGATTCTTCTTCGGGCTTGTTTCTTGACCATTCAGGTTTTGCATCCATATGCTATGACACAAAAGACCAAACTACGTACAAGCCATGTCTTCGTAGCCAGTGAAATGTTCCATGATTTGAAGACCTTGTCCAGTGACTTCATTGTTGATTTGCCCATAGCTTTTCTCAAATTTACTTCTTCTGTCGGCATTGCATCTTGAGTTAGCATGTATTCGAGTAGGTTGAAGTCCTTTACAACCTCCATATCATTGCCATTCATCTCAAATATGACCCAATCATACATGGCAGTAGTCAATATATCTTTGTCTCCTTTGTGTTGAGTAGTAGACCCATTTTCAAGCTTCCCAGCTTAACACTCTGTAATAAGTCCTACATTCCAACACGCTTGTTGCTATTAATGTTGTATCATTTCTGTTTTTTAAGATTGTTGATGACTAGGCCAGTAAGTTTGATTACGTCTTCTTTTTTTCAAGTCCAACCTTCCTGAAGATCGCTTTTGCATATAAATTGAAGAGAAGTATATGACCGGATGTAGCCGTGTCTGACGCCTCACTCTACTTTGAACCATGCCGTGTCACGGTGTTCTGTTCAGACTGTTGCTTTCTTGGCTGATGTAAAGGTTCCTAATGAGACTCATATCATTCATGGTATTCTAAAGTTTCTGGTGGTCAAAACAGTAGAAGGCTTTGCTGTAACTGATGAAGCAAAAATAAATATTCTTGTTGTATTTTTCATCCTTTTCCCTTATCCATCTTAGATTAGCAATCTCTTCTTCCTCTGCCTTTTCTGAATCATGCTTGTTCCTCTGGCAGCTCATTGTCAAAGTAAGGCTGTAACCATCTTGGTAGGATCTTCAGTAATATTTTGCGGGCATGAGGTATGAGCCCAATAGTCCAATAGTTTCCACATTTGGTAGTATCTGCCTACTTCAGAATAGGAATAAACACTGATTTTGACCAGTCCCTTGGCCATTTATTAGTTGTCCATATTTTTTGACACAGGCTTCTGATGACACCAACTGCTGCTTCAGAGACTTTATTAACTCTATTGGAATATTGTCACATCCGGGCACTTTTGTTATTTGACAGAAGCTTTAGAGTAGCAAAGCAATAACTTCATGTTTCAGAATGTTTGTCTCTCTATCATTTCCAGTCTCAGTTTCTTTCGATAACACTGAGTGAATCAGGAAGAGGTGCTCCTTGTACTCTTTTTCCATCTTTCCTTGATCTGTCCTGTCATAGTCCCTGTTGGCGTCTTTCAACATGACCACTCTTGGTTAAAACTTTCATATTTCTTTAGCCGTTAGGTACGCCTTCCTCAGATGTTCACTTGCTATATCTGGTAATAAATATATTTTGGTAATAAAGCAATTTGTCTGCTGAAATGACTTTATTTAGTCTTTTACTGATGTTTTCTGCATCCTGTTTGTTAGGGCTTTTTATATGAGCTTACACTTAATGGTTTATTGCATCCAATTTATAGGAGTCAAAGTCTGCAGTTACACTGGATTCTTTTGTGGGGTGCTGCTCTTTTTTTATTTTTGATTAGTACAGTGTGTTACAGAGGCAGTGTTCAGGGCATACCTAGTGACCATGCCTATTCCAAGGTTTGATATTGGGTCCACATGATTATCTTTCTCATGTATCCCAATATTATATTCTGAATTCACTAATTTTACTGTCACTTACCCAGTAGAGCCAACATTCCACAGATCTTTGTTTACTCCCCAGATAAGATAGTCTCTGCCTTTTTCCAATTTTAAGGCTTTCTTGCATTTGGAGTGGCTAATAAAATTACGATTGCTATTAACGGGAACTATATCCGTCCCTGGAAATGGAAAATTGGAAATTAGTAACATATGCAATTGTAAACTTAATGTTGTATTAGCTCTTTGGCAGCAGGCAGCTAAGGACAATAGGAATACACATCGCTATCGATAAGAAAAGAATACAGACCTCTCATGTATGAGAAATATCAATTAATATTGAAGGTAGGAATCATTGTTTTAAAAAAAATTCACTTTTATTCCATTGCATCAAAAACGACAAATAGTCTACACATTTTCTCAATGGTAATATTTTTGCAGCAGAGTAACGAGTTAGAAACAAAATGAAGATTTGCAGAATGACAGGGATTTCTGTAAATGCCATGATCTTTTTTTGCTACTAATAATATATTTAAATATATTATTATTATTAAATGCAGAAAGTATAATTTACCTTCTTTAATGACTGTTTTGATTGTCATCACATAGGTGTCAAAGTTCTCTTTATTCTCTATGGCGATCAGTGTCGTTTTAAAGACTGGAAATAAAACATTTGTAATGAAATTATAATATTTGATGAACATTACATGATATATATATATACAGTACAGACCAAAAGTTTGGACACACCTCATTTAAAGATTTTTCTGTATTTTCATGACTATGAAAATTGTACATTCACACTGAAGATATCAAAACTATGAATTAACACATGTGGAATTATATACTTAACAAAAAAGTGTGAAACAACTGAAATTATGTCTTATATTCTAGGTTCTTCAAAGTAGCCACCTTTAGCTTTGATGACTGCTTTGCACACTCTTGGCATTCTCTTGATGAGCTTCAAGAGGTAGTCACCGGGAATGGTTTTCAATTCACAGGTGTGCCCTGTCAGGTTTAATAAGTGGGATTTCTTGCTTTATAAATGGGGTTGAGACTATCAGTTGTGTTGTGCAGAAGTCTGGTGTATACACAGCTCTTTCCAACTCCTGTTGCCTCCAGCTCAAAAATATCTCCAGACTCCGTCCTTTCCTCAACAGTCAATCTACTAAAATGCTTGTGCATGCCCTCATCATCTCCCGCCTTGACTACTGCAACATCCTTTTCTGTGGCCTCCCTGCTAACACCCTGCACCTCTCCAGTCCATTCTTAACTCTGCTGCCCGACTAATTCATCTCTCTCCTCGCTACTCCTCTGCTTCCCCCTCTGCAAATCTCTTCACTGGCTCCTATTCCCTCAGCGTATCCAGTTCAACTTACTAATACTGACCAACAAAGCCATCCACAACCTGTCTCCTCCATATATCTCTGAACTAAACTCCCGATATCTTCCCTCACGTGATCTCCGGTCCTCCCAAGACCTCCTTCTCTCCTCCACACTTATTCGCTCCTCATCCAACCGCCTCCAAGACTTCTCTAGAATATCCCCCATCCTCTAGAACTCTCTGCCCCAAAACGTCCGACTATCAACCACAGTCGGATCCTTCAAACGGAACCTGAAAACTCATTTCTTCAGGAAAGCCTACAGCCTGCACTGACCCCGCTGCCGCCTCATCACTACCGAAGCTACCGCCTCACCAACACCGGAGCTACCACCTCACCAACACCGGAGCTCCTGCAACCCTCAACCTACTGTCTCCTTCCCCATAATCCTGTAGAATGTAAGCCCGCAAGGGCAGGGTCCTCGCCCCTCTGTATCAGTCTGTCATTGTTAGTTTGTTTGCTGTAAGTGATATCTGTAACGTGTATGTAACAACTTATCATGTAAAGCACCATGGAATCAATGGTGCTATATAAATAAATAATAATAATAGTCCTACTGAATAAACTGTTAGAATTTATATTATGGCAAGAAAAAGAGCAGCTAAGCAAAGAAAAACAAGTGGCCATTAGAGTTGAGCGACCTTGACCTTTTTAGAGTCGAGCCGGGTTTTGCGAAACCCGACTATGTCCAAAGTCGGGTCGAGTGAAATCGGCCGATTATGACGTAAAGTCGGGATCGACCGAAACACGAAACCCAATGCAAGTCAATGGGGCAGCATAGTCGGCAGTGAGTGGGGGCCAGGAAAACACCTAGAGTGGCCATTTTAATGTCAAAACCATCCATTCTTCTTAATGAAGCTTGTCAAGCGTAATTTACCTTATAATAATTGGAAGGCATTTGAAATTGGGGGTCATTTGGCTAAAGTTGTGGGGGGTAGGGCTGGTTCAAGTAATTAGTGGGCCCAGGAAATCTGGACCACGTCACGGCAGTGGAGCAGGGAGAGGTAAGTATTTCAACTTTGCAAGTGCTGTGAACCTGAGCAAGCAGGGGGGGCCCACTCGTTGGCATTGGCACTGGCACAGGGCCCCTCAAAGTACAGCGGTGTGTTTGCACGGCGGGGGCGCCTCCCACCGGCAGCAACACTTTTGCGTACTATGAGAGGCCCTGTGCCAGTGACGTCGCCAACTAGTATTCCTCCCCCCACCTGATGAAGGAACCTGCACTTTCATCTGCACCTTCCTCTTTGTCCCCGTGTAAGGTGGTATGGTATGCGGGAAGAGCAACCTGACTTTCAGCAGGGTCACAATGTTGTTGTGTAGCGTGCACGGGGAATGTTGCGTTATGGGTCAATGTACCAGCAGACTCATCTATCACTGGCTGGGCAATGGGCACGATGAAGTGGAAACACAGATATAGGCCCAAAGAAGAAAGTGGGCTAAATGCAGTTCAAAATTGGTAACACAGGAATAACCAGGGGGCATTGCAGTGGAGGACAACTGGAATGAGAGGCTGACACAGAGAGTAGGGCCAAATCAGTAAGTAGTCGAAATGCAGTTCAAAATTGGCAACCGTAGTAAACAGGCGGCACAGCTTTGTTCAGTGGAGGAGAACAGCAAGGAGTGGCAGACACCGATAGTAGGCCCCAAACCAACTAGTACGCCAAATGCAGTTGTTCCATTTAACCACAATTTAATGAGAGCCTGAAGATAGAAGCTCAGGAAAGGCAACCTGGGGAACACCTTGGAGTGTAACACACCATCTCTCTCCACCCCATACCCATTTTGTATGGCCTAATGCAGTGTACTTTTCTACAACTACTAAACGAGAGTCGGAAGACCGAAGCAATGGCAAGGAAACCTGGGGAACACCTTAGAGTGTAACACACCCTCTCTCTACACCCCATACCCAATTTGAAGGTCTAATGCAGTGTAGTTTCCAAGAACTACTAAACGAGAGCCGGAAGATCGAAGCTCAGGAAAGGCAACCTGGGGAACACCTTGGAGTGTAACACACCCTCTCGCTACACCCCATACCCAATTTGAAGGCCTAATGCAGCGTAGTTTCCAACAACTACTAAACGAGAGCCGGAAGATCGAAGCTCAGGAAAGGCAACCTGGGGAACACCTTGGAGTGTAACAAACCCTCTCTCTACACCCCATACCCAATTTGTAGGCCTAATGCAGCGTAGTTTCCGACAACTACTAAACGAGAGCATGAAGATCGAAGCTCAGGAAAGGCAACCTGGGGAACACCTTGGAGTGTAACACACCCTCTCTCTACACCCCATACCCAATTTGTAGGCCTAATGCAGCGTAGTTTCCGACAACTACTAAACGAGAGCCGGAATATCGAAGCTCAGGAAAGGCAACCTGGGGAACACCTTGGAGTGTAACACACCCTCTCTCTACACCCCATACCCAATTTGTAGGCCTAATGCAGCGTAGTTTCCGACAACTACTAAACGAGAGCCGGAATATCGAAGCTCAGGAAAGGCAACCTGGGGAACACCTTGGAGTGTAACACACCCTCTCTCTACACCCCATACCCAATTTGAAGGCCTAATGCAGTGTAGTTTCCAAGAACTACTAAACGAGAGCCGGAATATCGAAGCTCAGGAAAGGCAACCTGGGGAACACCTTGGAGTGTAACAAACCCTCTCTCTACACCCCATACCCAATTTGTAGGCCTAATGCAGCGTAGTTTCCGACAACTACTAAACGAGAGCATGAAGATCGAAGCTCAGGAAAGGCAACCTGGGGAACACCTTGGAGTGTAACACACCCTCTCTCTACACCCCATACCCAATTTGTAGGCCTAATGCAGCGTAGTTTCCGACAACTACTAAACGAGAGCCGGAATATCGAAGCTCAGGAAAGGCAACCTGGGGAACACCTTGGAGTGTAACACACCCTCTCTCTACGCCCCATACCCAATTTGTAGGCCTAATGCAGCGTAGTTTCCGACAACTACTAAACGAGAGCCGGAATATCGAAGCTCAGGAAAGGCAACCTGGGGAACACCTTGGAGTGTAACACACCCTCTCTCTACACCCCATACCCAATTTGAAGGCCTAATGCAGTGTAGTTTCCAAGAACTACTAAACGAGAGCCGGAAGATCGAAGCTCAGGAAAGGCAACCTGGGGAACACCTTGGAGTGTAACACACCCTCTCTCTACACCCCATACCCAATTTGAAGGCCTAATGCAGTGTAGTTTCCAAGAACTACTAAACGAGAGCCGGAAGATCGAAGCTCAGGAAAGGCAACCTGGGGAACACCTTGGAGTGTAACACACCCTCTCGCTACACCCCATACCCAATTTGAAGGCCTAATGCAGCGTAGTTTCCAACAACTACTAAACGAGAGCCGGAAGATCGAAGCTCAGGAAAGGCAACCTGGGGAACACCTTGGAGTGTAACAAACCCTCTCTCTACACCCCATACCCAATTTGTAGGCCTAATGCAGCGTAGTTTCCGACAACTACTAAACGAGAGCATGAAGATCGAAGCTCAGGAAAGGCAACCTGGGGAACACCTTGGAGTGTAACACACCCTCTCTCTACACCCCATACCCAATTTGTAGGCCTAATGCAGCGTAGTTTCCGACAACTACTAAACGAGAGCCGGAATATCGAAGCTCAGGAAAGGCAACCTGGGGAACACCTTGGAGTGTAACACACCCTCTCTCTACGCCCCATACCCAATTTGTAGGCCTAATGCAGCGTAGTTTCCGACAACTACTAAACGAGAGCCGGAATATCGAAGCTCAGGAAAGGCAACCTGGGGAACACCTTGGAGTGTAACACACCCTCTCTCTACACCCCATACCCAATTTGAAGGCCTAATGCAGAGTAGTTTCCAAGAACTACTAAACGAGAGCCGGAAGATCGAAGCTCAGGAAAGGCAACCTGGGGAACACCTTGGAGTGTAACACAACGTCTCTCTACACGACGGAAGGGCTGATTCTTAGGAAGGAAGGCTGTTGGAAATAAGCATTGCGCGTCCGAGGGTGATTATATTCTTATTAGGTATATACTCACCCTCGGACGCGCCCTGCTTCTTTATTTGGAATGAATGTTTATTTGCAATGTGGTGTTGACTTTCTCTATTATTTTGGTAATTAATGATTTTATTATTTTCATTATTTTGCATCTTCTCGGCAATAATATAAAGAAGACGCGACAGGACAACACTCGGTGGATGCCATATGTGTGTTTTCAATTTAAAAAAACTTTCAGTTAACTACTTGCAGGAGAAAGTAATTGTAGCTGGTGGCCATTTTTAGTACTGTACCAGATTTTAGTTGTGTGTTTGTTTTTAATGTTAAAATGTCTGCATTTGATATCTCACCAGTATTTTCTTTTTTATAAGCAAAATACTTATTTTTATATTTTCTGATGTTGGTTCCAGGGGTACACGGCCAGCAGTGCCCTGGTCAGTGTAGTAGTAGTTGAAAGAATGGACCGCAGACAGGCATCGAAGGCCTAAAATAATAACACATGGCTGTAGGCAATTTTAAATTGGTTCCAGGGGTACACGGACAGCAGTGGTGTGGTCAGTGGAGGCCTAGTGGAAGGAGTGACCGCAGACAGGCATCGAAGGCCTAAAATAATAACACATGGCTGTAGGCAATTTTAAATTGGTTCCAGGGGTACACGGACAGCAGTGGTGTGGTCAGTGGAGGCCTAGTGGAAGGAGTGACCGCAGACAGGCATCGAAGGCCTAAAATAATAACACATGGCTGTAGGCAATTTTAAATTGGTTCCAGGGGTACACGGACAGCAGTGGTGTGGTCAGTGGAGGCCTAGTGGAAGGAGTGACCGCAGACAGGCATCGAAGGCCTAAAATAATAACACATGGCTGTAGGCAATTTTAAATTGGTTCCAGGGGTACACGGACAGCAGTGGTGTGGTCAGTGGAGGCCTAGTGGAAGGAGTGACCGCAGACAGGCATCGAAGGCCTAAAATAATAACACATGGCTGTAGGCAATTTTAAATTGGTTCCAGGGGTACACGGGCAGCAGTGACCTGGTCAGTGTAGTAGTAGTTGAAAGAATGGACCGCAGACAGGCATCGAAGGCCTAAAATAAAAAAATTGGGCTGGCTGTAGGCAATTTTAAATTGGTTCCAGGGGTACACGGACAGCAGTGGTGTGGTCAGTGGAGGCCTAGTGGAAGGAGTGACCGCAGACAGGCATCGAAGGCCTAAAATAATAACACATGGCTGTAGGCAATTTTAAATTGGTTCCAGGGGTACACGGGCAGCAGTGACCTGGTCAGTGTAGTAGTAGTTGAAAAAATGGACCGCAGACAGGCATCGAATGCCTAAAATAATAACACATGGCTGTAGGCAATTTTAAATTGGTTCCAGGGGTACACGGGCAGCAGTGACCTGGTCAGTGTAGTAGTAGTTGAAAGAATGGACCGCAGACAGGCATCGAAGGCCTAAAATAAAAAAATTGGGCTGGCTGTAGGCAATTTTAAATTGGTTCCAGGGGTACACGGACAGCAGTGGTGTGGTCAGTGGAGGCCTAGTGGAAGGAGTGACCGCAGACAGGCATCGAAGGCCTAAAATAATAACACATGGCTGTAGGCAATTTTAAATTGGTTCCAGGGGTACACGGGCAGCAGTGACCTGGTCAGTGTAGTAGTAGTTGAAAAAATGGACCGCAGACAGGCATCGAATGCCTAAAATAATAACACATGGCTGTAGGCAATTTTAAATTGGTTCCAGGGGTACACGGACAGCAGTGGTGTGGTCAGTGGAGGCCTAGTGGAAGGAGTGACCGCAGACAGGCATCGAAGGCCTAAAATAATAACACATGGCTGTAGGCAATTTTAAATTGGTTCCAGGGGTACACGGACAGCAGTGGTGTGGTCAGTGGAGGCCTAGTGGAAGGAGTGACCGCAGACAGGCATCGAAGGCCTAAAATAATAACACATGGCTGTAGGCAATTTTAAATTGGTTCCCGGGGTACACGGGCAGCAGTGACCTGGTCAGTGTAGTAGTAGTTGAAAAAATGGACCGCAGACAGGCATCGAATGCCTAAAATAATAACACATGGCTGTAGGCAATTTTAAATTGGTTCCAGGGGTACACGGGCAGCAGTGACCTGGTCAGTGTAGTAGTAGTTGAAAGAATGGACCGCAGACAGGCATCGAAGGCCTAAAATAAAAAAATTGGGCTGGCTGTAGGCAATTTTAAATTGGTTCCAGGGGTACACGGACAGCAGTGGTGTGGTCAGTGGAGGCCTAGTGGAAGGAGTGACCGCAGACAGGCATCGAAGGCCTAAAATAATAACACATGGCTGTAGGCAATTTTAAATTGGTTCCAGGGGTACACGGGCAGCAGTGACCTGGTCAGTGTAGTAGTAGTTGAAAGAATGGACCGCAGACAGGCATCGAAGGCCTAAAATAAAAAAATTGGGCTGGCTGTAGGCAATTTTAAATTGGTTCCAGGGGTACACGGACAGCAGTGGTGTGGTCAGTGGAGGCCTAGTGGAAGGAGTGACCGCAGACAGGCATCGAAGGCCTAAAATAATAACACATGGCTGTAGGCAATTTTAAATTGGTTCCAGGGGTACACGGGCAGCAGTGACCTGGTCAGTGTAGTAGTAGTTGAAAGAATGGACCGCAGACAGGCATCGAAGGCCTAAAATAAAAAAATTGGGCTGGCTGTAGGCAATTTTAAATTGGTTCCAGGGGTACACGGACAGCAGTGGTGTGGTCAGTGGAGGCCTAGTGGAAGGAGTGACCGCAGACAGGCATCGAAGGCCTAAAATAATAACACATGGCTGTAGGCAATTTTAAATTGGTTCCAGGGGTACACGGGCAGCAGTGACCTGGTCAGTGTAGTAGTAGTTGAAAAAATGGACCGCAGACAGGCATCGAATGCCTAAAATAATAACACATGGCTGTAGGCAATTTTAAATTGGTTCCAGGGGTACACGGACAGCAGTGGTGTGGTCAGTGGAGGCCTAGTGGAAGGAGTGACCGCAGACAGGCATCGAAGGCCTAAAATAATAACACATGGCTGTAGGCAATTTTAAATTGGTTCCAGGGGTACACGGACAGCAGTGGTGTGGTCAGTGGAGGCCTAGTGGAAGGAGTGACCGCAGACAGGCATCGAAGGCCTAAAATAATAACACATGGCTGTAGGCAATTTTAAATTGGTTCCCGGGGTACACGGGCAGCAGTGACCTGGTCAGTGTAGTAGTAGTTGAAAAAATGGACCGCAGACAGGCATCGAATGCCTAAAATAATAACACATGGCTGTAGGCAATTTTAAATTGGTTCCAGGGGTACACGGGCAGCAGTGACCTGGTCAGTGTAGTAGTAGTTGAAAGAATGGACCGCAGACAGGCATCGAAGGCCTAAAATAAAAAAATTGGGCTGGCTGTAGGCAATTTTAAATTGGTTCCAGGGGTACACGGACAGCAGTGGTGTGGTCAGTGGAGGCCTAGTGGAAGGAGTGACCGCAGACAGGCATCGAAGGCCTAAAATAATAACACATGGCTGTAGGCAATTTTAAATTGGTTCCAGGGGTACACGGACAGCAGTGACCTGGTCAGTGTAGTAGTAGTTGAAAGAATGGACCGCAGACAGGCATCGAAGGCCTAAAATAAAAAAATTGGGCTGGCTGTAGGCAATTTTAAATTGGTTCCAGGGGTACACGGGCAGCAGTGACATGGTCAGTGTAGTAGTAGTTGAAAGAATGGACCGCAGACAGGCTTAGAAGGCCTAACATAACAAACTTGGGCTGGCTGTAGGCACTTTTAAATTGGTTCCAGGGGTACACGGGCAGCAGTGGTCTGGTCAGTGGAAGTCTAGTGGAAGGAGTGACCGCAGACAGGCTTCCAAGGCCTAACATAACAAACTTGGGCTGGCTGTAGGCACTTTTAAATTGGTTCCAGGGGTACACGGGCAGCAGTGGTCTGGTCAGTGGAAGTCTAGTGGAAGGAGTGACCGCAGACAGGCTTCCAAGGCCTAACATAACAAACTTGGGCTGGCTGTAGGCACTTTTAAATTGGTTCCAGGGGTACACGGGCAGCAGTGGTCTGGTCAGTGGAAGTCTAGTGGAAGGAGTGACCGCAGACAGGCTTCGAAGGCCTAACATAACAAAATTGGGCTGGCTGTAGGCACTTTAAATTGGTTCCAGGGGTACATGGGCAGCAGTGTATGGTCAGTGGAAGTCTAGTGGAAGGAGTGACGGCAGACAGTCTTCGAAGGCCTAACATAACAAAATTGGGCTGACTGTAGGCACTTTTAAATTGGTTCCAGGGTAACACGGCCAGCAGTGGCCTGGTCAGTGTAGTAGTTGTAGAAAGAAGGGACCGCAGACAGGCTTCGAAGGCCTAACATAACAAAAATGTCAAAACAATGGTATTGTCAGTGCCAGGCATTGAAGGATGTCAGCGGCTAGACTACACATTGGTGAAGCTGTGAGAGATAATTTTGCTAGTGGTAGAGCACTGTTTGAGCTGGGGGGGGGAACTGTCTTGTGGCCGGCGGTACAGGCACAGGGCCCCTCATATTACAACGGTGTGTCTGACGTTGGGTGCGCACCACCACCGCCAGAGACACTTTATTGTACTATGAGGGACCCAGTGGCAGTGCCGTCGACCAAAAGCGGCCACACCCACCTCTTCAGACAAACAGCACTCTCAAGGGTCCAAGCGCAAAGTGGCGATAGCACGGCCCCGTGTGGGGAGTTTGGCCATTTCGTGAGGTGGAAACATGTCGTATGCTGGACAATCAGGTGAAGAAAATTACGAGATTGGAAAAGTCATTCAGAATAGTCCACAGGCAAGACCTTTTCATAGGAAAGCTAGGTGTCAGCCGGGCAGGGTGGGGCAAAAGATTTTGAAATCCAGTTGTGGTTCATTTTAATGAAGGTTAGATCATCTACATTTTGGGTAGCCAGACGAGTCCTTTTTTCTGTTAGTATTGAACCTGCAGCACTGAATACTCTTTCTGATAGGACACTAGCTGCCGGGCAAGCAAGCTCCTGCAATGCATATTCTGCCAATTCTGGCCAGGTGTCTAATTTGGATGCCCAGTAATCAAATGGGAATGACGGTTGAGGGAGAACGTCGATAAGGGATGAAAAATAGTTTGTAACCATACTGGACAAATGTTGTCTCCTGTCACTTTGAATTGATGCTGCAGTACCTGTCCTGTCTGCGGTCATAGAAAAATCACTCCACAACCTGGTCAGAAAACCCCTCTGTCCAACGCCACTTCTGATTTCTGCCCCTCTAACACCTCTGGTCTGCTGGCCCCTGGAGCTCGTGTGAGAACGATCACGGGCGCTGTGTGCAGGGAATGCCAGAAGCAAACGGTCAACAAGAGTTGATTGTTTTGTTGCTAATATTAGTTCCAAGTTCTCATGTGGCATAATATTTTGCAATTTGCCTTTATAGCGAGGATCAAGGAGGCAGGCCAACCAGTAATCGTCATCGTTCATCATTTTTGTAATGCGTGTGTCCCTTTTGAGGATACGCAAGGCATAATCCGCCATGTGGGCCAAAGTTCCCGTTGTCAAATCTGCGGTTGTGCTTGGTTGAGGGGCAGTTGCAGGCAAATCTACGTCACTTGTGTCCCTCAAAAAACCAGAACCCGGCCTTGCCACGCCACCAATTTCCCGTGCCCCCGGGAAAGCTTCCTCATTAAAAATATACTCATCCCCATCATCCTCCTCATCCTCCACCTCCTCTTCGCCCGGTACCTCGTCATGTACACTGCCCTGACCAGACAATCGCTGACTGTCATCAAGGCTTTCCTCTTCCTCTGGTGCAGACGCCTGATCCTTTATGTGCGTCAAACTTTGCATCAGCAGACGCATTAGGGGGATGCTCATGCTTATTATGGCGTTGTCTGCACTAACCAGCCGTGTGCATTCCTCAAAACACTGAAGGACTTGACACATGTCTTGAATCTTCGACCACTGCACACCTGACAACTCCATGTCTGCCATCCTACTGCCTGCCCGTGTATGTGTATCCTCCCACAAAAACATAACAGCCCGCCTCTGTTCGCACAGTCTCTGAAGCATGTGCAGTGTTGAGTTCCACCTTGTTGCAACGTCTATGATTAGGCGATGCTGGGGAAGGTTCAAAGAACGCTGATAGGTCTGCATACGGCTGGAGTGTACAGGCGAACGGCGGATATGTGCGCAAAGTCCACGCACTTTGAGGAGCAGGTCGGATAACCCCGGATAACTTTTCAGGAAGCACTGCACCACCAGGTTTAAGGTGTGAGCCAGGCAAGGAATGTGTTTCAGTTGGGAAAGGGAGATGGCAGCCATGAAATTCCTTCCGTTATCACTCACTACCTTGCCTGCCTCAAGATCTACAGTGCCCAGCCACGACTGCGTTTCTTGCTGCAAGAACTCGGACAGAACTTCCGCGGTGTGTCTATTGTCGCCCAAACACTTCATAGCCAATACAGCCTGCTGACGTATGCCAGTAGCTGCCCCATAATGGGAGACCTGGTGTGCAACAGTGGCAGGTGCGGATGGAGTGTTTGTGCGACTGCGGTCTGTGGACGAGCTCTTGCTTCTGCAGGAGGACGAGGAGGAGGAGGAGGAGGGGGTGCGAACGGCTACAGACAACTGTTTACTAGACCGTGGGCTAGGCAGAACTGTCCCAAACTTGCTGTCCCCTGTGGACCCTGAATCCACCACATTTACCCAGTGTGCCGTGATGGACACGTAACGTCCCTGGCCATGCCTACTGGTCCATGCATCTGTTGTCAGGTGCACCTTTGTGCTCACAGATTGCCTGAGTGCATGGACGATGCGCTCTTTAACATGCTGGTGGAGGGCTGGGATGGCTTTTCTGGAAAAAAAGTGTCGACTGGGTAGCTCGTAGCGTGGTACAGCGTAGTCCATCAGGTCTTTGAAAGCTTCGCTTTCAACTAACCGGTAGGGCATCATCTCTAACGAGATTAGTCTAGCTATGTGGGCGTTCAAACCCTGTGTACGCGGATGCGAGGCTAAGTATTTCCTTTTTCTAACCATAGTCTCATGTAGGGTGAGCTGGACTGGAGAGCTGGAGATCGTGGAACTAGCGGGGGTGCCGGTGGACATGGCAGACTGAGAGACGGTGGGAGATGGTATTGTTGCCGCCGGTGCCCTAGATGCAGTGTTTCCTACTACGAAACTGGTGATTCCCTGACCCTGACTGCTTTGGCCTGGCAAAGATACCTGCACAGATACAGCAGGTGGTGCGCTAAATGGTGGTCCTACACTGCCGGAAGGGATGTTGCGTTGATGACTAGCTTCATTGGCCGAGGGTGCAACAACCTTAAGGGACGTTTGGTAGTTAGTCCAAGCTTTCAAATGCATGGTGGTTAAATGTCTATGCATGCAACTAGTATTGAGACTTTTCAGATTCTGACCTCTGCTTAAGGAAGTAGAACATTTTTGACAGATGACTTTGCGCTGATCAATTGGATGTTGTTTAAAAAAATGCCAGACTGCACTCTTTCTAGCATCGGATACCTTTTCAGGCATTGCAGACTGAGCTTTAACCGGATGGCCACGCTGTCCTCCACCAGGTTTTGGCTTTGCCACGCGTTTTGGGCAAGATACGGGCCCGGCAGATGGAACCTGTGGCGATGTTGATGCCTGCTGCGGCCCCTCCTCCTCCTCTGCTTCAGAACTGCTGCCGCCTGCACCCTGTTCCCCCAATGGCTGCCAATCGGGGTCAAGAACTGGGTCATCTAATAACTCTTCTTGTACCTCCTGCGCAACTTCGTCTGTGTCACCGTGTCGTTCGGTGGTATAGCGTTCGTGATGGGGCAACATAGTCTCATCAGGGTCTGATTCTTGATCAGCACCCTGCGAGGGCAATGTTGTGGTCTGAGTCAAAGGACCAGCATAGTAGTCTGGCTGTGGCTGTGCGTCAGTGCACTCCATGTCAGATTCAATTTGTAATGGGCATGGACTGTTAACTGCTTCACTTTCTAAGCCAGGGACGGTATGTGTAAAGAGCTCCATGGAGTAACCCGTTGTGTCGCCTGCTGCATTCTTCTCTGTTGTTGTTTTTGCTGAAGAGGACAAGGAAGTGACTTGTCCCTGACCGTGAACATCCACTAACGACGCGCTGCTTTTACTTTTACCAGTTTCACGAGATGAGGCAAAAGAGCTAGAGGCTGAGTCAGCAAGATAAGCCAAAACTTGCTCTTGCTGCTCCGGCTTTAAAAGCGGTTTTCCTAATCCCAGAAAAGGGAGCGTTCGAGGCCTTGTGTAGCCGGACGACGAACCTGGCTCCACAGCTCCAGACTTAGGTGCAATATTTTTTCCCCCACGACCACCTGATGCTCCACCACTACCACTACCCTCATTACCAGCTGACAATGAACGCCCCCGGCCACGACCTCTTCCACTAGACTTCCTCATTGTTTTAAAAACGTAACCAAACTAACGTTATTTGTTGCAGTCACACAACTTACACGGTGAGCTATAACTTCAGTATGATTTAGCTACCCCTTTACAGGTTGGTGAGACCACAGCGAAAATCAGGCCCAATGTTACACACTCTTTTTTTGGTGGCTGCAAATTAGAGAGATGCCCCACACGCAGGACTGTCACTGAAGCACAAATGTTAATATTAATGTCACACTATTATTTTTTTTTTATTTTTATTTTTTTCAGGAACACTTTAGAAACCCCCCAAAAAAAAAAAAATAGATTTTTGCAGGGAGAATTTAGAAAACAAATGTAACAAACTATATGCTTTCTATGGGCCACTGAGTGAGAGATGACGCACACAGGAATCAGGAGTGGCACACAAGCCCAGAGGCCAATATTTTTCTACCAATGATTGATGGAGTTATTTTCTCTGGTAGATTTTGGAACCCAAATCAAGGAAAAAAAATGTAGGCTTTCTATGGACCACAATTGGAGAGAGAGAGAGATGGCACACCCAGGAGTCAAGACTGGCACACAAGCAGAAAGGCCAATATTAATCTCCCACTGTTTTTTTTTTTTTTTTTTTTTTTTTTTTTTTTTCAGGGAGACTTTAGAAAAAAAAATAATAAAAAAAATATGATTTTATCAGGAAGAATTTAGAAACCAAATAAAATAAAATGATTTTTTCAGGGAGAATTTATAAAACAAATAAAAACAAAAATAGGCGTTCTATGGCCCACTGACTGAGAGATGACGCACCCAGGAGTCAAGACTGGCACACAAGCAGAAAGGCCAATATTAATCTCCCACTGTTTTTTTTTTTTTTTTTCAGGGAGACTTTAGAAAAAAAAATAATAAAAAAAATATGATTTTATCAGGAAGAATTTAGAAACCAAATAAAATAAAATGATTTTTTCAGGGAGAATTTAGAAAACAAATAAAACCAAAAATAGGCGTTCTATGGCCCACTGACTGAGAGATGACGCACACAGGAGTCAGGAGTGGCACACAAACCCAGAGGCCAATATTTTTCTACCAATGATTGATGTAGTTATTTTCTCTGGTAGATTTTAGAACCCAAATCAAGGAAAAAAAATATAGGCTTTCTATGGACCACAATTGGAGAGAGAGAGAGAGAGAGAGAGAGAGAGAGAGAGAGAGAGAGAGAGAGATGGCACACCCAGGAGTCAAGACTGGCACACAAGCAGAAAGGCCAATATTAATCTCCCACTGTTTTTTTGGTTGTTTTTTTTTTTTTTTTTTCAGGGAGACTTTAGAAATAAAAATAATTAAAAAAAATATGATTTTATCAGGAAGAATTTAGAAACCAAATAAAATAAAATGATTTTTTCAGGGAGAATTTAGAAAACAAATAAAACCAAAAATAGGCGTTCTATGGCCCACTGACTGAGAGAGAGAGAGAGAGATGGAACGCTTAGTACTGGCACACAAGCCCAAAGGGCAATATTAATCTCCCTTTTTTTTTCCAGGGAGAATTTCTAAAACCCAAAAAAAAAATAAAATAGGCTTTCTATGGCCCACTATTTGTGAGAGAGATGGGACGCTCAGGACTGGCACAGATGGCACGCTCAGGACTGGCACAGAAGCCCAGAGGCCAATATTAATCTCCCTTTTTTTCTGGGAGAATTTATAAAACCAAAAAAATATTTAAATAGGCTTTCTATGGCCCACTATTTGTGAGAGAGATGGCACGCTCAGGACTGGCACAGATGGCACGCTCACAACTGGCACACAAGCCCAGAGGCCAATATTAATCTCCCTTTTTTCAGGGAGAATTTCTAAAACCCAAAAAAAAAATAAAATAGGCTTTCTATGGCCCACTATTTGTGAGAGAGATGGGACGCTCAGGACTGGCACAGATGGCACGCTCAGGACTGGCACAGAAGCCCAGAGGCCAATATTAATCTCCCTTTTTTTCTGGGAGAATTTATAAAACCAAAAAAATATTTAAATAGGCTTTCTATGGCCCACTATTTGTGAGAGAGATGGCACGCTCAGGACTGGCACAGATGGCACGCTCACAACTGGCACACAAGCCCAGAGGCCAATATTAATCTCCCTTTTTTCAGGGAAAATTGATAAAACAAAAAAAAAAATTAAATAGGCTTTCTATGGCCCACTATTTGTGAGAGAGATGGCACGCTCAGGGCTGGCACAGATGGCACGCTCAGGACTGGCACACAAGCCCAGAGGCCAATATTAATCTCCCTTTTTTTCTGGGAGAATTTATAAAACCAAAAAAATATTTAAATAGGCTTTCTATGGCCCACTATTTGTGAGAGAGATGGCACGCTCAGGACTGGCACAGATGGCACGCTCACAACTGGCACACAAGCCCAGAGGCCAATATTAATCTCCCTTTTTTCAGGGAAAATTTATAAAACAAAAAAAAAAATTAAATAGGCTTTCTATGGCCCACTATTTGTGAGAGAGATGGCACGCTCAGGGCTGGCACAGATGGCACGCTCAGGACTGGCACACAAGCCCAGAGGCCAATATTAATCTCCCTTTTTTTCAGGGAGAATTTATAAAACCAAAAAAAAAAATAAATAGGCTTTCTATGGCCCACTATTTGTGAGAGAGATGGCACGCCTAGGGCTGGCACAGATGGCACGCTCAGGACTGGCACACAAGCCCAGAGGCCAATATTAATCTCCCTTTTTTTCAGGGAGAATTTATAAAACCCCAAAAAAAATAAAATAGGCTTTCTATGGCCCACTATTTGTGAGAGAGATGGCACACTCAGGACTGGCACACAAGCCCAAAGGCCAATATTAATCTCCCACTGTATTTTTATCAGGGAGAATTTATACACCCCACAAAAAAAAATACAGAAAAATGAAAAGGCTTTCTATGGCCCACTATGTGAGAGAGATGGCACACACAGGGATGGCACTCTAGCAGAAATGCCAAATTGCCAATCTTAATCTCCCACCAAAAAAAAAAAAAAAAAAAAAACAGGGAATGTCCTACAATTACTATCTCCCTGCCTGCAGTAATCTCAGCCAGGTATGGCAGGCAGCTACTATCTCCCTGCCTGCAGTAATCTCAGCCAGGTATGGCAGGCAGCAATAAGGAGTGGACTGATGCACAAATGAAATAAAAAGTGTGGACAAACAAAAAAGATAGCTGTGCAGAAAGGAAGGAACAAGAGGATTTGTGCTTTGAAAAAAGCAGTTGGTTTGCACAGCGGCGTACACACAGCAATGCAGCTATCAGGGAGCCTTCTAGGGCAGCCCAATGAGCTACAGCGCTGAGGGGAAAAAAAAAAAAAAAAAAACTTCCACTGTCCCTGCACACCGAGGGTGGTGTTGGACAGTGCAAATCGCTGCAGCACAAGCGGTTTTGTGGTTAATGGACCCTGCCTAACGCTATCCCTGCTTCTGACAAAGCGGCAGCAACCTCTCCCTAAGCTCAGATCAGCAGCAGTAAGATGGCGGTCGGCGGGAACGCCTCTTTATAGCCCCTGTGACGTCGCAGACAGCAAGCCAATCACTGCAATGCCCTTCTCTAAGATGGTGGGGACCAGGACCTATGTCATCACGCTGCCCACACTCTGCGTTTACCTTCATTGGCTGAGAAATGGCGCTTTTCGCGTCATTGAAACGCGACTTTGGCGCGAAAGTCGCGTACCGCATGGCCGACCCCGCACAGGGGTCGGATCGGGTTTCATGAAACCCCGACTTAGCCAAAAGTCGGCGACTTTTGAAAATGTTCGACCCGTTTCGCTCAACCCTAGTGGCCATCATTACTTTAAGAAATGAAGGTCAGTCAGTTTGAAAAATTGGGCAAACTTTGACAGTGTCCCCAAGTGCAGTGGCAAAAACCATCAAGCGCTACAAAGAAACTGGCTCACATGAGGACCGCAACTGAAAAGGAAGACCAAGAGTCACCTCTGCTTCTGAGGATAAGTTTATCCGAGTCACCAGCCTCAGAAATCACAGGTTAACAGCAGCTCAGATTAGAGACCAGGTCAATGCCACACAGATTTCTAGCAGCAGACACATCTCTACAACAACTGTTAAGAGGAGACTTTGTGCAGCAGGCCTTCATGGTTAAATAGCTGCTAGGAAACCACTGCTAAGGACAGGCAACAAGCAGAAGAGACTTGTTTGGGCTAAAGAACACAAGGAATGGACATTAGACCAGTGGAAATCTGTGTTTTGGTCTGATGAGTCCAAATTTGAGATCTTTGGTTCCAACCACTGTGTCTTTGTGCGATGCAGAAAAGGTGAACGGATGGACTCTGCATGCCAGGTTCCCACCGTGAAGCATGGAGGAGGAGCTGTGATGGTGTGGGGGTGCTTTGCTGGCGACACTGGTTTGGATTTATTCAAAACTGAAGGCATACTGAACCAGCATGGCTACCACAGCATCTTGCAGCGGCATGCTATTCCATCCGGTTTGCGTTTAGTTGGACCATCATTTATTTTTCAACAGGACAATGACCCCAAACACACCTCCAGGCTATGTAAGGGCTATTTGACCAAGAAGGAGAGTGATGGGGTGCTACGCCAGATGACCTGGCCTCCACAGTCACCAGACCTGAACCCAATCGAGATGGTTTGGGGTGAGCTGGACCGCAGAGTGAAGGCAAAAGGGCCAACAAGTGCTAAGCATCTCTGGGAACTCCTTCAAGATTGTTGGAAGACCATTCCCGATGACTACCTCTTGAAGCTCATCAAGAGAATACCAAGAGTGTGCAAAGCAGTCGTCAAAGCAAAAGGTGGCTACTTTGAAGAACCTAGAATATCAGACATAATTTCAGTTGTTTCACACGTTTTTGTTAAGTATATAATTCCACATGTGTTAATTCATAGTTTTGATGCCTTCAGTGTGAATGTACAATTTTCATAGTCATGAAAATACAGAAAAATCTTTAAATGAGAAGATGTGTCCAAACTTTAGGTCTGTACGGTATATTTAATCACAAATATACTTAAAGGCTATGTTGACCTTGTATAAATAATGTATTTATTACATCTAAAATAAAACATTAAGAATTTTACAAACTGTTTCGATTTAAACAAAAACTTCTTCTGGAGGTCCTACTTATGTTTTGGAGAGAGGTCAGTCTTTGTCCCAAAGCTTTTGAATTGGGTTGATGTCTGGGCTTTGGGTGGCAGGTCATGTTCAGCCACCAACTCCCTCAAACATGCCTTTAGATATCTTTGTACTGAGCACAGTTATGGGGAAGAGAAAAGGGCCTTATCTGACTGTTTCCAGAAATCTGGAAGCTACAAGTGTCCAAAATCTTTTGAGCTGAAGCTTTAAGATTTCCCTTCACTTCTTCCACCAAACTTTACAACTGGCACAATGCAGACAGGTGGGTAATGTTTTTATTAAACTCAACCAAAGCCAGATTCATCCATCCTATGCCAGATAGAGAAGTGTGATCTGTCAATGAACAGAACACGTTTCCATAACCCTAGAGATTTGTGATGGTATACAGCAGCTGTGACATTGAAACCCATCCCATGAAGCTTCCGAAGAATGTTGTTTATGTCCTGAAATTAAAGCTCAAGGAGGTTGGGACTTTGCAGTTAGGAAGTCAACAGAGCATTGGCATCTTTTAAGTTCCCCAGCACTTAGGCTGAGTTGCTGCCTGGTGAGAGGTGAGATTAAAACTTGAATTCAGTGATTAATAAGTTTGGCCCAACACATTTGTCCATGTGGTAAGAATAGTGGTCCTATTACAAATTTTGCTTTGGTGTACAGAGGTTTCAAATATCCTTAGATTGGGGAGAGTATGTCTTTATTTAGGATTTGGCCTCAATACATTGAAAAATTCATAATCCATAAGAGCTTACACTCTACAGCAGAGAGAGAGGACCCCACAGACAATAAGAGGTTACACTCTACAGGAGAGAGAGAGAGAGAGAGGACCCCATAGACCATGAGAGCTTACACTCTACAGGAGAGAGAGGACCCCACTGACCATAAGAGCTTACACTCTACAGGAGAGAGGACCCCGCTGACCATAAGAGCTTACACTCTACAGAAGAGAGAGGACCCCACTGACCATAAGAGCTTACACTCTACAGGAGAGAGAGAGGACCCCACTGACCATAAGAGCTTACACTCTACAGGAGAGAGAGGACCCCACTGACCATAAGAGCTTACACTCTACAGGAGAGAGAGAGAGAGAGGACCCCATAGACCATGAGAGCTTACACTCTACAGGAGAGAGAACCCCACTGACAATAAGAGCTTACACTCTACAGGAGAGAGGACCCCGCTTACCATAAGAGCTTACACTCTACAGAAGAGAGAGGACCCACTGACCATAAGAGCTTACACTCTACAGGAGAGAGGACCCCGCTGACCATAAGAGCTTACACTCTACAGAAGAGAGAGGACCCCACTGACCATAAGAGCTTACACTCTACAGGAGAGAGAGAGGACCCCACTGACCATAAGAGCTTACACTCTACAGGAGAGAGAGGACCCCACTGACCATAAGAGCTTACACTCTACAGGAGAGAGAGAGGACCTCACTGACCATAAGAGCTTATACTCTACAGGAGAGAGAGAGAACCCCATGGACCATAAGAACTTACACTCTACAGAAGAGAGAGAGGACCCCACAGACCATAAGAGCTTATACTCTACAGGAGAGAGAGAGAAGACCCCATGGACCATAAGAGCTTACACTGTACAGGAGACAGAGGACCCTCCTGACCATAAGAGCTTACACTCTACAGAAGAGAGAGGACCCCACTGACCATAAGAGCTTACACTCTACAGAAGAGAGAAAACCCCACTGACCATAAGAGCTTACACTCTACAGGAGAGAGAGAGGACCCCACTGACCATAAGAGCTTACACTCTACAGGAGAGAGAGGACCCCACTGACCATAAGAGCTTACACTCTACAGGAGAGAGAGAGGACCTCACTGACCATAAGAGCTTATACTCTACAGGAGAGAGAGAGAACCCCATGGACCATAAGAGCTTACACTCTACAGAAGAGAGAAAACCCCACTGACCATAAGAGCTTACACTCTACAGGCGAGAGAGGACCCCACTGACCATAAGAGCTTACACTCTACAGGAGAGAGAGGACCCACTGACCATAAGAGCTTACACTCTACAGGAGAGAGAGGACCTCACTGACCATAAGAGCTTACACTATACAGGAGACAGAGGACCCTCCTGACCATAAGAGCTTACACTCTACAGAAGAGAGAAAACCCCACTGACCATAAGAGCTTACACTCTACAGAAGAGAGAAAACCCCACTGACCATAAGAGCTTACACTCTACAGGAGAGAGAGGACCCCACTGACCATAAGAGCTTACACTCTACAGGAGAGAGAGGACCTTGCTGATCATAAGAGCTTACACTCTACTGGAGAGAGAGGACCCCGCTGACCATAAGAGCTTACACTCTACAGGAGAGAGAGGACCTCACTGACCATAAGAGCTTACACTATACAGGAGAGAGAGGACCCCACTGATCATAAGAGCTTACACTCTACAGGAGAGAGAGGACCCCACTGACCATAAGAGCTTACACTCTACAGGAGAGAGAGGACCCCACTGACCATAAGAGCTTAAACTGTACAGGAGAGAGAGGACCCCACTGACCATAAGAGCTTACACTCTACAGGAGAGAGAGAGGACCCCACTGACCATAAGAGGTTACACTCTGCAGGAGAGAGAGGACCCCACTGACCATAAGAGCTTAAACTGTACAGGAGAGAGAGGACCCCACTGACCATAAGAGCTTACACTCTACAGGAGAGAGAGAGGACCCCACTGACCATAAGAGCTTACACTCTACAGGAGAGAGAGAGGACCCCACTGACCATAAGAGCTTACACTCTACAGGAGAGAGAGAGGACCCCACTGACCATAAGAGCTTACACTCTACAGGAGAGAGAGAGAACCCCACTGACCATAAGAGCTTATACTCTACAGGAGAGAGAGGACCCCACTGACCATAAGAAAATTACTCTATACAGAAGAGGAGAGAGGATCCTGCTGACCAGAACAGCTTACACTCTAAAGGAGAGAGAGAGAGAGAGGACTCCACTGAACATAAGAGCTGACAATTTCCAGGAAAAATAATAATAAATATGCATTCATATTTGTGTGAAACAGCTAATTTCAGGATATTTGACTAAAACATTATCCTCCAAGAATCGATCTTCTCTTTGATAACTATAGTAATATTTTTTGTATTTATGTTAAAAAATTAATAATACTTAATATGTAATTGAGTTTTATTATCAGGCTGAATATGTAACCAAGTAATAATATCATTACTATGATCTCACCGTAATCGACACCGGGTTCACAAGCCTTGTTTACTCGAACAAGAGCGCTCACTTCCTCCAGCTGTTGCTGCATAAAGCAATTCTCTGGAAATTGGAAGGGAAAATGTGTAAATACTTTACATTTACAAAATAAGTTTCAAATCTAAAAAAATAATTAAATCCTTCATACAGAAAAGTAATGTACAAAATCTTTGGCCATCTAAACTATATCAACCAATTATCACTTCATACAAAAAAGTTCCAGGTTAGAAAGTATAACTCATTGCTAAAAAACATTGTTTCCATAAAACAAGTACTTTTTGTTATGCTCCCTGTTACCTTCTGCACAGCGGCACACATCTCCTTTGCAGATCTTGCCTAGTAGTTTGCTGCCTTCTTCCAAATGGTAGAATTTGGTACAACGGTTTTCTGTTGGGTAAAAAAAACATAAATATATATAAATATACTAATTCTGATGAATCAAGATAATTCGTAAATGTAAGCCGATTACTGATCATAATGGAATTTTCTCAAAATAACAACGGAACTTAAAAATGAAATGAAACAGCCCATTGATCTGCTAATATCCAATGGTCCAAGCTGGGTCAGGCCACACTTTCTTACATAAAAAATTTAACACCATTAATGACCTTTCAAAAGAATATCCAACCATATAAAACATGATCAAGCATAGCCAACTATGATTGTGGCTGTAATACATGATCAAATCTAGTCCACCGAAGTCAAAGTGGCTCATTTTTAGTTCTTTTTGGGCTATCAGAGATCTAGAATGGGCAAAGGAATTTTGCAAATATCTGTCCAAACAGCAGGGTAAATTTGAACCATATTTGATATTATCTTATTGATTTGGTCTTAAGGTTATGTAATAACACTTGAAAAAACACTTGGGGGTCGTTTCATCGAGAATGACATAGCACAACTTTCCCTACACCAGTCTTGACAGAGTAGGTGGCACCAAATTCATTACGAGGTGCACATCGTTAAGGAACTTGGTGCCTTTTTCTGCATATTTGATAAACTTGAAGGGAGCGTGATCACATCTTGCCCTGGATCTTCCTAATCTTCGCCCATTTCGGCTGGCCTGATCCAAAGTGGTGTAAAAAGACCAAAAGTCACAACATTTTTCTGCAACTTCACGCTGTACAAATATTTAAAAAATGTTCAAAGCTTTTACGCCACATTTGTGACTTTTACATGAGGCTAAGCCTTTGCAGTCTCACCATTGTTTCACTTAGAAATACAAGACAACAGCCTGCAAACTGTGGATCCAATAGAATCGACTGTGCGGTCGGTCTAATAGAAAAGATGAATGCAATCTTTGGTGATTTTATTGAAAATGGTGGACAGTGGTGTTAGGTGACATTTTACCTGGAGAGTAATAATCATAAACTGTAACCGATCCAGGCTGAATAAGTCCTACTTCAAAGTATTGATGAAGCAAGAATTTTAGACACTCGTCTTCCACATGAGAAACCTAAAACAAAGTAATAAATTAAACACAACGCAAAAATAAATCGTTCATAAGAAATGGTTAAGGGAGTGGTCCACTAATAGGACAACCCCTTCTTATTCCTCGGGTTTGGCTAACAGTAAAATAGAAAGACCTATACTCACTTCCTACGCTATCTCTGTTCAAGGGGATCAAGTGAGGTTGTTACGTCACACGAGCCCTGTGCCCTATCACCGCTGGCTTCACTCTCCCATATTGAACTTCAACTGGAAGTGAGGGCTGCAGTTGTTCTCTGCCATCCTCTCGATGTTTGATTGGTCTGACGGGACAGTGATGCCAGGGTTGAATGGACGCAGAGCTAGTGTGATGTAACAACCTCATGTTAGCCCCAGAAATGCGCGTACCGACATTGCTGGAATGGCACCAGAAGGGAAGGTGAGTAAAGATGGTTATACTTTAACAAGGAAAGACACGATAAATGAGGAAAAGTTGTCCAAATAGTGGACAACCCCTTAAAGGAATGACTAATCTTGATTTTTTATAGCACTTCTTTCTAAACTTTTCTATACTCTTATAAATTGATGCTGAACCAGTGTTTTTTTCATGATAGAAATTAAACAATACATCCAAAAACAGATGTTTTACCCAATGTTACATAGAATGCACACAGTCACTCTTACCTCCCCATACCATTTAAAACAGTCTTTGGAAAATCCATTAATATAAAAAAAAGGCTAACGCAACCGGTCTATGCAAAAAGAAACAACTTCTTACCCGATCAATGTATAAGATCAATGTGCCTTTATCAAACGCTCCTTTGTTGATCTCAAAGTTGGAGATGTATCTGTCCACTCCTTTTTTAAGCTGTAAATAGAAGCCACAATTACATACAAATCCTAAGATAAAGAAATCCAAAAATAACAACTGACAGAAGTAGAGTTTCACCAATGTATGTGATATAATAATCATATAAGCTCCAAGTGTAAAATTGTTATATAAAGGGGTTATATGACATGATATTGATGAATTGTTCATATCACATTAATTTGGATCAGCTCTAATTTGGTACTTGGCATCACCTACTACACATTGAATGGAGTAGGTGATCAGTTTGTGGACCTCCGTTAATCTGATATTGAGGACTTATCCCAAGGATCTCAAAGATAGGTAACCAACATTACATGCCCAGAAAACCTGATTTAAGAAAATTATGCTAAGCTCTCTCCTACTTTCGCTGAATACATACAGCACAAATTGGGAGAGGATGTGCGGAGCAGGCTCAGAGTCTTAGACCACCTCATATGCAGAAGTTAATGGAAGACATATAATGTAACGTTCTATCTCTTAAAGGTGGAGCTAAGCTCTTAACTATATTAATGCCACTATCCATTTCTTTCAGCAGCACTTGAAGTGTGTGAACTTGGAGAAGGTGGCATGGTTCCACAAAACCATCAGCCCCCTGTGACACTATTTTAGAGTGTTGATGGGTTACTATGGTATCCGAGAGTCTACAGAAGACCCTAATGTCTGCCATTACAGTGCCCCATTGAAGCTCAGTCTTTGGCTGGGCTTCAAAGAATATTGTAATTTTTTTCTGCATATAGACCAAGCATTCAGATGATCTCAGGTTAAAAGTTCTCTAAGGGGACTAAAATTAAAATAAAAAATCATATTAGAATATTCATAACACCAAAATTGTTGCTTTTTTGGTAGTCACAACACCACAAAATAATGCAATAAAAAGTGATCAAAATGTTGTTTCTTTACGTAAAAAAATAAGTTCTCACAAAGCTCGATTGATGGAGAAGTAAAAAAAGTTACATGTTGACACAAATGATGCAGCAAATGATGAAGAGACCGGAGTCGTCTCGAAAGCTCGCAATTTGTTACCATCTTTTCAGTTAGCCATTAAAAGGTATCAACCACTGAGGACTCTCAATTCTAAATATTTTTTGACACAAACAAAAACATTCTTGTCTACAAAACAGGTTTTTGTACAATCACTCTTGCGCCGCCTCCGGAGGCCATTTTCCCGGAGTCCAACACATTGAAAAGAATGGAAAATGCAGGGGCTCAGGCTTTCATAAAATTTAGGTGGAGCCCCTGCGCCGCCCAACACCACCTCCTAGCAGCCTGGGACCCACAACATTGCCCCAATCCTACCTCTGCCAAACACCACCTCCTACCAGCCTGGGGCAAGTAGCATCTCATGTCTCTGCCCCTGGCAGTTTCCTGTAGCAGCAACCCTGCCACCTGGGACCCCGTTCCACCCCCACTGCCCCCCAGTTAAGCTACCATAAAAGCGGATTATAAGACACACCACCATTTTTTTAAACATTTTTTTCCTCACCCAAAATTTGTTGTCCATCCTATAATCCGCAAAATACTGTAGGTTCTAAGTGGTAGTCAGATAATCAAACTGGTCAGCTAACAAACTGGTATGGTGAGGCAGACATCAAATCAAAATTATGTACTGCTATAGCAGGAAATTAGTATGTGGACAGAAGGCAAATACAGTAATTAATCTAAACTGAACCACCAGGAGCCACCTAAGATAGGTCATGTAAGCTTTGATTGCCCTGGACTGGACTACCTGGAAGTTTTAGGCATTATTGGGATACTAAACTACATTTGTATTTGTGCATTGTATGATAGAATTGTGTGGGTTATACTTGGCTGAGATATGTGCCGACTAAATTATAATTTAGTTAGAGATGACACCAGAATAACTATGGGCAAATCAACAATGAAATCACTGGACAATGTCTTCAAATTGAGGAACATTTCACTCGTGATGAAGACGTGGCTTGTACACAGTCTGGTTTTTTTCTATGGTAACATACGGAAGCGAAACCTGGACGATAAAGAAACAAGGCAGAAGAAAAATTGCTGCCTTCAAAATGTGGTGCTGGAGAATGATGATATCAATACCATGGATGACAAGAAGAAAAAAACAAATCAATTTTGGAACAAATCAAGCCAGACATATCACTCGAAGCAAGGATAACCAATCTACGACTTGCCTACTTTGGACACATCAAACAAAGACTACAATCATTGGAGAAGGACATCATAGTCAGAAGAAGGGGAGAACCAACAGCCCAATGGCTTGATACTATCAAGATATCAGTGGAGAAGATTCTGATGGACCTATCTAGACTTGCACAATATCGATCCTGCTCCAAGCGGCCATCCATTAAGTCGCCATGGCTTTAAAATGCCGTTAAATAATGAATTGTAGTATTTTTGGAATTCTATGATGAGATATTAAAGTCAATGTAGTATTTTGTAAGAAATATCAATAATTGGTGGCCTCTACATTGAACTATTGCTGAGCATTGTATGGCAGTATTTAGCCTTTAGCTGATAATTACACATTTTTTTCGTATTTTTGCTGCATCCATAATTGTTTCCAGGGCTTAATTTCTATTATATCTTTTGTGTACATTATGCAAACTTTATGTAGCAGCAACAATAAGAGCATCTTTTAAACAGTTATTATTTGGTATATTTTATAATTAACAGTCGGCATGTTTGTCTGGTTCATTTGCATTGTTGTAAGGGTACAAACATTATTGGAGCTCCCTGAAATTTCTTAGCTACTTTTTATTATAATTAGACACATACCGTATGTCTTTTTGTTGCATGAGTTACTATTAAGATCAAATTGGAGCAATTATTGATTAATTGAACTTTTGATTTTTATTTCAACCTCAATTGGAACTCACCTTATTAAGCTCATTTGTATCTGGCGCATAGCCAGTCATCATGGAAATCTCAAGGATGGTCATGGTGGCATCTTGGTTCTTAAGGAATCTGCAAAAGTAAAGAACAGACTCAATGTTTAGTTTATAGATATCAGAACAACGCATAAGCAAAAATGTACTCTCCTCATAAAGATAAAAATCCACTCCCCTAATCCAGCGAGTTGAATATTTTTTAATTGAGGAAACAATATAATTAAACGTATATTTGTCAGAATGCTAATGTTTTTTTTCCCATAGAAGATCATTCTTATAATTTACCTTATTACAATGTTGTGTTCTTTTTAGACTATAGCAAAAAAGAACCTTGAAAACAATATTATTTTGAAAGCCTCTTTTTGCGGTGAATTGCAGATAACATGCCATCACGCACCTTTCACTTGATTTTTTAAAATTAATCTGAGTACTTCCTTTAATTGCTGCTGTTCCTCGGATTCTGGAACAGTTTTTCCAATTTGTCTTTGCCCTTAGCTTCCAAAGTTAGACTCCTTAGAAACCTTCTCTCCATCCAACTGGGCTTCTACAACAGCTCTACTCTATTTGTGTTTATGTCTTCTCCTCTGATTTTGGCCAATGAAACATGGCTGCAACAACAGAGAAGTTCTGTGATATACACCCAGCTGGTTAAAACATGCCAAAAATGTTCTTCTATATTTCCAGGGAAAACTTTGGAACAAAGGGGCCCAGAAGTAAAAGAAAAACAGTCGATTGCAATATGTGAGTGATTCCGGCACCAGATGCTTCTCACAGTGTCACCACAAATTGTAAGTTTCAGTCTGCATTTTGTAATTGGTCTTCAGAAACAATATGAAGAAATTGGCTTAGCATACATGCTACTACGCTCTAAGGTTCCCCAATCTAAGGAACCAACCATACTGACTCCAGCCACATTAGTCACCTCTTCACTGACACATTTGGCACCAGATAGATCTCGAAGCACATTCAGATGCAATGGTGTCAGAGTGTGCGCCACCAAACCAGTCAAGAGCACATCACTATGTTATGAGGACAGAACATGCATCATACTCCAGCCAGAGCCAGAAATACCCTCAAGGAATGAAGAGGAGACAGACACTGGAGTGAAGCGGTCTTAGGAGGCCAGAGAAGAACCAAGGCTTGTGGAAACAAGGACTGATGAGGAGCTATGTGAGTATGATTTTTTTTATCTAACGCCTTATGAATCCAGCAACAAAACCATAAAAATTGGATTCGGTAGATCAATTCAAACTAATTGAATTCTCAATGAATTCTCAATATTTAAAATTGCACTTATTTATTAGAAAGTAATTTGTAACGTAAAAGTGCATCGCAAAAATGAATGAGGGCAGCTGATAACATTTGGTGTGAGAGCTGGCGGAACGCACAGAGTAAATAGAGAGATGTTATTTGGTGCGTTCGCAGCTCGGGGTCCACCATGCAGGAGAGAACCTGCTGCTGGCAAATGGTGGCCCTATATGGTGGTAGAAGCAAACTCTGTTACTTCACAGAGTTGCCTAAAGAAAGCACTGTGTCCTGTTTAACTCACAGGAGTACACAGCAACTGCTGAGCAGATAGCAATTTGTGGCTACACAATCAAAGAGGCAATCAAACAATCTCCTCACCGGAGGAGGCGGTATTCTAGGGGCTTATTTCAGCTGGGGCCCTGAATCCATACACACAATCTCCTCACCGGAGGTGCCGGTATTCTAGGGGCTTCTTTCAGCCGGGTCCCTGAACACATATACATGTAACCACACTGGCGCAAAGCACAGCACTTAGATTTGATGAGCAACTTCAGGACCTTCCTGGAGAACCAATGAGTTTTGCTGCAGTATCTAAGCATGTGACCCTCAATCTCCAATGAGAGATCTTACCCCGGGCATGCTCAGAAGGGGAAAAGCAGGACTTAGTCCCAAAAGCATCTGCTCGCCACTGCCCAGCACTGGCTTCAATGGCAGAAGCTGGAAAAGCAGCAATAACCCTTTGCACAGAGTGAGACTGAGCAAGACACTGGGACCGACGTCTCTGCTGAGCAGGCTCCACTGCGGCTGGAGAAGAATGGGAGACCGCAGCAGAGATGGCCCGAGATTCCCCCTGTGCAGAGGTGGGAACTTGACCCCTAACAATTTGGTCTCCACTTTCTCAAAGAGCTGTAAAAAAAAGCCCAGGTTCGACATATTCATATACTCCACCATCACTGAACCATCTGCCAAAAAGGAAAAGATCATAAGCTGGATCCTTGCTTATTATGGTGGAATGATGAGTTTATAGACCAGAATTAGACTTTATGTTTCTGTATTTTTCCCAAGTTCACGTTAGCAATATTAACAAATTATGTTACTTACCTGGTACAAATTTCCATGGAAACTGTTGATTTGGCCCCTTCGGGTCTCTTAACTGTGCGGAAAATTGTAGCATAAATTACATTTCACATTATTTCACTAAATATTGATAATTATTTATATCATACATAATAGCGGTCAGTTTAGTTTAAAAAAATACACGTCTTTTGCTCCCAATTTCCATTTTGCTACTGGAAATAGCAGATAGTGAAAGACAATTTTAGGTCCTATTGATCAATGTAAAGATTTAAAGATTTTGTACTTTGATATTGAAAATGCAACTAGATAAATAATTAGAATTAAGAGAAAAATGTGATTTAACCCCTCCCACAATAGTACATTAATCAACATCCTTGGCAAAGGTCCAAAAATGTAGACAATGCGGTAGATAGTAGCAAGCTAAAATCACACAATGACATTTTTGAGGAGTATCAATGGGTTATCATGACAAACGGGCTTGCTAAAGATTTAAAAAATCTAAAATAATTAAAAATATAAAAATTGAAATACCCCGTTTTATAAATAAACATATTTAGTATCGCTATCAGCATCTAATAACAGTCATCGTATACAAAATTTAAAAACCAATAAACCCACGTAACAAACACTGTAAGGAAAAAAAAAATAGAAGCTCCAGAAATGCATTTTTTTCGGCGCACCTAACTTACCTAAGAAAAACTGCTATGAACAGTGACCAAAAGTATGTACCCTACAGTGGTATTAATAAAAACGTCTTCACATCATAAAAAAATAAGCCCTCATTAGCTCCATCCATAGAAAAATAAAACTGTTACTAGCCTCAGAGTAGGGTGAAAAATATAGATTTTTTTTTTTATTTTTTTTTGCAAAATTCAGATTTTACATGTCTGGTATCGCCAAAGTCACACTGATCAGTGCAATTAAATTCTCAGGTCATTCTTAAAACATAATGAACATGATTAAAACAATACACACAAAAAAACTGTTGCAGAATTGCATTATTTTCACCATTTCATCCAACTTACTGCGTTTTTTTTTTCCTGTTTTTCAGTACCTTCTATGTCTAAATGAATGGGGTCATTCAAAATTGCAACTTATCCCTCAAAAAAGTACTAGTATCAGTACCATTAATTATGTCTTCTCCATCTTTGCAACATAGCTTGTAATTGTCAAATCTAGAGATGAGAGAATGTATGTGCGTGCGTGGAATTTAATTCTGCTCAAATTTTTAAAAACAAATCTGCATTCTGGAAAATACGGATTTTCGGAAATTTACTGTGTGCGAATTCAGCAAATTGGCAGCATCTGTCATTTTGCTGAACAGTAGAGGGCCGGCAAAAAGTTAAAAAAAAACATAGTCGCCTCACATCTTCATCTCTCCAACTGCCCCGTCTGCTCCCTGCCCATTTCCCGGTCCTTCCCGCCTAGATCACTCTGCATTTCAGTGCAGGCAGGGGCTTCCAGCTGTTAGCAGGCCCTGAAGTTCACTATATATGCTCCAGGGCCTTCTCTCTGCCAGAAGTCCTGGTTTAAATCACAACCACTTGCTGGAACTTCCAGGTCTTGTTTAAGGCTGAAAACCTCAGTCCAGAGTTAAGATCTGGAGATGCAACACAACAGACACTCAGAAAACTGGACAGTGGCCAAGGAGCAGCAAAGGTGGCTGAAGAGGTGAGAGGTGAGGTCAGTATGTTTTTTTCTTTTTCCTTTTAAACTTTTGCCAGTTACTTACCTCTTTAGCCACTCCTTTTCCCCCTGTTCCTTGTCCAGTCCTCCACCGTACCATATCTCCAACTCGGTGTTCACTCTGGGCTAGGATTGGTGAATTCCAGGACCTGCTCACAGCTAGAAGCCCTTGTCCAAATTCAACACTGGGTCAGAGATGCAGAGAGGTGGAGGCATGATGGATCGAATGGATATTGGGCAGAGAGCAGTGTAGGCTTCCGGAGAGGTGAGTGTTGAGGTAAGTATGAGTTTTTTTCTTCTTTACATCTTTCTTTTATTGTGACGACATAATTGAGAAAATTCAATTCGCGGAATATAACTTTGCTCAGAATCAAATTTCCCAGAAAAATCTGCATGGTTTGGCAAATTGTTTGTAACTGTAACTTGCTGTAAAAAGTTAAGATTAATATGTTTTAAAAATCCCAGAACTCCCTGATTTTGACACTATTTTTCTTTTTTGAACTGTGTTGCGCCATTGCAGAGATATATTTATAATTGTTGCTTTTGGAGTGCTATGCGAGAAATCTCTGTTTGCAGCCCTGGGTATATCTTCAGAACCTTTTCTCAGGCTTGTGTGGGGGGGTATAGGGGGGTATTCTTTCACTTCTTCCTCCCAGATGCTGCTGGTCATAGCTCTTCAGTGTTTGAGACTAACAACCTGTTAGAAAAGCTGCCAAGCAGCATTTGGCTGCCTCAGGGAGGGAAGAGTGGGAGCACATACCGCCAGAGAAGGCTCTGAAGAAATGCCATGTTGGATTGCAAGAAGAGATTTCACATACTACGTTCCAAAATCAACAAATATAAATAACTCTGCATGGACTCACGCAGCACAAAAAGGAAAAGATAGTCAGTATCAATGGAGATCAGGGCTTTGTTTCAAGGTATGTAACTCAATGTTTGAGCAACTGACAGGACCTATTTAAGAGGAGAATAATACGAATAATATGATAACAGTAATCTTACCGTCAGGTTCTTCCTTAATTGTCACTGATAGATCAAAATTGTTGCATTTCTTCTCTTTCTCTGTCTCAAGAGCATGATATACTGATAATACCTAGAAGTCATATGGAATATTATGAAAATTAATTATAATCAAAAGAATATAAAAAGGTATGTAAATTATAGTAATATTAATCATGATGTTGTGTAGAGTCGCTTTTCATTAGTTCCTGTAGGCTATCTAAATGTCCTGTCGGGAATCAGTGATAAGACCTCTAACGGTTGGGTGATCTCACCACTATTGGTAGAATCAAATGACATTCTAATATAAGGGGTCTCCAGGCTCTTCATCGACAATGTTGGGGGAGATAATGGTCAGGAAGCTTGAATTTTAATGCCTGACTTATTAGGTACTCTGGAGATGAGCCGCTGCTACAGTTCTGTGACCGTTGCTTTCTCCATTCTCCCCTTGTAGATGTCAAGACGTAGCTAATGAGCCAAATAGGCTCTTGACCGCCCGCTATCCCATGTGTATGGAGGCCCTTAATTTAAAGTGCACTGTCACTCTACTTCATAGTCAATGGCGAACATCATAGTTGTCTAACTATACTGGAAAGCAAAGCAGACTATGCTTTTGTATACAAAGGGCCAATAAATAGAAATGTGAACCATGGGGTATATGTTTCTTTATGGTGGTTGACTATGGTGCACTGATGCCTCGGCATCCATCCTGACTGTGCACACTGTTAGACATATACGTCCTGAGTTGACTGAGTGTATACATATGACAATGTGGACACATAGTGTAGATTTAGCCTAGATTCCAATGTAAGGTAAAAGAAGGGAGTAAACTAGTAAATTGGGGCCCTGACTGTGTGACCTCTCTATAATACATGACAATGGGTTATCTAAAAAGTATAACTTCTTGTAACATCGGCATAATACACTTATTAACATTGAAATTGCAGCATCTAGAAGGAGTAGTCTTGGAAGAATAGAAATCACAGGATGGATTGACATGTTAATGATATGCAAATTGGAAAAAAAGGAAACCAAATTACCAAACATCTAGATTTATTTAGTATTGCGTATGATCGTCACATGCAGATATACACTCACTTATTGAGATGTTGTTTCCATGTGTTTATCATTCGCATAGCAATAACAAGTCTACTAATCCTCTGACTTTCCTTCTTGCTATTTTACATTTAGTATTGAGTCATTATTTTTTCCTTACCCTCAAAGTGCCTTGACCCTTCCCTTTTGCACTGACCACAAAGTCTCCAAGTTGACTTGTCTGCAAGGTAAAAGATTAAGTCATTAGAGTGCAGTTATGTTTTTCTTTTACTCAACACCAGTAGGCCTTCAGTTACTACCGACCCTACCGTAGCTTTGGTTTCTTACCTGTTCTGATCGGGCCAACATGGCATTATTAAGATTAAGACGAATAGTTGTACTTTGGGATCTCCCGGGGAGCTTGAAAGAGACATCCATGTCCAAATCTTTAAAACTTGGCACATCTGTCTGATACTGAGCAAGAGCTTCGTACTGGAGCATAGTAGACTAAATGCAAGGGTTAGAGAAAAATGTAGACATGGTCAATACACCACCCCTAAAATCCAACATATCGAAAGAAGTTTAATTAATCAGAAGTAGTTTTTATTTTATAATGCTTGTAGATTGTCAGACGATACTAGGAAGCCCATAAAAAATAAATCAATCTACAGTCCTACTCCTGTTCATTGCTTGGTTAATGACCTATGACAGTCATAGTTAATGCAGGTAGTTCCCGACTTATGAACACCTGACTTATATATGACTTATAGTTACAAATGTAAGATGTAAAAAAGACTAATACTAACCTAATCACTCACTTCTCTGGCCACCCTGCTACTCACCAGCTGGTCCACTTCTTTTCACCATCATGGGCCACATCTCTGGCCTTTTTGCCATATACGATTATAAGATCACGGCACATGTTTTGATATCAAGACCTTCTGATCTTACAACATGCCGTGACCCTTGAGATCTGAACGCAGCTGGTAGTCCTTGAGTGACAAAGAGGCCAAAGATGCAGCATGAAATAGTTGAAAGGAGAGGACCGGACAAGAGGCAGCAAGCGGTGAAGCATCTGGAGAGTTCAGCAATGAGACGAGTATTAGGGTTTTTTGTTTGTTTTTTTCCTGGCCCTATTCCAACTTACATATAACCCTTGGAACATGTTGCCATGAGAGGTGATGAGTTCTCCTACAATGGAAGTCTTCAAACAGACACTGGACAGATATCTGTCTGAGATGGTTTAGTAAATCCTGCATTGAGCAGGGGGCTGGACACGATGACCCTGGGGTTCCCTTCCAACTGTAGCATTCTATTCTATGATAAATTCGGGTTACAAACAAACCTACAAAACCTATCAAGTGTGTAACTCAAGGACTGCCTGTAGTGCATCCCATCACTTCTACTTTATTACTCATGTGATGCACCTGAGCATTGAGTTCCAGGAGCAGGACAACTCACTGCCCTTAAAAATTAGACTTTGACTGGTAGACATTGTAATCAGTTTTAAGAGTATTATGACAATTTACATATATGTCTTTCCTTACTTTTACTCTTGGCTCAAATTATCCAAAGATGTGTGCCTTAGGGTTTGACAAGTACTAAAATGAAGTAATAAAATAATAAATTGAAACATGATTTTGTGATATTCTGTCAAGAGATGTGTTTATGTCCTGCCCATGACCACCAATTAGTTGTGATGTTATGTAAAAGAATCTGTTAAGACATATAAAACCTTAAAGTGTACAGTACATGTCATTTCAGGTAACTTTTCAGAATAGGCTGTCCTGTGTGTGTACATGAGAAAGAAAACGATTTCTGATCTTTATTGTGTCCTGCAGTTTTTGCAAGTTTTCGCTACTTTAGACTCTTTCTCTAGTTTTCAATTGTCTCTGAACTGGTAATTGGAGACAAGCTGCTCTGTAACAGTGCAAGGAAACAAAGGGATTTGGGCTCTTATTTCTCTCTGTAGTAGCATCCAGACAGAAGAAGCAGCTGCATGGAAGAGATTTTACAGCAGTACTGGGCAGTGTAGATGTGAATCCCTCTCTGAGAGAAACTAGATCTTTGTCAAGAAAGCTGCTGCAAGATATGTGTGTGCTCCCCTGCCTGTGTATCATCCTCTTCATATCACCTACCACCACTCACTCTGCTGGCAGTAAATCTTGGTTTGACCAAAATAGGTACAAGCTGTTTTTTTCTGAATGGGTGATGAGTTCAGGAGACAGGGAGGAGAAATGGAAATTGCTCATAATTAGAGAAATAAGAACATTTCTCTAGCAATATATATTATAAAGTTTGCATTTCTTGCTTGTACTATTGATTGATACAAACATGTTTTGAAAGGACAGAGGCTGTTTAACCAAAATTTAAAAAAGAGAAAGATGAACACATTTGCACCTACATAATTTTACATTCCCATGGTTTGGCTATTACAGCCTAATCTGGTCACATATATCACAGCTCCACAATTACTGTCTTCTTTAAGTCCATGTTTGCTCAATTAATGGCCCGGTGAATGGTTTATACGAACTTATTATCTTTACAGTACCTGTATAAACCCGAGGCCCCTGTTTCTCACATGTCCTAACACCCACCATCTGGTGATCCATGCACTCCAATATCATCTTTCCAACATCCCCTAATGTCCAACACCCTCAGATTTTCTTCACTCAGTACCAAGGCTTCCAGCACTGGATAGACCACAGATGTTGTTGCATACGCTGTGCCGTCATGTGTGATGTTTTGGTGGACATCGTGATGTCATGTGTGACATCAAGGCATGTTGCAATGCCTAGAAGTGTACCTAGTCAACCTCAGTAATCCTAACGCTGCGTAAAGAAGGATGAAAAGTGAATGATGCACCCCAGGGTATTTGGAAGAGCAAAGACAGGCAGCAATGGCAAGAGAGTATTACATTTTTTATTATTATTTTTTTGCAGCATATAATAATTATGCTTGTGCTCTGCAGAGTAACCAGAGCAGAACAAGAAGCATTCAATTTTCATCAAATGACTTCAATATTAATCAAATGATCTGCCATTTTAGAGAGAATAGGTGAAATCTAATTTCAGCAGATTCGCTCATCTTAAGCAAACTTCTTTCCTGTATGTTGTCAAATTTTTGGCAATACCCTTCTTCTTTAGATTGTCATTTATTTTGGGTAGGAATATCTTCTGCAAATTATTAGCTCTTATGGGCAAGGACCTCTCTCTAAAACAGCATGTATGTAAGTACTTGGATAAGAATACAGTAATTAACCAGCGTTAGCATGGGTTTGTAGCAAATGAGTCAAGCCAGACTAATCTAATTTCCTTCTATGATGGAATCACTGACTTGGTGGATCAGGGAAATGCGGTAGATATAGTATATCTAGACTTCAGCAAAGCATGTGATAAAGTATCTCATAACATCCTTATTGAAAAAAATGATCACGTTTTGGATTGCCAAAGCTATGGTCTCTCAAAGAGTGGTCATAAATTCCAAGAGTAGTTGCACATCCAATTGGAAAAGTGTTTCAAGTGGGGTACTACAAGGCTCGGTCCTGGCCTCAATGTTGCTCAACATTTTTAAAAAGATCTAGACAGGGGAACTGAAGGTAAACTAATCATATTTGCAGAAGATGCAAAGCTAGGAGGGATAGCTAACACTATAGAAAATAGAGAAAGGATTCAGAAGGATCTAGATAAGCTTGAACAATGGGCAGTGACTAATAGAATGGTATTTAACAGGGAGAATTGCAAGATTCTACATCTGGGAAAGAAAAATGAAAATGACATCTATAGAATGGGAGGAATAGAACTAAGCAACAGCAAGTGTGTAAATGACTGGGGTATACTAATAGATCACAGACTGCACATGAGTCAACAAACACAGCTCTGGGATATATAAAGAGATGTATAGAGTCTAGTTCACGTGAAGTAATTATCCCCCTCTACTCCTCCTTGGTCACGCCTCATCTGGAATACTGTGTCCAGTTATTGGCCCCACATTTTAAAAAAGACATAGAAAAACTGGAGCAATTTCAAAGAATAGCTACCAGGATGGTGAGCGGATTGCAAACTATGTCATATGAGGAACGGTGAATCCTGCATTGAGCTGGGGGTTATACCTGATGACCCAGGATTTCCCTTACAGCTCAAACATTTTATTATTCTATAATTCATATTGTGGCCACATAAAACAAAGATATGCATTCTGATAATATTTTTTTTTTTGGTGGGTGCAAGGTAGACAAGTCTAAACTATCTGTCAGAATCATGGCTCATGACTTCCTTCCTCATCAATTCTTTTAGTAAAACCATTATGGTATTCAAAGCCTAAGGTCGACAGTAGGTTCTTGCCTCTCCCCAAGAGGTTTTTCTCTCCTCCCAGTTCCTATGACAGGTAACTTTGAGCCTAAAGTTAAGTTATTTTCACAACAAGTGAATCACATACCTGGGTTGACCCCCAAATTTCTCCATAGTATCTTTGTTCTGTTATCCATTTCACCAATGGTCTAGCTTTCTCAAATTCTTTCAACTTTAAAAGTGTGAGAAGTGCATAGGAGGTAGCCTCAAGGGATAAGAAGCGTGACCCTGGTTCATCCCAGTGAGTATTAGCTGGGAGAAAATAACAAAACAAAATAACTGTTAAAATACCATACCATTACTCACATTGGTTATATAAGCCACTAAAAATACAATTAAATATATAAAAAAAAAGTCCATTAGAAAAAATTTGAGATTACATTGGCTATAGAATTTTTTAAAAATATGTTTTTTATGAAATTGAAAGCTTATAAAAATGATTGGTGCACAATTACTGATACTTTACCTGTAGATGCAGACATTAGTATATTGATGTCCTTGAGCTTGTCAGCCTTAGCAAGCGCATAGGAAGTAATGGCTACAGAGTAGGGTTTCTTCAGAGATTGATAATGCTCATTCAAGTATTGTATGGCTTTGTCGATGCTTCCAGGTAGATTCTGTATATAATAAGTGAAGTTGATAAATGTATGAATATGCAATTTATGTATATAATATATAGTAAAAGAAAAAATTGTATTTGTTGTAGATGCTGCATGTTGCTCATGGGCGTGCTCTCATATAACGGCATACTATGTGGTTAGGACAGGTGATACAAATAATACAAATCCATGGTTATTACGATTTTAAAGGTTATTGTGGGCGGTAAGTAATAAATCAAGCATTATAATACAGATTGAACCTATACTTTGTCATGTACATTCCCTCTCAATAATATTGATATATAATCTGCTGTGATACCTGCAAAAGGGGGTGCTACTAGGTACCAACCATGCAGGTTGCCCAAACTTTTACATATGCCCATTTTCCTTTTATGTAATGCTTTTGTTCCTGAAACAAAGATGTTTACAGTAATTGTTGTTTTGTGTCATGAACTCTAGTAATAAAATGCGTTCTGTACCCCATAAAAACTGTTACCATGATTTTTACAGTTGACTGCTGGACACAACATTTCTTAGGAGTTGGTGACCCTTTGTGCTTCATTTGCATGGACTCTTGTTTAGTCTCAGGATCATGGTGGTAGACCTATGTTTCATCACTCGTAATAATTTGAGAATTGAAATCTTTTTGATTTTCTCTAAGAATGTCTAAATTCTCTAAAATCTGCTGCCGTTTTAGGCACCAACATTTTTGGCAATTTACCTTTGAAATCATCCAAACATTATGAATGATGCTGGAAACTGGGCCAATTGAGAAGCCTATTTTATGAGCTATACCACTGACTTTGACCTGACAATTTTCCACAATCGGCTCCAATTACTGCCCATTTCCTCTGAAGATTCGACAGCTTGTCCATGTCACAATAATGTGAATAAGCCATGTTTGAGTATCTACCTAACTTTACAAGAAACATGCTGCGGGCTATTCTCACCACCCCTTCTCTCTCTCTGTCTGCTGCTTGTATGTGTGGAATTCAAAACCCTCACTAGAATCACTGGAGTTTTATGGCTTAGCTGCAAACTACTCATTCCCTCCTCCCATCTAATACCAGCCAAAACTGGTGTGAAAGCCCTGAGGTTATTTGTTCTATTAAAGTTATATATAGCAGCACCGATATGGGCTAGAGAGATAAGAATTATATATTCCAGATGTCCATCAGTAGATTTATCACTCACTGAAAGCGCTAGCAGCTAAACGCAACGAGTGCAAAGTGCGGCTTTCTCAGGAAGCAGTTCAGGTTTACACTTAAAAGAATCCTCATGATGTGGGTCACATTCTGATCATTGTGTATTTCATATACGAAATTCCTACTGCGAGCTAGGCATAAAAAATAGTTTTCATATAATAAGAAAAGGGGAGGTGTAAGCCTCTAAGTGATGTCACCACAGGGGGAGTGTCTGGGTTTTGGGCTAGATTAACTCAGTCAGACCAGCATTCTGGGAGTGTCTTTGTGTCCGGGGTCTTGCTGCTGATACAGATGTGCTATGCATCTACATGTCCAAAGGTTATCAGAAAAAAGAATTGAATGGCACTAGGAGCTATAGTGCATTTCAAGGCATACAACATATGATCCTTCAGGACTAGAAAATCGGTTGCTTTTTGCCACTGGGAACTGGTGCTTCGCATGTAATAGTCAAAAAGATAGTCCATAGAAAATAGAAAAAGAAATGCAGCACTCACCCAGTTTGCCTCTAGATGGCATCTAGATATGTTTATACTCCTAAGCCTATGGGCAGCCATGATAATATAAAATGATCTGAACGCTATGCAAGTGCTTCTTCAATTTTAATCCATCTTTTGTTTGTAATTGTAATGTACACAGGATTTTGTCTTCTTTATAATATCTTTTTAATACTTTGTAAACACTGCCTACCTTTTTTGGAGTAAAATATACAATTTACTAGATTGTCTCTTCCTGCTCTATACGAAATGTCACGTCCTCTGAAGTGAATTACGCTACCGATTTGGGTTGGCTCTGGACCCGTTAATCCTTAGGAAATCGGAGCTGGTGGCAACGACTTTGTCCTGTGCTTTTGGGAAGCATTGTTGCGATGGCGGCATTGATAATTATTGTTCCCGCCTGCGTGGGAGTAGTTACATCGCCCTCGCTGCAGCGTGCCTAATAGCCATTACAAAGCAGGCAGCCTTTCTGGCAACTAACTACCCTAGTTGCAGTACCTAGTCTGACCTGAGGGGAAGGGGGTGTGCCAGAGAGCTGCAAGTTCAAAACCAGAACTGGGAAGTGGGATATAAATAAATCCCCTTCAGAAGGTACCAGGGGCAACCAAAAAACCCCAGTTTGTGACAAATTGGTGTGATTAGTGGGGACGATAAAAGCATCTTCACCAGGATCCCTGACATATTGCAGGGATTCATGATATATTGGTGGCAGCACGGTGTGAACCGTGACAGTCCAGAACAGGGGTCATCTCCAATTGATAATGTACCATATTTAAACTGCTGTGCCCAAAACTTTACTTGGTAATTGGAGGGTGCAACATCACCATGTACAGCAATCATCCTTTCATGGAACTATTTGTTTTTTTCCTTTAAAGAAGTTAATCATGAAATGAAGCTGCAAATCCCTCACTTTCTTTGTAGAGTCGCAATGTACTGCACTTGCTATCCTGTCACTTCCAGTGCTTTCATCATACCTCTACTATGACTTTTGCATGGTCAAACATATCTCAACTTGCACAGAAAAGCTTAGCTCTATAACACTGACAGAGTATACCTGGGTTGATAACTTATTGAACAAGGTATGACTTTGAAAAAGTGTGGAAGAGGTGACTTTCTGATGGGAGAAAAATGAAAAAACTTACGCCAACTCGATCATTGCAGGAATGTGAACTTTCCAGTAGGGCAACAAGGACAAAGGATGTGAGACTAGAATCCAGCTCAGTAGCACCTTTTTTTATTCCACCCTATGTATAAGAAAACAGAATACCGTCACAAAAATATTGTTTCAAAAACATTAACAATTGTTTCTTACAAAGATATGGATTTATTATCAACTACCTGCAGGCAAAAATTGTGTATCTCCAATGTATCATGTACCTTCATTCCCTAAAGTTTTAAAAATGTACAAATTGTCTCCTCACAGAATCAATGAGCTGTGTGATGTCAGAAAATTCACTTAGCCAGTCTGTTATTCCAGTTGTACCTCCCGTTCCCATAAAACACTAAAATACAGAAAATCTGCAGCTTCATCTCCCTCCTTTCCTCTGTGTTCACACACTGTGGATTCAGTTAAGACCTAGGCATAGACTTTGCAATATTAGGGTGGGGAAAGTAAAATGAACAGCAGATTTTAGAATCAACACACTTGTAATTGTTGTTGATGATTCTACGATTGAATACCACGAACTACCTAAATCAAAGACAAATTAGGATAATCCATACTCTCATTTATTAACCAATCCACTGATAAAATCTGTTCTCCAGCTATGGGTTTCTTCAGCTGAATATCTAACAAACCCTTAGCGTTTTTGATGTTTCAAATTAATTCCATGTGAACGTAGTCGTGCTTTTATTATGGCCACAAAATAGAATGTTGAGTCCTCCTACGGGGTTATCCTTCCGGATTAAGAATATCACTGGATTGTAAGTCTTGAGAAAAAAGTTCCAATATAATAACAATGCAATATTGTGAGATTTTCATACATACCACCATCTCCTGATGATAGACATGTGCGTCCTCTCTAAATTCCCCATCTGGATTTTGTTTATTTAAAATGAGCCACTTCACTGAGTCACAAATCAAATTTTTCTCAACATCAACCAGACTTGAAGCCAAGGAAAACATTTTGACGACATAAGCAGTGAGCCTAAAGGAAATATCATAATGACAAACAGAAAATAATAATAATGAGAACCACTACTTGGACATCCTCTTCTCATTCTTCATCTTTGGTCCCGTTAACATAAAAACACCTATACTCGCCTCCGATGCTGTCACCATTCCAGGGATGTTGGCACTCACGTTCCCGGGGCTCTTGCAGCATTGTTATGACATGTGAGCCCTGGACCCAGCCAGTGCCGGTATCACTTTCCCCGCCTTTGGACATATTGAACTTCAACAGGAAGCCAGTGTTGTAGCTGCTCTATGACTTCATCTTGATCTTCGATTTGTCCGAAGGTGGGGACAGTGACAACAGCTCTGATTAGGAATAGGGCTTACGTGTCATAACAACCACACATGAGCATCTGGAACGCAAGTGCTGACACCAATGGAATGGGAATTGGGTATAGGTGTTTTTATTTTAACGGGGCCAAACATGAAGAATGGGAAAGGGTTGTCCAAGTAGTGAACAACCCCTGTAACAGATGGCACACTAAATTACAAGGTTAAAATAATACTGGCAAAAGCTTATAATAATTTTACCATACCATGTGCTGGAAGGTGTGTTGATCCAGGCTCCATAAGAAGCATCTGGTTTTGCGAATGCCAATTGCTGAATTATACCTGTCAAAGAAGGCCACATAATGTTGAAAGCAAACACAAAGCTGTGTAGACGAAAAATAGTGCACCAGTGTCCAGGTACTCTCATGGATCTGAACATGTAGGTTATAAATAATGTTTAACACCCATCAATGTTTATATGATTACGAAATGGTCAGACAAGGTTGGTAGTCTCTCCGTGGTTCTTTACTATCAATTTGTATGTTCTTGCTGGGTAACTGTATGATGTCTACACAAGAAAAATTTGTTCTGAAAGCACCTACATATGGCCATAATATATATTATATAAAAAATAGATCTGGAGCAGTCTGTAGGCACTGTATTAGGAATCTGAGCTCTAAAAGGGAAGCTATAATCAGAAAATAACCCTTTAAAAGTGGCCTCTGCCCAATATGGGTGAGTATAATTTAAAATTTTAAAATGTACAAATATGTAAATGAACCTTTTATTGTTCAATCGTATTTTCATTTTATGCTGAAAATCACAATGTGTTAAAATCTTTCTGTAATCTGGCACTGGATTTAGAATTTGGATTGTATTATAATTTCATTGTATTGTAATTAATCCTTTTAATTTTTATTTCATAAATCAATAGTACACATGAAAATGAGCAACTTTGAAATATACTTTACCAGAGAAATCTGTTTCTTTATCCACCAGGACTGATCTTTCATTTTCAAAATTCTCAATTTACGGATAAAATCAGTTTTCAGTGAAGACAGATTTTTACATTCCTGAGATAGGAGATGACAGGTGCTGCTCATAAGATTTTATATAGCGGGGAGCAGCTGTAAATTGAGAATTTTTAAAATGATCAGTCCTGGCATTGTCCACTCTCGTTTCATCATCTTCATCCTGGGAGATGGCAGCAGATTTTTATAAAGAATGTCTCAGTAAATTTGTCCATTCATTCTTCTTTCAATTATATCACGTTTGCCAGTGCCAAATCCCGTAAAAACAGCCGCACACCATGATGCTCCCATCGCCAAACTTCACTGTTGGTATGGTGTTTTGGGGGTGATGTTCATTGCCTTTTATCCTCTAAACAAGGTGTGTATTATGACATCCAAAGAGTTCAATTTTGGTCTCTTCTAACCAGACTATATTCTCCCAATATCTCACAGGCTTGTCTAAATGTTGTTGAGAAAACTTTAAACACACTGGAACATGGAGAAAAAAGCAGAGAGGTTTACCTGCTGAAGCCTCCAACAAAATGCGCTGGCAGGGTGCAGCGGGCCCGATTAATGATGGCAAACACACACGTGCACAGGCCCCAATATAAACTAATACCTTATATACATTGATATGTGGGGTTTATTGCACTTTATCTTGCAGGGCGCAGTCGGACCAAGATGGCTCTGTAAACTGTTGGCCCCTGTTCACACAGCCTGCATTTAGTATCACTGAGTGGCCCGCCTGTATGTGCGATAGTAATAGGCTGTATGCCAGATGCTCTGCATTGCCTGTGTGAATAATGCCACATACAGACTATTATCTCTTATCCTTTTGTGCACTAATACCAAACAGCCAACACTGGACTGGATTTTTTGCACTTGTGTGTTTGCCATCATTAATCGGGTCCGCTGCGCCCTGCTAGTGCATTTTGTTGGAGGCTTCAGCAGGTAAACATCTCTGCTTTTTTCTCTGTGACTTTTTTCAATTTTTTGGAGGATTTCTAAGTCCTCTTTTTGTGTCGGTGAGCTTTTACACACTGGAACATGTGTTTTGTTCAGCAAGGGAGTCTTGCATGGTGAGCGTGCATACAGGTCATAGAAGTGGCATGGTGAGCGTGCATACAGGCCATGGAGGTTGCGTGGTGAGCTTGCATACTGACCATGGAGGTTGAGTGCATTACCTACTGTTTTCTTTGAAACAATTGTACCTGCTGATTATAGGTCTTTCTGTAGCTCTCCACAGTTGGTCCTTGGCTCTTGGATAAATGTTTTCACTTTTCAGCCTGAAGTCTTAAGGCCCCTTCACATTAAGCGACGCTGCAGCGATACCGACAACGATCCGGATCGCTGCAGCGTCGCTGTTTGGTCGCTGGAGAGCTGTCACACAGACAGCTCTCCAGCGACCAACGATCCCGAAGTCCCCGGGTAACCAGGGTAAACATCGGGTTACTAAGCGCAGGGCCGCGCTTAGTAACCCGATGTTTACCCTGGTTACCATCCTAAAAGTTAAAAAAAACAAACACTACATACTTACCTACCGCTGTCTGTCCCCGGCGCTCTGCTTCTCTGCTCTGACTGTGAGCACAGCGGCCGGAAAGCAGAGCGGTGACGTCACCGCTCTGCTTTCCGGCTGACCGACGCTCACAGCCAGTACAGGAGGAGTGCAGAGAAGCTGAGCGCCGGGGACAGACAGCGGTAGATAAGTATGTAGTGTTTGTTTTTTTTTACTTTTACGCTGGTAACCAGGGTAAACATCGGGTTACTAAGCGCGGCCCTGCGCTTAGTTACCCGATGTTTACCCTGGTTACCAGTGAAGACATCGCTGGATCGGTGTCACACACGCTGATCCAGCGATGTCCACGGGAGATCCAGCGACGAAATAAAGTTCTGGACTTTGTTCAGCGACCAACGATCTCCCAGCAGGGGCCTGATCGTTGGTCGCTGTCACACAGAACGATTTCCTTAACGATATCGTTGCTACGTCACAAATAGCAACGATATCTATCGAGTACTAAGAGAACTAAGTAATGTAATAGATAAACCATTATTTCTTATTTTTAGGGACTCTATAGCGACAGGATCTGTTCCGCAGGACTGGCGCATAGCAAATGTGGTGCCAATATTCAAAAAGGGCTCTAAAAGTGAACCTGGAAATTATAGGCCAGTAAGTCTAACCTCTATTGTTGGTAAAATATTTGAAGGGTTTCTGAGGGATGTTATTCTGGATTATCTCAATGAGAATAACTGTTTAACTCCATATCAGCATGGGTTTATGAGAAATCGCTCCTGTCAAACCAATCTAATCAGTTTTTATGAAGAGGTAAGCTATAGGCTGGACCACAGGGAGTCATTGGAGGTGGTATATCTCGATTTTTCCAAAGCGTTTGATACCGTGCCGCACAAGAGGTTGGTACACAAAATGAGAATGCTTGGTCTGGGGGAAAATGTGTGTAAATGGGTTAGTAACTGGCTTAGTGATAGAAAGCAGAGGGTGGTTATAAATGGTATAGTCTCTAACTGGGTCGCTGTGACCAGTGGGGTACCGCAGGGGTCGGTATTGGGACCTGTTCTCTTCAGCATATTCATTAATGATCTGGTAGAAGGTTTACACAGTAAAATATCGATATTTGCAGATGATACAAAACTATGTAAAGCAGTTAATACAAGAGAAGATCGTATTCTGCTACAGATGGATCTGGATAAGTTGGAAACTTGGGCTGAAAGGTGGCAGATGAGGTTTAACAATGATAAATGTAAGGTTATACACATGGGAAGAAGGAATCAATATCACCATTACACACTGAATGGGAAACCACTGGGTAAATCTGACAGGGAGAAGGACTTGGGGATCCTAGTTAATGATAAACTTACCTGGAGCAGCCAGTGCCAGGCAGCAGCTGCCAAGGCAAACAGGATCATGGGGTGCATTAAAAGAGGTCTGGATACACATGATGAGAGCATTATACTGCCTCTGTACAAATCCCTAGTTAGACCGCACATGGAGTACTGTGTCCAGTTTTGGGCACCGGTGCTCATGAAGGATATAATGGAACTAGAGAGAGTACAAAGGAGGGCAACAAAATTAATAAAGGGGATGGGAGAACTACAATACCCAGATAGATTAGCGAAATTAGGATTATTTAGTCTAGAAAAAAGACGACTGAGGGGCGATCTAATAACCATGTATAAGTATATAAGGGGACAATACAAATATCTCGCTGAGGATCTGTTTATACCAAGGAAGGTGACGGGCACAAGGGGGCATTCTTTGCGTCTGGAGGAGAGAAGGTTTTTCCACCAACATAGAAGAGGATTCTTTACTGTTAGGGCAGTGAGAATCTGGAATTGCTTGCCTGAGGAGGTGGTGATGGCGAACTCAGTCGAGGGGTTCAAGAGAGGCCTGGATGTCTTCCTGGAGCAGAACAATATTGTATCATACAATTATTAGGTTCTGTAGAAGGACGTAGATCTGGGGATTTATTATGATGGAATATAGGCTGAACTGGATGGACAAATGTCTTTTTTCGGCCTTACTAACTATGTTACTATGTTACTATGTAATATCGTTAACGATATCGTTATGTGTGAAGGTACCTTTACACGGATCACCTAGTATTGGTCGGTTTATGGTGAAATTATGTTCTCTCCACTTCTGGATTATGGTCTCAGCAGTGCTCACTGGAACTTTCAGTAGTTTATAAATTCATCTGTAATCAATGCCATCACTATCTTTTGCAACAATAAGGTTGCAAAAGTCTTGAGACAGCTCAGTGGTTTTATCTATCATGAGATGTTTCCTTTGTGGCACCTTGGTAATGAGACATCTTTCTATAGGCCATCAGTTGAACAAACGGGTATTATTTTTCACTAAGTGGCAGGATTGCTTTTTAATTACTAATAGATTTCAACAGGTGTCAAGACTTTCCATGGCTTTTTGCATCTTTCATTCTTTAGTTTTCAATACATTTCCCTGTGTCATTTCGCTTTGTTACACATAAGTTAACTTATGTACATCTATGGTTTGATTTCTTTGCCTGTGTAGATTGGATGGGCTGTTACCCACATCTGGTGAGAACGTCATGTCAATAGCACCTTTAGAAATATATTTGTTTGGAAGATTGATGACGTGTTCATTACTTATTTCACTACTATATATTATAAAGTTGTTCATTTTCATGTGTACAGTATTATTGATTTATGTAATAAAAATTATAATGACAGTTACTCTTTAAGTAAGAGGTGCATACAAAAAACATACCATTTTTAGTAATACATCCATAACAAATTATCAAAGATTAAACTAAAATAACAAACATGTCAATAAAATAACAGCTCCAGGATTTCAATTTTCAGGTTGTTGTAGTTAGCAGAGGAGCTTAAAACAATTTCTCATAAGAGCCACGTCAATATTATCGATAGGGTTGAGCGAAACGGGTCGGCCAGATTCAGAAGTCGCCGACTTTTGGCAAAGTCGGGTTTCATGAAACCCGACCCCTGTGTGGGGTCGGCCATGAGGTCGGCGATCTTCTGATCTGGAATCGGAATTCCGATACCGAGTTCCGATATGTTTGAGATATCGGGAATCGGTATCGGAATTCATATTTAAGTGTAAAATAAAGAATAAAAATAAAAAAATATTGATATACTCACCCTCGGACGCTCCCTGGTTCTCACCGGCAGCCTTCCTTCCTAAGAATGAGCACCTGAAGGACCTTCGATGACGTCGCGGACTCGCGGCTTGTGATTGGTCGCGTGAGCGGTCACATGGGAGGTCACGCGACCAATCACAAGCCGCGACGTCATCTAAGGTCCTTCAGGCGCTAATTCTTAGGAAGGAAGCGTCCGAGGGCGCGTCCGAGGGGGAGTATATTCCTAATAGGTATATACTCCCCCTCGGACGCGCCCTGGTTCTAACCCGCAGCCTTCCTTCCTAAGAATCAGCGCCTGAAGGACCTTAGATGACGTCGCGGCTTGTGATTGGTCACGTGACGCCCATGTGACCGCGCACGCGACCAATAACAAGCCGCAACATCATTGAAGGTCCTTCAGGCGCTCATTCTTAGGAAGGAAGGCTGCTGGTGAGAACCAGGGCGCGTACGAGGGTAAGTATATCAATATTTTTTATTTTGATTCTTTATTTTACACTTAAATATGGATCCCAGGGCCTGAAGGAGAGTTTCCTCTCCTTCAGACCCTGGGAACCATTAGAAACCCAATGCACTGCATTGGGTTTCGTGTTTTGGCCGACCCCGACCCCGACTTTTCTATAGGATCGGCCGATTTCACTCGACCCGACTTTTGAAAAAGTCGGGTTTCGTGAAACCCGACCCGATCCTATAAAAAGAAAAGTAGCTCAACCCTAATTAATGAGAGCATGAGCCCATATCGGCCTACATACATACATTGATACAAGAGATATAAGATAGAATAACACTGTCTCTAGACAGCTCTCATTGGTTTATAATTGACATGAAGGGTCAGTATTGGGACCTGTTCTCTTCAACATATTCATTAATGATCTGGTAGAAGGTTTAAACAGTAAAATATCGATATTTGCAGATGATACAAAACTATGTAAAGCAGTTAATACAAGAGAAGATAGTATTCTGCTACAGATGGATCTGGATAAGTTGGAAACTTGGGCTGAAAGGTGGCAGATGAGGTTTAACAATGATAAATGTAAGGTTATACACATGGGAAGAGGGAATCAATATCACCATTACACACTGAACGGGAAACCACTGGGTAAATCTGACAGGGAGAAGGACTTGGGGATCCTAGTTAATGATAAACTTACCTGGAGCAGCCAGTGCCAGGCAGCAGCTGCCAAGGCAAACAGGATCATGGGGTGCATTAAAAGAGGTCTGGATACACATGATGAGAGCATTATACTGCCTCTGTACAAATCCCTAGTTAGACCGCACATGGAGTACTGTGTCCAGTTTTGGGCACCAGTGCTCAGGAAGGATATAATGGAACTAGAGAGAGTACAAAGGAGGGCAACAAAATTAATAAAGGGGATGGGAGAACTACAATACCCAGATAGATTAGCGAAATTAGGATTATTTAGTCTAGAAAAAAGACGACTGAGGGGCGATCTAATAACCATGTATAAGTATATAAGGGGACAATACAAATATCTTGCTGAGGATCTGTTTATACCAAGGAAGGTGACGGGCACAAGGGGGCATTCTTTGCGTCTGGAGGAGAGAAGGTTTTTCCACCAACATAGAAGAGGATTCTTTACTGTTAGGGCAGTGAGAATCTGGAATTGCTTGCCTGAGGAGGTGGTGATGGCGAACTCAGTCGAGGGGTTCAAGAGAGGCATGGATGTCTTCCTGGAGCAGAACAATATTGTATCATACAATTATTAGGTTCTGTAGAAGGACGTAGATCTGGATATTTATTATGATGGAATATAGGCTGAACTGGATGGACAAATGTCTTTTTTCGGCCTTACTAACTATGTTACTATGTTACTATGTAAGGTAGCTCTGTGACGACCTTCTGAATTTTTGATTCATAAAAATGTTTACTTTCACCTCATAATAGACTTGATCCTATATTCTATTAAAGAACTTTAAAAAATAGGAGAGTATCTTACCATTTTTGATAAACTGGATGGCCTGTTCCCTGCGCTGTAGTCCTACTCTTTCCCATTGGTTGCTTAAATCCAAGAACTGTGTGGCTATCAGGGGACATGTCATAGTCATCATGTTCTGCTCTCCACATCCATGAGGGGCACTGATCAGGTGGTTCAGATTGATACCATCAATGGATTGCTCCACCATTTCACTAATTGGGTTTCCTGGATATTATAGACATGTAAGGCAATGAGATCAAACAAGAAGCATAGCCATAGGAGCATAGAAGTATAGAATGTTAGAGTTGGAAGGGACCTCCAGGGTCATCGTGCAGGATTCACTAAACCATCTCAGACTTGACCAATGTGTCACAAATATTTTTATTCACTCTATATAACAAATAGTAGAGATATGTAGATCTTTTGAAATTCGAAATCACCAATTTTACCAAATTTTCCCCAAAAAACAAATTTCTATTGAAAAATGTTGCACTGCCCCTCCACCCTGCCCTAGTATATGGTAAGCCCCTGTTATTTCGCTGGCGATTTATGATCTTTTTACTTGTGTGTTGTACTGCCAGCAGCTATGGCACCTGTGTGCACATCGGTGCTTACCGGTGAGGTTAGTGACACTGAAACCTTCTCCATTTGCCCCTAGACCGGTATAATTTTGGTATTATCCCCATGTCAGCCTTATGATTTTTGGTGCTCTATGGGTTCCCTAGATACTGTTTTACATGGCACATGGGGGTCCATGTTTATTCGGGTGGACACACGTGTGACTTCATTGTGAGTCTTATTCGTGTTCAGTGTGTTACTCTCCTCTCTTTTCCCTCCCTTAGTCTATTGGGGGAGGGTGGGCAGGGGTAGGATATACACCCATCTGGGTTTATATCATAGGGAGAGGGAATAAGGGTATGGGGTTATGTTTTCAGCTTATCATTCACAGTCATCTTTGTTCATATTACCTGAATATATTTGAAATGTTATTATATGTTATGTGTAGCTTTTGAATAAAGTTGATTTATTGTTCATCGATGCTCAGTTTTTCCTCCGGGCATACATAGGAGCATAGAAGTATAGAATGTTAGAGTTGGAAGGGACCTCCAGGGTCATCGTGCAGGATTCACTAAACCATCTCAGACTTGACCAATGTGTCACAAATATTTTTATTCACTCTATATAACAAATAGTAGAGATATGTAGATCTTTTGAAATTCGAAATCACCAATTTTACCAAATTTTCCCCAAAAAACAAATTTCTATTGAAAAATGTTGCACTTTTTTCAGTATTGGAAAGCTTGTAATTGCTAAAAGAAAATCATGTGAGGGAGAGACAGAGAACCTCGCTCAGAATAAGAGATCCCACTCTACAGGAGAGAGAGAAAGAGGACCTTGCTGTCGGTAAGAGCTTCCATTCTACAGAAGAGACTCTGGAGATGTAAAACAACTCTGCCGAACAATCTGTGCTCCACTGAAAACCGCTGATCAGTGATAGTCCAGGTACTCACCACACCTGTACCAGGTATTCTCTGATTACTCAGCATGTTTTTACTTTTACAAACCGCAAATTGAATCTCAAAATTTTCAAATTCATGTGAAATCACGATTTTCAGGAAACTCGACTCACACTTTATCCTCCACTCATCTCTGCCTATTATATATAATAAGTAGGACAGTTGGTCATGGTCAGCACTCACCAAGAATGGTAACAATTGTCTCAACATTTGTGTTGGGAACAATATTTACGGGATCTACGGTTGTGATCCGTTCTTCCTGTACTCCACCTTCATAAAAAAAATTAGCAATTAGAAGAGGTTCAAAGCTGTTTTAACCTTTAACAATAAATCATAAAAAAATACGATATGGACATCAGAAACATGTATTCCATTGAAAAAAGTGACCAATATTTATGCGTATGAAATAATAACATCACCTAATACAATATACAAACCTTTTCCTTGTGGCTCCAAAACAACTGATTTTAGGGCCTGGGTCAGACGTCTTCCTTCTGGCTATAGGTATAACAAGAAAGTAAATGGAAACTGAATAATCGCTTGCATATTAAGAACCAAAACATGAGGTGTTTATAACTAATTATTATTGCACTTGACTTAAAGTCTCTTCCAAGGACAATAAATGGCACCTGAGTTATCCTTCCCAATACAGAAGTCTTCACACTTGTACATAGAGGTGGCACCAAACTACAACGTATGATGCCCACAGTCAGTTAATTCTCTAAAATACAACTTTACAATTTGTAGGTTATGAGGCCATGAGCACGTGGAATTAACGTTCCTTCCTGCATGTTTTCCCACCATAATTCTTTGATGCTAACACACAGTTGGCTTTACTTTTCCATTTGATTCTGACTATTTCCTTTTGTATTTTCTCTTCTGACTTCTAATTAATTCCCCTCCTGTGTCTATGATCATTCTCCCTGCTGCTCCTCCCTCCTGATCACACCTGGCCTATTTCATTTGCACTTAGCCAGTTATAAATTCAGAGCTGCAGGTCTGTCTCGACCTTGGTCTGTCTCTATAAGGATGGCTCTAGAAGGATAACAGCAGAAATCTCCCAGAAATGAGCCAGAAGTGAACAGAAGTTAAGACTAACCACTTTTAATAAATGTACTAAATTTCTTTCCCTTTCCATCACACTTACTCATCATGCTGACATACACTCTAACAGTTTTGGCTCCTATTACTCCCCACTCTCTTTCGCTATCCCCAAACCCCAGCACCCTGTAACTAAGTAATAATCTCTCCTTCCCTCCTGCCTCCCCACCTGACCTCCTCCGCTGACCTGCTCCTCAACCTCAGATCTCTCCTAATAAAACACAAAACAAGCCGCCCACTCTCCTTCTCCCACCTGCTCTGTCTCTCTCTGCTTATCCACACTGCTGGCGACATATCTCCCAATCCTGGACCCCCACAGCTCATACCTCCCATTATTACCCCCTTCTATTGCTCCCAGCCCAACCTAAACACCCGAAATCTTGCCCACCTCAAATCCGTGCCCTTGAAGCCCACCACCCTGCTCCCTCTCTGGATCACTTTGCAATGCCCGCTCCGTCTGCAATAAATTCCACGTGATTCATGACTTCTTTACCTCTCGTAAACTTCCTTCCTGGGCCTCACCAAAACATGGCTGACACCCTCTGACACAGCTTACCCTGCTGCACTATGTTACGGCGGCCTCCATTTCATCCATACTCCTCGTCTTTGCAACAGACATGGTGGAGGAGTGGGCCTTCTACTTTCTTCCAACTGTGTTTTAACCCAATTCCACCTCTATCCTCCCTTATCCTCACCTCTTTTCAAGTCCACTCTGCCCGCATCTACTCTCTCCCCAGCCTCCAAATGGTCATCATATACTGACCTCTGGGCCCGACCACTGCCTTTATTGACCAATTCTCCATCTGGCTCCTTCACTTTCTTTCTGTCGACATTCCCACCAGCATCATGGGTGATTTCAACATCCCTACTGACAACCACCAGTCAGCAGCCTCCAAGCTCCTGTCACTTACTTCATCTTTTGGACTTATTCAGTGGTCCTCCTCAGCCACCCACACAGACGGACACATTAGACCTGGTCTTCACCCATTTCTGGTCCCTATCTAACTTCACCACCTCCCTTCTCCTTCTATCTGACCACCTCACTTTCTCATCACTCTCCTCGATACCTGTCACCCATGTCCAGCAACATGTGTACCCCCGCAGAAACCTCACATCTAGACCCTCGCACACTCTCTGACTCTATTCAGCCACTGTCCTCCACTGTCCTCCATAGCTTGACTCCACGACACAGACAATGCCACTAGTTTCAACAATGCAACTCTGGCATCAGCCATCTACTCGGTCGCCACTGTCATGCATAGGAGAGTGTGATGAATCAATAGACAACCCTGGCACAATAACATCACTAAAAAGCTTTGGCAAGTATCCAGAATTGCAGAACGGCGTTGGAAGAAAACGCATTTGCAAGATGATTTCACTGCACTCCAACAAGCAACACTTGCATTCAAATCACCTCTAACCTCTGCTAAACAGGCCTATTTCACATCCCTCATATCTTCTTTATCCCACAACCCTAAACAGTTGTTCAACGCCTTTTACGCCCTCCTCTGCCCACCACTGCCCCCTCCGACTTTCCTTAATCTCTGCTGAGGTCTTTGCCACACACTTCAAAAATAAGATAGACCAAACAAGGCAAGTCTTTGTTGTCTGACCACCACAACCCCTTTGTGTGCCAGACAAATTCTGTCATGCCCTCAGCTGCAGGTCTGTTCTCTGCTGCGCAGGGAGACCGGCGCATATCACACAGCCTTACTCACCCTGTCCGTGGCTCCAGACGATCAGCGGCTCCTTTCTCTGCTAAGAACCTGCATCCTCTTGGCAGGTCTCCTGGAAATGCTCTTAGGAGCCGTGCCCCGCTTCCTGCACCTGTTTGCTGTCTGTGCTATGATGCTCTGTGCATAAAAAGCATCCTCCCCTCAAGGGAGGTGTCTGGGCAATGTTTTCATTCTCTGGATTGTTGCCTCAGCCTCAGGCCACGCTCTGCTGTGCTCTGCACTTTACTTACATCTCTATTTTCACAGAGTCCTCTTCCGGCGATTCCCATCCTGGACTCCTCTGATCTCTCCGGTTCCCACTCCAAGTTGTCTTGCCTCTCCTCACGGAACCCTCCAGACCCTGCTACTGGTGGGATCAACCTTTCTGGATTTCATGGAGCTTCTGGGATTCTCTCCACCAGCAGGTCCAAGTATTCTACAGTGTTGCTAGTTTGTCAATACGGGTTGTCCTCTGGTCCTGGATTCGCGGCATTCATGACACCTGGTGTTGTGACGGGGGAATCCCTGTATAGGGGTACACCTTGCCCGATGCTCCACTATGTGGTACAGTGTTGTGATCCAGAAGTTCTGTCCCTCTGACACCTTTTCCCTTTTTGTTTTTACCTTGTTAATAAATATCTTTTGGTTTATGAGATCCACTCTCCTGTCTTTTGAGAATCGGGTATACAGCCACCACTGCACCATCAGTGGTCTAGTGAGTCCACTATACCTTGTCACACCCTGTGGGCGTTACAAATGCCCTAACCCCATAACTTCCCTCCAAAATCAATGAAGGACAGCTTGCTCATCTTCTCTCCAAATCACACGTCACCACTTTTGTACTTGACCCCATCCTAACCTCACTATTACACTAATCCCATCCCTAACCCATATCTTCAATTTATCACTAACTTCTGGTACCTTCCCCCTTCTTTCAAACATACCACAATCACAACTATCCTCAAAAAGCCTTCCCTTGACCCGAGCTCCATGTCCAGCTACCACCCCATATCTTTGTCCCATTTGCTTCCAAACTACTTAAGCAGCATATCCACGCTGAACTTTCCTCTCACCTTGCATCTAACTGTCTCTTTGTCAGCCTACAATCTGGCTTCCATCCCCACCATTCCACTGAGACTGCCCTGACCAAACTTACGAATGACTAACTTACAGCCAAAGCTAACAGACAATTCTATATGCAACTCCTTCTAGACCTGTCCTCTGCCTTCCACACAGTTGACCACTGCCTCCTACTACAGTTCCTCTCCTTGCCCTATCCTGGATCTCCTCATACCTCACAAACTGGACAATTTGCATTTCCTACTCCCATACTACCTCTTCATCTGGCCCCCTCTCTGTTAGTGTCCCTCAAGGCTCTGTCCTAGGACCTCTTCTCTTCTCAATCTATACCCTTCACCTGGGACAACTCATAAAGTCCTATGGCTTCCAGTTCCATCTATATGTCGATGACACTCAGATCTACTTCTCTGGCCCAGTTGTCACCACTCTGCTCTCCAGAATCCCAAAGTGTCTATCAGCCATATCCTTCTTCTCCTCTCACTTCCTCAATCTCAATGAGGACAAAACCAAACTAATTATCTTTCCTCCATCTCGCACATCTTTCCTATCTGTCACAATAACTGAATTCTCTCTTTCCCCGGTCCCAGTAATCCGCTGCCTCGCTCGGAGTAAACCTTGAATCTGCCCTGTCCTTTAAACTGCACATCCAAGCTCTCGCCACCTCCTGTCACCTTCAGCTCAAAAATATTTCCAGAATCCGTCCTTTCTTCAACCCTCACTCTACCAAAATTCTTGTGCATGCCCTAATCATCTCCCGCCTCGACTACTGCAACATCCTCCTTTGTGACCTACCCTCTAACACTCTCGCACCCCTCCAGTCCATCCTTAACTCTGCTGCCCGACTAATTAATCTCTCTCCTCGCTAGACTCCTGCTTCCCCTCTTTGCATATCCCTTCACTGTCTCCCAATTTCCCAGCATATCCAGTTTAAACTACTAACACTGACCTACAAAGCCATCCATTACCTTTCTTATCCTTATATTTCAGAACTAATCTCTCAGTATCTTCCCTCACGTAATCTCTGGTTTCCCCCAAGACCTCCTTCTCTCCTCCACGCTTATTTGCTCCTCACCCAATTGCCTCAAGACTTCTCCTGAATATCCCCATCATTTGGAATTCTGTGCCCCAACACGTCGGGTTATCCACCACATTTGGATCCTTCAAACGGAACCTGAAAGCCCACAACCTGTAATGACCACATGACCACCTCAACATCATCGGAGCTACCGCAACCCCCGACCTACTGTCTCCTTCCCCACAATCCTGTAGAATGTAAGCCCGCAAGGGCAGGGTCATCTCCCTCTGTATCAGTCTGTCATTGTTAGTTTTGTATACTGTAAGTGATATTTGTATTTTGATGTAACCCCGTCTCATGTACAGCACAATGGAATTAATGGTGCTATATAAATAAATTTTAATAATAATAATCATGGTTGTAATTTGTCCAATTCATTACCCTACTTTAAGCTCTAGAGCATTGAGGAATATTACCAGGATTTATTACTTACCACGACCTTCAGCTTTTTCTTCACACCATCAGATACAAACTGTCCCGCCGCCTTTATTTCGATGTCATGCTCTCCCAAGTTTAATGGCACAATGACAAAGGTAGCAGCCACTGATGAAGAAGGTTGGATCTTATATTCTTGACGATACTTTTTTTTGGAAGTAGAGTAACTGCAGAAATTCTCATTGTAGGTCCAGTCTACCCGCACCTAAAATAAAGAAAACAAGAGGACCATGCTAAGATGTAAGAGATGTAGGATCCTTTAAAGAGTAAATACAATTTTTTTAAACAAAATTATTGTCTGGGCTTTGAAAGATAGGATTTTTTTAATTGCTTACTTTTTACCCAAACACTATCTTGCTGTTCCAGGTTAAGCTCCCGTAGAAGCTGCTCAGCAAGATTCGTACAATATATTCAAACAGCCCGGGTTATGAAATCCCCTATATGAATACATGGGTCGGGAGCAAAGAGGCTCAGAAAGTCCCATATACAGACTGTTTGGATGTAGTACACAGATCTTTCTGAGCAGCAGTTAAAAGCAGCTTAAAAAGTAGCACAACTTCGTCATTGAAACAGCACTGAAGAATAGTGATTGGGAGAGAAAAAAGAAAAATAAGGCAATGAAGTACAGTCTGAAAAATTTTAATTTTGCGATGCTTGGAGGATAATAAAAATACAATAAAATTTATTTACTCTTTGACATTTATTCCATGTTTTTCACTTGCCTTAATTTCACTGTTGCCGTAATTGTAGAGAATCGCCCGGATCTCTACTTGCTCATTTCTCACCACGGAATATGGAAGCTTCAGGTCAATAAAGAAGTTCATCATCACCTGAATATCATGTGGTTTAGACACACAGATTCCTGTCCAGACAAGACAAAAGCAAACGAGAATGTCAAACCCAGTTTGGATGATCACAGAGGCAGCAAAGACTAAATCTGTCATTTGGCACAATTCGAGTTTTTTTAATACACTCCTCAACACTGAAATTGCAACAGCAAGAAGCACAAGCCCTAAGGTTATGCACATCGGTGACAGTAGAAGGTTTTGCTCGAATCTTCAAATGATCAAATTTTCAAGCACCTACTGTAGCTCTAATCTTTTTGTGGGAAAGGCATTCAAGCCAAATTGAAAGCAAATTATTATTAGCCAGATAAAACCTCAAAAATTTGATCAATTCTTGTGGGATGATTGTGTGATGCCTCCTGTTTTTTGACATGCCAGTTATCAACAGTTGCCGTAAATTGAGATGGACAGATCCCTTGAACTTTGAGACCTTGGTTTCGACATCTGGCAAAATGTGATGTAGGTAGGCCAAGATGTTAGCACCGTTTTAACATAGCATGGCCCAGTGACTGGGTGAACATCTGCATGGACAGATCGTCAGATTAGAAATCTGGTGCAAAGTGATCCATTCTGACCTGCAAGTGAAAATGGACATCACATACTAATTCTAAGCCATCACCAGCATCTGCGCAAACCATCAGAAGGCATTTGCACAACATAGGGCTAAGAGCCGTACATCCATCTACAAGTTCTCCAATGACCTCACAAGACAGTTCTCAAAGGTTATTATGGTGCACAGAGAGAGAATAATGGAGGATGGAATGGAGATCATTCCTCTTCTTCAGAGAGTCTTTCTTATGTCTTTGATGCTGAAATAGTTGGAGATTGGTCAGGAGTAGAGATGAGAAAGAATGACTGCATAGCCTAAGCTTGCTATTATGGTCTACCATTGAGCTCATCTGGGACTTTATTAGTCAGCATTGCAAAGGTATTAACACATTACAATTAATAGGAAAAGCTTTGCAATTTATTTAATTTTCCATAAGTGAAAACCACTGTTGAAGCTCTGATGGTATAAACTGAAACACTGACCAAACACTGACGAAAATCAGATCAGAAACACTGATGACACTCGGACTCCAATGTACCACTTTATAATACTTTACATTTTTTCACCAAACATGAGAGCTGCAAACACAATTCTGATAGATGTTATTACTTTAGTAACTGTCTACAATTTGCCGACAGGCACCCCATTGCAATCTAACTAAGCCTTAGAGATGGACAAACCAGAACAGTAAAGTTCGGGGTCCATACCGTACACCTAGAGTCCATGCACAGACTTCGAACATGGACTTCTCCTTGAAGTCCATGCTGCTGTTCAGGTTCAGTAGTCCAAACATCCAATGTTTTTTCACGCTGTCTTCTGTTTGTCAGTGTGATAAACACAGCTCTGATCGAGGGTAGATTCGTTACTGCCTGTCAAAACCCTGCGGTTCCCAGGCGGTCATACAGATGACAGCGTGTGAGCCAACAGCTGTGACTGGCGGTAAAAAGGTTACCGCCGGTCACAGGAGTCGGCTGATGAGAGTACTAATCATCATCATGCACTCAGTCTCGCTGATAGCAGCGACAGCAGGTGTATGATGATGAGAGTATTTATCAGAAGGCGCCAGTGCAATAAATAAATAAAATTAAAAAATAGCCTGGGATCCCCTCTGTTTTAGGCTGGTTTCACATTTGCGTTTTTTTGGGTGCGTTTTTGCGGTAAAAACCGCAAAAAAACGCATGGTGAAAAAACGCATGTAAACGCATGCAAACGCTGCGTTTTTTTGACGCATGCGTTTTTACATGTGGTGTAAAAAACGCGGCGTTTTACCGCGTTTACATGCGTTTTTTCATGCGTTTGCGTTTTTTAAACGCATGCTGAGAAATGTGTGACAGCTGCCAATCATTAAAAAAAAGTAAAAAACCCACTATAAACAGAAATAGTTAGGGTTAGGGGTAGGGGTAGGGTTAGGGGTAGGGATCATAACCCTAACCCTAAAGGGTTCCTAACCCTACCCCTAACCCTAACCCTAACCCTAAGGGATCCTAACCCTACCCCTAACCCTAACCCTACCCCTACCCCTAACCCTAACCTTACCCCTAACCCTAAGGGATCCTAACCCTACCCCTAACCTTAACCCTAACCCTACCCCTAACCATAAAGGGGTAGGGTTAGGGTTAGGGGTAGGGTTAGGATTAGTGTTGAGCATTCCGATACCTCAAGTATCGGGTATCGGCCGATATTTGCGGTATCGGAATTCCGATACCGAATTCCGATACTTCCCGCGTATCGGATACCGGAATCGGAAGTTCCCAGAATTCAAACTGAACGCAGCAGCCAATGAGGAATGATTGGAAGTGTGGGCACATCCTGTTTAGCATGGTGGGCATGTAAGTACTGGCAAGGCTTGGATTGGCTGCTGAAATGATGTCACTCTGCACTATAAAAAACGCTGCCGCCATTTTGCGCTCACTCTGCTGTGATTTCAGTTAGGGACAGGACGCTGTGTTCTAACTGAGGGCCAATCGAGCTAGCTAATTGCTTTATTTTCCTTTCCAAAGGCTAATTTAGCAAAACGCTGTGTGTTCTTCACTGTTCACCTTGCTCTTGCCTTGCAGCGCTGTTTTAACAGCGTTCTGCAAGGTCTCTGTGTGTGTGTGCAGCTCACTCTGTAGTCTCTGTGCAGCCATATACCCGGTTGTATTCAGCTCAGGGGGGGTTCACACTGCCTCACACAGTTGTCCTTTTTTGCTCTTAGTGCAGCCTGCTGCACATTTTTTCTCAAATTTCCTATTAGTGTTTTTCCACCAGTCTCCAGCTCTATTGTGGAAAAACACTACATAGGATAACCTAGAGGGGGGTTTTTGGGCCTTGCAGCGCCGTTTACGGCTGTCTGCACGGTCTCCGTGTGAGCCCAGCTCGCCCTGTAGTCTGTGTGCAGCCATAGCCGGTTGGATTCAGCTCAGGGTTCGTTACTGGCTCATACCTTGAGAAAAATTTTACTTTTTTTCAAATAGTGCAGCCTGTTTAAAATTTGAAAAACAAAAATTCCTATTAGTGTCTTTCCACTCGTATCCAGCTAAATAGTGGAAAAACACTATATAGGATAACCTAGAGGAGGGTTTTTTGGCCTTGCAGCGCCGTTTACGGCTGTCTGCACGGTCTCTGTGTGAGCGCAGCTCGCCCTGTAGTCTGTGTGCAGCCATAGCCGGTTGGATTCAGCTCAGGGTGCGTTACTGCCTCATACCTTGAAAAACAATTTCCTTTTTTTCAAATAGTGCAGCCAGTTTAAAATTTGAAAAAAAAAATTCCTATTAGTGTCTTTCCACTCGTATCCAGCTAAATAGTGGAAAAACACTATATAGGATAACCTAGAGGAGGTTTTTTTGGCCTTGCAGCGCCGTTTACGGCTGTCTGCACGGTCTCCGTGTGAGCCCAGCTCGCCCTGTATTCTGTGTGCAGCCATAGCCGGTTGGATTCAGCTCAGGGTTCGTTACTGCCTCATACCTTGAGAAAAATTTTACTTTTTTTCAAATAGTGCAGCCTGTTTAAAATTTGAAAAAAAAAATTCTTATTAGTGTCTTTCCACTCGTATCCAGCTAAATAGTGGAAAAACACTATATAGGATAACCTAGAGGAGGGTTTGTTGGCCTTGCAGCGCCGTTTACGGCTGTCTGCACGGTCTCTGTGTGAGCGCAGCTCGCCCTGTAGTCTGTGTGCAGCCATAGCCGGTTGGATTCAGCTCAGGGTGCGTTACTGCCTCATACCTTGAAAAACAATTTCCTTTTTTTCAAATAGTGCAGCCAGTTTAAAATTTGAAAAAAAAAATTCCTATTAGTGTCTTTCCACTCGTATCCAGCTAAATAGTGGAAAAACACTATATAGAATAACCGAGAGGAGGGTTTTTTGGCCTTGCAGCGCCGTTTACGGCTGTCTACACGGTCTCCGTGTGATTTAAACTAGCTCTGTAGCCCGATCTGCACCAAAAAAAAAGTTAAGTTCACCAAACACAACTTAACACTTGTGTAGGCCACATTTGAAAAATAATAAAGTTTAGTCCACAATTTACAACATTAGTGTTTCTTACACCTGTTAGGAGGAGCATTTCAGGAATAAGCACACTAAGGCCTTAGTACTTTTCTGCTTATCTTTATCTGTCAACCAAGATGAAGAGGGCAGGGAGTAAGGCACGTGGGCGTGGGCGCGGAGCAGGGAGAGGAGCAGGGAGAGGACGTGGTGATTCTGTGCCTGCTGCGGGCGCCGGTGACTCGTCGTCACTCAGTTTCAGCAGGGAACAGTCCTTCATGCGCAGCTTTGTCGGAGAGCGCCGTGCACCGCTGCTACGTGAAGACCAAATTGAAGCCGTTGTCGGGTGGATGGCAGCTAACGCCTCGGCATCGACTTCAGTTAGTGCCACATCCTCTCAGGCACAGAGCACTGGAGAGCAGCCATCTGTCTCTTCACCACCTGCCAAATTGGCCAGGCAGTCAGAGAGCCCAGGACAGGAGCCGTCTCTACTTCTGTTCTCTGAATCTCTTGGCTTGGAAACAGGGGGCCAGCCAAGCAGCATTGGAGAAATGGAAGAAGAGGCAGTGTGCAGTGATGCCCAAAAGCTTTATCTCTCTGACTCTGAAGAGGCAGGTGGGCCAGTGCCTCCGGTGACCACAGCGCAGTACGCATCTGATGATGAAACTCAGGTGCCGCTTTCTGATGCGTACTGTGCTGCCGAGACTACCCAGGAGGAGCAGTTGGTGGCAGAGGGTAGTGGAGATGATGAGGTCCTTGACCCATCGTGGCGTGAGGAACAGGAAGGTGGTGGGAGCAGCTCTGAGGAAGAGCTTCCCCTTACGGGCCAAAGAGGGAGAGGGAGGGGGAAGACTGCGGAGCCTGTAGCCTCCACTTTGGCACCCGTTAGGAGCCTGTCTCTTTCCAAAGCCAAAAAGGGCGCTCCCAAGACTTGCAGTGCCTGGTCCTTTTTTGACACAGTTGCAGATGACATTTGTTTTGTCAAATGCAAGCTGTGTCATCAGAAAGTAAAAAGAGGTAAAAGTGTCAGCAACCTCAATACCACAAATATGTGGAAACATGTGCGGAACAGGCACGCGGTGGAGTTACAGAAACACAGTGAAGACGTAGGCCAACCAACAGCGGCAGCTACCACCTCTTCATCTCGTGTTGCCTCTTCCTCCACTGTTGTCCAGAGACCTAGTGTAATTCCACCCACAGCACCACCTTCCCAGTCATCCTCACACTCCCAGTCTACTCTACAGCCATCGGTAGTCCAGGCATGGGAGAAAAGGCGGGCATTCTCGGCCAACCACCCCCGAGCACAGGCTCTGAATGCAGGCATTGCCAAACTGTTGTCCCTGGAAATGCTCTCGTTCAGGCTGGTGGAGACTGACAGCTTCCGTGACTTGATGGCATTGGCAGTCCCACAGTACAAGGTGCCCAGCCGCTTTTACTTCAGCAGGCAGGCTGTCCCTGCCCTGCACAGGCATGTTGAGGCAAACATAAAACATGCGCTACTGAACGCCGTCAGTAGCAAGGTCCACCTCACCACCGATGCGTGGACCAGTCAGCATGGACAGGGGCGATATGTTTCCCTCACTGCCCATTGGGTTAATGTTGTTGAGCCAGGTACAGATCGTGCGAGTGGCGCAGGACGTGTCATGCCCACTCCAAGGATTGCAGGAATCCAGTCTGTACGCATCGACTCCTCCTCTTACACCAGTTCCTCTGATTCCTCTTTGCAGGATCCGTCACAGTCCACCTCCACATGGACCCGTGAACGTTTACCTATGACCGACATGAGCACAGCCGTGGCCAAACGTCAGCAGGCCGTCTTGAAACTAGTTTCATTGGGGCATCGAAGCCACACAGCGCAGGAGCTCTGGAATGCCATCAAGCAGGAGAGCGATGTGTGGTTACTGCCAGCGAATCTCCAGCCAGGCATGGTAGTGTGTGACAATGGCCGAAATCTGGTGGCAGCTTTGGCCCTTGGCAACCTCACTCACATCCCATGTCTGGCACATGTGCTCAATTTGGTTGTGCAGAGTTTTCTGAGGGACTATCCGGATCTTGATGCCCTGCTGCACAAGGTCCGCCTAGAGTGTGCTCACTTGCGGCGTTCCAGCTTGGCCAGATCCCGCATTGCTGCTCTGCAGCGCCGATTCCGCCTTCCGGAACACCGCATCATATGTGACCTACCTACCCGGTGGAATTCCACGTTACATATGTTGGAGCGGTTGTGTGAGCAGCAGCAAGCAGTTATGGAGTACCAGCTGCTTCAGGCGCAAAGAAGTCGCAGTCAGCGCCGATCAGACTTCACAACCACAGAGTGGGCCACTATGAAGGACGTCTGCCAGGTTTTGCGTCCTTTTGATTATTCCACGCGGATGGCAAGTGCAGATGATGCACTAGTCAGCATGACTGTCCCCCTTATCTGCCTGCTTCAGCAAACTTTGCAAGGGTTAAGGGATGATGTGGTGGAAGAGGTGGAGGATGAGGAGTCACCTTTTCCATCAGCTTCTGGAGAGTCAGCGCCACGTGGTTCCTCACAAAGGGGTACGCAGGGGCCAATTTGTGAGGAGGATGAGGAGGAGTCAATGGAGGAGGAAGAGCTCCGTCCAGAGGAGGGAGCGACACAATTGTCCAGTGGTCAGTGTGTACAGCGAGGGTGGGGTGATGACGAGCGGGCAGAGATCATGTCTCAAGCAGGGGACAGCGTTTCTGGGCCAGTTGGCACTCTGCAGCACATGGTGGATTTCATGCTGCAGTGCCTGAGAAACGACCGCCGCATCGACCACATTCTCAACATGCCTGATTATTGGGTGTTCACCCTCCTCGATCCTCGCTACCGGGACAACGTCCAAAACCTCATCCCTGCGTTGACCCGGGAGCGTAAATTGCGGGAGTACCACGACACACTGGTGAATTCCATCATCTTCTCCTGTAAAACTGAGAAGAGTGCTGCTAGTGCTTTACAAAGCAGCTCAGTGCGTCGAGGCAGTGGGGGAGGCTCTGCCCAAAGAGGGAGCAGAAGCAGTGCCTCTGCCCAAGGCAAGCCCAGTATGGCACAACTCTGGCACACTTTTGTGTGCCCGCCCCAAATGTCTACACCATCACCGGCGGCTCCAGTCAGCAGGAGGCAACGGTTCCGTCAGATGGTGACAGACTACATGGCTTGCCCTCTTACTGTACTCCCAGACGGCTCTTCCCCGTTCAAGTTTTGGGTCTCTAAGCTGGATACATGGCCAGAGCTAAGCCAGTATGCATTGGAGGTGCTGGCTTGCCCTGCGGCTAGTGTCTTATCGGAACGTGTCTTTAGTGCCGCAGGTGGTGTACTAACAGACCGTCGCATGCGACTATCCTCCGATAACGTTGACCGGCTTACTTTCCTGAAAATGAACCAGGCCTGGATCTCGCAGGAATTTGCCACTCCTCTGCCTGATTAAGTAATTGGGTGTCATCCAGGTCTCCTGCTGTGTTCATCTTTCTACCACCTGAACTGCTATTCCTGGGCTCCAACACCGCCAGTTGCGGCTCAGAAGTGCAGGCTGCACAGTAAAAACATACGACCCAGTGTTATTGGGTTTCAGTAACGTCAGCTGATCCCCAGCTGTGTAGCCGGCAATGTGTCCTGCGACCGCCACGCTGGCACAACAACCTAAATGTAAGGGAACCTGTCCCCCCCACCCCGTAGTTTGTTACTGAAAGAGCCATCTTGTGCAGCAGTAATGCTGCACAAGGAAAAGGTAGCTCTTTTTTTTTAGCTCTTTGCACACGCAGAACTTAACACTTATAAAATGTGTTCACTGATACCGTTATACCGTCCCGGAGCTGGGACTTTCCTTCGTAATGTGACGCAGCACAGCCGTCATTCCTACCCCCTTGGTGCCATGCGCTGCCTCCTCAGCGTTGTTTTAAGCTGTCACGGAGCCTGCGCTGTTCTGTTATCCCTTGGGCATGCCCTATTTGCGCTGCCTGTCTTCTGACATAATTTGGTGTCAGGCTGGCTGCGCCTGTGCGGCCGCGCTGCCCGAGATCCCGCCTCGCAGTGTCTTCTGATTGAGTCACACTGCGGGCCTGGGATCCATGGGCATGCGCAGTGCATATCTTCCCCTCGGGCTCTCGCTCATTTCCCTCCGCCTTCTTTAGACTGTGCGCCGTCAGCTGATCCCTAGCATGCCACGGCCGTGACACCGCACAGTCTGAAGAAGAGGGAAGGAGGGGAGTGAGAGTCGAGGTTATGCATTGTGCATGCCCATGGTTCCAAGGCCCGCAGTGGGATTACGTTAGACGAGACTGCGAGGTGGGATCTGGAGCAGCGTGGACGCACAGGCACTGACAGCCTGACACCAAATTATGTCAGAAGACAGGCAGAGCTAATTGGGCATGGCCAAGGGCTAACAGAACAGCGCAGGCTCCGTGACAGCTTAAAACAACGCTGAGGAGGCAGCGCACGGCATCAAGAGGATAGGAATGACAGCTGTGCTGTGTCCCATTACGAAGGAAATTCGCACCTCCGGAACGGTTTAACGGTATAAAGGGACACATTTTTAGTGTTTACTTCGGTGTTTGCAAGGAGCATAATTAAAAGAACCACCTTTTCCTTTTGCATCGTTAGTGCTGCACAAGATGGCTCTTTCAGCTACAAACGTCTTGGGGGGGGGGGTAAAGGTTTCCTTTCAACTTGCTACAATCAGGCTTCGGCCTACACTCTGTTCCTCTGCTCCTCCTGCTGTCCCTGGGCTCTAACACCGCCAGTTGGTGCCTGGAAGTGCTGTGTGCACAGTCAACAGTCGCTCCTCTGTTATTGGGGTTCAGTAACGTCAGCTGATCCCCAGCTGTGTGTGCGGCAATACCTTCAATCTGCTCCTCCTGCTGTCCCTGGGCTCTAACACCGCCAGTTGGTGCCTGGAAGTGCTGTGTGCACAGTCAACAGTCGCTCCTCTGTTATTGGGGTTCAGTAACGTCAGCTGATCCCCAGCTGTGTGTGCGGCAATACCTCCAATCTGCTCCTCCTGCTGTCCCTGGGCTCTAACACCGCCAGTTGGTGCCTGGAAGTGCTGTGTGCACAGTCAACAGTCGCTCCTCTGTTATTGGGGTTCAGTAACGTCAGCTGATCCCCAGCTGTGTGTGCGGCAATACCTCCAATCTGCTCCTCCTGCTGTCCCTGGGCTCTAACACCGCCAGTTGGTGCCTGGAAGTGCTGTGTGCACAGTCAACAGTCGCTCCTCTGTTATTGGGGTTCAGTAACATCAGCTGATCCCCAGCTGTGTATCCGGCAACGTGTCATGCGACCGCCACGCTGGCACAACTAAAATGTAAGGGGACCTGTCCCCCCCCCCTAGGCGTTTGTTACTGAAAGAGCCACCATGTGCAGCACTAATAGTGCACAAGGGAAAGGTCGCTCTTGAAATTATGCTCCTTGCAAACGCTGAACTACACACTCATGTAATGTGTCCCCTCACACCGTCCAACCGTCCCGGAGGTGGGACTTTCCTTTGTAATGTGACGCAGCACAGCCGTCATTGCTGCCCCCTTGGCACCGTGCGCTGCTTCCTTAGCGTTGTTTGATTCCGTCATGGACCCTGCGCTGTTATGTTATCCCTTGGCCATGCACAGTTTGCGCTGCCCGTCCTCTGACATCATTTGTTGTCGTCCTGGCTGCGCCTGTGCGTCCACGCTGCCCGAAATCACACCTCGCAGTGTCGTCTAATGTGATCCCACAGTGGGCCTGGTATCCATGGCCATGCGCAGTGCATATACTAGCCTCTCACTCCCCTTCTTCACGCTTCTTCAGACTAGGCGGCGTCAGCTGATCCCTAATAGCATGCCACGGCCGTGACGCCGCACAGTCTGAAGAAGCAGGAAGGAGGTGAGTGAGAGGCGATGATATGCACTGCGCATGCCCATGGATCCCTGGCCCGCAGTGGGACTACATTAGATGACACTGCAATGTTGGATCTCGGGCAGCTTGGACGCACAGGCACTGCCAGCCTGACACCTACATGATGTCAGAAGACGGGCACCGCTAACTGTGCATGGCCAAGGGATAACATTACAGCGCGGGCTCCGTGACAGAACCAAACAACGTTGAGGAGGTGGCGCCCGGCACCAAGGGGGTTGGAATGACGGCTGTGCTGTGTCACATTACAAAGGAAAGTCCCACTTCCGGGATGGTTTGACGGTGTGAGGGGACACATTATATGAGTGTGTACTTCAGCGTTTGCAAGGAGCATAATTTTCGGAGCCACCATTTTCCATGTGCAGTATTACTGCTGTACAAGATGGCTCTTTCAGCAACAAATGCCTGGGGGGGGGTTGAAGGTTCCCTTTCAACTTGCTCCACTGCAGGCTTCGGCCTACACTCTGCTCCTCTTTGATTCCCTGGGTTTCAACACTGTCAGTTGCCACCTGGAAGTGTTGTCTACACAGAAAAAACACTAGGTGATGTGTCAGTGGGGTTCAGCACCGCCAGCTGTTCCCCTGCTGTGTAGTCGGCAACGTGTCCAGCACAAGCCACGCTGGCACAACAGAACAAAAGCTGCCACCAGTGCAGGCTTCGGCCTACACTCTGCTCCTCTCCTCCTCCTGCTGACCCTGGGCTCAAACACCGCTAGTTTTTGCCCAGAAGTGCTAGCTGCACAGAGAAAAACACCAGCCAATGTGTTAGTGGGGTTCAGCAACGCCAGCTGTTCCCCTGCTGTGTAGCCGGCAACGTGACCTGCAAACGCCACGCAGGCACATGAACTGAAATTAAAGGGAACCTGGCCCCACCCCCCCAGGTGTTTCTATGTATAACAGCCACCTAGTACAGCAGTACTGCTGCATTTGTACAAGGTGGCTGACTTTTTCTCCTTGCCCACGTGGAACTCAACATGTACAAAATGTGTCTCATTGAGACCATTCCACTGTCCCTGAGGTGTGACTTTCCTTTCTAATGATACGCAGCACCCCCCTTGGTAGCGTTTCCCGTCTTTTGTCATCATGGTTAGCTGGCTGCGCCTGTGCATCCGCCCTGCTAGAAACAACGCCCCTCGTTGTCATATTTATTTTGTCAGCGAGGGTGTGGTTTATGGGCACGAGCAGTGCATATGTTCGCCTGTCTTAACTCATCTCCTTCCGCCTTCTTCAGACTGGGTGTCCTCATGGCCGCGGCAGGCGATAAGGGATCAGATGAGGCCGCCCAGTCTGAAGCAGGTGTAAGGACATGTGTGAGCGTCAAACATATTTACTGAACAAGGCCACGAATCCCAGCCACGCAGTGTGATTTTTTGAAAACACACTGTGGGTCTGGGATTCATGTCCATCGCTAACCGTAACGGCCGACATTAAATGAGGTCAGAAGACAGGAAGCGCTCACAGCGCATGGCCAAGGGATCCCAATAGCGCAGACTCCTGTACAGCAAATAACAACGCTCAGGAATCTGCGCACAGCAGCTAGGTGTAAATTTTGACACCTGTGCTGCATCTCCTTAAAAAGACTAGTAGTCACGCCTCCACTACTGTTTGACAGTATAATGGGCTAAATAGTGTACGTGTTTTATTCAGCGTGTGCAAGGAGCAAAATTAAATAGAGCAACCTTTGACTTGTGCATCATTAATGCTGTTCAAGGTGTGGCTCTTGTACCTTGCAACACCTGAGGGGGGGTTAAAGGTAACCTTTGAAATTGGTTCAACTAGGCTTCGGCCTACACTCTGCTCCTCTCCTCCTCCTGCTGACCCTGGGCTCAAACAACGCCAGTTTCTGCCCGGACATGCTAGCTGCACAGAGAAAAACACCAGCCAATGTGTTAGTGGGGTTCAGCACCGCCAGCTGTTCCCCTGCTGTGTAGTTGGCATCGTGTCCAGCACAAGCCACGCTGGCACAACCGACCAAAAGCTGCCACCAGTGCAGGCTTCGGCCTACACTCTGCTCCTCTCCTCCTCCTGCTGACCCCGGGCTCAAACACCGCCAGTTTCTGCCCGGACATGCTAGCTGCACAGAGAAAAACACCAGTCAATGTGTTAGTGGGGTTCAGCACCGCCAGCTGTTCCCCTGCTGTGTAGTCGGCATCGTGTCCAGCACAAGCCACGCTGGCACAACTGACCAAAAGCTGCCACCAGTGCAGGCTTCAGCCTACACTTTGCTCCTCTCCTCCTCCTGCTGACCCTGGGCTCAAACAACGCCAGTTTCTGCCCGGACATGCTAGCTGCACAGAGAAAAACACCAGCCAATGTGTTAGTGGGGTTCAGCACCGCCAGCTGTTCCCCTGCTGTGTAGCTGGCAACGTGTCCTGCAAACGCCACGCAGGCACATGAACTGAAATTGAAGGGAGCCTGCCCCCCACCACCCCAAGTGTTTCTATGTATAACAGCCACCTTGTACAGCAGTACTGCTGCATTTGTACAAGGTGGCTGACTTTTTCTCCTTGCACACGTGGAACTCAACAAGTACAAAATGTGTCTCATTACAGACCATTACAATGTCCCTGAGGTGTGACTTTCCTTTTTAATGACACGCAGCACCCCCATTGTTAGCGCTGCCCGTCTCCTGACATCATTGGTTGGCTGGCTGTGCCTGTGCGTCCCCCCTGCCCGACACAACGCCCTCCGTTGTCTCATATATTTTGACTGCGAGGGTGTGATTGATGGGCACGAGCAGTGCATATGTTCCCCTGTCTTCACTCCCCTCCTTCCGCTTTCTTCTGACTGTTCGGCCTCATGGCCGCGGCATGCGATAAGGGATCAGCTGAGGCCGCCCAGTCTGAAGCACGTGTAAGGACATGTGTGAGCGGCGAACATATTTACTGCACAAGGCCACGAATCCCAGCACCGCAGTGTGACTTTAGGAAAAGCCACTGTGGGTCTGGGATTTATGGCCATCGTTAACCGCAACGGCCAACATGAAATGAGGTCATGAGACGGCCTGCACTAACAGGGTATTGCCAAGGGATAACACAAGAGCGCAGTTTCCTGTACTGCAAATAACAACGGTAAGGAATCTGCGCACAGCAGCTAGGTGTAAATTTGTACACCTGTGCTGCGTCTCCTTAAAAAGACTAGTAGTCACGCCTCCACTACTGTTTGACAGTATAATGGGCTAAATAGTGTACGTGTTTAATTCAGCGTGTGCAAGGAGCAAAATTAAATAGAGCAACCTTTGACTTGTGCATCATTAATGCTGTTCAAGGTGTGGCTCTTGTACCTTGCAACACCTGAGGGGGGGGTTAAAGGTAACCTTTGAAATTGGTTCAACTAGGCTTCGGCCTACACTCTGCTCCTCTACTCCTCCTGCTGACCCTGGGCTCAAACACCGCTAGTTTTTGCCCGGAACTGCTAGCTGCACAGAGAAAAACACCAGTCAATGTGTTAGTGGGGTTCAGCAACGCCAGCTGTTCCCCTGCTGTGTAGTCGGCAACGTGTCCAGCACAAGCCACGCTGGCACAACAGAACAAAAGCTGCCACCAGTGCAGGCTTCGGCCTACACTTTGCTCCTCTCCTCCTCCTGCTGACCCTGGGCTCAAACAACGCCAGTTTCTGCCCGGACATGCTAGCTGCACAGAGAAAAACACCAGCCAATGTGTTAGTGGGGTTCAGCACCGCCAGCTGTTCCCCTGCTGTGTAGTCGGCATCGTGTCCAGCACAAGCCACGCTGGCACAACTGACCAAAAGCTGCCACCAGTGCAGGCTTCGGCCTACACTTTGCTCCTCTCCTCCTCCTGCTGACCCTGGGCTCAAACAACGCCAGTTTCTGCCCGGACATGCTAGCTGCACAGAGAAAAACACCAGCCAATGTGTTAGTGGGGTTCAGCACCGCCAGCTGTTCCCCTGCTGTGTAGCTGGCAACGTGTCCTGCAAACGCCACGCAGGCACATAAACTGAAATTGAAGGGAGCCTGCCCCCCACCCCCAGGTGTTTCTATGTATAACAGCCACCTTGTACAGCAGTACTGCTGCATTTGTACAAGATGGCTGACTTTTTGTCCTTGCCCACGTGGAACTCAAAACGTACAAAATGTGTCTCATTGAGACCATTCCACTGTCCCTGAGGTGTGACTTTCCTTTCTAATGATACGCAGCACCCCCCTTGGTAGCGCTTCCCGTCTTCTGACATCATTGGTTGGCTTGTTGCGCCTGTGCGTCCGCCCTGCCTGAAACAATGCTCCTCGTTGTCTTATTTTGACTGCGAGGGTGTGATTGATGGGCACGAGCAGTGCATATCTTCACCTGTCTTAACTCATCTCCTTCCGCCTTCTTCAGACTATGCAGCCTCATGGCCGCGGCATGCGAGAAGGGATCAGCAGAGGCCGCCCAGTCTGAAGCAGGTGTAAGGATGTGTGTGAGCAGCCAAAATATTTACTGCTCAAGGCCACGAATCACAGCACCGCAGTGTGACTTTATGAAAAGGCACTGTGGGTCTGGGATTTATGGCCATCGTTAACCGCACCGGCCAACATGAAATGAGGTCATAAGACGGGCAGCTCTAACAGGGCATTGCCAAGGGATAACACAAGAGCGCAGACTCCTGTACAGCAAATAACAACGCTCAGGAAGCTGCGCCAAGCACCAAGGCGTTATTTGGGACACCTGTGCTGCGTCTCCTTAAAAAGCCAAGTCACGCATCCACTACAGTTTGACTGTAGAATGGGCTAAATTGTGTACGACTTTCATTCAGCGTGTGCAAGTAGACAAATTAATAGAGCAACCTTTCACTTGTGCAGCATTAATACTGCACAAGGTGTGTCTCTTGTACTTTGTAACACCTGAGGGGGGGTTAAAGGTTTCCTTTGAAATTGGTTCAAATAGGCTTCGGCCTACACTCTGCTCCTCTCCTCCTCCTCCTGCTTCAACATGGGCTCTAACATCGCTAGTTTTTGACCGCAAGTGCTAGCTGCACAGAGAAAAACACACGCCATTGTGTTAGTGGGGTTCAGCAACGCCAGCTGTTCCCCCACTGTGTAGCCGGCAAAGTGTCCTGCAAACGCAACGCAGACACAAAGCTGCCTCCAGTGCAGGCTTCGGCCTACACTCTGCTCCCCCTGCTTACCCTTAGCTCCAACACCGCTAGTTGGGGCTCTAGGAAGACAATCTTTAATAGGCAACGCATCTGGGTTCCAGCACCGCCAGCTGGTTCTCGGCAGTGTTCTTGTCACAGGTACTCCCTCGTGCCAAGCCTGGTTTCAGCACCGTCAGCTGTTTCCGGGTTGTATCAAGCTCGCTGAGACGCCTATGCTTGCCCCGTCATGGTGCGGTCGGGTTAGCCAACTCCAGGGTGCCTCCAGTTTAGGAGCTTCCTATGTGGGCTGCGTGAACTGGTAGTCAAGGCTGGTTCTGTAGTGCCAGTAGGCCCAGCTCCCCCTGTAGGACTGTTGGGGTTCGGTAACTGCGGCTGCCTCGCGGCCTAGCTGTTCTCTCCTCTCCTGTGGGCCTAGGGGGTCCACCACCTGGTTCCAGCACCGTCAGCTGGTTCCGGGCCGAGCCTTTGGCTTAGGTGCCTCCTCCTGGGTATCCGAGTTCCGCCAACGTCAGGCGGTCCTTGGTAGTGCTTTTAAGCGCGGGCACCTACAGCTTAGTAACCGTGTTCCAGCACCGCCAGCTGGTCCTCGGTCGTGCCATTGGCTCTTGCACACTGGGGCAACGCATCTGGGTTCCAGCACCGCCAGCTGGTTCTCGGCAGTGTTCTTGTCACAGGTACTCCCTCGTGCCAAACCTGGTTTCAGCACCGTCAGCTGTTTCCGGGGTGTGTCAAACTCGCTGAGACGCCTATGTTTGCCCCGTCGTGTTGCAGTCGGGTTAGCCAACTCCAGGGTGCCTCCAGTTTAGGAGCTTCCTATGTGGGCTGCGTGAACTGGTAGTCAAGGCTGGTTCTGTAGTGCCAGTAGGCCCAGCTCCCCCTGTAGGACTGTTGGGGTTCGGTAACTGCGGCTGCCTCGCGGCCTAGCTGTTCTCTCCTCTCCTGTGGGCCTTGGGGTCCACCACCTGGTTCCAGCACCGTCAGCTGGTTCCAGGCCGAGCCTTTGGCTTAGGTGCCTCCTCCTGGGTATCCGAGTTCCGCCAACGTCAGGCGGTCCTTGGTAGTGCTTTTAAGCGCGGGCACCTACAGCTTAGTAACCGGGTTCCAGCACCGCCAGCTGGTCCTCGGTCGTGCCATTGGCTCTTGCACACTGGGGCAACGCATCTGGGTTCCAGCACCGCCAGCTGGTTCTCGGCAGTGTTCTTGTCACAGGTACTCCCTCGTGCCAAGCCTGGTTTCAGCACCGTCAGCTGTTTCCGGGTTGTGTCAAGCTCGCTGAGACGCCTATGCTTGCCCCGTCGTGGTGCGGTCGGGTTAGCCAACTCCAGGGTGCCTCCAGTTTAGGAGCTTCCTATGTGGGCTGCGTGAACTGGTAGTCAAGGCTGGTTCTGTAGTGCCAGTAGGCCCAGCTCCCCCTGTAGGACTGTTGGGGTTCGGTAACTGCGGCTGCCTCGCGGCCTAGCTGTTCTCTCCTCTCCTGTGGGCCTTGGGGTCCACCACCTGGTTTCAGCACCGTCAGCTGGCTCCGGGCCGAGCCTTTGGCTTAGGTGCCTCCTCCTGGGTATCCGAGTTCCGCCAACGTCAGGCGGTCCTTGGTAGTGCTTTTAAGCGCGGGCACCTACAGCTTAGTAACCGTGTTCCAGCACCGCCAGCTGGTCCTCGGTCGTGCCATTGGCTCTTGCACACTGGGGCAACGCATCTGGGTTCCAGCACCGCCAGCTGGTTCTCGGCAGTGTTTTTGTCACAGGTACTCCGTCGTGCCAAACCTGGTTTCAGCACCGTCAGCTGTTTCCGGGGTATGTCAAACTCGCTGAGACGCCTATGTATGCCCCGTCGTGTTGCAGTCGGGTTAGCCAACTCCAGGGTGCCTCCAGTTTAGGAGCTTCCTATGTGGGCTGCGTGAACTGGTAGTCAAGGCTGGTTCTGTAGTGCCAGTAGGCCCAGCTCCCCCTGTAGGACTGTTGGGGTTCGGTAACTGCGGCTGCCTCGCGGCCTAGCTGTTCTCTCCTCTCCTGTGGGCCTTGGGGTCCACCACCTGGTTCCAGCACCGTCAGCTGGTTCCGGGCCGAGCCTTTGGCTTAGGTGCCTCCTTTTGGGTATCCGAGTTCCGCCAACGTCAGGCGGTCCTTGGTAGTGCTTTTAAGCGTGGGCACCTACAGCTTAGTAACCGTGTTCCAGCACCGTCAGCTGGTCCTCGGTCGTGCCATTGGCTCTTGCACACTGGGGCAACGCATCTGGGTTCCAGCACCGCCAGCTGGTTCTCGGCAGTGTTTTTGTCACAGGTACTCCCTCGTGCCAAACCTGGTTTCAGCACCGTCAGCTGTTTCCGGGGTGTGTCAAACTCGCTGAGATGCCTATGTTTGCCCCGTCGTGTTGCAGTCGGGTTAGCCAACTCCAGGGTGCCTCCAGTTTAGGAGCTTCCTATGTGGGCTGCGTGAACTGGTAATCAAGGCTGGTTCTGTAGTGCCAGTAGGCCCAGCTCCCCCTGTAGGACTGTTGGGGTTCGGTAACTGCGGCTGCCTCGCGGCCTAGATGTTCTCTCCTCTCCTGTGGGCCTTGGGGTCCACCACCTGGTTCCAGCACCGTCAGCTGGTTCCGGGCCGAGCCTTTGGCTTAGGTGCCTCCTCCTGGGTATCCGAGTTCCGCCAACGTCAGGCGGTCCTTGGTAGTGCTTTTAAGCGCGGGCACCTACAGCTTAGTAACCGGGTTCCAGCACCGTCAGCTGGTCCTCGGTCGTGCCATTGGCTCTTGCACACTGGGGCAACGCATCTGGGTTCCAGCACCGCCAGCTGGTTCTCGGCAGTGTTCTTGACACAGGTACTCCCTCGTGCCAAGCCTGGTTTCAGCACCGCCAGCTGTTTCCGGGTTGTGTCAAGCTCACTGAGACGCCTATGCTTGCCCGGTCGTGGTGCGGTCGGGTTAGCCAACTCCAGGGTGCCTCCAGTTTAGGAGCTTCCAATGTGGGTTGCGTGAACTGGTAGTCAAGGCTGGTTCTGTAGTGCCAGTAGGCCCAGCTCCCCCTGTAGGACTGTTGGGGTTCGGTAACTGCGGCTGCCTCGCGGCCTAGCTGTTCTCTCCTCTCCTGTGGACCTTCAGGTCCACCACCTGGTTCCAGCACCGTCATCTGGTTCTCGGCAGTGTCTTTTGCTCTTGTACCTTCTGCTCCCCATCCTGGTTCCAGTACCGTCAGCTGGTTCCGGGCAGAGCTTTTGGCTTAGGTGCCTCCTTCTGGGTATCCAAGTTCCACCAACGTCAGGTGGTCCTTGGTAGTGCTTTCGGGCACGGGTACCTCCTGCTTAGTAACTGGGTTCCAGTAACGTCAGCTGGTCCTCGGTAGTTCCATTGGCTCTTGGACCTTCGGCTACCCATCCGGGTTCCAGTACCGTCAGCTGGTTCTCGGCAGTGTCTTTTGCTCTTGTACCTTCTGCTCCCCATCCTGGTTCCAGTACCGTCAGCTGGTTCCGGGCAGAGCCTTTGGCTTAGGTGCCTCCTTCTGGGTATCCGAGTTCCGCCAACGTCAGGCGGTCCTTGGTAGTGCTTTTTAGCACGGGTACCTCCTGCTTAGTAACCGGGTTCCAGTAACGTCAGCTGGTCCTCGGTAGTTCCATAGGCTCTTGAACCTTCGGGTAGCCATCCGAGTTCCAGTTCCATCAGCTGGTTCTTGGCATTTTCTCAGCCTTCTTGTACTTTCTGCTACATTTCCAAGTTGAAGACCCTAAAGTCGACGACCCGGAAGACCACCCCGATGACGACGACGACGACCCGGAAGACCACCCCGATGACGACGACGACGACGGCGGAGACGACGACGGCTGAGACGACGACGGCGGAGATGACGACACTGGAGACGACGACCCTGGAGACGACGACATGGAAGACCGAGAAGCAGAAGAACAAGAGGCTGCAGAACAAAGAGCAGAAGAACATTAAGCATAAGACTTAATATCAGAGCAAAAGATATTATCTAAATTATATGCAGAAGAAGACTAAGCAGTGTATGGGGGTGAGTCCGTTCCTCCTCGTGGTGCCCCTGGATAAAGCCTGATGCTGCAGGCCAAACTGAACGTGGACAAATGTAACTTTTGTGACTGGCAGAACGGAAGGTGTAATCTTCCAACTTTTATAGATAACAACTACGGGAATGCCTGTCACAAATGAGAATATGATGAAGAAGTAGAATAGGAAGAATAATAACAGTGGAATAAAAAGAATATGTAGAATAGGAAGAATAATAATAGTTGAATAAAATGAATATGAAGAATGTAATAAAAAAAAAAATAGGTAGAAGATGAAGAAGAAGATGAATAAGGTGAAGAAGAAGTTGATGTCAAAGATGCTGATGATGATGAAGATGAAAGTGTGGGAAAAGTAAAAAAAAAAAAGAAAAAAAAAGAAGGGGAAGGGCGTGGAATAGTGAAACATCAATATCTGACAAAATAAAAAAAAATTTACATACTCAATATCTTTTTCACTCCGAACGTCTTAAAAAAAAAAAAAAACATGCTATTCTATTTGATTGGGCTAAACCTCATTGCCTTTAATGTCTCCGCCACCTCCCACAATACATCCTACATTATTCTTAGTTGTTTTCCTTCATGTAGAATGAACCTACAAGGCAAGAAAGGGTTTATTTTAATTCCGATATTTTGGTCCCATTGACTTGCATTGGGATCGGGTATCGGTATCGGCGATATCCGATATTTTTTGAATATCGGCCGATCCTATCTGATACCGATACTTTCCGATATCGGAAGGTATCGCTCAACACTAGTTAGGATCCCTTTATCACCTTTACGTTGGGTGGTGGCATATTAGTGTGCTTTCAGTGTTTTTAATAAAAAAACGCGTGCGTTTTTTAACGCAAAAAACGCATGCACCAAAAAACGCATGCGTCCCCATTGACTCCAATGCATTTTTTGACACAAAAAAAAACGCATGAAAACGCATGCGTTTTTTTTTGGTCCAAAAAACGCTTCTAAAAATACTACAAGTAGCATTTTAGAAAAAAAACGCATGCAGTAAAAAAACGCATGCGTTGCAAAACGCGACCAAGCGCATACACAAAAAAACGCATGCGTTTTCAATGTTAAATATAGGGGAAAAAAACGCATGCGTTTTTTTGAAAAAAAACGCAGCAGACAAAAACGCAAGTGTGAAACCAGCCTTAGCTAGTCAGCACAGGCAAAACCAAAAGCTGCGGGACGCAGCCCACAGCTGTCAGTGTTATCTTGGCTGATTATCAAAAATAGAAGGGTCCCCATGCTGTTTTTCTTTTACTTATTTTAATAAATAATTTTATAAAACTGAGGGGGGTCCTCCAATTTTTGACAACCAGCCAGGCTAAAGCAGACAGCTTTAGATGCACCAATTCTGGTGCTTTGTCTGGCTGTCTCCATTTTTCCACTCTCTCTGGTGCGCTGGCAAGTGGGGTAATATTTGTGAGGTTGATGTCAGCTGACAGGTTAGTAATGGAGAGACGTCTATATGACAACCCGATTACTAACCCACAGTCAAATGTAATAAAAACACAGACACAGAGAAAAGTCCTTTATTCGAAATAAAAACAGACTCATTTTTTTGAAAGAAACACTCTTCACCAGATTTCACCTATTTATTACTGTAAAATTAATAATAAGAAAACACCACATTCCTCATCTGTCAGATGATCTTCCATGTGTCCCACGACGTGCTCCAACTCTGATACATCTGGATGGCATGGCTGAGTGGTGGCATGATCCAGGAGACACTGAGCTGAGCCTGAGAGTGCAGCTCAGTGCCTTGTGGTGACATCATTGAGGTTACCATCGGTCACAGGCAGCGGTTCTCAGGCTCAGCTCACTGTTTTGTGGATTTACGGCTGAGCAGTCGCATCATGCCATCGCTCAGCCTTGCAATCCTGATAAAACAGAGTTATGTGCTTCACGGGACAAATGGATTATTGGTGGACAGGTGACAAATATGTAGTTTTGTTATTTTTAATTTTACAGTAATAGATGGGTAAAATAAGGTGGGGACTGTTTATTTCAAATAAAGGATTTTTTTTCTGTGTGGTTATTTCAGTTAAAGGACTTTTTTTTTCTGTGAGTGACTTTATTTAATTTTCACTATGGGGTTAGTAATGGAAGCGTTTTAGACACCTCTCCATTACTAACCCCTGGGCTTGATGTCATCTGACATTACAAAGCTGACATGAACCCCACAAATGTTACACCACTTGCCACTGCACCAGAGCAAGTAGGAACAGCAAGGCTAAGCACCAAAATTGGCACATCTTATGCATGTGCCATTTCTGGGGAGGCTGAGGGCTCATGTTCTTTATCTGGGAGGGGGCCAATATATGGCCCCTTCCTATGCTATTTATATCAGTCTGCAGCTGTCTGTTTAGCCTTTGCTGGTTAGTGAATATAGGGGGGACCCACATCATTTGTACAGTAAAATAAACACACACTGACTGCACTATATCACACTGACATCTTTACTATAATGCACAGGTGCCAACTAACGAGAGTATTGCTCGCATCAGAGTCTCCTGCTCTAGCTCTTATCATCGAGAGGAGCAGGCTGACGATAGTAGTAATAGATAGATAGATAGATAGATAGATAGATAGATAGATAGATAGATACATACATACTTTATGCAACCCAGGAGAAATAACTCACCTTTACTTTCAGATAGACTCACAGCCAAAACCTCCCATGTGGTGATTGAATCTTTTAGGAAAATAGTAAAAGCTTTGGTAGAAATTCTGTGAAAAAAACAGCAGAGAATCAGGGTCTGCCTTCCCCTTTAATTAGAAAGAAAAGAGGGTGTTTTCATAGGGTGAATAATCCTCTTTAGGACCAGACAGAAGGGAAATAATTTCTGCTCAAAACATTGAAAACTCAAACATTTTATAGAAGACTGACCGTGTTTTAAAAAAACCAGTTGCCTGTATTGTAAAACTCTTAGGCTAGGTTCACATTGCGTTAGTGGGTGTACGCTGACGGAATCCGTTTCATAGTGGCACTAACGCTATGTAACGGATCCGTTAGCGCACCCATTGACCGCAATTATTGTAGCGCATCGCTAACGCATGCCACTATTGGCATGCGTTAGCGATGTGCCGTTATTTTGTGACGGACCTCGAACGCTGTCTGCAGCGTTTTTGGATCCGTTCTTGCTAGCGCAGATAGAGCATCTGCGCTAGCGCGATCGTATAACGTGATCCCTTTTCGGCAATTACGTTAACGCAGTTCGTTAGCGTATGCGCTAAACGGGCTGCACTAACGCAATGTGAACCTAGCCTTAGTATTGGGTCTCAGGAGATCTCTAATATGGACATGGGTTGTGTTTGTGAAACCATCTGTGTCTGTGCCGTGCGCTGGGATCCAGTCACTTACACAAAAGCTATCACCAGAATATGACCTATTATTTAAATATATTTTTGTAATACAATTTTTTGTAATTTTTTAAAACATATCTTGGCTATGTTTGTTTTCTTTCCTTATTGAATTGTTACATTGGACACTGGCTTTCTTTTAGCCTTTCATTTACTAATAGATGGTGGCCCGATTCTAACGCATCGGGTATTCTAGAATATGCATGTCCATGTAGTATATTGCCCAGCCACGTAGTATATTGCCCGGTCACGTAGTATATTGCCCAGTGACATAGTATATTGCCCAGCCACATAGTATATTTCACAGCCACATAGTATATTGCACAGCGACGTAGTATACAGCACAGAGCCACGTAGTATATTGCCCAATCACATAGTATAATGCCCAATCATGTAGTATATTGCCCAGCCACATAGTATATCGCCCGGTCACGTACTATATTGCCCAGTCACATAGTATATTGCCCAGTGACATAGTATATTGCCCAGCCACGTAGTATATTGCACAGCGACGTAGTATACAGCACAGAGCCACATAGTATATTGCCCAATCACATAGTATATTGCCTAATCACGTAGTATATTGCCCAGCCACGTAGTATATTGCCCAACCACGTAGTATATTCCCCAGCCACGTAGTATATTGCCAAGCCATGTAGTATATTGGCCAGCCACAAAGTATATTGCACAGCGACGTAGTATACAGCACAGAGCCATGTAGTATATTGCCCAGCCACGTAGTTTACTGCCCAGTCACGTAGTATATTGCCCAGCCACGTAGTATATTGCCCAGCCATGTAGTATATTGGCCAGCCTTGTAGTATATTGCACAGCGACGTAGTATACAGCACAGAGCCACGTAGTATATTGCCCAGCCACATAGTATATTGCCCAGCCACGTAGTATATTGCCCAGCCACGTAGTATATTGCCCAGCCATGTAGTATATTGCCCAGCCACGTAGTATATTGCCCAGCCACGTATATTGCCCAGCCACGTAGTATATTGCCCAGCCATGTAGTATATTGGCCAGCCACGTAGTATATTGCCCAGCCACGTAGTTTACTGCCCAGTCACGTAGTACATTGGCCAATCACGTAGTATATTGCCCAGCCACGTATGTAACAGATTAAAATAAGACTTAAAATAAAAAAGAAACATATACTCACCTTCCGAAGAGGCCCTTGAAGTTTTGGCGCTTGTGCGCTGTGCACACAGCAGCTTCCGGTCTTAGGGTTGGTATGAGCGCAGGACCTGTGATGATGTCGCGGTCACATGACCATGACGTCATGGAAGGTCCTTCTCCCATAGCATCCTTTGCACCGGAACCTGCCGCTTGCACTGTCGAGGAGAGGATGCGACAGCGGAGGGTGAGAATAACTTTTTTTTTATTATTATTATTTGTTACATTAGATCTTTTCCTATTGATGCTGCATACGCAGCATCAATAGTAAAATGTTGGTCACACAGGGTTAATAGCTGCGTTAATGGAGTGCGTTACACCACGGTCCATTAACGCTGCCATTAACCCTGTGTGAGGGCTGACGGGAGGGGAGTACGGATCGGGCACTGACTGCGGGGAGGAAGGAGCGGCCATATTGCCGCCGGACTGTGCCGGTCGCTGATTGGTTGTGGCTGTTTTGCCGCGACCAATCAGCAACTTGGATTTCCATGACAGACAGAGGCCGCGACCAATGAATATCTGTGACAGACAGAAAGACAGACAGACAGACGGAAGTGACCCTTAGACAATGATATAGTAGATAGTTTCTGGAAATTCACTTGTACATTAGCCACAATGGTCCAGAACCCTATTTGTGTATTGAGGTATCTAATGAGTGTGTCCAAAGGTCATTGTGAAGGGAGGTGGAGCACGGGAAGGAGTTATAATGCTTATTGGGAATGGTGGATCCTTTGTTAGGGTTGTGTATAAAAAGATAATTAGTATGAGTCTAAAAGAGTCCCAATGGCCAGCGTGAAAATAACAAGATTACCTTGTGATATGAAAAAAATAAACATTGACAGATAAAGTTAATAATACATGTTAGACAAAAAATGATAGGTTATTTTCTGATAACAGCTGCTCTTATTCTTATAATTATTATTATTGTTAAATAATAAATCTTATAATTTACTGTGCAATTTCCGAGTGTCGTGATATTCATTCATGGAGACTTGGTCTAGTGAATCTTTCACGTAACACCCACTATAGGTGTAGTTGTGTCAAGTGATGACACTACCTGGTGCATCAGAACATACACCGAATGGGATTTCAAGATATTTCTACTCATAAACCTGAATGCAATAATCAGACTAAAGGTACCGTCACATTAAGCGACACTGCAGCGATATAGGCAATGATGCCGATCGCTGCAGCGTCGTTGTTTCGTCGTTGTGTGGTCGCTGGAGAGCTGTCACACAGACAGCTCTCCAGTGACCAACGATGCCGAAGTCCCCTGGTAACCAGGGTAAACATCGGGTTACTAAGCGCAGGGCCGCGCTTAGTAACCCGATGTTTACCCTGGTTACCATTGTAAGTGTAAAAAAAACAAACACCACATACTTACATTCCGGTGTCTGTCACGTCCCTCGCCGTCACCTTCCCTGCACTGTGTAAGCGCCGATCGTAAAGCAGAGCGGTGACATCACCGCTGTGCTCTGCTTTACGGCCGGCCGGCGCTGGCACAGGATGCAGGAGGAGTGCAGGGAAGCTGACGCCGGGGGACGCGACAGACACCGGAATGTAAGTATGTAGTGTTTGTTTTTTTTACATTTACAATGGTAACCAGGGTAAACATCGGGTTACTAAGCGCGGCCCTGCGCTTAGTAACCCGATGTTTACCCTGGTTACAAGTGAAGACATCGCTGGATCAGCGTCACACACGCCGATTCAGCGATGTCTGCGGGTGATCCAGCGACGAAATAAAGTTCTGGCCTTCTAGCTCCGACCAACGATGCCACAGCAGGATCCTGATCGCTGCTGCGTGTCAAACACAACGATATCGCTATCCAGGACGCTGCAACGTCACGAATCGCTATCGTTATCGTTCTAAAGTCGCTCACTGTGAAGTTACCTTAAGTGGTATAAAATTAAATACAATGGTTGTGAGAACTTACAAAAATTGGGTTTATTTTGTCTCTAACAGCAGCATCCCTCGTGTCTAGGCGCTGTGCCTGTTATTGGGAATATTTGACTAGACTAAACTGCGGTACCATACAACACCCATAAATAAAAGTCTCACTATATCTGAAAAAAAAGGAACCCTTCTATTTCAATACATCGGAGTTGACCATTCGCTTATGTTACACTCACCCTCTAGCATCTGGTCTGTCAGTCATTAATTCTATCTTCCAGAGCCAACTTTCTGGGAACTGTGATCTGGATATGATATCAGCATCGTCAATATATTCAAAATCCTCATCACCTGATTAAAAGAAAAAATATCAACCATAACATATAAACCTAATCAGGCTCGGACTGGCGCATCGAGGAATCGGTAAATTCCCTGGTAGGCCTCCAATCAGGAATGGACCCTCACTACCTAATATGGGTAGTAATTGGCACAATACATTTGATTCACTATGTACAGACAATGACATCTAGCATTTACTAAACTACCCAGTTACTTATTATATAGAAGCAGAGGTAACTTTGTAAATGAGGGTAATGTAATATATACATGTAGCTGAAGAGAGTCAATGTAGCTGCGGGGCCCTTGGCTTCCAGTCCGGAGCTCAACCTCATCACATAGTATGTAAAGTTTGGAGAAAGTATGTGCACAAGGTCAAACTTCCTCCATGTCAGCATATATTATCTTCAGGTTAAATCTCATTTCAGGGTTACGAACCCCCTTGGATTTTACCAGAAATCTTTCAAAGGACATACAAAGCTCTTCTGCAGGGATTGCTGCTGGTGATTGTTATTGTCTGCAGCGCTGTCATATTGACGGTGTGGCAGCCAAGCGGTGAACTCACCATGTTTTTGTGGCTCATTCCCTAAACTCAACTGGGGAAAGTAAGCCCACTGTCGAGATGATGTCAGCCATACAGACAACCGGAGAAATGGCCGAGGCTCAGCGCTCAGTGGGTTTAGTGGCGTAGTTTCTTTTCTTTTTTTAAACAAATTACAATCATGGGACAGGGGTTTTGGAAAACTCCCCAAAAAAACCTTTTAAAGGGTTGTTAAGTTTTGAAAACTCAATTAATTGAATATATCTTTTTTTTTAGGAATTTTGAGTGAGCAGTTATAGATAGTATTACTCACTCTGGAGGACTTCTGCTAGGTTTCCCCATATATTACAGCCAATTGCTTTGACATCAGCTTATCGTCAAGAACCTAACATGTAGGTTTATTTCCAGAGAGGTCAATCCCGTTAAGGAGAAATTGCAATCTGAAGATAATTGAACATTTAATTTGTCCTCTGTTGTTCTAAGGGCTGGAAGTTTTGGAAAGAAGCAGACAGATCCCATGATTTGCCCCTATTCCTATATTTCTACAGTTAATACGGAGGCTACACTCCCACGATTCATATCCTCTACTGACCTCTTGCAACAAGTCCCTCAGTCGGAGGTCTGCATGAGATCTCTGAAAATCTCATGTACCATGCCGACACTCTAAAATGCAGCTGATTCTCCACAAGCAAATATGCAACTCAATCCTCTACATTTTTTATAGGAACATAACGTTTAGGACAAATTAGGTTTGATTTATGATAATTTTGACTTTCCGATATCCTTACTTCTTGCATTTGGATCATTTTCTTTTAGCTTCCTCTCAACATCCCTTTGATTTTTAATATGTTTGCAGCAATCCAGGAAAGCATCAATACATTTCTGTCCATCCATGATATGGCGAGTGCGACGTTCACAAGAGTGGCCCATGGGGTTGTCAAGCATACCATCTTCACAACATCTCTTCTCCAGCGCTATGTATTGTGATGCTAAAATGATAAGGAAGATCATAGTAGACATGGTAACTCTTAAAAAAAGCCTCACGAGGCTAGGTTCACATTTGCGTTCAGGAGGGCTGCGGATGGCTGCGTACTTCCTCCCTTCTTCCTCCCTGAAGCTTCGCCTTCGCCTTATGCCTAAGATTGGCAAATGAGCAAGTAACCAGTCACTGATCTATCGTTACCTTTTTTGTCTCGCTCTTGAATCAGTAGAGCTGAGGAACGTCGTCTACGCTTTAGTTTTGCTTCGCATAAAGGCTCTGTGGAAAAATAAGACCCATATTGTAGATTTTACAATGAATTTGTGACCAAATTATCCAACTAGCATCGCCCATTCTTACGAGATTATGCCTAGAGTACAACGAAACCTCCGAAATTGTATTGAAAAATATTCTTCCAGTGCGGTGTTCCTCTCAAAGAGGATAGTCAGTATTCATATTATGTGATAAAATTGGCAGGAAATCCAGTCTAAGTAAAAGTAAGGTCTTCTTCAATAGCTGCATTTTTTTTAATAAGTTTTAGTCATTTAAAGTTCCTCAAATATTTCCTTAGATTTTGGGACTGGCACAAAATTTGTGTCAATCACTGAATCTACAAAGAAATTATGTAGGAAACAATGCTCAGACAGGATAGACAACTTTCACTCTTTCATGAGTGTTGGCCATTACTTAATCCAGAAGTTCTTGGGGAATAGACCTAAAACGATTGGTAAAAAATGTTTGTGCCGTATTTGACTCTTTGGTATTTGAGTATTGATCAATTATATCTTGATGCATAACTATCAAGAGGCCACTCTGCCACATAAGAAGATACCACTATTAGAGTGGGTACTTAGTAGGTTGGGGTCACGAGATACAGATCTTAGATTGGTTTCCGGGATCTTAAAATTAACATGAAATTTACAGTATGACTAGTAATTTAATATATAACTTAGTGTTTTGCTTTTTTTAGTTGCAATACTTTAATTCCAAAGTACAATTACCCGACTGTTAAAGAAGTTGACCTGGACTTTAACATTGATGGCCTATCCTTAGGGTAGGTCATCAAGGTTTGATTGACATCCATCGGTTGGATAAAGGGGCACTCTATGATTGACCCTTCAATCTCCACATCACATTACTGGATGCTGATGGTGTTATCATGGCAGCATGGGCCTTACTGAATTCCGTCAAGTCTGGCCTGCTTGAATTCCAATGAAGAGATAAAATTGTAGACATTTAAATCAAACCCCTCCTCCCTAAATATAAATTAACAAAAAAAAATAAAAAAATGCAATATATTCAGTATTTTAGCATCTGGAACTGAACGAATAAAATATGATTATATTAATCTCATACACTGAACTATGAAAAGAAAAAACAAGAAAAGAAAAATGGCAAAATCAATATTTTTTAGTAACTTTGCCTCCCGAAAAATGAAAAAAAAAGAAAAGATCAGAAAAGTCATATGTATCTCAAAATAGTCCTAAAATGACAAGCTGTCACACAACTTTTTCAACCAAAAATGAAAAGTTATGGCTCCCAGAATATGGTGACATAAAGTCATCATTTTGTCTTATAAGTAGTAAAACCTAAAAAACCACATATACAGTACATTTTATATCATAATAACAATGCTAACCCATAGAGCTAAGATACAATACAGTAATTTGTAATACATCATATAAAAACAAAATCCAAAAAGATTGGAGAAATTGTTTGTTTTTTTGCCATTTCACCACACTTGACATTTTTCAGTACATTATATGGTAATATTAATGGTGTGATTCAAAACCCGATCCACAAAAACAAAGCTTGGCATGGATGTGTTTATACAAAAATAGGAGGAGGGAAAAAAAACAAGGCAAAAAAATAAACAAAAATGGCTGCATCTACCAGAAGTTTAGATTAGGAATCATTTCCATGTAGTGTAGGTTCTAAAACTACTCTTTCCTAGTGACACGTATTCTATATTTGTTTAAGCTCCTTTACGACCTGTGATGATATTCCTGAAGGTACATTTAACAAATTACTACCCATTTACCGTACCATAAAAGATCAGAGAACACTATTGATAAAACATTTGTTAACTGACCTGATCTTTGTTGAGTTGTAATCTTGAAACTCGTGTGCAGGGCAAGACCAGCATCATAAAATACTCCCGGTGCATCGGCACCACTCCCGGGTGTGCAGCCAATGTCGTATTGTTCCACTGAGTCCCAAACCTTAATGGATAAAGAAATACATTTTAGAGGAAATTTTACATTGAATATATGATATTTTTATTACTTTCTGTCTTTACTTTTCACCTTTTTCTGGGAGATCTTCAGTTTGTTATTGATCACATAGACACCTTTATCCACAGCTACCAGTCCGACAGCAGCATTATGGTCTGCTTGTAGTTTTAGCTTCATGGAGCCTCCAGGTTGCTGTATAGCATTGTCTCTATCTTTGTCTCCTGTCACCACCAGCTATATGAAACAATAAAATATTAAAATATTGTAATCAATTTCCTAGTTCTAACCTGAATCCTACAAACCAGGTGAGAAGTTGGAATAGCTTTTTCTACATGTGCCCTAGAAGCTGCGTAAGTAGAAGAAGGTTTGAACAAGTTATATTTCATTGGCCGGGCAAGTGCTTCTATCTTCATGGGAAGGCACCAGTTTTGTCCTCTAAGTGAATTTCTGTCTGTCACTACTACAGTTTGGTGTAATTAATAAAAAAAAGTCATGTGGTTTTATTTACATAGATCATATATTTTCTGTGAACATAATATTTATTGCTATAAGTTTTGTGATGGTTTTGCTCCAGTAGTCGCCAACTTGTTAGATAGTCAAAAGTCAAATGTCTTGGTCTGCAGGGATAATGTCAAAAGGAAAGGGAAAAAAAGTAATAGAATAAAAAAGAAAGGGCAATAAAGGAGCCTGTAAAGGTACACTCTAGGCAGTAACCTGGCAGATATTAATTGGGCTTTCACATAGAGGCTTTGCACAAGCCTCCATGATTGGCAGGTCACAGTAGAACCATGGTCTAAACATTCAATGTTTAACTTCAGTCTTCAATCTTTAACTGCCAACACAAGAATTTGGACTGATAAGGGGCCATCTAGGTTGCATCCAGAGAGTGGCTGCTGGCCAAAGGAGTGAGCTTACAGAAACAGAGTCGTGAAGGTTGGTCGTTACCAGAAGGTTAAAGTCAGGAACACAATTGTGAGACAGTTGGATACTAAAAAAATTGAGTCAAGGTGAGATTACTAAACACCAGAAGATTCAGGATACAAAGGCTAGACAAGGCAATAGACCAGGGTGGTAACAAACTATAACTGGCAATTATTAGTAGCTGCTGGGTGTTTAAATATAAAGTGTTGCTCCACAGAAGGCTCGCAGCAAGGAGCTAAATAGGTGAACAACTCTAAGTTATTAATCCACATGCTTTCCCTCTGGACAGTAGGAAAATTACCAGAAATCACTTAGCAAAACTGCTCTTCTATTTTCGAGCATTATCTGCAATGAAAGAGTGGCATCGACAGATGCAAACGTAGTAGGAGGAAGTTCATATATGAGTGTTACAGAGCCAAAAAAATGTTGTGAAGATGAGTGGACAGGATATAAGGGGTATTAAATTAAAAGAAAAAATAACTAAAAAAATAGCTAATCAGTGTTGGAATATTTTTCAAGCATTTGATGTTTAAAATGATCCTCTATTATTTTGTGTTGGAAAATCCTTCGCAAGTCCCCGTTTGGCGCTTTCCCTGTCTCCACTGGTTTGTGCTTCTTGGTCCCATCCTCAACAGCCCAGAAGTGGTCGTAAATACCCTTTCAGCCAAACACTGGATGAAAGAGGTGATTACTCAATCAGTGATTGGCTTTTCCAGCATTTTATATGTGGCCAAAAAATATATATAAATTCAGCCTGTTGCATTGTTACTTACCAACCATTGCGTTCGATTGAACAAAAAAATTGATTGCAATAGCTAAATTTACAAAAGACTTGAACATTTGTACATCTCTCCAGACTTTAAAATAGGAAAACATAAAATAATACAATTAAGCTCAATAAAGAATTTTCTTACCGTCCCCATACAGGTATCTGCCACATCAATCCAAATAGAGTCAGCCACAATTTCCCGGCCTGCCCCAGTTGTTACAGTATAGTATGCCAAAATGCGGAATGATGGGATAAATTCTTCTGTTATTGGTAGTAACATGGTCACAAGAGCTTGGCCAGCCTCTCTGATTTGTGTCCCCACTTTCATTATTCTTCCTTTGTTCATTATCTAAAGAATAAAAAGATTAATATCAGAGAAAAGGAGTTCAATACTATGACCTTTATTGACGACATCGTATGAAGAGGCTACTTATAAAACGTGTAAGTACAACTTATTATTCACCCTATTAAGATAACATTAATAATACATTTTTTTCTTGGGATTATGCCAATGGCTAGATCCATGTTGTGCAGAGGCTAAACGTGACACTAAGAAAAAAAATCTATGGGCCGATTTCAAAACAACTGGGGCAAGTCTCAAAGTTGATGAAAGATGCTATATGATATTTATGTGGCTCATAAATGGTTGTCCGTGTAATACATTCTGTTAATACAGATCGAGATCTAATATTTGCAATGTTTCTATGTTAACATAGGGGGGTCTCGGTCAGATTATCATCCTGCACTAACACAACACAGCATAACAAAGGATATATAACCCTTTAGTTACTTTCTCGCTCTTATATTCTATGCAGCTGTTGTATGGGTCCTGATAACAATATGAAATATGGGTCAGCAGTAGTTGACTATCCTTAAAATGGTTGTCTAGTTCATAAAACCCATTTTAGACTGCTTGCTTATGACATTTTGATCTAAAGGGGCGGGTCACTACTTTTTTATATATGGCTTTTCTCTAGGATAGGCCATCAATATTTGATTGGTGGAGGTGTATCAACCGGCATCTCCACCGGTCAGCTTCCGGTGGAGGACGGAAGTTCTTGGATGCTACCAAAACAGAAGCTCTGTAATTTCTATGAAGGCCATGGCTGAGTTCTGTAGATCCCCCTAAAAAGGAAGAGGATCTGCAGTACTCGGCTGCAGCCATTACAGTTTTGACAGAGCTGCTGTTGTTCTGGCAGCATCAGAGAACCTCTAGCCGATGCTGGTAACAGTGGATCTGCAAGGGTTGGTATTCACCTCCTTTGATCAGACACCGATGACCTATCCATAGGATAGGTCATCAATAAAAAAATATTGATTTTTATATAATGACTTCCAAACTGGCTAGATAGATCAACTGTCTCTAAGAAGGACATGGCATGTAAATTTACATACAAAATATGAATGGTGTATTTATATAAGTATTTAGCTTGCAATTCTTAACTTTCCGTGAGGTGGTACAATATTGAAATTACACAGTGGATGTCCTGTTCTACCACAGTTTACAGCAGATCACTGTGTGTCCCAGAAGCAGGACGCCCTGCCATCATCTAATTATTGGGGTCCTGTTCTAACCAAAAGTAAATGTCCATATCAGAGAACAACTTCATTGATGATTCCCAATGAAACTTTTGAAGTACAATGTGAATACAATAACAGAATGTATATAAGGTTAAGGTCTAACATTATGTATACCCCTCCTCACATGTAAAGCGCCATGGAATAAATGGCGCTATAACAATAAATAATAATAATAATAACAAATGACAAAGGACTAAAACAAGGTACCACATAGTTGTATTGCTTGATCTGGTTTTGAACAGAGGCGTCATTGTTCCGGATAATGAAATTGATAGCCACATTTTCTCCTAAATTCACTTCTCCTCCAGCGACACTGAGATGTAAGTAATTGCCACCGATTGGCTTGTATGAGGAGGCCACCATAGTAGCAGAAGCTTGTTGGTCCTTAATTAATTTTAAATCTGTTGTGGATACCTAGAAGCAAAATAATAATAAAAAAAGTCTCAGTAAACAATAATATTCATATTTGGTCCATGTTAGTTACCGTACAAGTTCCCTATCATTATAACATTGTGCCAAATCAGTCATATGGTGTTTCTGATAATGTATCCAATAGTGCTTCCACCATTTGCCATCAAAATGGATGGAAATCTTGACCGAAAGTCAGAATAAAGATGTGAACAGAGCCGGAATAAGCATCACCAAGTCAACGCTACACCCCAATAGTCTTTCTATCCATTAATTGCTCTACTAGAAAGTAGTTTACATTATTCAAACATGTATTGCTTTATAAGTTTCTCCTGTATGTCAAAATTATGATTATTACTGTAATCTGCAGCAGGTTTTGGTCTGAGCGGGTATTCAGGGTCAGCCGAACGGTTCCATCTTCCTGAGTCGTTCCTTTCACATTTCCTGGTTCTGCTACAACTGGGACGCGATGAGCTGGAGAGCCATCAGGATTAGTTACAAACACCTAGGATGGATAAAGACAAAAATGAGTCTTCTTGTTAAGAAAAAATTGGAATTTTAAATGCCCATCTTCTGGGCTCTTCTAGCCTCAGCATTGTATTTTACATTGATGAAGTAATCTACCAAAATACAAATAAAGAAATTTGCTCGAATTTGACCAGAAAGGTGATTTGCATGTATCTCATGCTTTAGATTCTTTCTAGAACCCAGAATATAATAAATGTAGGGGAAGAAATAAAAATAATAATACTCACTACTCCTTGCTCTTAACTTCTTTGAGCAGTTGAAGAATTAGTCATCCTGGTTTAGTCTTCATTCAAAGGACCATCAAGTCTTTGGGCCTCCAACTGTCACAAGACTTTGCGAATTTGCAACTTGACACATGATGATGCCACATGGAGCCTAAAGCTTAGGGTGTAGGCGTCACGTGATGTTACATGTGTTGGGCTACGTCATCCTGATGTTATGAATAGTGTTGAGTGAGTGTGCTCGTTACTCGATTTTTCTGAGCATGCTCAGGTGTTCTCCGAGTATCTTGGGCGTACTTATAGATTATGTTTCAGACAACCTGAACAAATGCAGGGATTGCCTGTTTGTTATGGAATCCCCACATGTATGAGGCTGTCTAGCAGCCGCAAATCATGCAGCTGTGGGGTCTCAAAGATTATCTACGAGCACGCCAAAGATACTCGGAGAACACCCGAGCATGCTCGGAAAACTTGAGTAACGAGCACACTCGCTCATCACTAGTTATGATGCCCAGTGGCCAACAAAGTTGTTGAAGATGTGACGGGACACTTGAAGAAAGTTGGTGTCCTGTGAATAAATACTGGACCACCACTACCGAGCATGGACAAAGTAAGGCCAAATTTTTTGAGAAAGTTTAGCCAAGTTTGATTGGCATCGTGTCTAATATTTTGTAATTCTTTGACTATACTGAAAGGGGCTACTCTTGATGCTTTCAAATTTTATTTGTCATTTTTTTACTACCTTTTTTGTTTTAGGCAGATGATGGTGTTAGATTGAAAGAATAATAATATAAAAACACACTTTAATAACACAATTTAATGTATCTAATCAATGCATTTACCATAAGATCGAAGGGCATTCCAGGCTTAAAATACTTGGATGTTTTTGTATAGAGAATTTTAAATGGAGATGTCACAATATGAATATTTTCCAGTTCGGATTCCACCAAATCACTGCCTGTAAGAGAAGTAGTGGTAAATTTATAAGACAGTAGATCATAATTAGGGACAGCTTTCCAGCGTGAAATGTTAGGATTTGCTTTTATGGAGAGGGAATGCTCTAATGCACTAAGATGATTCTAGATAGCCAATGATGCGCCAATCGGAGCTCAATTTTGAAAAAGAGGCACCTTATTGCTCCACCTAAATTGACATCATGAAACCATTTGTGGTGTTCTTTAGGAACTGTGGAGCAGTAATACTTGAGCACTTCATACCAAAATAAGTTTAGACAAAACCAAAAACCAATAAAAAAGAGCTTGAGTATAAAGTCAAAAGCCTTCCTAATTCCCCTTCTGGACCAAATTTTTTGGACAAGCAAAAAGTTTACCAGCTTCCATAAAAAGAGCAGAAAAGCTTTCATGGAAACCCATAGTATCACCCTGCATTGGCCTACACAGAATCCTTTATCGAGTGAGGCCGATGGTGGCTATGTGGATTTTCATTAAAGCTTTTCTACACTTTTTATGAATGTTGGATAACTTTTTTGTTTTACTTGAGCACTACGTGGTATTGTTATATTGGTGCTGTATGGGTCAATGTATAACATTTTTATATTAGAACTGCAAAGCAGGATTGTGAGTGTATTCCATAGTTACAACATTATATGTTGGTATTATTTCAACTTCACATGGCGTTTTTCACTGACTCATAGACTTGTGTAGGCCCTTGTCATCAAAAAATGGATATGTGAAGCTCACCCTAGGCTATAATGGTAATCTGTGGTATCCGTGAAAAAAACAGATGCCACATGTACCAGAAACACGTACATGTGAGGTGGGCCTAATGTGAACATTTCAGAGGGAAGTCATTAGGACACTCACGATGGCAGATTTTGAGGTTTCTTAAAAGGTTTTGACAAATCCGTGTGTATCAAGGTCGATCCTTTTAGTGGATTTCGTCTGGATAAATAGAAGAATATAGTCATTTTTGTCTTTCTTACCTGAATCAGTAATGACAGTAACTGACACATATAGACTATATTGTGTCATGTCTTTCTCTTCTTGAAAATGCTTTGCCAAATCTTGTCTTTTTAAAACGGCAAAACCCTCACCATCGTTGATCTAGACGAGAGATAAAACCACAGAAAGTCAACTTTGCATACAGTATTTCTAATTTTCTAAAGAGGTTCATTTATGAACCTTTTTGACCATAAGTATGCCCTATGAAGAGCCATGGTGAAAATGCAACCCATTCCTGGGAGATTCCAGTTATCAACCCATTCAGGTAAAATGGCCTCTATGTCATTGTACTTATCTGGCATTGATGCAGTAATTGATGCAAAAGGAGCCCGCCCAAGTATTGAGTGCATGTACTGATCATACATTTCAGTAGGCCAACATTTCGGATTTTACAATTATTTTTCAAGCTGGTGTTAAAGTATTCTAATTTACTGAGATGATGACTTTTGGGTTTTCATTGGCTGTAAGCCATAATTATCAACATTAACAGAAATAAACACTTGAAATAGATCACTGTTTGTAATGACTCTATATAATATACGAGTTTCACTAAATTAACTTTTTGATGATATTCTAATTTTGTGAGAAGCACTTGTATGTATCACTGAGATGGTTGCCATATGTGATGTAATCCTGGAGTATTGCTCTAGCCCATAGAGCACTAAGGCCACATTCACATTTGCGCCTTTGGGCGCAGCGTCGTCGATGCATAACGATGCATGCGTCATGCGCCTCTATCTTTAACATGGGGGGCGCATGGATGTATGCGTTGTACTGCGTTTTATGATGCATGCATTATATAGACGCACACACAGGGAGCAGAGGACGCTACTTGTAGAGTTTTTCCTGCGCCAAAATTCCTGCTCTGTGCTTTCTTATGACAACACATGCGTCGCAAAACGCAGCGTTGTGCACATGCGTTGTTGGTTGCGTCGCGTCGCGTCGCTGACGCTGCGCTCAACAACGCAAATGTGAACGTAGCCTTAGAGGATTGTTTGGGGCATCTGGGCCAGGATAAGAGATGGTTGCTCACATACCTCATCTCTGGGTGAGGTTAACAGGCTAAAATGGAGTCCATTGTTTGGCACATGGCTGTCTGCGGAGGGAGAAGTTCTCCTGTGTGGGATATACAGACTGAGCCAGTGTACCTGATGCTCTCCAGCCTGTGTGACCAGGACTGGCCGACAAGGGACTTTGTCCAGAAAACTGTTTTCTTTGTTTTGCTTGCACTGAAGGCTGTTTGTTTTTTTTATTTGCTGACGGATGGTTTATGACACAGCAATAAACCAACATGGACGCCAAAATGGGATCATTTACTTGTTTGCCTCCCAACTCACCCAAGAGAGTAGCATTACAAAGAATTTACCCTTTTTAAATCGTTATTTATTCTGCAAACATCAATTTTTTTTTATAACCTTCTGTAGATATCATAAATGTCAGATATGCAATAATGTAATTTACTGTTATCATTTTAATAATCTAAACCTCAGTTTTTAATATTTTACCAATCTCATTTTAACACATTTACTACATATCATGCCCAAACATTCTTGGAGCTTTAGTGAAATAATTTTTGTTCTTTCACACACCATTGTCATATAACTTAGCTATTTCAAATTTTTATATATTACATTGATTTGATATCTTCAACCTCCTACAATTGCACCTAAAAAAAGTTTAAAAATTTAGGGGATATTGTCAAGTTGTCTCTTGAGCAGTTTAGAGCAAAGCATTGTCCTTAGTTTCCTTACTTCCCGATCTCTGGTAGGGTGGGCTCTCGTTACTGAGTGACAGCTTTGGTGAATATTAACACAATAAGTATAAGGAAAAATGTTAAAACTCAGCACAAGTTCTGCAGTGACGGCTATCAGTGGTTTGTTCTCGATTGCACACTGCCATCATTACATTTACACATAGAGATGACATGGCCTTCGAACAGGCACACAGCTCTGGACAGTGAGAGCAGAGAGGCAGAGCCAGGATTAGTAGACCTGCTCTGAAAGCTGCTTGGGCTGGTGATGTATAACTTCATCTCTTTAGAAGATGAGATAGAGAGGGAAGGAGGTAAAGAGTTAACTCGTGTATAGAAATCAATGAGCTGGAGAGAGCTGGCTGGGATGTTAAAAGTTAAATTCTCTCCTGGAATGTAACTACTGAGCACACTCAGCCAAGGTTTGGAGGCTGGGCTCCATGGTAAAGAGCTGTACACTATAAAAGATAAAAGCTCTCATTGCAAAAAAATGACAGCAGATAGAAAATGCAAATCAATTGCAAACTTATTTTCATGTCGCCTAACTAATTAAAACAATTTAATAACTTGAGAATACAGCTTTCAAAAATGAGGATATGCTAAAATCAAGTGACTCTGATGATAAGATTACAGAGTTTCTAAGTGCAATGGTTAGTATCCTTTTATTTCCTTTTTTTAAATCTTTTCTTTGACAGTCAACAATAAATATAATTGCGGCACCAATTTTCTTCCTCAGTGGATTTCTTGGATTTTTTTACTTCATGTAATGTAAGTTTTTAGACAAGAGTAATAAGAATGGTGCGAATTTTCAGTTTTACAGATTTGGTCTAAACTACTACTGAACTTTATAATAGTTAATATCTCTAAGTAATTCTTTGCTTCTTACTTGGTAAAGCCACGTGACAGTTTTCACAATTTTCCAACTCTTTATTATTCTTATTCATTGTGTTGTTCTAAGTGTGGCTGTTTTCTCCTCTATGAGACTGAGGCTGGGCCTACACAGTGATTATTTTAGAACTTTGATTGTGCAGACAAGTCACATGTCACGTTCAACTTCCATTGAAGTGTATGGCAAATGTGTCGCCGGCAATTTGAGACCAGTGACAGCTAATTCAATATATTTGCTTCCATATGCGGCTCTGTGTCGGAGTCGCAGCGATTTGCAAGTTACAACAAATAAATTAAGTCCAATGTTGCGATATGTTCCTGTGACATCAGTCACCGTGAGCCTTGAGATTCTGTCTCTCACAGGTGAAGTGTATCTATGGTAAAAATTCCAGACCTCTCCATACTTTGTAGGTGGGAAAACGTGCGAAATCATCAGTGTATCGAATACCTATTTTCCCCACTGTATCTGTGGAATGGAGGGGCGCAGAAAAATAAAGAAAAACTGTTCCAGACCCATTAGATCAGCGGCAATTGGAGGAGGTTGTCAGTTTAATAAAAAATAGTAAAAAATGAAACACTTAAAGGTCCTCTTAAGGGGAAAGGAAAGCTTTTTTTTCTAAGAGCTGGGCCACCCTTGTCATTGGTCTGTGTATAGTACTACACTTTACGGTCATTCGCTTAAAGTGGCAGTATCAGTCAGTCCAGGGGCAAAAGTGGCAGAAAAAAATGCCTGCTCTTCTCAAACGACCCTTTAAATTATTATTTTTTTTAAATTGATTCTAAAATGATCATTTTAAAAACTAGTAGCAATATATTTATATAACTTTTCAGTTATAGTTTGAAAAAAAGGATTACCGAAACGCTCCTTAAGGTATCTGGCAGACTTTTCTTCTCGTTGTCTCTTTTGACTCCAAAGATCACGAAGGCTTTTCCATTTACAGGTTTGCCATAGAGATAACTGACAAGATACAACATAGCAATGATTGACATTACGACCTTATACATTATTAATGGGGTCGTCCGGTCCAAATTGGTAAGTCTGCAGTCATTCTGTGTGACTGCAGACTTATGAATCCTCCCAGAGCGCACATTGTGCACTGCGGGGATTCCCTGGTATCTGAGCCGGGAGAGGAGGGCATGTATGTGTTATACACTCTTAGCCAAGGCCCATCTTGTGGGACTGGCCTTGTGCTGAACTAGGCTGCACCCAATCTACAGACGTGTCCATCTAGAGAGCATGGCCTCGCTCCATACAACTGTATGGAAGAGAAGCGGCGTTCACTGGCCAGGAGTATGTATAACTCATACATACCCTCCAGTTCCAGCTCAGAAACCAGCGAATCTCCACACATTGCGTGTGCGGGGGGGATTCATGAGCCTGCAGACTTATCAAATTGGACCAAACAACCCCTTTAAAACCTCTACATATGTGAATGATAGCGTGGACAGAAACTTCAAATAAATATCTTTGCAACAGGTAAAAATTCAATATTGTCAAATTTTCTACTTACTTTGCCTCTATGTTTACTCTTAGCTCTTCATCTTTAATGTAGAAATATTTTTGGGATGGCTTTATTTTTATTTCGAAGCTTGGTAGAACTAAAATAAATGTAAAATAGGACATGAAATTAGAGCAATTTTAAATCCTCGTTAAAGTGGTCAGTCTTGCAATATCACACCCAACCATGTGGTGTGATGTTCAGAACAAAAATGTCCAAGGGCAACATAAGGGGAAGAAAAACTTTTTCAGAAAAAAATCTAAACTCTGCAAAGGCAAAGGTAAAAATGTTCACTTCACTAATCTTCAAATTGTTTCTATTTTTATAAGCTAATTAAATAATTCTGATTTGATAGAGGTAATTTTTTATGGGGAGGGTAAATAGGCAGTGGTTCCTTTAACTAGCCAGAATGGAACTACTCCCTACTTACCCTCCTAGAAGGATCCAGCAACCTAACCAATTAATTTTAATGGACACTATGTGGTATTCATTTTCCTTTTGGTGAGTCTAGTGGGGATTGGCACACTTGCTGTCAGGTTTTCAGGCAGATAGAATCTGTTTATTGTCTCAGCAGTGTAACATCCTGAGATCATCTTATTTTTGGGTGACCTTTTTTTTCAAAAGGTGACTGTTCAAAATAGAATGTCAAGCACATGAATCAGATTGTGGGAAGATAACACAAAAGCTTTGGATTTGTTTTGTTCTTTGTGTTATTCTTACCATATTCCTTTACTTCAAATTGTGTGGTATAATTCTGTATCAAGGTGTCCTCAAACTTTGCTGAAATAGTCCACAGTCCCAAACTGTAAAATAAAAAGCATAAACTAGTCATTATCATCATCATCAACATCATTATCATCAGAAACACCATAATTATTCCTAACTAATTAGTCAGAACATTTTCCACAAAGATTCGACTTGCAGTGAATAATTTGCACCACCATATCTGACTGACCTCCAAAGTACAAGGTATGTTAATCTGCTATGGGAAAGCCAGCTTGGCCATTCAAAATGACATTAGCACGCTCTCTGATGCTTTGACATTGTGGAAAATGCTGGCAAGCTAATTTTTTGGGCAAAAATCACAAATCGAATCTAAAAGTGTTCAAATCTGCATGGAACCACAAATTTCAGGAAAGTCGCCCGAAATTGAATCCTCTGTGGATTGATCCACTCATTTCCAGCAAGCACATGATTGCCAAAGCTATGAGGTATCCAACTTCCATCCTTTTTTCTCTCACCTTACGAGATCGGTCAGCTTATGAGACAAGGACATTATTCCGGTTTTACTTGTTTGTTGAATCACATCTTTTTTGACCATGACATTTTCTGGAGTCTGTGGAGGAAAGAGAAGATCTTAATCATATAGGCATTGTCTATATCAATGGACTAGCTTAGCCGTCTGCTATGTACATCTTTATTGCTAAGGTTCCTCCTTCATATGTTTGTCTCATGAACAGGATCTCAGTCCATATTCCCTACTGGGGCATATGAACATCACATGGAAGGCCTATGTCATGATTCACACCGTGACCGTCACCCCTACGTCACGGATCGGGGTGACTTTAGGCCAAGAGACGGCTATCACATGTGCAGGGGGGCTTATCTTAGTTATCCCTCCACTGCTAACAATGTGATTAAAAACAAACACAAGGCTATTGGCCTATCAGTTTACAGCAGGGGCTTATTTTAGTTATCCCGCTGCTCTTCAATATACCACGAACTGCAGGGATTTATGTATATCCCGCTTTACAGTTCTGCCTGGAAACTTGCAGCTCTCTGGCGCCCTCCTTACCCTCAGGTCAGATTAGGTACTGCACCTAGGGTAATTAGTCACCAGAAAGGCTGCCTGCTTTGTACTGGCTATTGGGCACGCTGCAGCGAGGCGATATAACTACTCCCACTCAGGCAGGAACAATAATTATCAATGCCGCCGTCGCTACAATGACTCCCAAAGGCCCAGAACAAGGTATGCTGCCACCAGCTTCGATTAAACGGGTCCGAAGCTAACCCAAAACAGTAGCGTAATTCTCTTCAGAAGACTTAGGATATGTTTTAGAGCAGGAAGAACGAAACTAGTAATTTAGATATTTTACTCCGTAAAAGAATAGGCAGTGTTTATAAAATATTCCAAGGATGTTACAATAAGAGACAATTGAAAAATATGCACAAGGCAATAATAAAAATAACACGAATTAAAGAAGAAAGGTAAAACTCACATGTTCTCAGATCATGTCAGGCAAAACCATGCTGGCAGGCAGAGCCCAGATGTCCCAGTGCATAGTACAGCTCCTCAGGCAAAAAACTACTGAAGGCTGGGTTAAGTGTAGAGACTTTTAAACTCCAGCCTCTTGACATCACTAAAGGGCTGGTTAATTATATTCACTGAGGTCAGAGATATTTACGTTCTCAGACCCTGGAGACAAAAGAAATTCCTGAGAGAAGGGAGGGACAACAGGTGGCTTTGCAGGATTGGTCACCTGTAGTTTAAAGCCACACCCTGCTCTGTTGTGAATTCCGCTTTTGGGCTCCCTCCGGTGGTTGTAAGTGGCACTTTTGTGAGTTCTGCTCTTGGGCTCCCTCCGGTGGTTTTAAGTGGAATGGCTGCTCCTTGGATTTAGCTGTCTGCAGCTGCTTCCACTGATTGTCTTTCTGCTCGGCTATTTATGCCTGGCTCTTTCCTTCAGCCAGTGCCACTTGTCAATGGTTTCTGGTTGGATTCACATCTCTGCTTGGATTTCCCTGATATCCTGACCAGTTCAGCAAAGATAAGTCCTTGCTTTGCTCCTTTCTGTCCACATGTAGTTGACTTAATTGTTCTGTACATTCTATGTTTTTTATCCAGCTTGTCAATATGGATTTATTCAGTTAAGCTGGAAGCTCTGGGAAGCAGATTTACCCTCCACACCTTTAGTCAGGTGTGGAGATTTTTGTAAACTCTGTGTGGATTTTTCTAGTTTTTTAATACTGACCGCACAGTATTCTGTCCTGTTCTATCTATCTAGCTAGACTGGCCTCCTTTGCTACATCCTGGTTTCATTCTACGTGTGTCATTTCCCTCTCCACTCACAGTCATTATTTGTGGGGGGCTGTCTATCCTTTGGGGATTTTCTCTGAGGCAAGATAGCTTTCCTGTTTCTATCTTTAGGGGTAGTTAGTTCTCCGGCTGTGACGAGGTGTCTAGGGAGTGACAGGAACATCCCACGGCTACTGCTAGTGTTGTGTTAAGCTTAGGAACTGCGGTCAGTACAGGTACCACCTCCTTCAGAGCTCGTCCCATGTTGCTCCTAAACCACCAGTTCATAACACTGCTCACACACTAGCTTCAAGTTACACAGTGTCTGCCATAGGGCTGGTTTGTTGTATTCAGGGGGGGAGAGAGAAGGGGTTTACAGCTGCCATGTGCTTTCAGGACCATGGTCAGAAGTGCAAAAATCCCTCAGCTATGGTTTTTACATTATCATGACATACATTATCCTCACACTTATATTATACATTATCCTCACACCTCCCCCTTCTGGTGTGCACTACGGAGGCAGGACCGCTCGGTACTCCTCCATGCGCACCTCAACAGGTTCTCCCCGACAGGACAGTCCATCTGCATTGCCATGCTCCCTGCCCGTTTTGTGTTCAATGGTGAAGTCAAACTCTTGAATGGTAAGGCTCCAGGGTAGCAACCTTCCATTGGTTCCGCACATGGCGTTTAGCCAGCACAGAGGGTGGTGGTCAGTCTGCACCAAGAACGGTCGACTGCTGTCAACTGCTTTCAACACAGGGGCATTGCACAATGCTGTTTTCAATGCCTGGAAGGCCCCCTCACAGCTGTCGGTCCAGTTGACGATGTGGGGTAGCTTCTTCCTGGTGAGGTCCATCAAGGGTTTTGCCAGGCTACCATAGCGCTGTACAAAGCACCTATAGTACCCTGCGGTGCCCAGGAAGGACATCACCTGTTTCTTGGTCCTGGGGGTGGGCCAGTTCATGATTGCTCTCACTTTCTCAGGCTCTGGTTTTAGGGTGCCCCCGCCTACCCGGTGCCCCAGGTAGTGGACCTCACTCATGCCCATCTGGCACTTTCCAGGCTTGATAGTCAGGCCAGAACAGAGGGTCACACTGTATGAGCAGCTCCTTTATGGAGCTCCTTTATTAGCTGCTCATAAATTCATTGGTTAGTTGTGGCTTTTCAGTCCCTAGCCAAGGTTTCCAAAAGTGGGATCTCAGGCAGAGGTAGATGACCATCAAAGATGGCTGTCTTTGATGGTCCAATGATGAACTTTCGTTTCTTCCAACCTTGATTCACCAATGAACTTATGTAAATGTGTGAGATTCTTATTCAAATAAAAAGGCTTGTCCATGAATGATTGACGGACTACTCATCAGAGGCCACTAAACAATGGGCCAGAGGTGCCATGGTCTTCTCTGAAAATCGCTTACATCCAGCTGTTGTAGGAGCAGATATATGATGATCGATAGTCAGACACCCGCTGATCTTATATTGATGACCAATCTTACAGATCAATTAGGTTAGATTCGGAGATCCCCTTTGAACATAGCTATTCATAGTTATAATCCACTGTATTTTTGACAGTATCAAGGTCACTAAACAGGCTTGTTCTATATGTGTGGTCAAAAATATGAAAAATCAATAAAGGAATCTATTTGTAATGCCACCTTTTAATAAAAATAGGGTTTATTTGACTAAATCAACATGGGCCTCCAAGTCATGTGTTCCCAGGGTCCGACATTGGGAAGTGTAATCTGTTTAGTCATTGCACATAATAATATCGAATTTAATTATAACCGGTTGCAGTTTTGATAAGTTATTGTATAGCATTTCTATCCATTTACTTTAAACTTTTGGTCACTGTCTATTAGTATTGTTTGAGCACTGTATGGTGGTGGAGTGGTTGTTCCTTAGGCATTTTGCAGCACTGGTATTTAGGTACTACTGTATATGATATATAATTTTTTAGTGTATGGTGGTGACAGCCCTGAATGGCATGGTTGTATAGAAAACCATATAGAGGTTTTTGTTGCTAACATATGACAATGTTGCTTGGGCACCATAGAGGAAGATGCTGGTATTAATATCTGGAAGGTGTTTGACATTATACCACATTGGGGGCTACAACAGGACACCCGCTAATGTAACGCCAGCCTTGAATCTGCCATCAGATTGAATAAGAACGCATGATTAATTTTTGATTTCTGAACTAACCATAATTTTACACTTATCTCATACATCAGAGAAGAATTCTCTCTTACCAGGAATTCGATGACCACTGGTTTGCTCACTGGTTTTAGATTCGGGGTCATGGTAAAAATTCTGTAGAGAACTTCAGAAGAAAGAAAGGAATATATAAAAAAACATGTTGATGAGATATAAATGATTTAATAATGTAATAATTATAGTTAATGTTGAGATCATGAATATGCTTGAGTTAATATTCACAGATGTAGTAGGACCCAGGTCCATGGTGTCACTGTACATGGTTGTCTTTGGCATGGTTTTCACCATTCTTCCGAGACACAAGTGACTCTGTTCGCACAAAGCTCATCATGCTGTACACTTTAGATACCTGTTGGCTGAACAATGATCTGGCCGATAGTTCGGCTGGCAGCTCTCTTCCAACACTCTAGTAAACAGGAGCATTTGCTCTACCGAGTGTTCCTAGCCTTGATGGTTGCACTATCATCATTTCCAGGACTCCTCTTTCTTCTTTACAGTGAAGATCATTCTTAATAGCATTGGCCGTATGTTTGGGATTGTTGTCCTGATACTCAAATAACTAGAAGCTAATCAGATGCCTCCTTGATGGTATTGCATGATGGCTAAGGCTAGTGTCACACTAGCAGTATTTGGTCAGTATTTTACATCAGTATTTGTAAGCCAAAACCAGGAGTGGAACAAATAGAGGAAAAGTATAATAGAAACATATGCACCACTTCAGCATTTGTCACCCACTCCTGGTTTTGGCTACAAATACTGATGTAAAATCCTGACCAAATACTGCTAGTGTGACGGCAGCCTAAGTATCTGCTTGTATTTCTCAGTACTGAGGGCACCAACACATAGACAATGTTGAGAGATCGTGATTTTTGCTAAACTGTACATCGTAGGGCTGAATCCCTGCTATGTGTAGCATAGACGATCATACAATCGCAGCTTCAAATCACTTAAGGGGACTATTAAATACAGTAAAAAGTATGAAAACAAGTTTATAAATATATGAAGAATTAAAAAAAACACAAAAGTTCAAATACACTCTCTTTTTCCCCATTGAAAATAAAACAATAAAAAATACACATATTTGGTGTCGGTGAGTTCAGAAATGTCCGATCTATCAAACCATAAAGTGAAATAATCCAAGGTAATGAGAATGAAAATCGAAACTCCTTACTTATGTTTTTTTTGACTGCCTCAACATTGCAATAAGAGGCGATCAAAACATCGTATCTACCCCAAAATGGTATCAATAAAAACGTCAGCTCTGAGCTCAAAAAATAAGACATGTCCCAGCCCCACATACCGAAAAATGAAAATGTTTCTGGGCTTAGAATATGGCAAAAAAGGCAAAAACTTTTTCTCTTATAAATTTGTTCTTTTTTTTAAATATAAACTGAACTAGTTTAGTATATGTATACTCATAGTGGGGAATCATAGTGCTAGGTCAGTTTCACCATATGGTGAACATGGCAAATAAAAAAACACAAATCAATTGAGGAACGGCACTTTTTTTGCTATTCACCGCACTTGGAATTTTTTTTCCATTTTCCAGCACTCTGTGTAGTAAAATCAATGGAGTCAATCAAAATTTAAACTCGCAAATACAAGCTTTTACACAACCATACTGATAGGAAAACATAACAGTTATACATCTTGGCAGAATGGGATGATAAAAAAAGACATTGGTCTAGGGGTGACGTGGTTAATAACGTCACAGCATTGTACCTGTAGACCCTGGCGTGTAGATAGGTTTGTCGGTCTGTATGAATATATATCCACTTTGAAAGGACACCAGGACAACTTTCTCCAGAGAGCACTGCGGAGACTTTACGGTCACGTATACAAACTGTTTTTTATTTGGATCTTTTTCCAAATTTGCTGAGGGAATCTGGGGGAAACAAAAACAGTCAGTCTAGGGCGATGGTGCCAGAACGCCTACTTCTTCGACTAGTCACCCATGCAGCCTAGTCCTGCCATTTTAAATCATTTCTTTCTGAATAGTGATGAGCGAATATACTTGTTACTCGAGATTTCTCGAGCACGCTCGGGGGTCCTCCGAGCATTTTTTAGTGCTCGGATATTTTGTTTTTCTTGCCGCAGTTGAATGATTTACATCTCTTAGCCAGCATAAGTACATGTGGGGATTCCCTAGCAGCCAGGCAACCTGGCTTTAGAGGGAGCTCCCAGACCAAGAAATGTGAAATTGATGTTTCATAACTGGAGACTGCAGGATACCAAGGTCAGGTCAGATATTGTCACTGGTTTACTGTGACAGAGAGGAGCAAGAAGACCGCAGCATCTGATTTCTTCTACTCCTTCACTGATTAGAAGCACTTCACCTTCATATTAAACGCTGTTGTTAGGTCTCGAGTTCCCACTTCTGCACAGGGGGAATCTCGGGCCGTCTCCGCTGCGGTCTCCCATTCCTATCCAGCCGCAGTGGAGTCTGCTCAGCAGGGACGTCGGTCCCAGCGTCTTGCTCGGTCTCGCTCTGTACAGAGAGTTACTGCTGCTTCTTCAGCTCCTGCCATTAAAGTCAGTGCTGGTCAGCAACGAGCGGACTTCTCTGGGACTAAGTCCTTATTTGCGCACACTGAGCATGCCCAGGGCAAGATCTCCCGTTGGAGATCGAGGGTCATGTGCTCAGGCTCTGCAGCGCATTCCATTGGTCCTCTTGGCAGGTCTTGGAAGGGCAAAGTTTCTGTGGCCACTTCCTGTCCTGCAACTATATAAACTGCGCATGACCGCACGGCCATGCGCTAGTGTACAATTATTGTGTGTGTGTGTAGATGGATGTATGTCGATGGATGAAAGCTCCTAAGTATCCCTCCCTAGAGTTGTTGATTGCTCGCGGATGATGGTAGCTCTCTAGCGCCCGACTATCCATCTGTATGTTACACACATCACAGCATCCTATAGCTGTGCCTGCCAGTACGGCGCCGTGCGCTTGCATTGCGCTTTCCATACCCAAGCCTGGGTGGTTAGTGGCAACCGTCAGTGCGGCATCGCACGCACTCTTGTGCTCATTTATTACTAATAAGGTTCATTATACACCCAGTTGCGGGGTTGTGCCAGCAAGGGTCTAATCGGACTTCAATCCCTTTCGGGGTTAAGTTCGCTGACTACTTGCTCACGCTCTATGTGCGGTACCGCGGTCCTGTGACTTAACAGGATCGCTTTCTTCACGTTGGGTGAGGTTTAACCCACGTGTTTATACTTTTAGTACCGCCATATAGTCTGTCGTTCACTAGCAGCGGGTTTCGCCTGCACGGTGAACCCCGGACTGCGAACGCATCTATATCATCTTACTTGGTGCGTTCCGCCAGTCCTAACATTACACTAGCGCCAGGGTCTGGCTAGTGATGACAGACAAACAGCAATCCTTCCGGTATATCCAGCAGCTGGAGGGTAGGTTGGCGGCTCTCGAGAGCGCAACCTCAGCTGTGGATGTGACCGCAGTTGCTGTACAGGCTGCCAGCGTGGCTGCAGCAACTTTGTCCATTGCCACCCCTGTTCCGACATTTTCTCGCCTCCCGCTGCCAGAAAAATTTTCTGGTGATAGCAAATTTTGTAGGGGATTTGTTAGTCAGTGCTCTATTCATCTTGAGCTCCTGGCTGCACGCTTCCCCACAGAGCGGGCTAAGGTGGGATTTATTGTATCTCTATTGTCGGACAGGGCGTTGGAATGGGCTACGCCGCTGTGGGAGCGTGGCGATCATGTGATGCAGAGTGCTCCGCTGTTTTTGAGCACTCTGAAACAGGTCTTTTTAGGACCTCAAGTCACCCATGATACTGCGCTCCAACTGCTGGCATTAACTCAGGGTGAGTCCTTGGTCAGTCATTTTGCCGTCCAATTCCGCACTTTAGCATCTGAGCTGGATTGGTCGGATAAAGCTCTTATCCCCATATTTTGGAGGGGCTTGGCTGACCACGTAAAGGACGCTCTGGCCACTAGGGAGATTCCTACCACACTGGAGGAGTTAATAACAGTCTCCACTCGAATTGATCTCCGTTTTAACGAGCGGAGGTTAGAGCGAGCCCAGTGTAGGCAGAGGTTTCGGCTGGCTCCTACTTTCGCCAAACCTCTGGAATCTCCGGTCCTGGTTCCTGAGTCACATGAGGCCAGAGAAGTGTCACAAGCGGGATCTAAGTCCTGGACCGCTTGTGCACTCAGGGTCTGTCATGTTTGCCAGCAGTCAGGACATCTAGCCACCAGATGTCCTCAGCGGTCAAGGAAACGTCAGCGTCTAGTGGTCGTAGGTGGAGGTACACTAGACACGGCAACGTTTGCCTCTAAATTGTCCTTTAAGGGGACAATTACTATTGGCTCATTCTCCCACTCAGTAGAGCTCTGCGTGGATTCTGGGGCGGAGGGCAATTTTATGTCTTCTGCCTTCGCCCAACGTCACACAATACCCCTGGTTATGCTAGCTCAACCTGTAACGGTACGAGTGGTGAATGGGTCGACACTGCCCTCACAGATAACACACCAGACCATCCCTTTTACTCTGTCCATGTCGCCATCTCATCAGGAGATTATTTCTCTGCTCGTCATTCCAGAGGGAATTGATGAGATCCTGTTGGGAATACCTTGGCTACGGTACCACTCTCCTCATATCGAGTGGTCCTCAGGCAGAATTCTGGGATGGGGTGAATCTTGTGGGGGTAGGTGTCAGAGGGAGTGCGTTCAGGTTGCTACAACAGAGGTACCCGCAGATCTATCCTCTCTCCCCAAGCAGTATTGGTCTTATGCAGACGTGTTCTCCAAAAAGGCGGCGGAGACCCTTCCGCCCCATCGCCCCTATGACTGTCCTATTGACCTCTTGCCTGGTGCTGAGCCTCCCCCGGGTAGAGTCTATCCGCTATCTCTCCCGGAGACGGAGGCAATGTCACAGTACATCCAGGAAAATCTGGCAAGAGGGTTCATCAGGAAGTCAGTGTCACCTGCTGGGGCAGGATTCTTCTTCGTGCAGAAGAAGAATGGGGAATTGCATCCATGCATAGACTACAGGGGTCTTAACGCCATCACCGTTAATAATAAGTATCCTTTGCCTCTGATATCCGAGCTATTCGATAGGCTTCGGGGAGCAAGGGTATTTACTAAGTTAGATCTGCAGGGTGCTTACAACCTGATTCGCATCCGTGAGGGGGACGAATGGAAGACGGCGTTTAACACCAGGGATGGGCACTATGAATATCTGGTGATGCCCTTCGGGCTCTGTAATGCCCCAGCAGTTTTCCAAGACTTTGTGAACGACATCTCCGGGATATGCTTTCCACCTCGGTCGTAGTCTATCTGGATGATATTCTCATCTACTCTCCAGATATTGACTCCCACCGGAGAGATGTTAGCAAAGTCTTCGACCTCCTACGGGCAAACTCTCTCTATGCCAAGTTGGAGAAGTGTATGTTTGAGCAGGAGTCCTTACCTTTCCTAGGCTACATCATCTCAGCCCAGGGATTGGCTATGGATCCTGCCAAACTACAGGCTGTGATGGACTGGCAGGAACCCCATTCTCTTAAAGCGGTGCAGCGCTTTATGGGATTCATCAATTATTATCGCCAGTTCATCCCGCACTTCTCAACTTTGGTAGCTCCCGTGTTTGCCCTCACCAAAAAGGGGGCGAATCCCAAATTGTGGTCTGAGGAGGTCTCCAAGGCCTTTATCTCTATAAAGTCACACTTCGCTAGCGCTCCCATTCTACATCGCCCCGATGTTGATAAGCCATTTATCATGGAGGTGGATGCCTCTTCTGTTGGTGCTGGAGCAGTCCTCTTCCAAAAGGATGCTCAAGGTCGGAAGCATCCATGCTTTTTTTTCTCCAAGACCTTCGCACCAGCAGAGAGGAATTATTCCATCGGGGACAGGGAGTTGCTAGCCATGAAGTTGGCTTTCTCGGAGTGGAGACATCTCTTGGAGGGAGCACGTTTTCCCTTCCAAGTCTTCACAGACCATAAAAATTTGGTGTACCTGCAGACAGCTCAGCGGTTGAATTCTCGTCAGGCCAGATGGTCCTTGTTCTTCTCCCGGTTTCATTTCACCCTCCATTTCCTTTCTGGGGAGAAGAACATTCAGGCCGACGCTCTCTCTCGCTCCGTTGTGTCATCTGCGGAGGAGGAGGAGCCTCGGCTTATTGTCCCCACCGAGAGCTTGAGAACTGTGGCTCTGGTTTCGCTGGAGTCTGTGCCCCCGGGCAAGACTTTTGTTCCATCCAGTTTGCGACCGGAGGTTCTTTCTTGGGCGCACTCGTCCAGGGTGGGTGGACATTTTGGTACTAAAAGGACATCTGAGCTACTGGTGAGGACATACTGGTGGCCGCATATGGCCCGTGATGTCGCGGAGTATGTTCGGGCGTGTGTCTCTTGTGCCAGGAACAAGACTCCTCGGCAACGGCCAGCTGGTTTGCTTTATCCTCTGCCCGTGGCGGACAGGCCCTGGGAGATGGTCGGGATGGACTTTGTGGTGGGCTTGCCCAAGTCTCGTAACTGCACCATTATCTGGGTGATCACCGACCATTTTTCCAAAATGGTGCATTTGGTGCCTCTTCCACGGCTACCATCTGCACGGGCGTTGGCTGTCTTGTTTATCAAGCATATCTTTCGCCTACACGGTATGCCAGACAAAATTGTTAGTGACCGGGGTCCCCAGTTTGCGTCTCGATTCTGGAGAGAGCTTTGTCGTCTACTCAGTATTGAGTTAAATCTCTCTTCGGCATATCATCCAGAGACGAATGGGTTGGTTGAAAGGGCCAACCAGACCTTGGTCACATATCTGCGACATTTTGTTTCTGCCAGGCAGGATGACTGGGCATCCTTGCTACCGTGGGCAGAGTTTGCACTTAACAATGCCGTAGCCGACTCCACCGGTCAGACTCCATTCCTCTTAAATTACGGCCAGCATCCGCGTGTTCCTGTGCCCATGCCTGTGTCTTCCGCTGACTCCAGGGTGGCAGACTGGGCTGTGGAGGCACGGCACATTTGGGATCGCACGCAGGATGCCATTCGGGCCTCCAAGGAGAGAATGAGGTCCTCCACCGATGTTCATCGGCGCCCCGCTCCGACCTTTGCCCCTGGCGACTTGGTGTGGCTCTCCGCCCGTAACATCAGGCTGCGAGTTGAGTCCACTAAGTTTGCTCCTCGCTACTTGGGTCCCTTCAAAGTTCTAGAACAGGTTAATCCCGTGGTCTACCGTCTGGCTCTTCCTCCACGCTTGGGTATCACCGACACCTTTCACGTATCCCTCTTGAAACCCGTATACATGTCCCGGTTTTCCGAGTCATCTGTCGGGACATCGGGTTCATCTACGGACGAATATGAGGTGAACGCTATTTTGGGGTGCAAGGTGGTACGCGGCAAAAAGTTATATTTGGTGGATTGGAAGGGTTATGGCCCACAGGACAGATCATGGGAACCTGCTGAAAACATTCGGGCCCCACAGCTCATTGCTGCCTTCGAGCGTAGCGAGGCCCAAGGAGGGGGGGGCCCTAGGAGGGGGGGTAATGTTAGGTCTCGAGTTCCCACTTCTGCACAGGGGGAATCTCGGGCCGTCTCCGCTGCGGTCTCCCATTCCTATCCAGCCACAGTGGAGTCTGCTCAGCAGGGACGTCGGTCCCAGCGTCTTGCTCGGTCTCGCTCTGTACAGAGAGTTACTGCTGCTTCTTCAGCTCCTGCCATTAAAGTCAGTGCTGGTCAGCAACGAGCGGACTTCTCTGGGACTAAGTCCTTATTTGCGCACACTGAGCATGCCCAGGGCAAGATCTCCCGTTGGAGATCGAGGGTCATGTGCTCAGGCTCTGCAGCGCATTCCATTGGTCCTCTTGGCAGGTCTTGGAAGGGCAAAGTTTCTGTGGCCACTTCCTGTCCTGCAACTATATAAACTGCGCATGACCGCACGGCCATGCGCTAGTGTACAATTATTGTGTGTGTGTAGATGGATTATGTCGATGGATGAAAGCTCCTAAGTATCCCTCCCTAGAGTTGTTGATTGCTCGCGGATGATGGTAGCTCTCTAGCGCCCGACTATCCATCTGTATGTTACACACATCACAGCGTCCTATAGCTGTGCCTGCCAGTACGGCGCCGTGCGCTTGCATTGCGCTTTCCATATCCAAGCCTGGGTGGTTAGTGGCGTCCGTCAGTGCGGCATCGCACGCACTCTTGTGCTCATTTATTACTAATAAGGTTCATTACACACCCAGTTGCGGTGTTGTGCCAGCAAGGGTCTAATCAGACTTCAATCCCTTTCGGGGTTAAGTTCGCTGACTACTTGCTCGCGCTCTATGTGCGGTACCGCGGTCCTGTGACTTAACAGGATCGCTTTCTTCACGTTGGGTGAGGTTTAACCCACGTGTTTATACTTTTAGTACCGCCATATAGTCTGTCGTTCACTAGCAGCGGGTTTCGCCTGCACGGTGGACCCCGGACTGCGAACGCATCTATATCATCTTACTTGGTGCGTTCCGCCAGTCCTAACAGCTGTAAATTTATTTTAGCAGTGCAGGGGTTAATCTGCTCAGTTGAGAGCTCCTGGAGGTTAAGGCTCTCAGCTGTGCACTTTTAGCCACTCCCATCTCCTATATAATCTGGGGCCTGGCTAGCACTCATTGTCAGAGCTGGCTTATGCTGCATTACTGGAGATTGTTGGTTGTTATTATTGGAGAAGGCATTTGGAGGATGTATCTCTTCTTCTCCTATTTTGGTTTCACCACACCTTCCACTCCCCATGGTTTTCCTCTGTTATATTTGTGTGTATATTTGTATAATTGCTTTTTTCTTTATCCCTGTTCGTATTACCTTGTTAGTCTGGTTGGTGTATTGTTGTACACTGCTACGCCCCTCTTCCCTGAGTGTGGGAAGGGTACAGACTGAGGGTGGATATATTGGGCATAAATATGCATACTATAGCTTTATAAACTATTTTGGCACTTTATTGCACTATGACACTTTTGATCTATGGGTCTTAATCTTAATTTATTTTTTACATATATATTATGATGATACTATTGACCCTTATAGATCTATTTCTTATTGCAATTCTTGCACATTAGCTTTGTATAATGTTTGAGCCACGCTGTCCTTTAACGATATAAGATCCTGTGTCTACTTTCTGCGGGTATAAATAAATAAATTTGACATGTTCTAATGTCCCTTATACATATATATTTTTTCAGTATTGATTAATTATAATAGATTTTATATGAACCATTATGAACTATACATATTGTAGTTAGTCCCTGCATCATCTCGCTTTTTTATTCATCTGTTTTCGTTTTCCCTTATATCATAGATTGTGTTATGTTTTATAATTAAATAAAATTAAGTTTATTATATTTGCTGGAGTCATGCATTATATTGTAGGTATAAATATATATATATATATATATATATATATATATATATATATATATATATATACCAAAATAACACCCAAACTTATGTATTCAATCATTGTTTAAAAACCTCACCACTGATGGACATTAATATGGGCTACCACTGCAGAAAAGAAAGTATAACTAAATGATGAGCCGCCTCATGATGATTGGAGGAACCGTAATCTTACCGTCAACTTATTGGATCCAAAAAATTGATTATTGCTGTTTACTGAGACTCTGCTTGTTACTAAAGTGAATCTCTTCCGGGGAAAGTCATGGATTGAGATGTCAGCATCAAACCCAGTACCCTGTCCATCTACAATAATGGTCTCTTCGCTGTCCACACGCAGCACATTGGGTGTTATCAGGCTGCATCTAATAGGAAAAAAAAACAGGAAGAAAAGAGGTCAATATTTAAAATCTGCCACAGAACATTCCAAACTCTATTATCTGACCTCATGAACAAAGATTACATTGAGCTGGTCAGGATTAGATAAAAGGATCTGATTTTTTTCCCCAGAAAAATAGCGTTTCCCTTTAAATTGCTTGAATTAGGCATTGCGGCACAGTTCCTTATCCTGAATATCTTCTAGAACATAGTAACATAGTTATTAAGGTTGAAGAAAGACTTTAAGTCCGTCTAGTTCAACCCATAGCCTAACCTAACTTGCCCTAACATGTTGATCCAGAGGAAGGCAAAAAAAAACATGTGACAAAGAGTAAGCTCCACATTGGGGAAAAAAATTCCTTCCCAACTCCACATAAGGCAATCAGACTAGTTCCCTGGATCAACGCCCTATCAAGGAATCTAGTGTATATACCCTGTAACATTATACTTTTCCAGAAATGTATCCAGTCCCCTCTTAAATTTCAGTAATGAATCACTCATTACAACATCATACGGCAGAGAGTTCCATAGTCTCACTGCTCTTACAGTAAAGAATCCGCGTCTGTTATTATGCTTAAACCTTTTTTCCTCCAGACGTAGAGGATGCCCCCTTGTCCCTGTCTCAGGTCTATGATTAAACAGATCATCAGAAAGGTCTTTGTACTGTCCCTCATATATTTATACATTAAAATAAGATCACCCCTTAGTCTTCGTTTTTGCAAACTAAATAGCCCCAAGTGTAATAACCTATCTTGGTATTGCAGACCCCCCAGTCCTCTAATAACCTTGGTCGCTCTTCTCTGCACCCGCTCTAGTTCAGCTATGTCTTTCTTATACACCGGAGACCAGAACTGTGCACAGTATTCTAAGTGTGGTCGAGCTAGTGACTTGTATAGAGGTAAAATTATATTCTCCTCATGAGCATCTATGCCTCTTTTACTGCATCCCATTATTTTATTTGCCTTTGTAGCAGCTGCCTGACACTGGAGACTAAATGTGAGTTTGTCATCCACCCATACACCCAGGTCTTTTTCATTGACGGTTTTGCCCAGAGTTTTAGAATTAAGCACATAGTTATACATCTTATTACTTCTACCCAAGTGCATGACCTTACATTTATCCCCATTAAAGCTCATTTGCCATTTATCAGCCCAAGCTTCTAGTTGACATAAATCATCCTGTAATATAAAATTGTCCTCCTGTGTATTGATTACCCTGCAGAGTTTAGTGTCATCTGAAATATTGAAATTTTGCTCTGAATGCCCCCTACAAGGTCATTAATAAATATGTTAAAAAGAAGAGGGCCCAATACTGACCCCTGTGGTACCCCACTGCTAACCGCGACCCAGTCCGAGTGTGCTCTATTAATAACCACCCTTTGTTTCCTATCCCTGAGCCAGCTCTTAACCCACTTGCACATATTTTCCCCTATCCCCATTATTCTCATTTTAAGCATCAACCTTTTGTGTGGCACTGTATCAAAAGCTTTTGAAAAGTTCATATACACTACATCCACTGGGTTCCCTTGGTCCAGTCCGGAACTTACCTCTTCATAGAAGCTGATCAGATTAGTCTGACATGAACGGTCCCTAGTAAACCCGTGCTGATACTGGGTCATGAGGTTATTCCTCTTCAGATACTCCAGTATAGCGTCCCTTAGAATGCCCTCCAGGATTTTACCCACAGTAGAGGTTAAGCTTACTGGCCTATAATTTCCGAGTTCAGTTTTTGTCCCCTTTTTGAATATTGGCACCACATTTGCTATACGCCAGTCCTGTGGTACAGACCCTGTTATTATGGAGTCTTTAAAGATTAAAAATAATGGTCTATCAATGACTGTACTTAGTTCCTGCAGTACTCGGGGGTGTATCCCATCCGGGCCCGGAGATTTGTCAATTTTAGTGATTTTTAGACGCCGACGTCTAAAGATAGGATAATAGAAGTTTTTAAACCCTGTGATTTATCATGATTCGAGCTTGCGAGCAGGGCCCTCACTCCTCCTGGTATCTATTTTGAACTGTGATTTCTGTTATGCTGTAATGGCTATTGTCTGTACAAGTCCCCTCTATAATTTGTAAAGCGCTGCGGAATATGTTGGCGCTATATAAATAAAATTATTATTATAAGATAATTGGCCGTGTAGGAATTACACATTTGTTTTCCTTATTTCACCTGTAAAAAACCAAGTCACTAATTACCACATCGCAAAACTATGGCAAATCAGTATGAAAAGAGCCTGATGTATGAGGTTTGATGTATCTCATCCTTTATATGTGCGCATGCGCCAAGGGTAGCAGCTAACCTCAACTTCAGTCCATGTAGCTGACACATCTAACCACCAGTGGTGCATAGAGTAAGGCTCTATGTCGCAAAATAACAAGTAGAAAATCAATACTAGAAGAAGTTTGTCCAACATCGTGTCCAAAAAATTCCAAATTAAATAAAAAAATACTTTATTTCATCATAATTAAAAAATAATGATTCCTGGTGAACCTGCCTACTTGTTTGGAAACTAAATGGTTCTAAAGGTAATCATACCTCTTTAGACTCAATAGAACTAAAGGTACCGTCACACATACCGATTTCTTTAACGATATCATTGCTGTGTGACGCCGATCCAGCGATGTGTTCACTGGTAACCAGGGTAAATATCGGGTTACTAAGCGCAGGGCCGCGCTTAGTAACCTGATATTTACCCTGGTTACCATTTTAAAAGTAAAAAAAAAAAACACTACATACTTACATTCCGGTGTCTGTCACGTCCCCCGCCTTCAGCTTCCCGCACTGACTGTGAGCACTGGCCGTAAACCACAGCGGTGAAATCACCGCTGTGCTCTGCTTTACGGCCGGCCGGCGCTGACACAGTCAGTGCGGGAAGCTGACAGCGGGGGACGTGACAGACACTGGAATGTGAGTATGTACTGTTTTTTTTTTTTTACATTTACAATGGTAACCAGGGTAAACATCGGGTTACTAAGCGCGGCCCCGCGCTTAGTAACCCGATGTTTACCCTGGTTACCCGGGGACTTCGGCATCGTTGGTCGCTGGAGAGTTGTCTGTGTGACAGCTCTCCAGCGACCACACAACGACTTACCAACGATCACGGCCAGGTCGTATCGCTGGTCGTGATCGTTGGTAAATCGTTTAGTGTACCGGTACCTTAAGGAGGTAATGGCGCCAATGATATTATTACTATGTATGATAAGGAAGTAAAAGCCATCTGTCAGTAGGACAGTCTATAGGCCGTCTATATGAGCATGTAGGTCAAAGGAAGCTAAATAAAATGCTACCTTGATATTTGAGATTTGATGTCTTATTCCAGAGAAATCCAGGCTTTTCTTAATATGTAAATGAACTGTTAAGATCTATGGGTCGGACATAGATCTCCCCAAGAATCTGCCTCCAGAGCTTGTTATAAATGAAAGGTGAGTGCTAAGGAAGGAGATCTGTGTCACACCCATAGATTTTAACATCTCATTTACATATTTTAGAAAAACATGTATTTCTATGGAATAAGACATCGGATGGTAGATATCAAGGTATAATTTTATTAATCTTCCTATGACCTACAGCAGGGGTGTCAAACTGCATTCCTCGAGGGCTGCAAACAGGTCATGTTTTCAGGATTTCCTTGTACTGCACAGGTGGTAATTTAATCACCTACACAAATAATGAGTTGGTGATTAAATTATCACCTGTGCAGTACAAGGAAATCCTGAAAACATGACCTGTTTGCAGCCCTTGAGGAATGCAGTTTGACACCCCTGACCTACAGTACATGTCCATATAGATGGATTAGGAAGGTTGATCCTACTGACAGATTCCCTTTAACATTGCTACAAGTACCGCGTTAATAACTTGTCATGAACAAACGGTGTTGATCACTTCCTCGTGTGGGTAAGGAAACCTTTCCGATTGCATTACCGGATAAGCTATTGACATTGTCTATGCATTAACTTAAAAAAATTAAGCAACGCTCCTGATAATTTTACAAGGAGACGGGTTTTGAGCATCACTAATGTGTTTTAGGAAGCGGGACATAAACATATTGCATATTGCATTTTTTGAATTTTATCAAATTGATCACAAATATACTGGAACAGTTAAGAAAGGAATATATTTTACCTGTGACCTACCACTGGTCAAAAACATACTGTTAGATCCTTTCTTAACTGTACGTTTAGGATTAGAGATGAACCGATCGATCCAAAGAGGATGGAGATCAGATCAAAAATTTCAGTTCGACGCAAATTTGAAAACTTAGTGAATCAATTCATAATGTGAAAAAAAAATTGTTGTATCCATGTCCGGTCCAACATGGTTCCTCCCCGTCTACCGTTACTTTGACAGAGCCGCTTCACACTGGTTTGAAAACAAGAAATGTTTCAAAATGTTTATGCACCTCAATGTTGCGCAAACATGTGGCGGCTTTCCAAAGGTTTTTCTGCTAGGTTTCCAGAGAAAACACTTTGATGAATCCCTGACATAGTCAGATAGATTTTTTGTCTATTCTTTTTTACAACTAGGATTAAAAACAGTATTTTTATGTTCTGCATTTTTGGAAATGTGGCTGGACGAGCTTTTTTTTTTTAAGACCGTATAATGAAGGCTGCCTGTTGTTCGTTTTGTTTAGGTTTCCTAATCCAATTTTTAAAAGTAAAACCAAATTTGTGGATCATAAAGGAGGAGAAAGTATAGCGCAGTGAAGTACCAATACCTGGTGTACAAACAACAGTATCACTGTGCTTGATTGGCAGCAAACTCATCTGACCTTAACCCCATGGAGAATCTATGGGGTATTGTCAAGAGGAAGATGAGAGACACCAGACCCAACAATGCAGACGAGCTGAGGGCTGCTATCAAAGCAACCTGGGCTTCTATAACCCCTCAGCAGTGCCACAGGCTGATCGCCTCTATGCCACGCCACATTGATGCAGTGATTGATGCAAAATAGGCCCCGACGAAGTATTGAGTGCATTTACTGAACATACATTTAAGTAAGACAACATTTTTGATGTTATAAAGTATTCTAATTTACTGAGATAATGACTTCTGGGTTTTCATTGGTTGTAAGCCATAATCATCAACATTAACAGAAATAAACACTTGAAATAGATGTAATGACTATATAATATATGAGATTCACTTTTTGTATTGAAAAACTGCAATAAATTAACTTTTTTATGATATTCTAATTTTGTGAAATGCACCTGTATCTATCTATTATCTATCTATTGATCTATCATCTATCTATTATATATCTATCTATTATCTATTTATCTAACCTTTATCTATCTATCATTTATTTATCTGTTATCTATCTATATCTATCATCTATTATCTATCTATTATCAATTTATTATATATTATCTATCTATCTATCATCTAGCTATTACCTATATCTATTATCTATCTATTGATAATCTATTATCTATCTATTATCCATTTATCTATCGGTTTTCTAGCTCTCTATTATCTCTTATCTATCTATCTACCTATCTTTTTATCTACATGTATGTTCTCCCCGTGTTTGCCCGGGTTTCCTCCGATTTCCTCCCAAACTCCAAAGACATCCTGATAGGGAAATTAGACTGTGAGCCCCAATGGGGACAGAGATGATGATGTCTGTAAAACACCACGGAATATGATGGCGCTGTAAAAGCAAAGCAAAAACAAACAAAAAAACAATCTGCCATCTATCAATGATACAAATACCTATATATGTCTAATCTATATTTGAACAATATGATAGCAAGAAATACCTTTTCTTCTCTTCTTACCCGTCATTGCCTCCTCAGATTCCCCGACATGCTGGATGTTGTGTTTACATTAACAGTGAGTGTATGTATATATAATTATATGTGCGGCTCTATATACTCAGTATATATATATATATATATATATATATATATATATATATATATATATATATATATATATATAGTCCTGAATGCTGCTGCCAGGATCATATTCCTCACCAACCGTTACACCGATGCCTCTACCTTGTGCCAGTCATTACACTGGCTACCCATCCACTCCAGAATCCAGTACAAAACTATTACCCTCATCCACAAAGCTCTCCATGGCTCAGCACCACCCTACATCTCCTCCCTGGCATCAGTCTACCACCCTACCCGTGCCCTCCGCTCCGCTAATGACCTCAGGTTAGCATCCTCAATAATCAGAACCTCCCACTCCCGTCTCCAAGACTTTACACGTGCTGCGCCGATTCTTTGGAATGCACTACCTAGGTTAATGCGATTAATCCCCCATCCCCACAGTTTTAAGCGTGCCCTAAAAACTCATTTGTTCAGACTGGCCTACCGCCTCAATGCATTAATGTAACGATCCCTGTGTGGCCTATTTATAATAAAAAAAAAAAAAAAATGTTCTCATTCACTTTATGCAGTTATTAGCCCTCTGTGTCTGTACTGCTACATACTTAGGCAGTTAACTGGTTCATGCAGCTTTACATGAACACCTGAGCCTTACACTATAGCTGGTCCGAATAACTAAAGCAATTGTTACCATCCACCTCTCGTGTCTCCCCTTTTCCTCATAGTCTGTAAGCTTGCGAGCAGGGCCCTCATTCCTCCTGGTATCTGTTTTGAACTGTATTTCTGTTATGCTGTAATGTCTATTGTCTGTGCAAGTCCCCTCTATAATTTGTAAAGCGCTGCGGAATATGTTGGCGCTATATAAATAAAAATTATTATTATTATTATTATTATTATATATTAGATGTATGGGTCAGCTTATACTCACGGCGGCTGCGCGTACGACCCGATGAGTCCATACAGCAGGATGAGACACAGAGCTCCGAGCCCCATGATGCTTCCTGGGGTATGTGCAGATGAGGACTGGCGGGGGACTTATAAAGATATTTTGTCTGCTCTCTCGCATTCTGATCCAATAGTAATATTAATCAGTAACAGAAGAGATTCAAGGATTTAGGTATGTAAACATTTGGCAGCCGGACAAATACAGGCAAGAGTATTACAAAATCACCGCTGCTGGGAAATGACACAACCCCAGTATAAGGGATCAGTGTACAATGCAGAGCGGGGGCAGAAAATAGGGGATTACAGAGGTGATTGCCTAACAGAGGAGCTCTGCTGAGAGCCTGCGCGTTATATAGTGACACCAGTACAGGACTATAGGGGTCACGATTAGGCTATATTCACACGCTGAGTTTTTGCAGCATTTTTTATGCACATTAGAAGCTGTTTTTTTACAGTATGAGATTTTAGAAGTCTGTTAGGGCTAGCAGAACGCACCGAGTAAAAATAGATGTTTATTATAAATGGTGCGTTCGCAGCCCGGGGTCCACCGTGCAGGAGGAACCTGCTGCTAGTGAATGGCGGCACTGTTTGGAGGTATAGACTAGCTCTGTTACCTCACAGAGCAGCCGCGAGAGGAAAGCACTGCGCCCTGTTAGCCTCACAGGAGCACAAGCTTACTGCCGCACTGAAACCAGTCAGTGGTTATGCACACAAGCAATCTCCTCACCGGAGGTGCCGGTATTCTAGGGGCTTATTTCAGCCAGGTCCCTGAATCACGTTCACACAATCTCCTCGCCGGAGGTGCCAGCATTCTAGGGGCTTATTTCAGCCGGGTCCCTGAACACATACAGTACATGCATAACCACACTGGCGCAAAGCACATATTAGAATTGATACTAGCGCATGGCCGTGCGGCCATGAGAGCCTAAAATAGTTGCAGCACGTTTAAGACCTTTCAAAGAAGGACCAATGGAGTTGCTGCAGTACCTGAGCATGTGACCCCAGATCTCCACTGAGAGATCTTGCCCTGGGCATTCTCAGAGTGCAAAGCAGGACTTAGTCCTAGCACCTACAAGGACCTTCCAAGAAGGACCAATGACCTAGCTGCATCTGATCATGTGACCCTCGATCTCCACTGAGAGATCTTATTCTGGGTATGCTCAGAACATGAAAAGCAGGACTTTGTCCCAGAAGCGTCTGCTCGCCGCTGCCCAGCACTGACTTCAATGGCAGAAGCAGGAAATGCAGCAGTAACTCTTAGCACAGAGTCAGAATGAGTGAGATGCTGGGATCGACATCTCCGCTGAGCAGGCTCCACTGTGGCAGGAGAAGAATGGGAGACCGCAGCCCGAGATTCCCCCTGTGCTGAGGCAGGAACTCGACCCCTAACATTACCCCCTCTCAGGGCCCCCCTCCTTGGGCCTCGCTACGTTCGAAGGCACCAATGAGCTGCAGAGCCCCAATGTGCTCAGCAGGCTCCCAGGATCTATCCTCAGGGCCGTAACCCTTCCAGTCCACCAAATTAAATTTTTTGCCACGTACCACCTTGCACCCCAAAATAGCGTTTACCTCGAAATCGTCCGTAGACGAACGCGATGTCCCAGCAGATGACTCAGAAAACCGGGACATGTATACGGGCTTAAGGAGGGACACATGAAAGGTGTCGGTGATACCAAGGCGTGGAGGAAGGGCTAGACGGTAGACCACAGGATTAACCTGTTCAAGGACCTTGAAGGGACCCAAGTAGTGAGGTGCAAACTTAGTGGACTCTACATGCAGCCTGATGTTACGGGTGGAGAGCCACACTAAATCGCCAGGAGCAAAGGTCGGGGCAGGGCGCCGATGTGCATCGGCGGAGGACCTCATTCTCTCCTTGGAGGCCCGAATGGCATCCTGAGTGCAGTCCCAAATGTCCCGTGCCTCCACAGCCCAGTCTGCCACCCTGGAGTCAGCAGAGGACGCGGGCATAGGCACAGGAACCCGCGGATGCTGGCCGTAATTAAGGAGGAAAGGAGTCTGACCGGTGGAGTCGGCTACAGCATTGTTAAGGGCGAACTCTGCCCATGGTAATAAAGATGCCCAGTCATCCTGCCTGGCAGAAACAAAATGTCGTAAATATGTGACCAGAGTCTGATTGGCCCTCTCTACCAACCCATTCGTCTTGGGATGATATGCTGAAGAGAGATTTAACTCAATGCTGAGAAGATGACAAAGCTCTCTCCAGAACCGAGACGCAAACTGGGGACCCCGGTCACTGACAATTTTGTCTGGCATGCCGTGTAGGCGAAAGATGTGTCTTATGAACAACGCTGCCAAGGCCCGTGCAGAAGGTAACCGTGGAAGCGGCACCAAATGCACCATTTTTGAGAAATTATCGGTAATAACCCAAATGATGGTACAGCCGCGAGACTTGGGCAAACCCACTACAAAGTCCATCCCGACCATCTCCCAGGGCCTGTGTGCCACCGGCAAGGGATAGAGTAACCCAGCCGGCCGTTGTCGAGGAGACTTATTTTTGGCGCATGAGACACACACCAGAACGTAATCTCTGACATCTCGGAGCATATGCGGCCACCAGTACGTCCTCGCCAGCAGCTCAGATGTCCTTTTTGTCCCAAAGTGTCCACCCATCCTGGAGGAATGAGCCCAAGAGAGAACCTCCGGTCGCAAATTTATGGGCACAAAAGTCTTGCCCGGAGGCACAGACTCAAGCGACACCAGAGCCACGGTTCTCGGCCTCTCAGAAGGGACAATAAGCCAAGGCTCTTCTTCCTCCTCCTCAGATGACACAACAGAGCGAGAAAGGGCGTCAGCACGAAAGTTCTTCTCCCCAGCGAGATAATGGAGGGTGAAGTGGAATCGGGAGAAGAACAAGGACCATCTGGCCTGGCGAGAATTTAGCTGCTTGGCTGTCTGCAAATATAGCAAATTTTTGTGGTCTGTGAAGTCTTGAAAGGGAAAACGAGCCCCCTCCAAGAGATGTCTCCACTCTGAGAAAGCCAACTTCATCGCTAGCAACTCCCTGTCCCCGATGGAATAATTCCTCTCCGCTGGTGTGAAGGTCTTGGAGAAGAAGAAGCATGGATGCTTCCGACCTTGAGCATCCTTTTGGAAGAGGACTGCTCCAGCAACAACAGAAGAGTCATCCACCTCCATTATAAATGGCTTATCGACATCGGGACGATGTAGGATGGGAGCGCTAGCAAAATGAGACTTAATAGAAGAAAAGGCCCTGGAGACCTCTTCAGACCACATTTTGGGATTAGCTCCCTTCTTTGTGAGGGCTACCAAGGGAGCTACCAAAGTTGAGAAGTGGGGAATGAACTGGCGGTAATAATTAATGAACCCCATAAAGCGCTGCACCGCTTTAAGCGAATGGGGTTCTTGCCAGTCCATCACAGCCTGTGGTTTGGCAGGATCCATAGCCAATCCCTGGGCGGAGATGATATAGCCCAGGAAATGTAAAGACTCCTGCTCAAACACACACTTCTCCAACTAAAGAGAGTTTGCCCGTAAGAGGTCGAAGACTCTGCCAACATCTCTCCGGTGGGAGTCAATATCTGGAGAGAAGATGAGAATATCATCCAGATAGACTACGACCGAGGTGGAAAGCATATCCCGGAAGATGTCATTGACAAAGTCTTGGAAAACGGCTGGGGCATTACAGAGCCCGAAGGGCATCACCAGATAGTCATAGTGCCCATCTCTGGTGTTAAATGCCGTCTTCCAATCGTCCCCCTCACGGATGCGAACCAGGTTATAAGCTCCCCGCAGGTCTAATTTGGTAAATAACTTAGGTCCCCGTAGCCTATCAAAACGCTCAGAAATCAGGGCCAGCGGGTACTTATTCTTAATGGTGATGGTGATAAGACCCCTGTAATCTATGCACGGACATAATTCTCCATTCTTCTTCTGCACGAAGAAGAACCCTGCCCCTGCTGGTGACACTGACTTCCTAATGAACCCTCTTGCCAAATTCTCCTGGATGTATTGGGACATGGCCTCCATTTCTGGAAGAAAGAAGGGATAGACACGTCCCCGAAGAGGTTCTGCTCCAGGCAAGAGATCTATAGGACAGTCATAGGGACGGTGAGGCGGAAGGGTCTCCACAGCCTTTTTGGAGAAGACGTCTGCATAGGACTAATAATATTTGGGAAGAGAAGAGAGATCTGCGGGTATCTCAGTGGTGGAAACCTGAACGCACTCTTTCACACCTCTGCCCTTACAGGATTCACTCCAACCCAATATTCTCCCAGAGGTCCACTCAATATGTGGGGAGTGGAAACGGAGCCAGGGTATTCCCAGCAGAATCTCATCCATTCCCTCGGGAAGGACAAGAAGGGAAATAATTTCCTGGTGGGATGGGGACATGGCAACCATCACACATAACGATTTCTTTAACGATATCGTTGCTTTTTGTGACATAGAAACAATATCGTTAACGAAATCGTTATGTTTGACAGTGACCAACGATCAGGTCCCTGCTGGGAGATCGTTGGTCGCTGGGAATAATCAGGACCTTTTTTTTTGGTCGCTGATTACCCGCTGTCATCGCTGAATCGGCGTGTGTGATCCAGCGATGTGTTCACTGGTAACCAGGGTAAATATTGGGTTACTAAGTGCGGCCCTGCGCTTAGTAAGGCTAGTTTCACATTTGCGTTAAAAAACGCAGCGTTTTTAAGGCAAACGCATGTGGTGCAAAAAACGCATGTAAACGCGTGCAAACACTGCGTTTTTTAGCCGCGTGCGTTTTTGCATGTGGTAAAAAAAAATGCGGCGTTTTTGAAACGCATGATGAGAAGTGTGTGACAGATGCCAATCATCAAAATCAACTAGAAAACCCACTATAAACAGAAATAGCTAGGGTTAGGGTTAGGATCCCTAGTAACTAGTGTTGAGCGATACCGTCCGATACTTGAAAGTATCGGTATCGGATAGTATCGGCCGATACCCGAAAAATATCGGATATCGCCGATACCGATATCCGATACCAATACAAGTCAATGGGAAATCAAGTATCGGAATGTATCCTCATGGATCCCAGGGTCTGAAGGAGAGGAAACTCTCCTTCAGGCCCTGGGATCCATATTAAAGTGTAAAATAAAGAATTAAAATAAAAAATATTGTTATATTCACCTCTCCGGCGGCCCCTGGACATCAGCGGGAGGATCCGGCGTCCGGCACGGCTTCTTTCTTCAAAATGCGCGCCTTCAGGACCTGTGGAATGACGTCCCGGCTTCTGATTGGTCGCGTGCCGCCCATGTGACCGCCACGCGACCAATCAGAAGCCGCGACGTCATTCCTCAGGTCCTAGAAGGCGCTCATTCTAGGACTTTAGCTGAGGAATGACGTCGCGGCTTCTGATTGGTCGCGTGGCGGTCACATGGGCGGCACGCGACCAATCAGAAGCCGGGACGTCATTCCACAGGTCCTGAAGGCGCGCATTTTGAAGAAAGAAGCCGTGCCGGACGCCGGATCCTCCCGCTGATGTCCAGGGGCCGCCGGAGAGGTGAATATAACAATATTTTTTATTTTAATTCTTTATTTTACACTTCCGATACCGATACCCGATATCACAAAAATATCGGATCTCGGTATCGGAATTCCGATACCGCAAGTATCGGCCGATACCCGATACTTGCGGTATCGGAATGCTCAACACTACTAGTAACCCTAGGGATCTTAACCCTAACCCTAGGGATCTTAACCCTAACCCTAGGGATCCTAACCCAAAACCTAGGGATCCTAACCCTAAACCTAACCATAGGGATCCTAACCCTAACCCTAGGGATCCTAACCCTAACCCTAACCCTAGGGTTCCTAACCCTAACCCTAGGGAGGATCCTAACCCTAACCCTAACCCTTAGGGTTAGGGTTAGGACCCCTAGGGTTAGAGTTAGGGTTAGGGTTAGGGTTAGGATCCCTAGGGTTAGAGTTAGGGTTAGGGTTAGGTACCCTAGTGTTAGGGTTAGGGTTGGGGGATGGCTTATCGGTGTTAGGGCTAGCGGAATGCACCAAATAATAAGATAGATTAAGGTGCGTTCGCAGCCCGGGTCCACCATGCAGAGATGGAACCTGCTGCCAAGTAATGACGGACTAAATGGAGGTACAATGTGAATACACACACGGGTTAACTTCACCCTGTGTGAAGGAAGCTAACCCTGTTAAGTCACAGGGCCGCGATACCGCACACAAGAGCGCAAGCAAGGAGTCACCAAACTAAGTCCCAAGACTTGGGATCCGAGTCTGACTAGAATACTTGCGCTCGACACCGCTAAGGGGGTGTCAGCTTAACCTAAGTAATAATAACAGATGCACGAGAGTGCATGCAGTGCTGCACTGGCGGACGCCACTAACCACCCAGGCTTGGGTTAGGAAAGCACTGTGAAAGCGCACGGCGCCGCACTGGCAGTCACAGCAATTAGACGCTGTATGGTGTGTAACGTGCTGGTAGCTAAGTCGGGCGCTAGATAGCAATCACCCACCTTCCGCGAACAGTCATCCAATAGGGAGGGGATTTTAATGAACATCTTTCACTCACAACACACACACGTTTACAAATGTACACTAGTGCATGGCCGTGCGGTCATGCGCAGCTTATATAGCTGCAGCACATTCAGGACCTTCCAATAAAGGACCAATGGGAACCGCTGCAGCATCTGAGCATGTGACCCTCGATCTCCAATGGGAGATCTCACCCTGGGCATGCTCAGAAGGGAAAAAGCAGGACTCAGATCCCAAAAGCGTCTGCTCGCCGCTGCCCAGCACTGGCTTCAATGGCAGAAGCAGGCAAAGCAGCAGTAATCCTATGCACATAGTGAGACTGAGCAAGACTCAGGGACCGACATCTGCACTGAGCAGACTCCACTGCGGCTGGAGAAGAATGGGAGACCACAGCAGAGATGGTTCGAGATTCCCCCTGTGCAGAGGCTGGAACTCGACACCTAACAATCAGTGTGTATTCTTGTATTTTTCTATTGAAATGCATGCGTTTACATAGACAGCAATACGTTTTTTTGCGGCAAAAAAATGCCGCTAGAAATTACTACAGGTTGCATTTCCGCAACAAAACGCAAGCATAGAAATGACGCATGCGTCGGCAAAACGCGGCAAAACGCATGCAAAAAAAGCGTTTTTAATGTTAAGTATAGAAAAAAAATGCATGCGTTTTTTTGCGCTAAAACGCAGTGGCAAAAAACGCAAATGTGAAACCAGCCTAACCCGATGTTTACCCTGGTTACCCGGGGACTTCGGCATCGTTGGTCGCTGGAGAGTTGTCTGTGTGACAGCTCTCCAGCGACCACACAACGACTTACCAACGATCACGGCCAGGTCGTATCGCTGGTCGTGATCGTTGATAAATCACTAAGTGTAACGGTACCTTAACACACGCTTGTCTCTTTTTTTTCTGACTGATTTGGAAAGTAAGCATACTACCCAAGCCCAATTTCTTCCTGCAAGAAATGTGCAAGCCTCCAAATCGTAGAAAACCATATAGATCATGGAGCAATTAAGCAGCATATAGATCAAGAGAGTCAAACAATCACAATGTAAAAAAAAAAATACTTTATTTCAACAAAGATAAAATTCGACAAACAAGAACAAATGATAGTAAAAAGGGCACCTAAAACCATAGAGCACAGGAGGGGAGAACAGCTGCAGTACTAGGACACCATTGCATAAACACCTGTACCCAGTCTTAGTATTTAGACAAATCTCTTGTATATGTAGTCAGTAGGGTTGAGCGAAACGGGTCGGCCATTTTCAGAAGTCGCTGACTTTTGGCAAAGTCGGGTTTCATGAAACCCGACCCGACCCCTGTGTGGGGTCGGCCATGAGGTCGGCGATCCTCTGAATCTGGTATCGGAATTCTGATCCCGAGTTCCGATATGTTTGCAAGATCGGAAATCGGTATCGGAATCCATATTTAAGTGTAAAATAAAGAATTAAAATAAAAAATATTGCTATACTTACCCTCTGACGCGCCCTGGTACTAACCGGCAGCCTTCCTTCCTTAGAATCTGCGCGTGAAGGGCCTTAGATGACGTCGCGGCTTGTGATTTGTCGCGCGACCGCCCATGTGACCGCTCGCGCGACCAATCACAAACTGCGACGTCACCGAAGGTCCTTCAAGCGCTGATTCTTAGGAAGGAAGGCTGCCGGAAAGAAGCAGGGTGCATCCGAGGGTGAGTATATACCTAATAGGAATATTAGGTATATACCTAATATTAGGGTTAGGGTTGGGGTTAGGGTGTGGGTTGGGTCTAAAGTTAGGGTTGGGCTAAAGTTAGGGTTAGGGTTGGGGCTAAAGTTAGGGTTATGGTTGGGGCTAAAGTTAGGGTTAGGGTTGGGGCTAAAGTTAGGGTTAGTGTTGGGGCTAAAGTTAGGGTTAGGGCTAAAGTTAGGGTTTGGATTACATTTACGGTTGGGATTAAGGTTAGGGGTGTGGTTAGGGTTATGATTGGGATTAGGGTTAGGGATGTGTTTGGGTTAGGGTTTCAGTTAGAATTGGGGGGGTTTCCACTCTTTAGGCACATCAGGGGCTCTCCAAACGCAACATGGCATCCGATCTCAATTCCAGCCAATTCTGCATTGAAAAAGTAAAGCAATGCTCCTTCCATTCAGAGCTCTCCTGTGCACCCAAACAGGGGTTTACCCCAACATATAGGGTATCAGAGTACTCAGGACAAATTAGACAACAACTTTTGGGGTCCAATTTCTCCTGTTACCCTTGGGAAAATACAAAACGGGGGCTGTAAAATAATTTGTGTGGAAAAAAATGATTTTTTATTTTCACCGCTCTGCGTTATAAACTGTAGTGAAACACTTGGGAGTTCAAAGCTCTCACAACATATCTAGATAAGTTCCTTGGGGAGGTCTGGTATCCAATATGCGGTCACTTGTGGGGGGGTTTTACTGTTTAGGTACATCAGGGGCTCTGCAAATGCAATGTGACGCCTGCAGACCAATCCATCTAAGTCTGCATTCCAAACATTGCGCCTTCCCATCAGAGCTCTGCCATGCACCAAAACGGTGGTTCACCCCACATATAGGGTATCAGCGTTCTCTAGACAAATTGGACAACAAATTTTGGGGTCTAATTTCTCCTGTTACTCTTGGGAAAATACAAAACTGGGGGCTAAAATTTTTGTAAAAAAAAAAAGAATTTTTATTTTCACGGCTCTGCATGATAAACTGTAGTGAAACACTTGGAGGTTCAAAGTTTTCACAACACATCTTGATAAGTTACTTAGGGGGTCTTCTTTCCAAAATAATGTCACTTGTGGGTGGTTTCAATGTTTAGGCACAACAGTGGCTCTCCAAACACAACATGGCATTCCATCTCAATTCTAGTCAAGTTTGCATTGAAAAGTCAAATGGCGCTCCTTCCCTTCCGAGCTCTGGGGTATCAGCGTACTCAGGACAAATTGCAAAGCAACATTTGGTGTCCATTTTCTTCTGTTACCCTTGGGAAAATAAAAACTTGGGGGCGAAAAATCATTTTTGTGAAAAAATATGATTCATTATTTTTACGGCTCTATATTATAAACTTCTCTGAAGCACTTGGTGGGTCAAAGTGCTCACCACACATCTAGATAAGTTCCTTAGGGGGTCTAATTTCCAAAATGGTGTCACTTGCGGGGGTTTCAATGTTTAGGCACATCAGGGGCTCTCTAAACGCGATATGGCGTCCAATCTCATTCTAGTCAATTTTGCATTGAAAAGTCAAATGGTGCTCCTTCCCTTCCAAGCTCTGCAATGCGGCCAAACAGTGTTTTACCCCCACATATGGGGTATCAGCGTACTCAGGACAAATTGCACAACAACTTTTCGGGTCCAGTTAGTCCTGTTACCCTTGGTAAGATAAAATAAATTGGAGCTGAAGTAAATTTTTTGTGAAAAAAAGTAAAATGTTCATTTTTTTTAAGCATTCAAAAAATTCCTGTAAAACACCTGAAGGGTTAATAAACTTCTTGAATGTGGCTTTGAGCACCTTGAGATGTGCAGTTTTTAGAATGGTGTCACACTTGGGTATTTTCTATCATATAGGCCCCTCAAAGTGACTTCAAATGTGATATGGTCCCTAAAAAAAAATGGTGTTGTCAAAATGAGAAATTGTTGGTCAATTTTTAACCCTTATAACTCCCTAACACAAAAAATTGGGTTCCAAAATTTTGCTGATATAGAGGAGACATGTGGGAAATGTTACTTATTAAGTATTTTGTGTGACATATCTCTGAGATTTAAGGGCATAAAAATTCAAAGTTGGAAAATTGCGAAATTTTCAAAATTTTCGCCAAATTTCCATTTTTTTCACAAATAAACGCAGGTAATATCAAAGAAATTTTACCACTATCATGAAGTACAATATGTCACAATAAAACAGAGTTATAACCTCCTCCTACAATTAGATAAGAGAAGCAAATCAAACAAATAAATAAAAAATATTAGTGTTTGCCACTTTTATATTAAGAATTATCTGATATCATATGTCTATTAGTAGTAAAAAATATGTGCACCTTTAGGATAATTTGATAGTGAAATTGGAATCTGGTGTTTTCAATCAATGGGATGACAATTAGGTGTGAGTGGGCGACATGTTTCATTTTAAGAAGAGAGATCTTTCAAAGTCTGGTCTTTGATAGACAGGAAGCAACCTCCATCTGTGTTTGTGCTGTGTCCCACTTAATGATGTCTGATCCCATCCACCACAAAGGTTGTTTAATAGGTCATTGGAAGAAGAGAGGAGTGATAAATCCAGCAAAAGAACAAAGGAAGTATTTGTATGTAAACTGTATATACAGTGTGGTGTGCATACATAGTATCTATATAAATATAAAGTGTATATTGTGTGAGTATATACAGTGTATGTGTGTATATACAGTGTATAGTGTGTATGTGTGTATATATACAGTGCATAGTGTGTGTATATACAGTGTATAGTGTGCATGTGTGTATATACAGTGTATAGTGTGCATGTGTGTATATACAGTGTATAGTGTGCATGTGTGTATATACAGTATATAGTTTATATGTGTGTTTATATACAGTGTACTTACTTACAACTTACGATTTACAGCCAAAGCTAACAGACAATTCTCTATACTGCTCCTTCTAGACCTGTCCTCTGCGTTCGATACAGTTGACCACTGCCTCCTACTACAGATCCTCTCTTCCTTTGGGGTCAAAGACCTCGCCCTATCTTGGATCTCCTCTTACCTTACCAACCACACATTCAGCGTCTCCCACTCCCATACTACCTCTTCATCTCACCCCCTCTCTGTTGGAGTCCCTCAAGGCTCTGTTCTAGGACCCTTACTCTTCTCAATCTATACACTTGGCCTTGGACAACTCATAAGGTCCCATGGCTTCCAGTACCATCAATATGCTGATGATACTCAGTTCTACCTCTCTGGCCCAGATGTCACCTCTCTGCTCTCCAGAATCCCAGAGTGTCTATCAGCCATATCCTCCTTCTTCTCTCGCTTCCTCAAGCTCAATGTGGACAAATCTGAACTAATTATCTTTCCTCCATCTCGCACGTCTTCCCTACCTTATCTATCTATCAAAATAAATGAAATCACACTTTCCCCTGTCCCCAAAATCCAGTGCCTCAGAGTAACCCTTGACTCTGCCCTGTCCTTCAAACCGCACATCCAAGTTCTAGCCACCTCCTGTCGCCTCCAGCTCAAAAATATTTCCAACATCCATCCTTTCCTCAACCCTCACTCTACCAAAATGCTTGTGTATGCCCTAATCATCTCCCGCTTCGACTACTGCAACATCCTCCTCTGTGGCCTACCTTCTAACACTCTCGCACCCCTCCAGTCCATCCTTAACTCTGCTGCCCGACTAATTAATCTCTCTCCTCCCTACACTCCTGCTTCCCCTCTTTGCAAATCCCTTCACTGGCTCCCAATTTCCCAGCATATCCAGTTTAAACTACTAACACTGACCTACAAAGCCATCCATAACTTTTCTCCTCCGTATATTTCCACACTAATCTCTCAATATCTTCCCTCACGTAATCTCCGATCCTCCCAAGACCTCCTCCTCTCCTCCACACTTATTCGCTCCTCACCCAATCGCCTCCAAGACTTCTCCCGAATATCCCCCATCCTCTGGAATTCCATGCCTCAACACGTCCGGTTATCAACCACAATTGGATCCTTCAGAAGAAACCTAAAAGCCCACCTCTTCAAGGAAGCTTTCAGCCTGTAAATACCACACGGCCACCTCAACGCCATCGGAGCTCCTGCAACCCTCGACCTCCTGTCTTCTTCCCCATAATGCTGTAGAATGTAAGCCCGCAAGTGCAGGGTCCTCGCCCCTCTGTATCAGTCTGTCATTGTTAGTTTGTTTACTGTTAGTGATAATTGTATTTTGATGTAACCCCTTCTCATGTACAGCACCATGGAATTAATGGCGCTATATAAATAAATAATAATAATAAAAGTCTATAGTGTGTGTGTGTATATATACAGTGTATAGTGTGTATGTGTGTATATACGGTGTATAGTGTGTATGTATATACAGTGTATAGTGTGTGTGTATACAGTGTATAGTGTGTGTGTAAATACAGAGTATAGTGTGTATGTGTGTATATACGGTGTATAGTGTGTATGTATATACAGTGTATAGTGTGTGTGTATACAGTGTATAGTGTGTGTGTAAATACAGAGTATAGTGTGTATGTGTGTATATACGGTGTATAGTGTGTATGTACAGTGGGGCAAAAAAGTATTTAGTCAGTCAGCAATAGTGCAAGTTCCACCACTTAAAAAGATGAGAGGCGTCTGTAATTTACATCATAGGTAGACCTCAACTATGGGAGACAAACTGAGAAAAAAAATCCAGAAAATCACATTGTCTGTTTTTTTAGCAATTTATTTGCATATTATGGTGGAAAAGAAGTATTTGGTCAGAAACAAAATTTCATCTCAATACTTTGTAATATATCCTTTGTTGGCAATGACAGAGGTCAAACGTTTTCTGTAAGTTTTCACAAGGTTGCCACACACTGTTGTTGGTATGTTGGCCCATTCCTCCATGCAGATCTCCTCTACAGCAGTGATGTTTTTGGCTTTTCGCTTGGCAACACGGACTTTCAACTCCCTCCAAAGGTTTTCTACAGGGTTGAGATCTGGAGACTGGCTAGGCCACTCCAGGACCTTGAAATGCTTCTTACGAAGCCACTCCTTCGTTGCCCTGGCGATGTGCTTTGGATCATTGTCATGTTGAAAGACCCAGCCACGTTTCATCTTCAATGCCCTTGCTGATGGAAGGAGGTTTGCACTCAAAATCTCACGATACATGGCCCCATTCATTCTTTCATGTACCCGGATCAGTCGTCCTGGCCCCTTTGCAGAGAAACAGCCCCAAAGCATGATGTTTTCACCACCATGCTTTACAGTAGGTATGGTGTTTGATGGATGCAACTCAGTATTCTTTTTCCTGCAAACACAACAAGTTGTGTTTCTACCAAACAGTTCCAGTTTGGTTTCATCAGACCATAGGACATTCTCCCAAAACTCCTCTGGATCATCCAAATGCTCTCTAGCAAACTTCAGACGGGCCCGGACATGTACTGGCTTAAGCAGTGGGACACGTCTGGCACTGCAGGATCTGAGTCCATGGTGGCGTAGTGTGTTACTTATGGTAGGCCTTGTTACATTGGTCCCAGCTCTCTGCAGTTCATTCACTAGGTCCCCCCGCGTGGTTCTGGGATTTTTGCTCACCGTTCTTGTGATCATTCTGACCCCACGGGGTGGGATTTTGCGTGGAGCCCCAGATCGAGGGAGATTAGCAGTGGTCTTGTATGTCTTCCATTTTCTAATTATTGTTCCCACTGTTGATTTCTTCACTCCAAGCTGGTTGGCTATTGCAGATTCAGTCTTCCCAGCCTGGTGCAGGGCTACAATTTTGTTTCTGGTGTCCTTTGACAGCTCTTTGGTCTTCACCATAGTGGAGTTTGGAGTCAGACTGTTTGAGGGTGTGCACAGGGGTCTTTTTATACTGATAACAAGTTTAAACAGGTGCCATTACTACAGGTAATGAGTGGAGGAAAGAGGAGACTCTTAAAGAAGAAGTTACAGGTCTGTGAGAGCCAGAAATCTTGATTGTTTGTTTCTGACCAAATACTTATTTTCCACCATAATATGCAAATAAAATGTTAAAAAAAAAACAGACAATGTGATTTTCTGGATTTTTTTTCTCAGTTTGTCTCCCATAGTTGAGGTCTACCTATGATGTAAATTACAGACGCCTATCATCTTTTTAAGTGGTGGAACTTGCACTATTGCTGACTGACTAAATACTTTTTTGCCCCACTGTATATACAGTGTATAGTGTGTATGTGTGTTTATATACAGTGTATATTGAGTGTGTATATACAGTGTATAGTGTGTGTGTATACAGTGTATAGTGTGTGTGTAAATACAGAGTATAGTGTGTATGTGTGTTTATATACAGTGTATAGTGTGTATGAATGTGTATATACAGTGTATAATGTGTGTGTATACATAGTGTATAGTGTGTGTATACAGTGTATAGTGTATATGTGTGTATATACAGTGTATAGTGTGTGTGTATACAGTGTATAGTGTGTGTGTAAATACAGAGTATAGTGTGTATGTGTGTTTATATACAGTGTATAGTGTGTATGAATGTGTATATACAGTGTATAATGTGTGTGTATACATAGTGTATAGTGTGTGTATACAGTGTATAGTGTATATGTGTGTATATACAGTGTATAGTGTATATACAGTGTATAGTTTGTGTGTATATATAGTGTATAGTGTGTGTATATACAGTATGTGTGTGTATACACAGTGTATAGTGTGTATGAGTGTATATACAGTGTATAGTGTGTGTATATACAGTGTATAGTGTGTGTATATAAATTGTATAGTGTGTGTGTGTATACAGTGTATAGTGTGTGTATGTGTGTGTATACATGTATGTGTGTGTATATACAGTGTATAGTGTGTTTACAAGCAGTGGATATAAAAGTCTAAACACTCCTGTTAAAGTGATTGGTTTTTGCCATGTAAATTCTACAAAGAAAGATGATCTCAGAGCTTTTTGCTCCCTTATTGTCAATTATAATGTGTACATATTCATTGAAAAAAACTAAAACTTTTTCAACGTGACACATCTAGAATTTGCAATCTTTCCTACTCCTACTTTCAGTAGCTCCACATCTGTCGGATTGCGGGGGCATCTCCTAGGTACAGCGCCCTCTTTTGTCACCCACAGATTGTCACTTGAATTCAGTTCTGTACTCAGGTTGGGCAATTGCAGAACTCAGATATTCTTTTGGTGAAGCCATTCTTTCCATGATTTGAAGGGCAATAAGGGTTGTGATCGTGCTGAAAGTTGAAATTCCTCTTCAGGTGAAGGTTTTATTGCAAAATTGACTGGTATTTGGAAATGCTCATGATTATCTCCACTTTAACTTAAGACCCAGATACAGTTGACAAAAACACCCCCAAAGCATAATGCTGCATTGCATCCACCATGGTTCACTGTGGGTATGGTACTCTTTTGGTGAAGCGTAGTGAAAACTTACATGTTTTTGGCTGACTTGATGTAAGTTCTAGCAAAACATAACCAGGCTTGGAAGTTTTTGTTTGTAAAGAAAAGCTTCCTTCTTACCACCCTATCCCACAACCCATATGAAGAATACGGGAGATTGTTGCCACATGCAGTATACAACCAGTACTAGCTAGAAATTCCGGTAGCTCCTTTAATGTTAATTTAGGCCTCTTGGCAGCCTTCCAGGCCAATTTTCTTCTTGACGTTTCATCAATTTTTGAGCAGCCTTCCAGTTCTAGGTAACATCACTGTTGCGCCAAATTTAAGCCATTTCTTGATGACGTCTTCACAATGTCCATGGTTTATCGAACGCCTTGGAAAATTTTATACCCTTCTTCTAACTGATTACTTTCAGCAACAAATTTAATTTGCTGTCTTGTAAGTGGTTTATAGATCATGTATTTTGCTGTAACATGCAACTAAAAATATGTTAGAAAAATCTAGAACAAATGGAATCAGTATAAGTGATGGCAGCTGTGTAATGAATATTGTGTAGCATGAGTGTAAATGTGATTGGCTACTTCTAAACACAACCACATCCCCAATTATAATGGGTGTTCACGCATATGCACCCTCATTATTTTAGTTTTATTATTTTTATTATACTCTTTAATATTTTTTCAGTTTGTTTCTCAATGTATTTGTACAGATTAAAGGGGGCATTAATTTTGGATAAAGTACTGAAATGATTCTTGTTTGAACTGATATTGGTATGATTTTTTTACATGACCAAACTAGCACTGAAGGTCTTGATTAGGAGTGCACCTGTAGTGTTTTGCTAAGAATCGGGAAATGGGTCACGGGGTCATACTTAATCCGACCAGTGTGCGACGCAAGGATGGTTGATATACAACTTTGACAGGACCTATACTAATAATGCGCCTCAGAATTGGCCTCATTCCTATTGGCATATACAGTTGTGTGAAAATGTGTTTGCCCCCTTCCTGATTTCCTATTCTTTTGCATGTTGTCACACTTAAATATGTCAGATCATCAAACAATTGTAAATGTTAGACAAAGATAACACAAGGAATCAAAAAAATGCAGTTTATAAATAAAGGTCTTTATCATTAAGGGAAAAAGAAATCCAAACCTACAGGGCCCTGTCTGAAAAAGTGATGAAACCCTACATCCAATAACTGGATGGGCTGCTCTTAAGACCAACAACTGCATTCAAGCATTTGCGATAACTAGCAATGAGTCTTTTACAATGCACTGGAAAAATTTTGGCCCACTCATCTTTGCAGAATTGTTGTAATTCATCCACATTGGAGGGTAAAAAAGGAAATCGGGAAGGGACAAATACTTTTTCACACTCCTGTATACTCTGGTAGGACAACACACTCTAGCACCTCTCTTTGAAAAAACTATATAACTATTGGCATAGTTTGATATGTTGGAAATATTTGTTTGATTTTGCATAGTAAAGGAGATGGAGATTAAAAAACCCATATAAGGTCTTATCCAACACACTTAGTTCATATTAAAACAGGATATGCTAACTTGAGGCAGTAGAAAATGACGCATTTGAATGGGTGATCTGCTGCTGCAAATCACGGGTCACCCCCTCCCCCCTCCGTGGAGTTTTGCGGTGCTGCTGAAGATTGAAGAAGCCAAAGAGCTGCCAAGAGATATTATCAATGTGGTTCTTTTAGTTCCGTTTTGAAGTATATCACACTTCTTCTTCAGGAAGTAACCACTATTTTTTCCCCCTAAATCTTAGACCTCCATAGTTTCTTCATTGGAAATATATCCCATCATGGCGAAAGTGTTGGCACCCTTGAAATTGTTAAACCAAATGAAGTCTTCTAATTATTGCAATTACTAAAGTTTCTTTCCATTGTGAGCACTGGAAAAACTAAAAAAACAAAAGGCAAATTGGACACAATTTCACACGAATCCCCCAAAAATAGGCCGGACAACATTGTTGGCATCCTCAACTTAATATTTTGTTGCATACCCTTTGGAATAAACAACTGCAATCAATCGCTTCCTATAACATAGTAACATAGTAACATAGTTAGTAAGGCCGAAAAAAGACATTTGTCCATCCAGTTCAGCCTATATTCCATCATAATAAATCCCCAGATCTACGTCCTTCTACAGAACCTAATAATTGTATGATACAATATTGTTCTGCTCCAGGAAGACATCCAGGCCTCTTTTGAACCCCTCGACTGAGTTCGCCATCACCACCTCCTCAGGCAAGCAATTCCAGATTCTCACTGCCCTAACAGTAAAGAATCCTCTTCTATGTTGGTGGAAAAACCTTCTCTCCTCCAGACGCAAAGAATGCCCCCTTGTGCCCGTCACCTTCCTTGGTATAAACAGATCCTCAGCGAGATATTTGTATTGTCCCCTTATATACTTATACATGGTTATTAGATCGCCCCTCAGTCGTCTTTTTTCTAGACTAAATAATCCTAATTTCGCTAATCTATCTGGGTATGTCATCTATATAACGTGTCCAATAAAGGACATGCGAAATGAAAAGTTGGTGCTTATAGATGACGGACTCCTCGAAGTGTGCCATATAGGCATTAGCGTACGGGGGCGCGACGTTGGAACCCATGGCGGTCCCACGCACCTGGAGAAAGAACTGATCCTGGAAAAGGAAATGGTTATTAAACAGAATCAAAGTAAGAAGATCCACACATAGGTTTATCTGCTCAGAATCCAGACCGGCAGATGTCAGTAGATGGTGAACCGAATTGATACCCTCTACGTGGGGAATCGAGGTATATAAGTCCTTCATGTCCATAGTGACCAGAATCGTCTGAGGGGATATAGTGCCTATAGCATGAATTTTATTCAAAAAAGCCCCAGTATCCAAGAGGAACGATGGGGTATTCTGAATCAAAGGCGTGAGAATTTTTTCTAAAAAAATTGATAGGGGGACAGGATGGATTCGGTAGATGCCACTATCGGTCTGCCCGGAGGATTCTGCATGTTTTTGTGGACTTTGGGTAAAATACTTTGTCAGGAAGTCAATGGTTTTGAGGTCAAGGATCCCTATCGTGGAGTATTTTTGTAATACTGTCCCTATTTTAGCTTGAATGTCGCTAGTAGGATTTCTACTGAGTTTGGTATATATCGACTCGTCCTGTAACTGTCGCATAATCTCTGATAGGTACATGGATTTATCCATGACCACCAGGGCACCTCCTTTGTCTGCTGGCTTGATTATCAGACTGTCATCCTCCCTAAGGGACCTAAGGGCCTGTCTTTCGACAGGGGGCAGATTAGAAGGGAAGAATAATCTCCCTTTCTCGATGTCATCACGCATACCAAGGAAAGACTTATGTACAAAACTAATGAATGTCTCTACGGCATGTGATCCTTGTGGTGGACGGAAATGACTCTTACACCTCAGCCCTAACTGAGTAACAGATAGTGGGTTACTAGGAACAGATATGTCAGGAGGGGGAGGTGGTGTGGTGGAAAAGTATGCCTTTTGTCTCAGGAGGCGAAAAAAATGCTGCAAATCCATCTCTAATTGAAAAGTCTGACATCTATATGAGGGGCAGAAAGAGAGGCCTTTTTGTAACACACTTAGTTCAGCAATGCCCAGGGACCTAGAGGAAATATTAATCACCAGTGATTCCATACCATGGAGCATGTCACCCGCATCCTGTCCGTGTTGTCGTTTTTGTTGCCGCCCCCGCCTCGTTTTCTTTGAGGAAACCGGCGCCTTTGTCCTAAAAAAGGAGCCTGGCTGGTGGAAGGTACGTCCCGTTCCACATCGGATCCGGAGGTGGAGAAGTCTGTTGACGATCTTGGATTCCGTTGGGGTGGACGCCTTGTGGATGAGCTGTTGTGCCATCGATAGATTTGGTTTTGTTCGTAGTCGATGGTATCCCTGGAGAACTTGCTTCTTTTTCGGTTTTCAGTATCTCTCTTGTGTTGTTCCACTCGTGTCTGAATCTGTGCTTTGAGTGCGCTGAGCTCCTCAGGTGTCCCTGCTGAGGTTAGTTGTGCTTCAATATTCTGGATCTCTGCTGCGTTCGCCTCAATCTTCTTGTGTAGAAACTCCACCGTGAGGGTCATCAGGTCAAAAGAACATTTATTAAGAATTTGTATATACTTGGAACAATAATCAGTATTATCGTGGAATAGTGTGGGGCGTAAAGCTACCCTCAGCCCCCTGGGAATGCGCTTCACCCTTAGGTACTCGGATAGGGTGGCGCAATGCAGCTCGATGCTAACCTGGTGCCGGAGTGCTTTTTCTAGATCCCGACCACGTGTCTCGTGCGGTGGACTTTTAAGAAAATCGCATGAAAGAGTTGATTGTGCCAAAATATTGGAGGATTCCTCCGTGTTGTATGAGAACGTATCAGATGATGTAGCCATCTATGGCGTGCAATCAAGTAGAGGAAGTATAACTTGATTTTTTAAAAACTTGTGCACTGCCTAAGAATAAGTGGTGCTCAGGTAGGTTCCAACACCATAACCATATGTAATAAAACCTGGCACTCAACTTCTATGTCTGGAGAAATATTTTATTGTCAGCAACGAAATGTTACGGTCCCAAAAAACTGGACCTTCATCAGTCACTGAAAGTGTAAAATAAACAATGCACAAAATAACGTAAAAACTAAAAATTGAACAGAAATAAAGTATATACAGTAATAGACATCCAATGTATGACAAATATGGCAAATCAGTTACTAAAAGATACAACAACAGTATAGAACCGACCAATGTTGGCACAATACTACTCCGGATGGTAAGTGGTTAATCTATGAAAGGTGAGGAGGTGGTTACATACCGTGCTTGTGTAGCATTTTTTTATAAGAAATGTGCCCGTGTGGGCAGGCGATAGGTAGTTTCTGTAATGAAAGATTAAGTGTATGAGTGGTGGGCCAAAAGAGTAATGGTATAGAAGGGATGAAACATACCAGTATAAATGTAGGGAGATAATCCGTATGGCTGCATGGGCAGCATCCTATCAGAGTATATAACGCAGGGAGTTAGATGGAAAACATATACTTCCATGACCCCGTGAAGTGTGTGATATGTGTGATCACCTTACCGTGCAGGAATGGCAGTAACGACGCGGTGTCCACCGCTAGTCAGACGCCCTTAGCAGAGAGAGCGCCATAGACAGTCCTCGGTCTCAGCGGTCTATAAGCCACCGACCGGAAGTGGGCATGTCCGGCGCGCAATGCCGCGAGGCCCTGTACGTCACCACCAACATGGTGGTGCGTTCCAGGGGGCAGCATATGCGTGTCATGCTGGGAGGTGTGTCGCATAGATGGAGGTGTGTCCAGTTCGCAGCCGTCGGTCTAGGAAGGGATGTATCCCGCACGCACTGACACAGACATCGGTCCGGGACGCATCACAGATATGGTGGTGCGTACCAGGAAGCAATGCCAGGTATATGTCGCTGATAGGTGTGCTGGATAGGAGAAAGTGCTACCCTGCAAGAAGTGGCATGATAAAAATAAGACAACAAATGTCTAATCCCATATGGGCATAAATCTATGGCATGTCGGTAATGTAACGTGTGTGGGAACATGTAGTGAAGTACTGGTGATGCGTCACATATATGGATCAGGGAACACCTAAATGGAGAAAATATATATAACAAATACTGTGGAACTTAATTAGTGGGAGGACGTGCCGGAAGGCAATATTACGTTCACTTTTGCTGAGATAGTGCAGGTGAATAGAAGGTGAGCCGTCATGCTAAAGTGAGTGCCACATGGGAGGGTTCTGGATCCAAGAATCAATACAGGCGATTCTAAAATAACAAACAAAGGGAACAGTTAGCACACATATAACACAAGGTAAAATGACTAGGTAATAAATGGTATAGTTACTCAAATAAATGCCAACAAATCGTAGTCCCTATTTAGCCCTTTGGGTGTAAGGGTATCCAAGGTGTGTATCCAGAATGCCTCTCGCTTCTTCAGAAGCGCAATTCTATCACCCCCCCCGTCGTTGTGGTGGAATTGTATCGATCACTTGGTATCTCAATTGTGAAATGGTGTGACCATGAGTGGAGAAATGATGGGGAACTGGTAAAAGGAGATTGTTGCAGCGGATGGTAGATTTGTGCTTAGATATCCTATCTCGCACTGGTTGGGTTGTTTCCCCGATGTATAATAGGCCGCATGGGCATTTAATAAGATAAATTACGAACGATGATAGGCATGTGTAATAATTTTTGATCTCGAAGCTTTTACCTGTGTGTGGGTGTTGAAAAGTATTGCCTTTTTGCACATTCCCACATTGTGCACAGTGTAGACACGGGAATGTCCCCATTCCATTGCCTTGTCTGTACTTTGTCTTATCGCGGTCTCCTTGTCTGTGGCTTCCTTCCCTGCTGTGTCTTTCCTTGTGTTCTCTGTTTGTTTACGCTCCGCACTCTTGCGGCTCTGCCTGCTCTGTTCCTTTGTGGCTTGATCTCTACTCCGCACTCCTGCGGTTCTGCTCCATTCTGCTCCGCTCCCGTTGCTGCACTAATCTCTTGTTGCAGCTACTCTCCGCAATCCTTGTGGTTCCACTCTGCTTAGCTTCTGCAGAGATCTCTCTTGCTGCAGCTCCTCTGCGAGTTCCTTGCGGTTCTGCTCTGCTTAGCTTTTCTTTCTGCGCTATCTCTTGCTGCTCTTCCGCTCATATCTGCAGCCTTGCGGTTTTCTTCCTGTGTGAACAGGTCCCTACCTTTTCCTTCTTTCTCCTTTCTTTCTGGCTTGTTTACATTCCTACATCTCCTGTGTGAACAGGTCCCAACCTGTTTCTTCATACCTGATTCCTTTCTGCTTGTTTCCTTTCCTGCACCTCCTGTGTGAACAGGTCCCTATCTGTTCCTTCATATTTCATATCCATTCCTGCACCTCCAGTGTGAACAGGCCCCTACCTGTTCCTTCATATACCACATCAACCAGTCCTGTGTTTCCTGCCGTCCTAGCCAGTCCTGTGTTTCCTGCTGTCCTAGCCAGTCCTTTTTCCTGCCGTCCCTGTGTTGTCTGCCGTGTCTCTGCCAGCCCAGTGTTGTCTGCCGTGTCTCTGCCAGCCCTGTGTTCTCTGCCATGCCAGCCTACTCGTCAGAGTTCAAGCCGTGCTCTTCTGCCAGTCCTGCCTGATGCCCGCACCAATCTTGGTGTTCCTGTGTCCCAAGTGGGATCAGCAGCCACAGCCAGACACCACCCTGGAGTAGCACCTGGCAGCTGCCTGCTGCACAAGCCTGACCCCACCATCAGAGGCTCCAGTGAAAACCCAGGCAGCTGTCATAGTCACGCCCCTTCCAGGGTAGTCTGGTTTGTGGCACAGTGGGGCCACAAACCCCCCAAGCTCACGCCCACCAGTCAGGGCGTGAGCGTGACACATTTAAGGAAACCAGGATGGCTGAACACAGAACTTAAATACATGCTAAAAAGAAAGAAAGAAATGTTTATCAAATGGAAAGAGGGAGGAATATCTAAAGAAGAGCATAATGCTGTCTGCAGAACCTGCAGGGCACGAATCAGATTAGCTACAGCTGACAATGAATTAAGGCTTGCAAGAGACAGCAAAAGCAATACAAAAAGGTTTTAGGGATATGTAAAAAGTAAAAGAAAAGTCAAAGATGCTGTAGGATTTTTACAGGATGAAAATGATGAAATGGTAAGAAAGGATGTTCAGAAGGCCGAACTTTTAAATTCCTATTTTGCATCTGTTTTCTCTCAGAAAGGAAATGTAACATCAACTGATCTTCACTGTCCTATTAAAGGAATAGAAAAATCCAGGATATCTATAAACAGAAAGATAGTGAGGAAACACTTAGGTAACATAAATGAATTTAAGTCTCCAGGTCCAGCTGAATTACACTCCAGAGTACTGAAGGAGATAGCAGAAGAAATTTTTGAACCACTCTCCATAATCTTTGAAAATTCTTGTAGAACAGGAGAAGTCCCAGAAGACTGGAGAAGAGCAAATGTTGTTCCTATCTTCAAAAAGGGGTAGAAGGTGGACCCAGGGAACTATAGACCAGTTAGCCTGACCTCTATACAAGGAAAGATCTTTGAACAAATTATTAAACAACATGTATGTAAGTACCTGGATAAGAATGAAGTAATTAACCAGAGTCAGCATGGGTTTGTAACTAATAAGTCATGTCAGTGCAGCGCCCCAGGGTCCTGCTCATTACAGTAATATCGTTCTCCTCTAGGGGGAGTGATGTTACGTTTAGAGGCAATAAAGGAGATCTCTTTACCAGGTACCACAAGCATACAACACATTTCATACTCCAGTTCACCAGGGGAAGCTATGCTCCTATTAGGGCACTCTTCACACTTAGGTAAAACTGGTGGTCTGGAGAGGACGTTAGGCAGATGTTGGCTGAGCTTCGCTCAGGTAGTTGGTCCCTGACAGGGGTGGGATCCTGTCAGAGGCCTAGACAGAAGGTCACGGAGCTGCACCTGCCCCACGTGCGGCAGTTCCTAAGAAAGGACACGAACAGAGAACTGCATTGTAGAGAGTGAGAAGAAGTCATAGCAAAAGAGTGGAAACCAGAAGGAGTTCTGTCCTGCAAAGGCTGCCTCCTTCTGAGGTGCAGAATCCGGTAGCCGGAACACCGAGGGAGCAACAGTCATTTATGCCTTGCTCCAGAGACCGGCATGACAGCTAATTGCAAGTTACTTTTCCCCACAATACCCAGGAGGCCAGATGGCACCCACGAGAGGTCGGGGCATGCTAGAGTCCCTGTAAAAAGCCTCAGGCCATCAGTCATTTGGGTTTGTCCTATCCATCTGGGGGACAGAGAGAGACATAACATCTAGAACATCTACAACAGTTGTTTGGACCTTATGAGAGGCTCAGCAATAAGGGACTACAACACCCAGGCGCTAGAGGAAGGCTACTGATGTCCACCTGGATAAGGGGACTCTGGATTTGCCTCCAAACCGGCCGGACTCTGCCTGCCCTGTGATCTGGTGCTCTGGACTGTGGATGCTGAAGTCTACAGTAAAAAGGTAAAGAGACTGCAACCTTGTGTCCTCGTTCTTCACTGCGTCTTACACCATTCACCATCCACAATCTACACACTGGGAAGCCCTGGGGACATACTTCACCTGTGGGAAGGTATACCATCTAGCTGCTATAACATCACCCCAGCAGACCCCTTAAAGCAGCGTTGGTCACCCTGACCGAATATCACAGGTGGCATCACGAATAGTGTTGAGCGATACCATCCGATACTTGAAAGTATCGGTATCGGATAGTATTGGCTGATACCCGAAAAGTATCGGATATCGCCGATACCGATACCCGATACCAATACAAGTCAATGAGACACCAAGTATTGGAAGGTATCCTGATGGTTCAAAGGGTCTGAAGGAGAGGAAACTCTCCTTCAGGCCCTGGGATCCATATTAATGTGTAAAATAAAGAATTAAAATAAAAAATATTGATATAATTACCTCTCCGGAGGCCCCTGGACATCACCGCTGGTAACCGGCAGCCTTCTTTGCTTAAAATGAGCGCGTTTAGGACCTGAGAATGATGTTGTGGCTTCTGATTGGTCGCGTGCCGCTCATGTGACCACCACGCGACCAATCAGAAGCCGCGACGTCATTCTCAGGTCCTAAATTCCTAGAATGAGGAGTTTAGGACCTGAGAATGACGTCGCGGCTTCTGATTGGTCGCGTGGCGGTCACATGAGCGGCACGCAACCAATCAGAAGCCGTGACATCATGGAAGTCCCTAAACGCGCTCATTTTAAACAAAGAAGGCTGCCGGTTACCAGCGGTGATGTCCAGGGGCCTCCGGAGAGGTGAGTATATCAATATTTTTTATTTTAATTCTTTATTTTACTCATTAATATGGATCCGATACCGATTCCCGATACCACAAAAGTATCGGAACTCGGTATCGGAATTCCGATACCGCAAGTATCTGCCGACACCCGATACTTGCGGTATCGGAATGCTCAACACTAATCACGAACATTATCCCTTTAAAGACCTTTCATCTTTTAAACGGACGTCTCAGGGCCACGGACCGGGTCAGCCACCGTGACATTCCCCTTGAGAACCGAAGGACCCATTACCGAGTACCTCACTGCCCTTTGGGGGCGATCCATCTGACTAACTTAATTTCCTTCTATGACAGAAACACTGACAGGGTGGATCAGGGAAATGACTTCAGAAAAGCATTTGACAAAGTATCTCACACCATCCTTATTGAAAAAATGAATAAGTATGGATTTTACAAGACAACTGTTAGGTGGATTCATAACTGGCTTAGTGATCGGACCCAAAGAGTGGTCGTAAATGGCTGCACATCCAGTTGGAAGAATGTCTCAAGGGGGTACCACAGGGTTCTGTCCGGGGCCCTGTATTGTTCAACATCTTTATCAATTATTTAGATGAAGGAATTGAGGGTAAACTGATTAGATTTGCTGATGACACAAAGCTAGGAGGGATAGCTAATACTAGAGAAAAGAGAGAGAGGATTCAAAAAGATATAAATAAATTGGAGCAGTGGGCAGCAACTAACAGAATGTTTATTAACAAGGAAAAATGCAAAGTACCACATCTGGGCAATAAAAATGAAAAAAGCATAAACAAATAGGAGGAGTAGGGCTAAGCAACAGCACATGTGAAAAAGACTTGGGTATACTAATAGATCATAAACTGAACATGACATGAGTCAACAGTGTGATGCAGCAGCAAAAAAAAGCAAATGCAATTCTGGGATATATTAACAGAAGCATACAGTCTAGACCATGTGAAGTCATTATAGCCCTCTTCTCCCCTTTGGTCAGACCTCATCGGGAATACTGTGTCCTGTTTTGGGCACCACGTTTTAAAAAAGACATCAACAAACTGGAGTAATTTCAGAGAAGAGTGACCAGAATGGTGACCGGTCTGCAAACCATGTCTTATGAGGAACGGTTACAGGATTTGGGAATGTTTAGCTTGCAAAAAAGAAGACTAAGATGAGACTTAATAGCTGTCTACAAATTTCTCAAGGGCTGTCACATTGTAGAAGGATCATCTTTATTCTCATTTGCACAAGGAAAGACTAGAAGTAGTGGGATGAAGCTGAATGGGAGGAGACACAGATTAGATATTAGGCTACGTTCACATTTGCGTTGTGCGCTGCTGCGTCGGTGACGCAACGCACAACGCAAACAAGAACGCATGCAATACGCATAGTTTTGCAACGCATGCGTCCTTTTTTTGCCGGATTTTGGACGAAAAAAAAATGCATCTTGCTGCGTCCTGCCCTAACGCTTGCGGCAAAAAAGACGCATGTATCACAAAACGCATGCAAACACATGTCCATGCGCCCCCATGTTAAATATAGGGGCGCATGGCGCATGCGTCGCCGCGGCTGCGCCCGACGCAGCCCTGCAGAACGCAAATGTGAACGTAACCTTAGAAAAAACTTTTTGACAGTTAGGGTGATCAATGAGGGGAACAGGCTGCCACGAGCGGGAATTCTTAAATATAGTAAAAAGTAAAAACAAAATAAAAATATGAAAAAACACTAAAGTTCTAATGACACTTATTTGGTATCGCTGCATTTGTAAAAGTGAAGATGTATGAAAATATAAAGTAAATGAATCCAAGTGTTAAATGGAGTATTGGAAAAAAAATTAAAAACACGTTTTATTGGCAGCCGTAACATTGCAATAAAATGCAAGAAGAGGAGATAAAAGCATCTTATCCATAAAAAAATTGATATCAGTAAAAATATTAGTTCAAGGTGCAAAAAAATAAGCCCCCAAAACATCCCAAAAAATGAAAAAGCAATGGGTCTTGTAAAATGTTGACAAAGACAGAAAAATTGCCATTTTTTTGCAACTTCACAACAGTTGGATTTTTCCCCTTTTTCCAGTACACTTTATGGTGAAATGAATGATGTCATTTAAATGGACAACTCATTCCGTAAAATACAAGCCCTCATATGGCTAAATTGAAAGGGAAATAAAAGTTATGGTGTAAAGGGGTTAATTTTTTTCAATTTATATTTGTATCTCTACGCTAGTGGGCTTTGAAGCTCTATCTTCAATGTAGTAAAGGTGTGCATACCTGCCCTCTATTTCATTCATGTGTGCTTCTGCTTTTTGGCTTTGCCCACAGCTGTGTAAAACATACTGTTCAATCGCGAGACGCAATTTGTCTGTCCGGTGCAAAATTTGTCACCACAATGAGGATGACGCAAGGGGCGTCATCCACGTCAAGGACAGCAAGCAGCAGCCAGGTCTTTGTAGAGGATCCAAGCCACACACATCGGACTGGACGGACCTTATTAGCATACAGCACATGAAAAATCAATAAGCATTTTCTGAAAAAGCAATGGGTCTTGTAAAATGTTGACAAAGACAGAAAAATTGCCATTTTTTTGCAACTTCACAACAGTTGGATTTTTCCCCTTTTTCCAGTACACTTTATGGTGAAATGAATGATGTCATTTAAATGGACAACTCATTCCGTAAAATACAAGCCCTCATATGGCTAAATTGAAAGGGAAATAAAAGTTATGGTGTAAAGGGGTTAATTTTTTTCAATTTATATTTGTATCTCTACGCTAGTGGGCTTTGAAGCTCTATCTTCAATGTAGTAAAGGTGTGCATACCTGCCCTCTATTTCATTCATGTGTGCTTCTGCTTTTTGGCTTTGCCCACAGCTGTGTAAAACATACTGTTCAATCGCGAGACGCAATTTGTCTGTCCGGTGCAAAATTTGTCACCACAATGAGGATGACGCAAGGGGCGTCATCCACGTCAAGGACAGCAAGCAGCAGCCAGGTCTTTGTAGAGGATCCAAGCCACACACATCGGACTGGACGGACCTTATTAGCATACAGCACATGAAAAATCAATAAGCATTTTCTGGGCTCAAGAGGGGGAGTTAGGGGGTTATGTAAGGATTTAGAGAATGCAGTGAAAATGCTGAGTAAGATAATATTTTTAGATGCTATGTGACAAAACTGGTAACAGGTTCTCTAAAAATCAGTTAATTTTGCCTGCTTTGATGAATTTGTGAGTACAGATCACCGTAAAAACACAAATCTATCAATGAGTGTATGTAAAAAAGGAATAGCAAGGATTAAAATTTATAAAGCAATAATCCCTGGCTAGATGCATGTAATATGCTATCCCTACTGCCACACCTCACCCTAGACAAATTGCAGATAAGAGCAGTATTATTTTTGAATATAGGGGGGTTTTGAACCGACTCTGAAAATATTTTTTCGTGTACCTGGCAGCAACAAGCTCTGGAGAAACGCAAGCAACACTGCCAGCTTTGATGAATTTCTGAGTATAGATCACCATAAAAACCTGAATCTGTCATTAAGTGTATGGAAGAAGGCAGCAGTAAGGATAATCATTTCTAAAGCAAAGATCCCTGACTAGTTGGCTGTTATACACTATCCCTACTGCCACATATCACCCTAGATGAATTGCATATAAGAGCGGTATTAATACCGAATAAAATCTATTTGAATTAGCCCTGAAAAAAAGGATTAGTTTAACATGGCAGAATCAAGGACTGTTATTTCATCAACCCTGCTGGGGAGTATAGTGCAAGCGCATTGCATCCTGCTTAAAAAAATTGCAGGATAAATATTGCAGGAAAATTTGCACATCTCAGATGGACTTGTTACACTGCAGTATCAATATAGCAATGCTACTTCTGTTGTGAATTCTGTGGCAGAGCTCCCTCCTGTGGTCACAAGTGGTACTTCGGCTGATTCTCTCTGTGAGCTTCCGTTGGTGGAGGAAAGTGGTACTGCGGCTTCTGAGTTTCCCTCCTCAGGTGATGTGGTGAAGTCGTTAGGTGCTGCTCTATTTAACTCCACCTAGTGCTTTGATCCTGGCCTCCAGTCAATGTTCTAGTATTGGACCTGTTTCCTCCTGGATCGTTCCTGTGGCCTGCTGCTCTGCATAGCTAAGTTCTTCTTTGCTATTTTGTTTGCTGTTTTTTTCTGTCCAGCTTGTATATTTGTTTTTTCCTGCTTGCTGGAAGCTCTGGGACGCAGAGGGTGTACCTCCGTGCCGTTAGTTCGGTACGGAGGGTCTTTTTGCCCCCTTTGCGTGGTTTTTGTAGGGTTTTGTGTTGACCGCAAAGTTACCTTTCCTATCCTCGCTCTGTTCAGAAAGTCGGGCCTCACTTTGCTAAATCTATTTCATCTCTACGTTTGTCTTTTCATCTTAACTCACAGTCATTATATGTGGGGGCTGCCTTTTCCTTTGGGGTATTTCTCTGAGGCAAGGTAGGCTTATTTTCTATCTTCAGGCTAGCTAGTTTCTCAGGCTGTGCCGAGTTGCATAGGGAGCGTTAGGCGCAATCCACGGCTGCCTCTAGTGTGGTTGGAGAGGATTAGGGATTGCGGTCAGCAGAGTTCCCACGTCTCAGAGCTCGTTCTATGTTTTTGGGTTATTGTCAGGTCACTGTATGTGCTCTGACCTCTATTTCCATTGTGGTACTGAATTACCTTATCATAACAGTACTGGAGGCCACAAGTACTAATGATTCTCAATAGAGGGAAAAAAGAAGTTCTGAGACCATTTTTTTTTCTCTGCACTGTGTTTTGCCTTTTTTTTCCCCTAGACATTTGGGTGGTTCAGGACACAGGTGTAGCAATGGACATTAAAGGTCTGTCTTCATGTGTGGATCAGCTCACAGCAAGAGTACAAAATATTCAAGACTTTGAGGTTCAGAATTCTATGTTAGAACCGAGAATTCCTATTCCTGATTTGTTTTTTGGAGATAGAACTAAATTTCTGAGTTTCAAAAATAATTGTAAACTATTTCTGGCTTTGAAACCTCGCTCCTCTGGTGACCCAGTTCAACAAGTTAGGATCATTATTTCTTTATTACGTGGAGACCCTCAGGACTGGGCATTTCCTCTTGCATCAGGAGATCCTGCATTAAGTAATATCGATGCGTTTTTCCTGGCGCTCGGATTGCTGTACGATGAACCTAATTCAGTGGATCAGGCAGAGAAAAATTTGCTGGCTCTGTGTCAGGGTCAGGATGAGATAGAGGTATATTGTCAGAAATTTAGAAAGTGGTCCATACTCACTCAATGGAATGAAGGTGCGCTCGCAGCTATTTTCAGAAAGGGTCTCTCTGAAGCCCTTAAAAATTTCATGGTGGGATTTCCTATGCCTGCTGGTCTGAATGAGTCTATGTCTTTGGCCATTCAGATCGGTCGACGCTTGCGTGAGCGTAAATCTGTGCACCATTTGGCGGTATTACCTGAGCTTAAACCTGAGCCTATGCAGTGCGATAGGACTTTGACCAGAGATGAACGGCAAGAACACAGACTGTCATGATCCCAATGGCAGGGGATCACAAAAGGACAAGCACAAAAAACAAAACAAGCTCTAGGGTGATGGAAACTGAGCTGACCGCGATCCTGAACCTAAACACACAACTAGCTGTAGCCGGGGAACGTGCCTACGATGATTCCTAGACGTCTCGCACCAGCCGAAGGACTAACTTCCCCTATCAGAAGAAACACAGACCTCTCTTGCATCCAGAGAAACACCCCACAGAAATAGCAGCCCCCCACATGTAATGACGATGAAATGAGAGGAAAGCACATACGTAGTTATGAAAACAGATTCAGCAAAATGAGGCCCGCTAAAGCTAGATAGCAGAGGATACAAAAGTGAACTGCGCGGTCAGCGAAAAACCCTACAGAAAACCATCCTGAAATTACTTGAACTCATGTGCCAACTCATGGAACATGAGGAGTAATATCAGCCCACTAGAGCAACCAGCAAAAAGGAATCACATATCTGCAAGCTGGACTAAGACAAAAATTAAGCAAAACGTGGAACAGGAAAATCAAAAACTTAGCTTGTCCTGAAGATTACAGAAGCGGGAAGCAGAGGTAACAAGACACACTGATTACATTGATAGCCGGCGAGGAAATGACAAGAAAGCCAGGTTAAATACGAAACTCCCATATCCTGATAGAACAGGTGGACACCAGAGACCGCAGAAAACACAAGTCACCCAGTACCATCTGTAACCACCAGAGGGAGCCCAAAAACAGAATCCACAACAGTACCCCCCCCTTGAGGAGGGGTCACCGAACCCTCACGAGAACCACCAGGGCGACCAGGATGAGCCCTATGAAATGCACGGACCAAATCAGCAGCATGAACATCAGAGGCAACCACCCAAGAATTATCCTCCTGACCATAACCCTTCCACTTGACCAAATATTGGAGATTCCGTCTGGAAACACGAGAATCCAAGATCTTCTCCACAACATACTCCAATTCTCCCTCCACCAGCACCGGAGCAGGAGGTTCAAGCGAAGGAACAACAGGTACCTCATACTTCCGCAACAACGACCGATGGAACACATTATGAATAGCAAACGATGCCGGGAGATCCAAACGAAACGACACAGGGTTAAGAATTTCCAAGATCCTATAGGGACCGATGAACCGAGGCTTGAACTTAGGAGAAGAGACCTTCATAGGAAAAAAACGAGAAGACAACCACACCAAGTCCCCAACACGAAGTCGAGGACCCACGCGGCGACGGCGATTAGCAAACTGCTGAGCCCTCTCCTGGGACAACTTCAAATTGTCCACCACATGACTCCAAATCTGATGCAACCTATCCACCACATGTCCACTCCAGGACAATCAGAAGGCTCCACCTGACCAGAGGAAAAACGAGGATGAAACCCCGAATTACAAAAGAAAGGAGAAACCAAGGTAGCAGAACTAGCCCGATTATTAAGGGCAAATTCGGCAAGCGGCAAAAAGGTAACCCAGTCATCTTGATCAGCAGAAACAAAACACCTTAAATAAGTTTCCAAGGTCTGATTAGTTCGTTCCGTCTGGCCATTCGTCTGAGGATGGAATGCAGACGAAAAGGACAAATCATTGCCCATCTTAGCACAGAACGTCAGCCAAAATCTAGACACAAACTGGGATCCCCTGTCAGAAACGATGTTCTCCGGAATCCCATGCAAACGAACCACGTTCTGAAAAAACAGAGGGACCAACTCAGAGGAGGAAGGTAACTTAGGCAAGGGTACCAGATGAACCATCTTAGAAAAGCGGTCACACACAACCCAGATGACGGACATTTTTTGAGAGACAGGGAGATCCGAAATAAAGTCCATGGAAATGTGCGTCCAAGGCCTCTTGGGGATAGGCAAAGGTGACAACAATCCACTGGCGCGAGAACAGCAAGGCTTAGCCCGAGCGCAAACTTCACAAGACTGCACAAAAGAACGCACATCCCTCGACAAGGAAGGCCACCAAAAAGACCTGGCCACCAAGTCTCTAGTACCAAATATTCCAGGATGACCTGCCAACGCAGAAGAATGGACCTCGGAGATGACTCTACTGGTCCAATTATCCGGAACAAACAGTCTTTCAGGCGGACAACGATCAGGTTTATCCGCCTGAAACTCCTACAAAGCACGTCGCAAGTCTGGGGAGCCAGCCGACAAAATCACCTCATCCCTAAGGATACCAGTGGGCTCAGAATTTCCAGGGGATTCAGGCACAAAACTCCTAGAAAGAGCATCAGCCTTCACATTCTTTGAACCTGGCAGGTATGAAACCACAAAATCGAAACGGGAGAAAAACAGTGACCAACGAGCCTGTCTAGGATTCAGACGCTTGGCAGACTCAAGGTAAATCAGATTTTTGTGATCAGTCAAGACCACCACACGATGTCTAGCACCCTCAAGCCAATGACGCCACTCCTCAAATGCCCACTTCATGGCCAAAAGCTCCCGATTACCAACATCATAATTCCGCTCAGTGGGCGAAAACTTTCTAGAAAAGAACGCACATGGCTTCATCACTGAGCAATCGGAGCTTCTCTGCGACAAAACCGCCCCCACTCCAATCTCGGAAGCATCAACCTCAACCTGAAAAGGAACGAAACATCTGGCTGACGCAACACAGGAGCAGAAGAAAACCGGCGCTTAAGTTCCTGAAAGGCCTCCACAGCCGCAGGAGACCAATCAGCAACATCAGCACCCTTCTTAGTCAAATCCGTCAAAGGCTTAACAACACTAGAAAAATTAGTTATGAAACGACGATAAAAATTAGCAAAGCCCAAGAACTTCTGTAGACTCTTAAGAGATGTAGGCTGCGTCCAGTCACAAATAGCCTGAACCTTGACGGGATCCATCTCAATAGTAGAAGGGGAAAAAATATACCCCAAAAAAGAAATCTTCTGGACTCCAAATAGACACTTTGAACCTTTTACAAACAAAGAATTGGCCCGCAGGACCTGAAACACCTTCTGTTAGGAGTCGAGTTTCCTCTGCTGCACAGGGGGAATCTCGATCCGTGTCTGCTGCGGTCTCCCATTCGGTATCGGCCGCAGTGGGCTCTGCTCAGCGGAGACGTCGCTCCCAGCGTCTCGCTGGGGCTGATTCGGTGCATAGGGTCACTACTGCCTTTTCTGGCTTTCCTATGGTACCCTGCACTGATCTGCGGCGAGCGAGCCTCTCTGGGACTAAGTCCTTGTTTACTCACACTGAGCATGCCCAGGGCAGGGTCTCCCATTGGAGGTCGAGGGCCACATGTTCGGTCACATGCTCAGGTGCTGCAGTACATTCCATTGGTCCTTCTGGAAGGTCCTGAAAGGGCAAAACATGCTCAGGTACTGCAGCACTTTCCATTGGTCCTTCTGGAAGGTCCTGAAAGGGCAAAAACTTCAGTAGCAGCTTCCTGTGCTGCAACTATATAAACTGCGCATGACCGCACGGCCATGCGCTAGTATCGTCTGTTGCTATATGCTTTGCGCCAATGTAGTTATGTGTTTGTATGTGTTCAGGGACCCGGCTGAAATAAGCCCCTAGAATGCTGGCACCTCCGGCGAGGAGATTGTGTATAAGTGTGTTCAGGGACCCGGCTGAAATAAGCCCCTAGAATGCTGGCTCCTCCGGCGAGGAGATTGAGTATGCATGCATGACCACTCACTGCTCACATCTGGGTAATTGGCCTGTGCCTCTGTGAAAGTCTAACAGGGCACAGAGCTCACCTCTCGCGGTTACTCTGTGAAGCTAACAGAGTTAGTATATACCGCCATATAGAGCCGCCATTATTTAGCAGCAGGTACTTTCCTGCACGGTGGATTCCGGGTTGCGAACGCACCAATTCCTTTTAATAAACAATATATTTGGTGTGTTCCGCCAACCCTAACACCTTCCTGACCTGCTGAACATGGGACTCCCAGTCATCAGAAAAAACCAAAACATCATCCAAATACACAATCATAAATTTATCCAGATATTCACGGAAAATATCGTGCATAAAGGACTGGAAGACAGAAGGAGCATTAGAAAGTCCAAAAGGCATCACCAAATACTCAAAATGGCCCTCAGGCGTATTAAATGCGGTTTTCCACTCATCACCCTGCTTTATCCGCACAAGATTATACGCACCCCGAAGATCAATCTTAGTGAACCATTTAGCCCCCTTAATGCGAGCGAACAAATCAGTCAACAATGGCAAAGGATACTGATATTTGACTGTAATCTTATTCAAAAGACGGTAATCTATACAAGGCCATCTTTTTTGGCCACGAAAAAAAAACCTGCTCCCAAAGGGGACGAAGATGGACGGATATGTCCCTTTTCCAAGGACTCCTTAACATAATCCCGCATAGCAGTATGCTCTGGCACTGACAGATTGAACAAACGTCCTTTAGGAAATTTACTGCCAGGAATCAAATCTATAGCACAATCGCAATCCCTGTGAGGAGGAAGCGAATTGAGCTTAGGCTCCTCAAAAACATCCCAATAATCAGACAAAAATACAGGAACCTCAGAAGGAGTAGATGAAGCGATAGAAATCGGAGGTGCATCATCATGAACCCCCTGACATCCCCAGCTTAACACAGACATCGTTTTCCAGTCCAAGACTGGGTTATGAGTTTGTAACCATGGCAGACAAAGCACTAAGACATCATGTAAATTATACAGTACCAGGAAGCGAATCACCTCCTGATGAACGGGAGTCATACGCATGGTCACTTGTGTCCAGTACTGAGGTTTGTTCATAGCCAAAGGTGTAGAGTCAATTCCTTTCAAAGGAATAGGGACTTCCAGAGGCTCCAGACTAAACCCACAGCGGTTGGCAAATGACCAATCCATAAGACTCAGGGCAGCGCCTGAATCCACACAGGCATCGACGGAAATGGCTGATAATGAACAAATCAGAGTCACAGACAGAATGAACTTAGACTGTAAAGTACTAATGGCAACAGACTTATCAACCTTTTTTGTGCGTTTAGAGCATGCTGATATAACATGAGCTGAATCACCACAATAAAAACACAACCCATTTTTCCGCCTATAGTTTTGCCGTTCACTTCGGGACTGAATTCTATCACATTGCATTGTCTCAGGTGCCTGTTCAGAAGACACCGCCAAATGGTGCACAGGTTTGCGCTCCCGTAAACGCCGATCAATCTGAATAGCCATAGTCATAGACTCATTCAGACCTGTAGGCGCAGGGAACCCCACCATAACATCTTTAATGGCCTCAGAAAGGCCATCTCTGAATCTTGCAGCCAGGGCGCACTCATTCCACTGAGTAAAGCACTGACCATTTCCGAAATTTCTGACAATATATTTCTGCTTCATCTTGCCCCTGAGAGAGAGCCAATAAAGCTTCTTCAGCCTGAATCTCTAGGTTAGGTTCCTCATAGAGCAAACCCAATGCCAGAAAAAACGCATCCACATTGAGCAACGCAGGATCCCCTGGTGCCAATGCAAATGCCCAATTCTGAGGGTCACCCCGCAGGAAAGATATAACAATTTTGACTTGCTGAGCAGGGCCTCCAGAGGAGCGAGATTTCAAAGAAAGAAACAACTTGCAATTGTTCCTAAAATTCAGAAAACTAGATCTATCTCCAGAAAAAAACTCTGGGATAGGAATTCTAGGTTCAGACACAGGAGCATGTACAACAAAATCTTGTATATTTTGAACCTTAGTAGCAAGATTATTCAGGCTGGAAGCCAAACTCTGGACGTCCATGATAAACAGCTGGGATCAGAGCCATTCAAGGATTAAGAGGAGGTAAGACGCAGCCAGGCTGCAATTAAGGCTAGGCAGCAAACTCTGAGGGGAGAAAAAAAAAACAAAAAAAACTTCCTCAGACTGCTTTTCCTCCTACTTCAGCCAATACGATTACCACTTTTGGCCGGCTATACTGTCATGATCCCAATGGCAGGGGATCACAAAAGGACAAGCACAAAAAACAAAACAAGCTCTAGGGTGATGGAAACTGAGCTGACCGCGATCCTGAACCTAAACACACAACTAGCTGTAGCCGGGGAACGTGCCTACGATGATTCCTAGACGTCTCGCACCAGCCGAAGGACTAACTTCCCCTATCAGAAGAAACACAGACCTCTCTTGCCTCCAGAGAAACACCCCACAGAAATAGCAGCCCCCCACATGTAATGACGGTGAAATGAGAGGAAAGCACATACGTACTTATGAAAACAGATTCAGCAAAATGAGGCCCGCTAAAGCTAGATAGCAGAGGATACAAAAGTGAACTGCGCGGTCAGCGAAAAACCCTACAGAAAACCATCCTGAAATTACTTGAACTCATGTGCCAACTCATGGAACATGAGGAGTAATATCAGCCCACTAGAGCAACCAGCAAAAAGGAATCACATATCTGCAAGCTGGACTAAGACAAAAATTAAGCAAAACGTGGAACAGGAAAATCAAAAACTTAGCTTGTCCTGAAGATTACAGAAGCGGGAAGCAGAGGTAACAAGACACACTGATTACATTGATAGCCGGCGAGGAAATGACAAGAAAGCCAGGTTAAATAGGAAACTCCCATATCCTGATAGAACAGGTGGACACCAGAGACCGCAGAAAACACAAGTCACCCAGTACCATCTGTAACCACCAGAGGGAGCCCAAAAACAGAATCCACAACAACAGACGTCTGAATGGGCTGTGTTTCTACTGTGGTGATTCCACTCATGCTATCTCTGATTGTCCTAAGCGCACTAAGCGGTTCGCTAGGTCTGCCACCATTGGTACGGTACAGTCAAAATTTCTTCTGTCCGTTACCTTGATCTGCTCTTTGTCATCGTAATCTGTCATGGCATTTGTGGATTCAGGCGCTGCCCTGAATTTGATGGACTTGGAGTATGCTAGGCGTTGTGGGTTTTTCTTGGAGCCCTTGCAGTGTCCTATTCCATTGAGAGGAATAGATGCTACGCCTTTGGCCAAGAATAAGCCTCAGTACTGGACCCAGCTGACCATGTGCATGGCTCCTGCACATCAGGAGGTTATTCGCTTTCTGGTGTTGCATAATCTGCATGATGTGGTCGTGTTGGGGTTGCCATGGCTACAAGTCCATAATCCAGTATTAGATTGGAAATCCATGTCTGTGTCCAGCTGGGGTTGTCAGGGGGTACATGGTGATGTCCCATTTCTGACTATTTCATCATCCACCCCTTCTGAGGTTCCAGAGTTCTTGTCTGATTACCGGGATGTATTTGATGAGCCCAAGTCTGATACCCTACCTCCGCATAGGGATTGTGATTGTGCTATCAATTTGATTCCTGGTAGTAAATTCCCAAAAGGTCGACTGTTTAATTTATCTGTGCCTGAGCACGCCGCTATGCGGAGTTATGTGAAGGAGTCCTTGGAGAAGGGGCATATTCGCCCGTCATCGTCGCCATTAGGAGCAGGGTTCTTTTTTGTAGCCAAGAAGGATGGTTCGCTGAGACCTTGTATAGATTACCGCCTTCTAAATAAGATCACGGTTAAATTTCAGTACCCCTTGCCATTGTTATCTGATTTGTTTGCTCGGATTAAGGGGGCTAGTTGGTTCACCAAGATAGATCTTCGTGGTGCGTATAATCTGGTGCGTATTAAGCGAGGCGATAAATGGAAAACTGCATTTAATACGCCCGAGGGCCATTTTGAGTATCTAGTAATGCCATTCGGACTTGCCAATGCTCCATCAGTGTTTCAGTCCTTTATGCATGACATCTTCCAAGAGTACCTGGATAAATTCCTGATTGTGTACTTGGATGACATTTTGATCTTCTCGGATGATTGGGAGTCTCATGTGAAGCAGGTCAGAACGGTGTTTCAGGTCCTGCGTGCTAATTCTTTGTTTGTGAAGGAATCAAAGTGTCTCTTTGGTGTTCAGAAGGTTTAATTTTTGGGGTTCATCTTTTCCCCTTCTACTATCGAGATGGACCCTGTTAAGGTCCAAGCCATCCATGATTGGACTCAGCCGACATCTCTGAAAAGTCTGCAAAAGTTCCTGGGCTTTGCTAACTTTTATCGTCGCTTCATCTGCAATTTTTCTAGTATTGCTAAACCATTGACCGATTTGACCAAGAAGGGTGCTGATGTGGTCAATTGGTCTTCTGCTGCTGTGGAAGTTTTTCAAGAGTTGAAGCATCGTTTTTCTTCTGCCCCTGTGTTGTGTCAACCAGATGTTTCGCTTCCATTCCAGGTCGAGGTTGATGCTTCTGAGATTGGAGCAGGGGCTGTTTTGTCGCAGAGAAGTTCTGATTGCTCGGTGATGAAACCATGCGCCTTCTTTTCCAGGAAGTTTTCGCCTGCTGAGCGAAATTATGATGTGGGCAATTGAGAGTTGTTGGCCATGAAGTGGGCATTCGAGGAGTGGCGTCATTGGCTTGAAGGAGCTAAGCATCGCGTGGTGGTATTGACTGATCATAAGAACTTGACTTATCTCGAGTCTGCCAAGCGGTTGAATCCTAGACAGGCTCGTTGGTCACTGTTTTTTGCCCGTTTTGACTTTGTGATTTCGTACCTTCCGGGCTCTAAAAATGTGAAGGCGGATGCTCTGTCTAGGAGTTTTGTGCCCGACTCTCCGGGCTTATCTGAGCCGGCAGGTATCCTCAAAGAGGGAGTAATTGTGTCTGCCACCTCCCCTGATTTGCGGCGGGTGCTGCAAAAATTTCAGGCTAATAAACCTGATCGTTGCCCAGCGGAGAAACTGTTTGTCCCTGATAGGTGGACGAATAAAGTTATCTCTGAGGTTCATTGTTCGGTGTTGGCTGGTCATCCTGGAATCTTTGGTACCAGAGAGTTAGTGGCTAGATCCTTTTGGTGGCCATCTCTGTCGCGGGATGTGCGTTCTTTTGTGCAGTCCTGTGGGATTTGTGCTCGGGCTACGCCCTGCTGTTCTCGTGCCAGTGGGTTGCTTTTGCCCTTGCCGGTCCCGAAGAGGCCTTGGACACATATCTCTATGGATTTTATTTCGGATCTCCCCGTCTCTCAAAAGATGTCAGTCATTTGGGTGGTCTGTGATCGTTTCTCTAAGATGGTCCATTTGGTACCCTTGTCTAAATTACCTTCCTCCTCTGATTTGGTGCCATTGTTCTTCCAGCATGTGGTTCGTTTACATGGCATTCCAGAGAATATCGTTTCTGACAGAGGTTCCCAGTTTGTTTCGAGGTTTTGGCGAGCCTTTTGTGGTAGGATGGGCATTGACTTGTCTTTTTCCTCGGCTTTCCATCCTCAGACTAATGGCCAGACCGAACAAACCAATCAGACCTTGGAAACATATCTGAGATGCTTTGTTTCTGCTGATCAGGATGACTGGGTGTCCTTTTTGCCTTTGGCTGAGTTCGCCCTTAATAATCGGGCCAGCTCGGCTACCTTGGTTTCGCCGTTTTTCTGCAACTCTGGGTTCCATCCTCGTTTCTCTTCAGGGCAGGTTGAGTCTTCGGACTGTCCTGGTGTGGATACTGTGGTGGACAGGTTGCAGCAGATTTGGACTCATGTAGTGGACAATTAAACCTTGTCCCAGGAGAAGGCTCAACGTTTCGCTAATCGCAGACGCTGTGTGGGTCCCCGACTTCGTGTTGGGGATTTGGTTTGGTTATCTTCTCGTCATATTCCTATGAAGGTTTCCTCTCCTAAGTTTAAACCTCGTTTCATTGGTCCGTATAGGATTTCTGAAGTTCTTAATCCTGTGTCTTTTCGTCTGACCCTTCCAGATTCTTTTTCCATACATAACGTATTCCATAGGTCATTGTTGCGGAGATACGTGGCACCTATGGTTCCATCTGTTGATCCTCCTGCCCCGGTTTTGGTGGAGGGGGAGTTGGAGTATATTGTGGAGAAGATTTTGGATTCTCGTGTTTCAAGACGGAAACTCCAGTATCTGGTTAAGTGGAAGGATTATGCTCAGGAAGATAATTCCTGGGTCTTTGCCTCTGATGTTCATGCTCCCGATCTTGTTCGTGTCTTTCATATGGCTCATCCTGATCATCCTGGGGGCTCTGGTGAGGGTTCGGTGACCCCTCCCCAAGGGGGGGTACTGTTGTGAATTCTGTGGCAGAGCTCCCTCCTGTGGTCACAATGGTACTTCGGCTGATTCTCTCTGTGAGCTTCCGTTGGTGGAGGAAAGTGGTACTGCGGCTTCTGAGTTTCCCTCCTCAGGTGATGTGGTGAAGTCGTTAGGTGCTGCTCTATTTAACTCCACCTAGTGCTTTGATCCTGGCCTCCAGTCAATGTTCTAGTATTGGACCTGTTTCCTCCTGGATCGTTCCTGTGGCCTGCTGCTCTGCATAGCTAAGTTCTTCTTTGCTATTTTGTTTGCTGTTTTTTTCTGTCCAGCTTGTATATTTGTTTTTTCCTGCTTGCTGGAAGCTCTGGGACGCAGAGGGTGTACCTCTGTGCCGTTAGTTCGGTACGGAGGGTCTTTTTGCCCCCTTTGCGTGGTTTTTGTAGGGTTTTGTGTTGACCGCAAAGTTACCTTTCCTATCCTCGCTCTGTTCAGAAAGTCGGGCCTCACTTTGCTAAATCTATTTCATCTCTACGTTTGTCTTTTCATCTTAACTCACAGTCATTATATGTGGGGGCTGCCTTTTCCTTTGGGGTATTTCTCTGAGGCAAGGTAGGCTTATTTTCTATCTTCAGGCTAGCTAGTTTCTCAGGCTGTGCCGAGTTGCATAGGGAGCGTTAGGCGCAATCCACGGCTGCCTCTAGTGTGGTTGGAGAGGATTAGGGATTGCGGTCAGCAGAGTTCCCACGTCTCAGAGCTCGTTCTATGTTTTTGGGTTATTGTCAGGTCACTGTATGTGATCTGACCTCTATGTCCATTGTGGTACTGAATTACCTTATCATAACATACTTCTAACCAACTAAGTCTGGCTTTTTTATTTTGATGCACATCTGGAGCAGTATAAATGGTGTATATAATATTTCCCTGCTAAAAAAGTGCAGTATTAGTATCGCAGGCAAATTTGCCCACCTCAGATGGACTTGTTACACTGCCGTATCAATATAGCCAGGCTATTTGTAGCCAATCATGTCTGTGTTTTTTAATTTTGATGCACATCTGGAGCAGTATATATGGTGTATAATATTTCCTTGCTAAAAAAAGGTGCAGTATTAGTATAGCAGGAATATTTGCCCACCTTAGATAGACTTATTACACTGCAGCATCAATACAGCCAGGCTATTTGTAACCAAGCAAGTCTGGCTTTTTTATTTTGATGCACAACTGGCACAGTATAAATGGTGTATAATATTTCCCTGCTAAAAAATGCAGTATTAGTATTGCAGGACAATTTACTCACCTCAGATGGACTTAATACAGTGCAGGAGCAATATATGGATGCTATTTCTAACCAATCAAGTCTGGCTGTATGCTTTTGATGCACAACTAGCACAATATAAATGGCGTATAGTATTTTCCTGCTGAAATAAAAAAAAAAGCAGGATTACTATCACAGGAAAGTTGCCCACCTCAGATGGACTTGTTACACCGCAGGAGCAATATAGCAATGCTATTGATATCCCAAAAAGTCTGGTTTTACACTGCCGCAGTTTAAATGGAGTATAATATTTCCTTGCTCAGAACAATTTGCATTATTAATAATAAAAAGAATATTATTAGCCATTAGAAGGGCTCTTAGTATGAGCTGTAGCAGAAAGGAAGTGAAATTAACCCTATCCTGTCCAACACTATCGGCTATGAATTCCAGGCCACCTTGTTGACATCGGTGCTTGGCACTGAAGCTGCACTCTCATACTCAGCTCAGTGTCTCCTGGATTCTGGGCTGAGCAATGGCATTTTTTGTCACCCCTCAGCAATGCTCCATATGTAGCTAAGTTGGACTCTTTGTGGGACGTAAGAATTATCAGTGGACATGTGAGGATTTATTTGCTTTTTTACTTTTATTTGAATGTTAATAAATGGGTAAAAGAGGGTTAGGAGTGTGTGTTTTTTTTTAAATAAAGGACCTTGCTCTGTGTGTGTTTATTTACTTAAATTCACTGGGTTTGAAATGGGGCGTTTTATAGAGATCTCCCCACTACTATCCCAAATGCTTGATGTCATCTGACATTACAAAGCTGACATCGACACAATATAACCCCACTTGCCATCGCACCAGGGAAAGTGGGAAGAGCTGAGGCTAAGCGCCAGAATTGACGCATCCAATGGATGCACCATTTATGGGGCAGCTGAGGGCTGATGTTCTTAGTTTGGGAGGGGGCCAATATCCATGGCCCATTCCTAGGCTATTAATATCAGCCTACAGCTGTGTACCTTGCCATTGCTGGTTATTAATAATAGCCATTTCATTTTTTGGGGCGTCACCCTTTGTTAATAGCCAGTAAAGGATAAGCAGACAGCTGATATTAATAGCCTTAGAAGCTCCAGTTTATTAACCCCTTCCCAGACTATAAACATCAGCCCCCAGCAGTCAGCTTTCCCTCGGTTGGTTAATAAAAATATGTGGGACCCCACGCCATTTTTTTCTTTTCTTGTATTTATATTTATATTCTGTTCTGATAGTTCTTGCTGGGAATTTACTGTACCTGGCATTTGAAATGTTGGGTTTCCTATGAGATGTGTGTGTTAAAATTGCACGACACATGCATTGTTTGTGCCATGCGATTTTTTTTTATTGCCCTCATTGAATTTAATTGCTGAGTTTCAACCGTTTTACACAGCCATACGCAGAATACTGCAAATATTTCTTCACTCCAATTCTAGGTGAGGAAAAAAATTGCAGACGAGAACTGCCTAATTGAATAACTTTGTAGCGAGTGCAAAGCGAGGTTTTCTCACATTGCATTTGCCTAATTTAAATGCTAATGTGAGCAAACCCTTACTTTGAGTTTCAGTGGTTGTAGCATTCAGAAATTTGTTTTTGGAGGAATAGCCCTTTAAAGTTAAATGCTGCTAGTTTGGAAAAAAGATCCATGCACATATACATCCATATCTCTTTTATGTTGTGGTAGTATAAGGTCAAGTATGATTTTGTTAAGGTGTGAATTTAACCCTGATCAAAGCTTTCAGAAAATTTACGCTTGCTCAATAATAACAATGGAGACAACTAATCTGTTAGGTGTTTTACTTCCTTGTTTCTCCATTCATTATGACGCCATTATTTTCTCTATATCTAAAGATCATGTTTCCTGAACATTTTGTAAGTAAATAAAGGAAGTATATTCCTCTTCTGTAAGATTTAGGTGCCTTTATTTTCTCTAGATTTTATATTGTAAACTAATTTTTTTCTTAGCTAAATGGAAAACAAAAGAATGAGGGAAAGGGAACACAGTGTTGAGCTGGAAAGTTTGTGAGCTCTTCAGATTTTTTGCATATTTTTGCATACATTTGACCTAAAATGTCATTATATTTTCACAAATCTCTACGTTCTTTGGCTGCAGATTTAACTTATTTTATTTATACTATCTATGTCTAGATATCATGTACCTCTTCTGCTTCCTCCTTGTGTATAGAGAGATATGTGCAATATTGGGGCTCTATAATTATACCCCCTATCTTCATGCATGTGCCTAGCCAGGTTGTTTGATGCATATAGTATATACAGGTCCTTCTCAAAAAATTAGCATATAGTGTTAAATTTCATTATTTACCATAATGTAATGATTACAATTAAACTTTCATATATTATAGATTCATTATCCACCAACTGAAATTTGTCAGGTCTTTTATTGTTTTAATACTGATGATTTTGGCATACAACTCCTGATAACCCAAAAAACCTGTCTCAATAAATTAGCATATTTCACCCATCCAATCAAATAAAAGTGTTTTTTAATAACAAACAAAAAAACCATCAAATAATAATGTTCAGTTATGCACTCAATACTTGGTCGGGAATCCTTTGGCAGAAATGACTGCTTCAATGCGGCGTGGCATGGAGGCAATCAGCCTGTGACACTGCTGAGATGTTATGGAGGCCCAGGATGCTTCAATAGCGGCCTTAAGCTCATCCAGAGTGTTGGGTCTTGCGTCTCTCAACTTTCTCTTCACAATATCCCACAGATTCTCTATGGGGTTCAGGTCAGGAGAGTTGGCAGGCCAATTGAGCACAGTAATACCATGGTCAGTAAACCATTTACCAGTGGTTTTGGCACTGTGAGCAGGTGCCAGGTCGTGCTGAAAAATGAAATCTTCATCTCCATAAAGCATTTCAGCCGATGGAAGCATGAAGTGCTCCAAAATCTCCTGATAACTAGCTGCATTGACCCTGCCCTTGATGAAACACAGTGGACCAACACCAGCAGCTGACATGGCACCCCACACCATCACTGACTGTGGGTACTTGACACTGGACTTCAGGCATTTTGGCATTTCCTTCTCCCCAGTCTTCCTCCAGACTCTGGCACCTTGATTTCCGAATGACATGCAAAATTTGCTTTCATCAGAAAAAAGTACTTGGGACCACTTAGCAACAGTCCAGTGCTGCTTCTCTGTAGCCCAGGTCAGGCGCCTCTGCCGCTGTTTATGGTTCAAAAGTGGCTTTACCTGGGGAATGCGGCACCTGTAGCCCATTTCCTGCACACGCCTGTGCACGGTGGCTCTGGATGTTTCCACACCAGACTCAGTCCACTGCTTCCTCAGGTTCCCCAAGGTCTGGAATCGGTCCTTCTCCACAATCTTCCTCAGGGTCCGGTCTCCTCTTCTCGTTGTACAGCGTTTTCTGCCACATTGTTTCCTTCCAACAGACTTACCATTGAGGTGCCTTGATACAGCACTCTGGGAACAGCCTATTTGTTGAGAAATTTCTTTCTGGGTCTTACCCTCTTGCTTGAGGGTGTCAGTGATGGCCTTCTTGACATCTGTCAGGTCGCTAGTCTTACCCATGATGGGGGTTTTGAGTAATGAACCAGGCAGGGAGTTTATAAAAGCCTCAGGTATCTTTTGCATGTGTTTAGAGTTAATTAGTTGATTCAGAAGATTAGGGTAATAGGTCGTTTAGAGAACCTTTTCTTGATATGCTAATTTATTGAGACAGGTTTTTTGGGTTATCAGGAGTTGTATGCCAAAATCATCAGTATTAAAACAATAAAAGACCTGACAAATTTCAGTTGGTGGATAATGAATCTATAATATATGAAAGTTTAATTGTAATCATTACATTATGGTAAATAATGAAATTTAACACTATATGCTAATTTTTTGAGAAGGACCTGTATACTTTGCACTTGTTATGGGGACGCCCATTTACTATTATTGACTCTAATGTTATCCAGTGCTGGCATTGACACATTTTCTCCAAGGAAGATTAAATTTGCTGTTTCTAGACTGTCTTTATTGTTTGATTAACCCTTGTAACGGGGTCTACTGTGCTGTAGTACTTCTTTCAGCACCCCCCGTATTTCAGGAGGTCCACTCTGCTTTTGCTGGATTCTGAATGAAGGACCCTGGCTGGAATTCCTTGATTACGTGAGAGCATATAAAAGCTGACTGCTACTCAACGCATTTCCAGTCTAAAAGAACACACTTTATTCACAGCACACAGAATATATAACACAGATACACAGGGCAGGCCAATAGAAAAAGCAGGCCAGACATACATTACAATAGCCGCAGGGGGCCGGAGCCTGCTAATATTTACTGTGGGAATTACAAAGGTGGGGGAGGACAGAAGGCGGATATCATGTCCTCTCTGCCCAGGGGCGCAGCCTGTGGACTGATGCATTTCACATGGAACCTATTATACATAATATATACTGCATAACATATTCTTGGTGCTGGGGGTTCTGTAGCAACCCTGCTCTCACAAATTTGAGCTTTTGATCATTGCACTATTATTCTCTTTTTGCATTATACTATGAATATAGGGGTGTTGTTTATTGGTATCACTTTAGGGCTCTTTCATACGTACCGGAAACACTGACACACGTAGACATTGAAATCTACGTTGCTGTGCACGTCTGTGTGTTTCCACAGACCTTGTGTGTGCGTGTGACCCACACATAGACATGTCCGTTTTTTACCGGCAGCATAGGTCGCAAAACGTCCCATACATGTGCACATGGATGACACACTGGGATGTCATCCGTGTGACACTCCCTGGGTCCTGAGAAGCAGCAGTACATTAAGTGCTGTTCCCCAACGCTGGGTGCTGAAGACGGCTCTCATCATTCTTCCCTGCTCTGCTGGCGATCACCGTGAGCAGGGGAGAATGATAAGAGTTATATTCAAGTGATAACAATGAGAGCAGGCGACAGCTGGTGGGACTATTATTCCCATTAGCCTACACCTTCTGCTGCTAATAACTGTGACAACAGGAGAGGCTGATGGGAGTGACCCTTGTGTTATATTCATCCTGGCCAACAACGAGTACTGATTGTTCACCCTACCAGACCATGCTCTTTCCTGAGGTGGAGAGATCAGCTAAAATGGTGCTGTACCAAAAGGCCATTATGGAAAATATAGCACTAATGGCAGGGGACAAGCTTCCTTGCCCAACTAAGGAGGAGAGGGAGACACACACCAGGTACAGCAGAGGCAAGGGTATACTGTCAAAGGCCTGTGCTAATTTCATGAAACCCTTCTAGCATCCAGACCCTGATGTCCCTGATGACCAGTTATTTTGGACAAGGAGGGAAAAGTTTTTAAAGATGGTCAAGCAATACCTGGCCGAGAAAACCAGCGTACTCAATAATTCCTTTGTGACCTATAATAAATAATAAATAATCTTTATTTTTATATAGCGCTAACATATTCCGCAGCGCTTTACACATATTATCATCACTGTCCCCGATGGGGCTCACAATCTAGAATCCCTATCAGTATGTCTTTGGAATGTGGGAGGAAACCCACGCAAACACGGAGAGAACATACAAACTCTTTGCAGTTGTTGTCCTGGGTGGGATTAGAACCCAGGACCCCAGCGCTGCAAGGCTGCTGTGCTAACCACTGCGCCACCGTGCTGACCTAATATTGGGTCTCAAAGCTGGGCACATAGCATGAGATCTCGCTCTAAGCTTTGGAGGTGTTGTGCTGCCCTCTGCTAGCTTTTGATCTCAGTGGGTTGTTAGTGTTACCGGGAAGGTCATAACAGACAGACGCTTTTTGCTGTCAACAGAAATTGCTGACAGGCTCACTATGATAAAAATGAACAAAGCCTGGATCAGCTTTGACTTTTCCACACCACCAGATGATAGCAGTACATAAAGTGTTTTTAATCTTCAATATTTGAATGAGTCTCTTCACTTGTTGCCTTCAATGATGTTTGGATAACCCACCTTAGAATTTTCTTCTGGCTTTGCACTGTGTGCAGAGCCTTTATGATTGTTACACACTGTTAGGATTGGCGGAACGCACCAAATATATTATTTATTAAGTGGAATTGGTGCATTCGCAACCCGGGATCCACCGTGCAGGAAAGAACCTGCTGCTAAATAATGGCCGCACTATATGGCGATATATACCAACTCTGTTAGCTTCACAGAGCACTGTGCCCTGTTAGCCTCACAGGAGCACAAGCTTACTGCCGAACTGATAGCAGTCAGTAGGGTTGAGCGAAACGGGTCGAAATTTTTCAAAAGTCGCCGACTTTTGGCAAGGTCGGGTTTCATGAAACCCGACCCGACCCCAGTGTGGGGTCGGCTATGAAGTCGGCGATCTTTTGAATCTGGAATCGGAATTCCGATACCGATTCCCGATATGTTTAAGATATCGGGAATTGGTATCGGAATTCAGATTTAAGTGTAAAATAAAGAATTAAAATAAAAAATATCGCAATACTTACCCTCTGACGCGCCCTGGTACTAACCGTGAACCTTCCTTCCTTAGAATCAGCCTTCCAGGCCCCGCGGTGACGTCGCGGCTTGTGATTGGCCGCGCGGCCGCCCATGTGACCGCTCGCGCGGCCAATCACAACCCGCGACGTCACCGAAGGTCCTGGAAGGGCTGATTCTTAGGAAGGAAGGCTGCCGGAAAGAAGCAGGGCGCGTCCGAGGGTGAGTATATACCTAATAGGAATATACTCACCCTCGGACGCGCCCTGCTTCTTTCCGGCAGCCTTCCTTCCTAATAATCAGCCCTTCCAGGACCTTCGGTGACGTCGCGGTGACGTCGCGGCTTGTGATTGGCCGCGCGAGCGGTCACATGGGCGGCCGCGCGGCCAATCACAAGCCGCGACGTCACCGCGACGTCACTGCGGGGTTCTGGAAGGCTGATTCTAAGGAAGGAAGGTTCCCGGTTAGTACCAGGGCGCGTCAGAGGGTAAGTATTGCGATATTTTTTATTTTAATTCTTTATTTTACACTAAAATATGGATTGCAGGGCCTGAAGGAGAGTTTCCGCTCCTTCAGACCCTGGGAACCATGGAAACCCAATGCACTGCATTGGGTTTTGAGTTTCGGCCGACCCCGACCCCGACTTTTTTATAGGATCGGCCGATTTCACTCGACCCGACTTTTGAAAAAGTCGGGTTTCGTGAAACCCGACCCGATCCTATAAAAGTAAAGGTCGCTCAACCCTAGCAGTCAGTGGTTATGCAAACACGCAATCTCCTCACCGGAAGTGCCGGTATTCTAGGGGCTTATTTCAGCCGGGTCCCTGAACACAAACATACATAACCACACTGGCACAAAGCACATATTGGAATTGATACTAGCGCATGGCCGTGCGGCCATGCGAGCCTTAAATAGCTGCAGCACGTTTAGGACCTGTGAAAGAAGGACCAATGGAATTGCTGCAGTACCTGAGCATGTGACCCTAGATCTCCACTGAGAGATCCTGGCCTGGGCATGCTCAGTGTGCAAAGCAGAACTTAGTCCTAGTACCTGCAGGACCTTCCGTGAGAAGGACCAATGGGAGTCGCTGCAGTACCTGAGCATGTGACCCTAGACCTCCACTGAGAGATCTTGCCCTGGGCATGCTCAGTGTGTGGAAATTAGGACTCAGTCCCAGAAAAGCCTGCTTGCCGCAGATCAGTGCAGGGTACAATAGGAGAGCCAGAAGAGGTAGTAGTAACCCTTTGCACAGAATCAGCCTCAGCGAGACGCTGGGAGCGACGTCTCCGCTGAGCAGACCCCACTTCGGCCGATGCAGAATGGGAGACCGCTGCAGACACAGATCGAGATTCCCCCTGTGCAGCAGAGGAAACTCGACTCCTAACACACCCTTGCTCTCAGAAGCGATCTTGGAGTGTAGGAGTACCAGGACTACACTTTTTTAATATTTCAATGCGGCACTCCAGTTAGCGCCTTCAAGAGTGTATGGGTGACCCTGCTTTTAATTTTTGGCAGGCTTTGCACTTAGTGCATAGTCTTTATGAGTCTTGGTATTAATTATTGCCATCTAATATATAACTTATCATTTTTATTGAAGGTTTTTTCTATGTCACTTGAGTTTATTGAGTACCCTATGTGCACATGATTGTTGGTATTTACCTTGTGATTCCATGCTCCCATATTCTTGTTTTGTTCCTGAAACTTGATTAAATATCATTCGATAACCATTTATTTTTTAAATAATAATAAAGATTCATTTTTTAATCTTTTATGCTTTGCAATTTATCGTCTTACCTCTAAATGCTAAATTGAGGATGTGCATATAGATTTCGTGAGCAGACCTTTTTGCCCTACTCTTTATAAAACTGTGTTAATATGTTACAGAACAACAGCAGTACGGGAGACAAATACAGTGCTTTGCGAAAGTATTCGGCTACCTGGAACTTTTCAACCTTTTCCCACATATCATGCTTCAAACATAAACATAAAGATACCAAATGTAAATTTTTGGTGAAGAATCAACAACAAGTGGAACACAATTGTGAAGTTGAATGAAATGTATTAGTTATTTTAAATTTTTGTGAAAATTCAAAATCTGAAAATTGGGGTGTGCAATATTATTCGGCCCCTTTAACTTAATACTTTGCTGTGCCATTTGCAGCGATTACAGCTGCAGTCGCTTGGGGTCTGTCTCTATCAGTTTTGTACATCGAGAGACTGAAATTCTTGCCCATTCTTCGATGGCAAACAGCTCGAGCTCAGTGGGGTTTGATGGAGATCGTTTGAGAACAGCAGTTTTCAGCTCTTTCCACAGATTCTTGTGAGGTCTGGACTTTGACTTGGCCATTCTAACACCTGGATACGTTTATTTGTGAACCATTCCATTGTAGATTTTGCTTTATGTTTGGGATCATTGTCTTGTTGGAAGCCAAATCTCCTTCCCAGCCTCAGGTGTTTTGCAGACTCCAACAGGTTTTCTTCAAGAATGGCCCTGTATTTGGCTCCATCCATCTTCCCATCAATTTTAACCATCTTCCCTGTCCCTGCTGAAGAAAAGCAGGCCCAAACCATGATGCTGTACGACTGATTGTTGTTCTATGGACAGACTGTCCTACCTCAGCTGTAGATCTCTGCAGTTCATCCAGAGTGATCATGGGCCTCTTGGCTGCATCTCTGATCAGTCTTCTCCTTGCTTGAGATCAAAGTTTAGCGGGAATCCTTGGTCTTCGTAGATTTGCAGTGGTATGATACTCCTTCCATTTCTATATGATCGCTTGCACAGTGCTCCTTGAGATGTTTAAAGTTTTAGAAATCATTTTGTATCCAAATCCGGCTTTAAACTTCTCCAAAACAGTATCACGGACCTGCCTGTTGTGTTCCTTGGTCTTCATGATGCTCTCTGTGCTTCATACAGAACCTTAAGACTATCACAGAGCAGGTGCATTTATACGGAGACTTGATTACACACAGGTGGATTATATTTATCATCATTAGGCATTTAGGACAACATTGGATCATTCAGAGATCCACAATGATCTTCTGTAGTGAGTTTGCTGCACTGAAAGTAAAGGAGCCGAATAATATTGCACACCCCACTTTTCAGTTTTTGAATTTCCACAAAAATTTTAAATAACCAATAAATTTCGTTCAACTTCACAATTGAGTTCCACTTGGTGATTCTTCACCAAAAAATTACATTTGGTATCTTTATGTTTGAAGCATGATACGTGGGAAAAGGTTGAAAAGTTCCAGGCAGCAGAATACTTTCGCAAGGCAATGTATATACCAGGATGGGGCACCAGATAGTTACGCCACTGAGGTCAGACTATACAACATTGCAACAAAGCTATAATGTGCAAAATGAATAGGGAAAATGTGAATTTGGGCTTGATCCTAGCTGACAAGTGTTACCTAATATTTACTTGTTTCTTGGTTAACTAGAGATAACAGACCATTCACCTGATAAGCGAATTTCAATGGAAATGGAACAAATAGCAAAATTACACCACCAGACTATCAGAAAAAGAAAATCTCAGTGAAATGTACTGAATCTAAACAGTCATAATGTTCATCTTCTAAGCTCTTCATTATTAGATCACTCACCTCTTTGATTTTTTTTACCATCTAAATCAGGGGTCCCGCACTCCAGTCCTCAAGGCCCACCAACAGGTCATGTTTTCAGGATTTCCTTAGTATTGCCCAGGTGATAATTGCATTACCTGTGCAAAACAAAGGAAAACCTGAAAACATGATCTGTTGGTGGGCCTTGAGGACTGGAGTTGGGGAACACTGATCTCAATAATTAGTTATAAATATTAGTTCTAATAATTAATCATAAATATAATTGTATCACAGGCAGATGTGGACCTACTGTGCTACAGGCCATGCTTACCGTGGAGGCGCGTGACTAAGGGACTGCTTGGTTTTCACTAGGGCCACTGGTGGTGAGATTAGGCGTGCCCACAGGTAGTCGCCAGTTCCAAGACTGCCCCAGGGACTGAAGCAGCAGACCGGGGGAGGGTAAGAAGCACGGGTACATGGTATAGGAAGGCAAAGACAAAAATGTGGCCAGATTGTCCAAGGTCAGAGCAAGAAGCATAGGTTCTATATACGTAAGCTAAAAATATCAGGAGCAGAGAGATCAGACAGGACGGGAGAACAGGCCGAGCCGCCAACGAGTTACAGACAATGGATGAAAGCTTGAACAGTTGCTATAGCAATAGGAACCAACGTTCCGACGGGGAGTGGTAAGCGGGGCCACCTAACAGGCCCTGCAAGCATAGGATAGGCCAGGGAACCTAATCACTGCAGGGTTAAATTCCTGCAGAGACCGGCCATGTCCCCCTTAGGGGAAATGAATGTCACAAGTAAAGCAATAGTGCAGCAGACTAGCAGAGCGGGCCTGACGTGGGAAGTAACTACAGGGTGAGTAGAGGGATGCTGAGGAGGCATGCAAGTTACTGCCGTAACAATAATATCCTCAACAAAAGAGTATATAAGGACAGGCCGGAGCGAGCCGCCCTCTCCCCCCCCACGGCTAAGCGAAGGCCAGCATCACAATGGGTTGTAGAGGAGGGGGTGGGGCTGAAAGGGTTAACAGTATAGGGGGCGGGGGAGATAGTTGAAGAGAGGGTTAGGGAAGTGTCAGGGGGCGGGGGCCGGTCAGTTCCCACTCACCAGCACTGAAAGCAGCAGCATGTCAGGTGTGGACGCTGTGCTGCAGAGCCTGAGGGCGGCTGCAGCCTCTCGGCCTCCCGGATGGCTGGAGGCGCAGGTAGCCCACCTGCTGGACGGCGGCGCCGGCGGCAGCGGATCCCCGCCGGCGGTCCCCCATCTTGATCGGCGGGCTCGGCGGACACGGCCCCCCGAGCGCCTATCGCCGGATCCTGGGCCTAGCGCCCCCCGCAGGCGTAGGAGCCCCTCCCGGGACCCTCCAGGCCGGGCGCCGGTAAGAGCAGCGGCGAGTAGGCCCCGGCCTGGGAGGAATCCGACTGCCAGGGGGGGCGCAGCGGCGGTTGCTAGGTCCTCACCTCGTGGTGCGGTGGGGGCGGAGCCAAGACGCGCCGGGCAGCGCTTGGGGCCTAGAGCAGCGGGAGGCCGCGGCGGTGCCGGTTCCGCCGCGCGGTCTGCCTTGGCGGTGAGAGCGGGGCCCAGAGGAGCGGTGGATGGAAGCGGGGCGGGCGGCCCGAGGCAAGACGGCGCTGGGTCGGCCCCTTCTACAGTGGCGGGGGGTCCCCCTGCTCCAGGGCCTTGGAGCGGACAGCCTCTTACGGCAGCCTGGACTGCGGCTGGCGCCGGTCAGCAAGATGTGCCCTCGCCGGTCCAGGCGGCATCTCCCCCCATCGCGGGGAGTCCGAATCCAGTGTCCCACGGGCCAGCTGCGTCCGGGAGCAGCGGGTCTGACGGACACCTCCAAGGCACATCGTTGGACGGGTCGGTGGCGGATTGGGCCGTTCGTGGACGTCCGGATACCAGCACTCCGGCTGGAGGGACCACAGATCCCTTGCAGCCCGGTGAGTATGCGTCTGTGTCTCGTGCTTGTTCTTATGATGCTAGTGCGCCTGCGTTTAGTGGTGGTCAGGGAGCGCTTAGCGGCGTAGATGCGGCAGGGGTAGCAGGCGGTGGTGAAGCGGCAGGGGTGCGGGAGCTTTTGGTTAATGTGCAGAACCTGCTAGCTAGATTGGATCGTGATGTGGCTCCTCAGGGTTTTTTGGGTGCTTGGTCTGGTGTAACACGGAGTCCGGTTAGTGCGGCAGCAGCGCAGGCCGAGGTTGCGGAGCCAGTTTCGGTTTCTGTGCAGACTGAGAAGGAGAAGGAGTGTAGGGTCCACTTAGATGATAGGGCGCACGGCGAGGTATACGTGTGTTTTGAGGGCCCGTTGGGGGCGCATCTTAAGAAAGAGGTCAGGGAAAAGATTAGTAAGGATGAGTACGTGGAAATTTTTTCACTGCTCCCCTTGGAGAAATTTAACATTGACAAGGGGAAGAAGGAGGATTTAAAAAAGGAGGAGGAAGAAAAGCGGCGTTGGCGTTTGATTCCCCAGACTTTTGCTAATTGGCTTCAAGCTTTTGCCATTTTGGCCAGTGTTATTGGCGAGAAGGCTCCGGAGAATTGCTCGGGGCTGTTTTTGCTACATGGATTCCATCAGTGAGGCTCATAGGGTGTATGGCGGTCAGGCGTGGCTGAGATACGATGAGCAGTTTAGGCAGAGAAAAGCTGTGCGGCCGGCTATTAGGTGGGACCAGAAGGATATTGGTCTCTGGTTGCGCGTGATGGCGCAGTACAAGTTCGGCCATCCCTTTCAAGGGGGGGCCGGTGGGTCCGGCCATGGATCTCAGTCCGGTGCAGGGAGCTCCTCAGGCAACGCCGGTCAGGCAGGAGGACAGAAATTGGGTGTCTGCTGGCAATTTAATGAGGGACAGTGCAAATTTGGAAGCAATTGTAGATTTAAACATTTGTGCTCCCACTGCAGTGGTTCCTCCCACGGAGCCGCAAAATGCTTTAAGAAGGGCAAGGCAAAAGCAGGTCCAGGTAATTCCCATGGGGGAGACTCCGGTGATGGTGGAAAGGATGGTCCCTTATCTAAGTAGGTACCCGGATAAGGAAAAGGCGGCACTGTTACTGTCCGGTTTTACGGAAGGTTTTGTTATTCCAGCACCTCCTTTTGTGGTTCCCGTTGTTAGGAAAAATCTGCATTCAGCCTTGTTACACTCTGAGGTGGTTTCAGAGAAGTTACGTAAGGAGGTGGCTTTGGGCCGCATGGCTGGCCCTTTTGACCATGCTCCGTTTGAGGACTTAGTTGTTTCCCCTCTGGGGGTGGTCCCTAAGAAGGAAGCGGGAAAATTTCGCCTTATCCAGCACCTGTCGTATCCTAAGGGTAGGTCGGTGAACGACGGCATTGATCCTGATTTGTGCTCGGTGGTTTACGCATCGTTTGATGAAGCGGTAGCTTGGGTGCAGAGATGCGGAAAAGGTGCCCTGTTGGCAAAGACGGACATAGAAGCCGCTTTTCAATTGTTGCCGGTTCATCCGTCTAGCGTTAGACTTCTTGGATGTTTTTGGGAGAAAAAATTTTTTGTTGACAGATGTTTGCCCATGGGTTGTTCGCTGTCTTGTGCTCTGTTCGCCGAGGCGTTTAGTTCCTTTTTGGAATGGGTGGTACGGGACGTGTCTGGTTGCGATGCGGTCCTACACTACCTAGACGATTTTTTGTGCATCGGCCCGGCGGGGTCCGATTGCTGTGCAAGGATTTTGAATGCGATTGAATGGGTGGCTTCGCGGTTCGGGGTCCCGCTGGCACCGGGTAAGACTTAAGGCCCGAGTACGTGCTTGTGTTTCTTAGGCATAGTCATCGATACCGTGCGGTGGGAGTTTCGTTTGCCTGAGGACAAATTGACGGGCCTACGGGAAGACGTTGTGCGAACTGGTCGCCTGCGTAAGGTGCCTTTGCGAGACCTGCAATCTCTGCTCGGTAAGCTTAATTTCGCTTGTCGAGTCATGCCAATGGGGCGAGTTTTTTCTAGGAGGTTGGTTAGCGCTACGGCGGGAGTTAAGGCTCCTCACCATTTTGTGCGGTTATTAGCTGAGCACAAGGAGGATTTGGCAGTGTGGAGTGAGTTCCTGAAGTCATATAATGGTAGGTCGTTGTTTATGGCGGGCGTGATTGACAACGAGTCGTTGGAATTATTCACTGACGCAGCCGGAGGTTCGGGTTTTGGAGCATATTTCCAAGGGCAACGGTGCGCCGCAAAGTGGCCTGCGAGTTGGATTTCTACTGGTTTAGTTCGTAACATTGCTCTCCTGGAGATTTTCCCTATTTTGGTAGCGGTGCACTTGTGGCAAGATAATTTTCGGAACAGGCGTGTTCGTTTTCGTTGCGATAACATGGGGGTGGTTTGCGCGATTAATAGTTTGTCTGCATCTTCGCCGCCGGTGGTTTGCGTGTTACGGCGTTTGGTGCTGTTGTGTTTGAATTTGAACGCGTATGTCACAGCGTCGCATGTGCCGGGAGTTCATAACTCCATCGCTGACTCTCTTTCTCGTTTGCAGTTCGATCGTTTTCGGTCATTGGCCCCGGAGGCGGAGATGGTCGGTTGGGAGTGCCCTCCAGAACTTTGGCTAGCGGTGTCCGGGACGCTCAGGCATTGATTAAGGCGTCGTTGGCTCCCAGAACCTGGGAGGCTTATCAGGCAACTTGGCGGGAGTGGGAGTTTTTGCTAGCAGCGGAATCTGGTGGGTGGAGCTACCAGGATCAGATCGGGATCCTGTTGTCATGGTTGAGCCGGGGGGCATCAGCGGGTTGGTCTCCCGCAAAAGTGTCAAGAGTCATGGCGGCCCTGGCCTTTGGTTGCAAATTGCGGGGTCAGGACGATATCACCAAGTCCTATTTGGTGCAGAGGGCCGTAAGAGGTTTTAGGCGGCGGCCCAGAGGAACAGATTCTAGGAGGCCGGTGTCTTTTAACGTTTTGGAAAAATTGGGCGAAGCATTGTCATCACTGTGTTCTTCGTTTTTTGAGCTTTGTTTATTTCGGCTGGCCTTTTCATTGGCCTTTTTTGGGGCCTTTAGAGTAGGAGAGTTGGTGGCACCAAACAAAAAAGGGCCGGGGGGTTTATTGGCCAGGGACGTATTGTTGGCTGGGGGCCAGGTGGAGTTATGGTTGCGAAGGTCAAAGTCGGATCAGGAGGGGCGGGGCAGCAGAATTGTGGTGGGCTCAGTTGCGGGGTCCGTTATGTGTCCAGTCTCTTGCCTTAGCAACTTTTGGGGCCTGCAGCCTAAGCGGGATGGGGCATTGTTATGTCACCAGGATGGTTCCTGCTTGTCTCGATACCAGTTCACGGCGGTTTTCAAAAAGGCGATTTCCTCGGTGGGGTTGGATGGGGCTTGTTTCGCCCCTCACTCCTTCCGGATAGGTGCCGCAACTGAAGCGGCAATTGGGGGATTGGAGGATTCCGCCATTCGTAGGATCGGTAGGTGGCGCTCCAACCGCTTTAGAAGTTATGTGCGGCCACAGGGGGTGGTCGATGGGGTTTTATAGGCTTTATGGAGCGTTTTGCTGCAGTAGGGGACAGTTGTTAAGTTTGTGTTTGTTTTCCAGGTCACCAAGGTTTATTGGTGTGGATTCTTGGACACTCGTACGTGCACTGGGGAGCTCTGCGAGCCGACGTTCGGACGGAGGGCAGGCAACTCGGATTTGATCGAAGCGTCGCAGTCATCCGGTGGCTCGGTTTTCGGGGTATGGCCTGGAATCGCGTGTTGCGGGAAATCCAGAACAGTGTGAGACTGGACAGAGCTCCCGACGTTTTGGTTTTGCACGTGGGGGGTAACGATCTTGGGGTCCGACCTTTTCGGGAGTTGGTTAGAGACATCAAACAGGACTGTTTACGTTTGTGGGTTTTGTACCCGGGATTGACTGTCGTCTGGTCCGAAATCGTGCCGCGGAAACGGTGGAAGCACATGCGGTCTTTGCAAAAAATTGATAAGGCCCGCATAAAGGTGAACAGGGCGGTGTCTGCCTTTGTGGTTAGGAATGGGGGTGCGGCGGTCAGACATTTTGAATTGGAATCTGGAAATGGGGAGTATTGGTTGGCGGACGGCGTGCATTTGAATGCTGTAGGAATGGATTTTTGGGCTCTCGGGTTACAGGAGGGCATTGAGAAGGCCATAGCTTTTCGGTCGGGTGGGGTCTCGGGCCTTTAAGGTTTTCAAAGGCCTCTCGTTGTGGCGGTTGGGGGGAGTCCTTGGAGTTGGTGGAAATTGGTTTGGGGGGTCCATAGGTATATGGCTCCTCTGTTCTGAAGTTTATTATGTTTTGGATCTGGTGATTGGTGGTGGGGAGTTCCGGCAGGGGTGGTCGGATCTCATGTTTTTACCGCGAACAGTGAACCCTCTTGCGGGGTTTTTGGTGCTCCCGAGCCAGGCTTACAACGGCTGGGAGTAAAATATGGTTTGAGTTATGTTCGCGGTATGGTTAAAATCACCAGATTCTTTTGGGCTCCAAGGACTTCCCCTAGTTTTGAAATGTATGCTTTTACATTAATTGTTAACCGTTGTTTTTGTTTAATAAACAGGCTGCTGTGGCCTACATAATTCCAAAGAAACTCTTGTCTCTGTCTTAATTGGGAGAAGGGGTTCGGGTGGTCGCGCTGGGGGAAAAAAGGTAAGGGATGGTAAGAGTGTCAGTAGGGGGTATCTCCCTCTTTCCCAAGAAGCTTCGACAATACCAGGGTCATGGCATTTCACATGTAAGGGCAGGTCCAACTGAGAAAAACATTTTATGGTTTTCTTAAAATGCTGACATTACCAATTCTACAGAGATATTCACTATGGCTTAGGTCCAAGGTATATTCTAAAACTTCAAAAATAGTGTTTCCTCCTAAAGTGACAACAAGACAAGTGATTAGAGTGGGCAAAAAATCTCACTGTAAGGCATGAGAAGTATGTCAAAGTACCGACCAAGTTTGTCACTTTCTTCTTTTCTACACTATTCAACTTATTTTACTAATTGGCTCCTCTTTAATATTCAGTATCTTTTACCTACATGTTTACTGCGCTGTGTATTGCTAAAGCTAACAGCTGCTGTTAGGACTGGCGGGATAGACCCCCGACTACTGCAGGAATTAAGTACAGTCATTGATAGACCATTATTTTTAATCTTTACAGACTCCATAATAACAGGGTCTGTACCACAGGACTGGCATATAGCAAATGTGGTGCCAATATTCAAAAAGGGGACAAAAACTGAACTCGGTAATTATAGGCCAGTAAGCTTAACCTCTACTGTGGGTAAAATCCTGGAGGGCATTCTAAGGGATGCTATACTGGAGTATCTGAAGAGGAATAACCTCATGACCCAGTATCAGCACAGGTTTACTAGGGACTGTTCATGTCAGAATAATCTGATCAGCTTCTATGAAGAGGTAAGTTCCGGATTGGACCAAGGGAACCCAGTGGATGTAGTGTATATGGACTTTTCAAAAGCTTTTGATACGGTGCCACACAAAAGGTTGATACATAAAATGAGAATAATGGGGATAGGGGAAAATATGTGTAAGTGGGTTGAGAGCTGGCTCAGGGATAGGAAACAAAGGGTGGTTATTAATGGAGCACACTCGGACTGGGTCGCGATTAGCAGTGGGGTACCACAGGGGTCAGTATTGGGCCCTCTTCTTTTTAACATATTTATTATTGATCTTGTAGGGGGCATTCAGAGCAGAATTTCAATATTTGCAGATGACACTAAATTCTGCAGGGTAATCAATACAGAGGAGGACAATTTTATATCACAGGATGATTTATGTAAACTAGAAGCTTGGGCTGATAAATGGCAAATGAGCTTTAATGGGGATAAATGTAAGGTCATGCACTTGGGTAGAAGTAATAAGATGTATAACTATGCACTTAATTCTAAATCTCTGGGCAAAACCGTCAATGAAAAAGACCTGGGTGTATGGGTGGATGACAAACTCATATTCAGTGGCCAGTGTCAGGCAGCTGCTACTAAGGCAAATAAAATAATGGGATGCATGAAAAGAGGCATAGATGCTCATGAGGAGAACATAACTTTACCTCTATAAATGTCACTAGTTCGACCACACTTAGAATACTGTGTACAGTTCTGGTCTCCGGTGTATAAGAAAGACATAGCTGAACTGGAGCGGGTGCAGAGAAGAGCGACCAAGGTTATTAGAGGACTGGGGGGTCTGCAATACCAAGATAGGCAATTACACTTGGGTCTATTTAGTTTGGAAAAACGAAGGCCAAGGGGTGATCTTATTTTAATGTATAAATATATGAGGTGACAGTACAAAGACCTTTCTGATGATCTTTTTAATCATAGACCTGAGACAGGCACAAGGGGGCATCCTCTGCGTCTGGAGGAAAGAAGGTTTAAGCATAATAACAGAAGCAGATTCTTTACTGTAAGAGCAGTGAGACTATGGAACTCTCTGTCGTATGATGTTGTAATGAGTGATTCATTGCTTAAAGGGAACCTGTCACCCCGTTTTTTCAAGAAGAGCTAAAAATAGCGTTAAATAGGGGCAGAGCTGGGCTTTACATTAGTGTATTTTGGAGCCTTTATTCCCCACCTATGCTACCGAAATACCTTTGTAAAGTCGCCGTTTTGGGCTGTCACTCACGCTAGTCAGGTCATATGGGCGTGGTGACAGCGCTGTTTCTCCCCCAGATCTCCGTTGGTGGCTATTCAGCCATTTATCGGTGGGCACGGCCATCTTTGTGAGGCCGCGCGTGCGCAGATGGTTCTTCTCGGCTTCCCGGGGCTTCAGGAAAATGGCCGCGGGATACCGCGCGTGTGCAGATGGTGATCGCGGTGGCCATTTTCCTGCAGCCAAGATGCAATGTTCTTGATTAAAATAAAGATTTACAACTGGAATATTTTATTCAGTGATATCTAGGATGTTGTATTTCAGTGTTCCCTTTATTTTTTTGAATATATATATTTATATGCTGAAAGCAAGATCTGCTGCTGCAAATAACGCTGTGCCCACTGCTAAAGAAAATTAATATTTACTGTACCCCACGCCCATAGTCCCTCCCTCCTTTCTGCACTGATGCCGGCGTCGAGTGGTGGGAGGGGCTATGGACACACTGTGTTAGCCACAGACGGTAGCTCTCACAGTCACCGGGTGATTGCGTATTAAAAAGATTGAATATTCACTGCTTTCCTCACCCATTGGAGTGGAGAGCACTGAATACTAATTCTCTAGTAGCAGGCACACGTGATTTCCCAGCCCCTGCAGGAAATCGGTAGCTGTGGCTAACATTGTGCCTTCTATAAAAAGATGATTATTCACTGCTCCCCACACCCATAGTGGTGGGCGGTAAGTGTGACTGAGGAATAAAGATATCTTTAAAACAAGATAGGAACCAAACAAATATGGGTACATAAGCATAATAAAGTGTGACTTAGTCAGAGGAAAGGAGATATCTTAGTGGTGGGCGGTAAGTGTGACTTAGTCAGAGGAATGGAGATATCTTTAAAACAAAAAAATATGGGTACATCTAATATATAAAGCTGAATGTGTGTGTGTATGTGTGTGTGTATGTGTGTGTGTATGTCCGGGATTGGCATCTGCACCGTCGCAGCTACAGCCACAAAATTTTGCACAGTCACACGTCTAGACCCCGAGAGCGTCATAGGCTATGTTGTGAGGCGAAATTTTAACTCCGCGCGTTCCAATTCACCAAACAATTTTGCCCCTATCTACATAATGGGGAAAAAAGTGAAAGGAAAAGTGTTGGAGGCGTCGCAGCTACAGCCACAAAATTTTGCACAGTCAAGCGTCTGGACCCTGAGAGCATCATAGGCTATGTTGTGAGGTGAAATTTTAACCCCGCGCTTTCCAATTCACCAAACAATTTTGCCCCTATCTACATAATGGGGAAAAAGTGAAAGGAAAAGTGTTGGAGGCGTCGCAGCTACAGCCACCAAATTTTGCACAGTCACACGTCTGGACCCTGAGAGCATCATAGGCTATGTTGTGAGGTGAAATTTTAACCCGGCACTTTCCAATTCACCAAACAATTTTGCCCCTATCTACATAATGGGGAAAAGTGAAAGGAAAAGTGTTGGAGGCAAATTGACAGCTGCCAGATGTGAACAAGGGGGACTTAAAGAGTGAGAGCGATGGCGCCAAAGAGTATATACCGTACAGTTGCTAAGGTGGGGCCACGACATGGAATACTCACCACACACGGGGATATGAACACACACACAAAATGCGCCACACACTACCACGTGCTTGGACACATATTACCCTCAGCACACATTTCACCACACATACACCAACCTCGCCACATAAAAGTCGAAACACAAAAAACTCGCCACAAGTGCAAAACTCACCTCATGGAAAACTCGCCACACGCAAAACTTACACACGCGGAAAAATTGCCACATGCACAAAAGTTGCAACACATGCAAAAGTTGCCTCACACAAAACTTGCACATACTCAAAAGGCACCACACATAAAACTCGCCACGTGCAAAACTTGCCATGCGCAAAACTTGCTGCACACAACTTGCTACACTAACCTGTCACATGAAACTCGACACACAAAAAGTTGCTACATGCATGTTGCCACAAAAAACTCATCTCACAAAAGTCGCTACATGCATGTCACCAGACGCAACTCAACACACAACTTGACAAACGAAACTCACCCTAAAACACACACAAGTCTGGTATTATCCTTCAAAAATAAAAATCTGATTAATAAGCAGACAAACTATAAGAGCAACAAATGTACCATATAGGAAATACGGCAGCTGTCAGTCACATGACCTGTCTGTTATGTGTATGTGTGAGCTAATATATACTGCCAGGGAGAAGGCTTCCTATTGGCTGGGGATTTATCAGGCTGCCAATTTAGCTTACAAATACTGAGGTAAAAATACTGAGCAAATAACGTGTGAACGAGGTCTTATACAGGAGGAGATGACACACAGGTATATACTATATACAGGGGAGATGACACACAGATATATACTATATACAGGAGAGATGACACACAGGTATATACTATATAGAGGAGGAGATGACATACAGGTACATACTATATACAGGAGGAGATGACATACAGGTATATACTATATACAGGAGGAGATGAAACACAGGTATATACTATATACAGGAGCAGATGACCTACAGGTATATACTATACACAGGAGGAGATGACATACAGGTATATGCTATATATAGAAGATGACATACAGGTATATACTATATACAGGAGGAGATTACACACAGATATATACTATATACAGGGGAGATGACACACAGGTATATACTATATACAGGAGGAGATGACATACAGGTATATACTATATATAGAAGGAGATGACATACAGGTATATACTATATATAGGAGGAGATGACATACAGGTATATACTATATACAGGGAAGATGACACAGCATGTATATACTATATACAGGGGAGATGACATACAGGTATATATATATACAGGAGATGACAAACATGTATATACTGAGGTGAAAATGAGAGGTGTGAGGTGAAAATGAAAAGGTGTGAGTGCAAAATGAGAGGAGTGAGGGAAAATAGTGGAGTGATCGGAAAATGACAGATGTGAGGCGAAATAACAAGTGTTAGGGGGGAATGAGAGGAGTGAGGGAGAAAATGAGAGGTGTGAGGGAGACAATGAGAGATGTGAGGGGGGAAAATGAAAGATGTGATTGGGAAAATGAGAGGCGTGATGGGGAAATAAGAGAAGTGACGTGCTATAACTAACCACAGATATTTACTATGCCCAGGCAACGCCGGGCTCTTCAGCTAGTCTAATATATAAAGCTGAATGTGTGTGTGTGTGTATGTATGTATGTCCGGGATTGGCATCTGCACCGTCGCAGCTACAGCCACAAAATTTTGCACAGTCACACGTCTGGACCCCGAGAGCGTCATAGGTTATGTTGTGAGGCGAAATTTTAACCCCGCCCGTTCCAATTCACCAAACAATTTTGCCCCTATCTACATAATGGGGAAAAAAGTGAAAGGAAAAGTGTTGGAGGCGTCGCAGCTACAGCCACAAAATTTTGCACAGTCACACGTCTGGACCCTGAGAGCGTCATAGGCTATGTTGGGAGGTGAAATTTTAACCCAGTGCTTTCCAATTCACCAAACAATTTTGCCCCTATCTACATAATGGGGAAAAAAGTGAAAGGAAAAGTGTTGGAGGCGTCGCAGCTACAGCCACAAAATTTTGCACAGTCACACGTCTGGACCCTGAGAGCGTCATAGGCTATGTTGGGAGGTGAAATTTTAACCCAGTGCTTTCCAATTCACCAAACAATTTTGCCCCTATCTACATAATGGGGAAAAAAGTGAAAGGAAAAGTGTTGGAGGCGTCGCAGCTACAGCCACAAAATTTTGCACAGTCACACGTCTGGACCCCGAGAGCGTCATAGGCTATGCTGTGAGGTGAAATTTTAACCCCGCGCTTTCCAATTCACCAAACAATTTTGCCCCTATCTACATAATGGGAAAAAATGAAAGGAAAAGTGTAGGAGGCAAATTGACAGCTGCCAGATGTGAACAAGGGGGACTTAAAGAATGAGAGCGATGGCGCCAAAGAGTATATACCGTACAGTTGCTAAGGTGGGGCCCCGACATGGGATACTCACCACACACGGGGATATGAACACACACACAAAATGCGCCACACACTACCACGTGCTTGAACACATATTACCCTCAGCACACATTTCACCACACATACACCAACCTCACCACATAAAAGTCGAAACACAAAAGTCGCCACTTAAAACTCGCCACGCGCAGAACTCGCCACATGCAAAAACTAGGCTCTTGCAAAACTCGCCACAAGTGCACAACTCACCTCATGGAAAACTCGCCACACGCAAAACTTGCACACGTGGAAAAATTGCCACATGCACAAAAGTTGCAACACATGCAAAAGTTGCCTCACACAAAACTTGCACATACTCAAAAGGCACCACACATAAAACTCGCCATGCGCAAAACTTGCTGCACACAACTTGCTACACTAACCTGTCACATGCAACTCGACACACAAAAAGTTGCTACACGCATGTTGCCACACAAAACTCATCTCACAAAAGTCGTTACATGCATGTCACCACACGCAACTCAACACACACAACTTGACAAACGAAACTCGCCCTAAAACACACACAAGTCTGGTATTTTTCTTCAAAAATAAAAATCTGATTAATAAGCAGACAAACTACAACAAATGTACCATATAGGAAATACGGCAGCTGTCAGTCACATGACCTGTCTATTATGTGTATGTGTGACTTAATATATACTGCCGGGGGGGAGGGCTTCCTGTTGCCTGGGGATTTATCAGGCTGCCAATTTAGTTTACAAATACTGAGGTAAAAATACTGAGCAAATAACGTGTGAACAAGGTCTAATACAGGAGGAGATGACACACAGGTATATACTATATACAGGGGAGATGACACACAGGTATATACTATATACAGGAGGAGATGACATACAGGTACATACTATATACAGGAGGAGATGACACACAGATATATAGTATATACAGGAGAGATGACACACAGGTATATACTATATAGAGGAGGAGATGACATACAGGTATATACTATATATAGAAGGAGATGACATTCAGGTATATACTATATATAGGGGAGATGACACACAACAGGTATATACTATATACAGGGGAGATGACATACAGGTATATACTATATACAGGAGATGACATACAGATGTATACTATATATAAGGGAGATGACAAACATGTATATACTGAGGTGATGAGGTGAAAATGAGAGGTGTGAGGTGAAAATGAAAAGGTGTGAGTGCAAAATGAGAGGAGTGAGGAAAAATAGTGGAGTGATCAGAAAATGACAGATGTGAGGTTGAAATGACAAGTGTTAGGGGGGAATGAGAGGAGTGAGGGAGAAAATGAGAGATGTGAGGGGGAAAATAAAAGATGTGATTGGGAAAATGAGAGGCGTGATGGGAAAATAAGAGAAGTAAGGTGCTATAACTAAGCACAGATATTTACTATGCCCAGGCAACGCCGGGCTCTTGAGCTAGTAAGCATAATAAAGTGTGACTTAGGGTACCGTCACACTGAAACGACGCTGCAGCGATACGACAACGATGTCGATTGCTGCAGCGTCGCTGTTTGGTCGCTGGAGAGCTGTCACACAGACAGCTCTCCAGCGACCAACGATCCCGAAGTCCCCTGGTAACCAGGGTAAACATCGGGTTACTAAGCGCAGGGCCGCGCTTAGTTACCCGATGTTTACCCTGGTTACCAGCGTAAACGTAAAAAAAACAAACATTACATACTTACATTCCGTGTCTGTCCTCCGGCGCTCTGCTTTCCTCTGCACTGTCAGCGCCGGTCAGCCGTAAAGCAGAGCGGTGACGTCATCGCTGTGCTTTCTGGCTGGCCAGCGCTCACAGCCAGTGCAGAGAAGCAGAGCGCCGGAGGACAGACACGGAAGGTAAGTATGTAATGTTTTTTTTTTTTATGTTTACGCTGGTAACCAGGGTAAACATCGGGTTACTAAGCGCGGCCCTGCGCTTAGTAACCCGATGTTTACCCTGGTTACCAGTGAAGACATCGCTGAATCGGCGTCACACACGCCGATTCAGCGATGTCAGCGGGAGATCCAGCGACGAAAGAAAGTTTCAGACGATCTGCTACGACATACGATTTTCAGCGGGGTCCCTGATCGCAGTAGCGTGTCAGACACAGCGAGATCGTAACGATATCGCTGGAACGTCACGGATCGTGCCGTCCTAGCGATCAAAGTACCACTGTGTGACGGTACCCTAAGTCAGAGGAATGGAGATATCTTGGTGGCGGGCGGTAAGTGTGACTTAGTCAGAGGAATGGAGATATCTTTAAAACAAGATAGGAACCAAACAAATATGGGTACATAAGCATAATAAAAAAAAACCTTGCTCCACTTAATAAACAGAGTAAAAATACCGTTTTACATAAACAAAATAAATTGATAATTGCCACAATACATCATACAATCATAGAATCATAAAATGTTAGAGTTGGAAGGGACTTCCAGAGTCATAGTGTCCAACCACAAGCTCAATGCCGGATTCACCAAACCATCACCAACAGATGTCTGTGCAGCCTCTCTTGGAAAACTTGGTGTGCGCATTGAAAGTTTGTGAGCTCTTTAGATTTTTTTACATGTTTTTTGCATAAATTTGAACTAAAACTAAATTATTTTTTTCACAAAACTTCTACAAATGTATACCAGAAGTAAATCAAACAAACAAATGAAAAATATTACAGTTTGTCATTTTTATATTAAGGAAAATTATTTGATATCATATGTCTATTAGTAGCCAAAGTATGTGTACCTTTAGGATTAACATATAATTTGAAGGTAAATTTGGAATCTGGTGTTTTCAATCAATGGGATGACAATTAAGTGTGAGTGAGCGACATGTTTTATTTTAAAAACAGAGATCTATCAAAGTCTGGTCTTCACAGCATAGCAGTCATCATGTCACAAAGACGACCCAGGAAAACATACTCAGAAGGGAGGTAAGAACATTTCTAAAACAATCCACAGTGAGGAGATTGGAACAAAACAAAATCCTCTAAACTGCATGCTCGCAAACGCCAGAAGCCTGACAAACAAGATGGAAGAACTAGAAGCAGAAATATCTACAGGTAACTTTGACATAGTGGGAATAACCGAGACATGGTTAGATGAAAGCTATGACTGGGCAGTTAACTTACAGGGTTACAGTCTGTTTAGAAAGGATCGTAAAAATCGGAGAGGAGGAGGGGTTTGTCTCTATGTAAAGTCTTGTCTAAAGTCCACTTTAAGGGAGGATATTAGCGAAGGGAATGAGGATGTCGAGTCCATATGGGTCGAAATTCATGGAGGGAAAAATGGTAACAAAATTCTCATTGGGGTCTGTTACAAACCCCCAAATATAACAGAAAGCATGGAAAGTCTACTTCTAAAGCAGATAGATGAAGCTGCAACCCATAATGAGGTCCTGGTTATGGGGGACTTTAACTACCCGGATATTAACTGGGAAACAGAAACCTGTGAAACGCATAAAGGCAACAGGTTTCTGCTAATAACCAAGAAAAATTATCTTTCACAATTGGTGCAGAATCCAACCAGAGGAGCAGCACTTTTAGACCTAATACTATCTAATAGACCTGACAGAATAACAAATCTGCAGGTGGTTGGGCATTTAGGAAATAGCGACCACAATATTGTGCAGTTTCACCTGTCTTTCACTAGGGGGACTTGTCAGGGAGTCACAAAAACATTGAACTTTAGGAAGGCAAAGTTTGAACAGCTTAGAGATGCCCTTAATCTGGTAGACTGGGACAATATCCTCAGAAATGAGAATACAGATAATAAATGGGAAATGTTTAAGAACATCCTAAATAGGCAGTGTAAGCGGTTTATACCTTGTGGGAATAAAAGGACTAGAAATAGGAAAAACCCAATGTGGCTAAACAAAGAAGTAAGACAGGCAATTAACAGTAAAAAGAAAGCATTTGCACTACTAAAGCAGGATGGCACCATTGAAGCTCTAAAAAACTATAGGGAGAAAAATACTTTATCTAAAAAACTAATTAAAGCTGCCAAAAAGGAAACAGAGAAGCACATTGCTAAGGAGAGTAAAACTAATCCCAAACTGTTCTTCAACTATATCAATAGTAAAAGAATAAAAACTGAAAATGTAGGCCCCTTAACCCCTTTACCCCCAAGGGTGGTTTGCACGTTAATGACCAGGCCAATTTTTACAATTCTGACCACTGTCCCTTTATGAGGTTATAACTCCGAAACGCTTCAACGGATCCTGGTGATTCTGACATTGTTTTCTCGTGACATATTGTACTTCATGATAGTGGTAAAATTTCTTTGATAGTACCTGCGTTTATTTGTGAAAAAAACGGAAATTTGGCGAAAATTTTGAAAATTTTGCAATTTTCAAACTTTGAATTTTTATGCAATTAAATCACAGAGATATGTCACACAAAATACTTAATAAGTAACATTTCCCACATGTCTCCTTTACATCAGCATAATTTTGGAACCAATTTTTTTTTTTGTTAGGGAGTTATAAGGGTTAAAAGTTGACCAGCAATTTCTCATTTTTACAACACCATTTTTTTTTAGGGACCACGTCTCATTTGAAGTCATTTTGAGGGGTCTATATGATAGAAAATGCCCAAGTGTGACACCATTCTAAAAACTGCACCCCTCAAGGTGCTCAAAACCACATTCAAGAAGTTTATTAACCCTTCAGGTGTTTAATAGGAATTTTTGGAATGTTTAAATAAAAATGAACATTTAACTTTTTTACACAAAAAATTTACTTCAGCTCCAATTTGTTTTATTTTACCAAGGGTAACAGGAGAAATTGGACCCAAAAAGTTGTTGTCCAATTTGTCCTGAGTACGCTGATACCCCATATGTGGCAGTAAACCACTGTTTGGGCGCATGGGAGAGCTCGGAAGGGAAGGAGCGCTATTTGACTTTTCAATGCAAAATTGACAGGAATTGAGATGGGACGCCATGTTGCGTTTGGAGAGCCACTGATGTGCCTAAACATTGAAACCCCCCACAAGTGACACCATTTTGGAAAGTAGACCCCTTAAGGAACTTATCTGGATGTGTGGTGAGCACTTTGACCCACCAAGTGCTTCACAGAAGTTTATAATGCAGAACCGTAAAAATAAAAAATCATATTTTTTCACAAAAATTATATTTTTGCCCCCAATTTTTTATTTTTCCAAGGGTAAGAGAAGAAATTGGACCTCAAAAGTTGTTGTCCAATTTGTCCTGAGTACGCTGATACCCCATATGTGGCAGTAAACCACTGTTTGGGCGCATGGGAGAGCTCGGAAGGGAAGGAGCGCAGTTTGACTTTTCAATGCAAAATTGACAGAAATTGAGATGGGACGCCATGTTGCGTTTGGAGAGCCACTGATGTGCCTAAACATTGAAACCCCCCACAAGTGACACCATTTTGGAAAGTAGACCCCCTAAGGAACTTATCTGGATGTGTGGTGAGCACTTTGACCCACCAAGTGCTTCACAGAAGTTTATAATGCAGAACCGTAAAAATAAAAAATCTTATTTTTTCACAAAAATTATATTTTTGCCCCCAATTTTTTATTTTTCCAAGGGTAAGAGAAGAAATTGGACCTCAAAAGTTGTTGTCCAATTTGTCCTGAGTACGCTGATACCCCATATGTGGCAGTAAACCACTGTTTGGGCGCATGGGAGAGCTCGGAAGGGAAGGAGCGCAGTTTGACTTTTCAATGCAAAATTGACAGAAATTGAGATGGGACGCCATGTTGCGTTTGGAGAGCCACTGATGTGCCTAAACATTGAAACCCCCCACAAGTGACACCATTTTGGAAAGTAGACCCCCTAAGGAACTTATCTAGAGGTGTGGTGAGAACTTTGACCCACCAAGTGCTTCACAGAAGTTTATAATGCAGAACCGTAAAAATAAAAAATCATATTTTTTCACAAAAATTATATTTTTGCCCCCAATTTTTTATTTTTCCAAGGGTAAGAGAAGAAATTGGACCTCAAAAGTTGTTGTCCAATTTGTCCCGAGTACGCTGATACCCCATATGTGGCAGTAAACCACTGTTTGGGCGCATGGGAGAGCTCGGAAGGGAAGGAGCGCCGTTTGACTTTTCAATGCAAAATTGACAGAAATTGAGATGGGACGCCATGTTGCGTTTGGAGAGCCACTGATGTGCCTAAACATTGAAACCCCCCACAAGTGACACCATTTTGGAAAGTAGACCCCCTAAGGAACTTATCTGGATGTGTGGTGAGCACTTTGACCCACCAAGGGCTTCACAGAAGTTTATAATGCAGAGCCATAAAAATAAAACAAAATTTTTTTCCCACAAAAATTATTTTTTAGCCCCCAGTTTTGTATTTTCCCTAGGGTAACAGGAGAAATTGGACCCCAAAAGTTGTTGTCTAATTTGTCCTGAGTACGCTGATACCCCATATGTGGGGGGGAACCACCGTTTGGGCGCATGGGAGGGTTCGGAAGGGAAGGAGCGCCATTTGGAATGCAGACTTAGATGGAATGGTCTGCAGGCGTCACATTGCGTTTGCAGAGCCCCTAATGTACCTAAACAGTAGAAACCCCCCACAAGTGACACCATTTTGGAAAGTAGACCCCCTAAGGAACTCATCTTGATGTGTTGTGAGAGCTTTGAACCCCCAAGTATTTCACTACAGTTTATAACGCAGAGCCATGCAAATAAAAAATATTTTTTTTTCCACAAAAATTATATTTTAGCCCCCAGTTTTGTATTTTTCCAAGGTTAGCAGGAGAAATTGGACCCTAAATGTTGTTGTCCAATTTGTCCTGAGTGTGTTGATACCCGATATGTGGGGGGGAACCACCGTTTGGGCGCATGGGAGGGCTCGGAAGGGAAGGAGCATCATTTGGAATGCAGACTTAGATGGATTGGTCTGCAGGCGTCACATTGCGTTTGCAGAGCCCCTAATGTACCTAAACAGTAGAAACCCCCCACAAGTGACCCCATATTGGAAACTAGACCCCTCAATGAACTTATCTAGATGTGTTGTGAGAACTTTGAACCCCCAAGTGTTTCACTACAGTTTATAACGCAGAGCCGTGAAAATAAAAAATCTTTTTGTTTTCCCACAAAAATTATTTTTTAGCCCCCAGTTTTGTATTTTCCCAAGGGTAACAGGAGAAATTGGTCCACAAAAGTTGTTGTCCAATTTGTCCTGAGTACGCTGATACCCCATATGTTGGGGTAAACCCCTGTTTGGGCACACAGGAGAGCTCGGAAGGGAAGGAGCACTGTTTTACTTTTTCAACGCAGAATTGGCTGGAATTGAGATCGGACGCCATGTCGTGTTTGGAGAGCCCCTGATGTGCCGAAACAGTGGAAACCCCCCAATTATAACTGAAACCCTAATCTAAACACACCCCTAACCCTAATTCCAACGGTAACCCTAACCACACCTCTAACCCTGACACACCCCTAACCCTAATCCCAACCCTATTCCCAACTGTAAATGTAATCTAAACCCTAACCCTAACTTTAGCCCCAACCCTAACTGTAGCCCCAACCCTAACCCTAACCCTAGCCCTAACCCTAGCCCTAACCCTAGCCCTAACCCTAGCCCTAACCCTAGCCCTAACCCTAACCCTAGCCCTAACCCTAGCCCTAACCCTAACACTAGCCCTAACCCTAGCCCTAACCCTAACCCTAGCCCTAGCCCTAGCCCTAACCCTAGCCCTAACCCTAGCCCTAACCCTAACCCTAGCCCTAGCTCTAACCCTAGCCCTAACCCTAGCCCTAGCCCTAACCCTAGCCCTAACCCTAGCCCTAATGGGAAAATGGAAATAAATACATTTTTTTTTATTTTTCCCTAACTAAGGGGGTGATGAAGGGGGGTTTGATTTACTTTTATAGCGAGTTTTTTAGCGGATTTTTATGATTGGCAGCCGTCACACACTGAAAGACCCTTTTTATTGCAAAAAATATTTTTTGCAATACCACATTTTGAGAGCTATAATTTTTCCATATTTTGGTCCACAGAGTCATGTGAGGTCTTGTTTTTTGCGGGACGAGTTGACGTTTTTATTGAAAACATTTTTGGGCACGTGACATTTTTTTATCGCTTTTTATTCCGATTTTTGTGAGGAAGAATGACCAAAAGCCAGCTATTCATGAATTTCTATTGGGGGAGGCGTTTATACCGTTCCGCGTTTGGTAAAATTGATAAATCAGTTTTATTCTTCCGGTAAGTACGATTACAGCGATACCTCATTTATATCATTTTTTTATGGTTTGGTGCTTTTATACGATAAAAACTATTTTACAGAAAAAATAATTATTTTTGCATCGCTTTATTCTCAGGACTATAACTTTTTTATTTTTTTGCTGATGATGCTGTATGGTGGCTCTTTTTTTGCGGGACAATATGACGCTTTCAGCGGTACCATGGTTATTTATATCTGTCCTTTTGATCGCGTGTTATTCCACTTTTTGTTCGGCAGTATGATAATAAAGCGTTGTTTTTTGCCTCGTTTTTTTTTTTTTTTTCTTACGGTGTTTACTGAAGGGGTTAACTAGTGGGACAGTTTTATAGGTCGGGTCGTTACGGACGCGGCGATACTAAATATGTGTACTTTTATTGTTTTTTTTTTTTTATTTAGATGAAGAAATGTATTTATGGGAATAATATTTTTTTTTTTTTTTCATTATTTTGGAATATTTTTTTTTATTTTTTTTACACATTTGGAAATTTTTTTTTTTACTTTTTTACTTTGTCCCAGGGGGGGACATCACAGATCAGTGATCTGACAGTTTCCACAGCACTCTGTCAGATCACTGATCTGACATGCAGCGCTGCAGCCTTCACAGTGCCTGCTCTAAGCAGGCTCTGTGAAGCCACCTCCCTCCCTGCAGGACCCGGATCCGCGGCCATCTTGGATCCGGGGCTCGAGCAGGGAGGGAGGTGAGGAGACCCTCGCAGCAACGCGATCGCATCGCGTTGCTGCGGGGGGCTCAGGGAAGCCCGCAGGGAGCCCCCTCCCTGCGCGGTGCTTCCCTGCACCGCCGGCACATCGCGATCATCTTTGATCGCGGTGTGCCAGGGGTTAATGTGCCGGGGGCGGTCCGTGACCGCTCCTGGCACATAGTGCCGGATGTCAGCTGCGATAAGCAGCTGACACCCGGCCGCGATCGGCCGCGCTCCCCCCGTGAGCGCGGCCGATCGGCTATGACGTACTATCCCGTCCAGGGTCAGATAAGCCCAGGGCACCTCGACGGGATAGTACGTCTAAGGTCACAGAGGGGTTAAAAAATAGTGAGGAAAGAATGGTTGTAGATGACGAGGAAAAAGCTAACATATTAAACACCTTCTTCTCCACGGTATTCACGGTGGAAAATGAAATGCTAGGTGAAATCCCAAGAAACAATGAAAACCCTATATTAAGGGTCACCAATCTAACCCAAGAAGAGGTGCGAAACCGGCTAAATAAGATTAAAATAGATAAATCTCCGGGTCCGGATGGCATACACCCACGAGTACTAAGAGAACTAAGTAATGTAATAGATAAACCATTATTTCTTATTTTTAGTGACTCTATAGCGACAGGGTCTGTTCCGCAGGACTGGCGCATAGCAAATGTGGTGCCAATATTCAAAAAGGGCTCTAAAAGTGAACCTGGAAATTATAGGCCAGTAAGTCTAACCTCTATTGTTGGTAAAATATTTGAAGGGTTTCTGAGGGATGTTATTCTGGATTATCTCAATGAGAATAACTGTTTAACTCCATATCAGCATGGGTTTATGAGAAATCGCTCCTGTCAAACCAATCTAATCAGTTTTTATGAAGAGGTAAGCTATAGGCTGGACCACGGTGAGTCATTGGACGTGGTATATCTCGATTTTTCCAAAGCGTTTGATACCGTGCCGCACAAGAGGTTGGTACACAAAATGAGAATGCTTGGTCTGGGGGAAAATGTGTGTAAATGGGTTAGTAACTGGCTTAGTGATAGAAAGCAGAGGGTGGTTATAAATGGTATAGTCTCTAACTGGGTCGCTGTGACCAGTGGGGTACCGCAGGGGTCAGTATTGGGACCTGTTCTCTTCAACATATTCATTAATGATCTGGTAGAAGGTTTACACAGTAAAATATCGATATTTGCAGATGATACAAAACTATGTAAAGCAGTTAATACAAGAGAAGATAGTATTCTGCTACAGATGGATCTGGATAAGTTGGAAACTTGGGCTGAAAGGTGGCAGATGAGGTTTAACAATGATAAATGTAAGGTTATACACATGGGAAGAGGGAATCAATATCACCATTACACACTGAACGGGAAACCACTGGGTAAATCTGACAGGGAGAAGGACTTGGGGATCCTAGTTAATGATAAACTTACCTGGAGCAGCCAGTGCCAGGCAGCAGCTGCCAAGGCAAACAGGATCATGGGGTGCATTAAAAGAGGTCTGGATACACATGATGAGAGCATTATACTGCCTCTGTACAAATCCCTAGTTAGACCGCACATGGAGTACTGTGTCCAGTTTTGGGCACCGGTGCTCAGGAAGGATATAATGGAACTAGAGAGAGTACAAAGGAGGGCAACAAAATTAATAAAGGGGATGGGAGAACTACAATACCCAGATAGATTAGCGAAATTAGGATTATTTAGTCTAGAAAAAAGACGACTGAGGGGCGATCTAATAACCATGTATAAGTATATAAGGGGACAATACAAATATCTCGCTGAGGATCTGTTTATACCAAGGAAGGTGACGGGCACAAGGGGGCATTCTTTGCGTCTGGAGGAGAGAAGGTTTTTCCACCAACATAGAAGAGGATTCTTTACTGTTAGGGCAGTGAGAATCTGGAATTGCTTGCCTGAGGAGGTGGTGATGGCGAACTCAGTCGAGGGGTTCAAGAGAGGCCTGGATGTCTTCCTGGAGCAGAACAATATTGTATCATACAATTATTAGGTTCTGTAGAAGGACGTAGATCTGGGTATTTATTATGATGGAATATAGGCTGAACTGGATGGACAAATGTCTTCCTGGAGCAGAACAATATTGTATCATACAATTATTAGGTTCTGTAGAAGGACGTAGATCTGGGTATTTATTATGATGGAATATAGGCTGAACTGGATGGACAAATGTCTTTTTTCGGCCTTACTAACTATGTTACTATGTTACTATGTTACTATGTCCAACCCCCGTTCAATGCATGATTCACTACACCATCTCAGACAGATTTTTGTCCAGTCTTCATTTGAAAACTTCCATTGAAGGAGACCTCACCACTTCTCTTGGCAGACTGTTCCACTCATTGATCACCTTCACTGTCAAAAAGTTTTTTCTAATATCTAATTTGTATCTTCTCCCTATCAGTTTCATTTCACTGCTTCTCGTGTTTCCATGTGCAAATGAGAATAATGATGATCCCTCTACACTGTGACAGCCCTTCAGATATTTGTAGACAGCTATTAAGTCTCCTCTTAACCTTCTTTTTTGCAAGCTAAACATTCCCAGACCCTTTAACCTTTCCTCGAAGAGTATAGTTTGCAGTCCGTTCACCATCTTGGTAGCTCTTCTCTGAACTTGCTGCAGTTTTTCAATGACTTTCTTAAAACGTGGTGCCCAGAACTGGACACAGTATTCCAGGCCTGACCAAGGAAGACTAGAGGGGGATAATTACTTCATGTAATCTAGACTCTGTGCTTCTCTTAATACATCCTAGAACTGTGTTTACCTTTTTTGCTGCCTGTTCACACTGTTGAATCATGTGCAATCTGTGATCTCTTAGTATACCCAAGTCTTTTTCACACGTGCTGTTGCTTAGTTCTGTTCCTCACATCCTGTAGATGTAATTTCAATTTTCCTTGCCCAGATTTAAAATCCTGCATGTTAGGAGTCAAGTTCCCACCGCTGCACAGGGGGAATCTCGAACTATGTCCGTTGCGGTCTCCCATTCTCCTCCAGCCGCAGTGGAGCCTGCTCAGCGAAAACGTTGGTCCCAGCGTCTGGCTCAAGCTGATACTGTGTGCTTGGTTACTGCAGCTTTTCCAGGCTCTGCCTTTGTAGCCAGTACTGATCAGCAGCGAGCAGGTATTTCAGGGACTAAGTTCTGCTTTTCCCATGCCCACAGGATAACCTCCCATTAGAGGTCGGGGGTCACATGCTCAGTTCCTGTAGCAGCTCCTATTGGACCACTAGGAAGGTCCTTGAGTGCTACAACTATAAAAGGTTCGCGTGGCCGCACGGCTATGCACTAGTATAAACCTGTTATCGTGTGTGTGTGGATGTGTGCTTGTTCTTGTGATTGCTCCTTGTTCCTTGTGTTGTTGAATGTTTGCGAATGTTGGAGCTACCTAGCACCTGACAGTGCTATCCTACACCGGAGCACGATCTGTACTGCGTCAAAACAGCAGTGTCCGCCTGCACAGCACTGCACGCACTCTGTGCTGTAATCTTATCCTGACAACTGGTCAGTGTAGGGTGGGAACTCCCGCTTGATCTCTGCATCTGACTCGGGGAGTCCTCAGGCACAGGCTCAAAAGCCACCGAGGGTTAGAGTGGGATCAATCACCAGCTTAGTGGGGGTGAATCTTAGATCCCACTAGCGTTCATCTGCTGCATCCTGTGTTCGCTAACAGGGTACAGCATTTCATTTGTTTCACTGTGACTCTGTGAAGCAACGGAGTTTGCTTTAGTTCTTACCGGGTGTCTGAACCCGAGTTTACTCCAGCGTAGTACTGCCATATAGTGCCACCATTACTTAGCAGCAGATTCCATCTCTGCATGGTGGGCCCCCGGCTGCGAACGCACCTTTACAATCTTTAATCTAAACATTATACTAGCGTCAGGGTCTGGCTAGTAATGGCAGATGAACAGCGACTGCAGCGATATATCCAGCAGATGGAAGGCAGGTTGGAGGCTCTCGAGCGTTCAACCTCAGCTGTGGATGTTACCACAGTAGCTGTTCAGGCTGCTAGCGTGGCTGCAGCAAGTTTGTCCACTGTCACCCCTGTTCCGACTTTATCCCGCCTCCCGCTGCCAGATAAATACTGTGTTGATAGCAAGCCATGTAGGGGATTCGTGAGGCAGTGCTCCATACACCTCGAGCACCTGGCTGCACTTTTTCCCACAGAGCGGCAAAGGTGGGATTCATTATATACCTCCTGTTGGACAGGGTGTTGGAGTGGGCTACGTCGCTGTGGGAGCGTGATGATCATGTGGTACAGAGTGCTCCGTGGTTTTTGAGCACTCTGAAACAGGTCTTTTTAGGACCTCGAGTCACCAATGATACAGCTCTCCAACTGCTGGCATTGACCCAGGGCTCGACCATGGTCAGCCATTTTGCCGTCCACTTCTGGACTTTAACATCTGAGCTGGAGTGACTGGATAAAGCCCTCATCCCTGTATTTTGGAGGGGGCTGGCTGACCATGTGAAGGACGCTTTGGCCACCAGGGAGATTCCCGCCACACTGGAGGAGCTAATAGCTGTATCAACTCGCATCGACCTTCGTTTTAATGAGCGAAGGTTGGTGCAAGCCCAGTGTAGGCAGAGGTTTCGGCTGGCTCCCACCTTTGCCAAACCTCTGGAATCTCCGGTCCAGGCCTCTGAGTCACATGAGGCCATGGAGGTGTCACGAGTGGGATCTAAGTCCCGGACCGCTCGTGCACTCAAGGTCTGTCATGTCTGCCGGCAGTCAGGACATCTTGCCTCCAGATGTTCCCAGCGGTCGGGAAAACATCAGTGTCTAGCGGTTGTAGGAGGAGGTACACTAGACACGGTGACGTTTTCCTCCAAACTGTCCTTCAAGGGGACAATTACCATAGGCCCATCCACTCTTACGGTAGAGCTTTGCGTGGCCTCCGGGGCGGAGGGCAATTTTATGTCATCTGCCTTCACCCAGCGACACGCAATACCTCTGGTGATGCTCGCCAAACCAGTGACCATACAAGAGGTAAATGGGTCGACACTGCCCTCACAGATAACACACCAGACCATCCCATTTACTTTAACCATGTCTCCATCTCATCAGGAGATTATTTCCCTGCTAGTCATTCCCGAGGGAATTGATGAGGTCTTGTTGGGGATACCATGGCTACGCTGCCACTCTCCTCATATAGAGTGGTCCTCAGGGAGAATTCTGGGATGTAGTGAATCTTGTGAGGGTAGATGTCTGAGGGAGTGCATAAAGGTTGCTACAACCGAAGTACCTGCAGATCTCTCTCCCCAAGCACTATTGGCCATATGCGGACATGTTCTCCAAGAGGGCTGCGGAGACCCTTCCGCCTCACCGCTCCTATGACTGTCCAATTGACCTATTGCCTGGTGCGGAGTCTCGCCAGGGTCGAGTCTACCCGTTATCTCTCCCGGAGATGGGAGGCAATGTCTCAGTACATTCAGGAGAATATGGCAAGAGGATTCATTAGGAAGTCAGTGTCACCTGCAGGGGCCGGGTTCTTCTTTGTTCAGAAGAAGAACGGAGAATTACGTCCATTCATAGATTACAGGGTATTAACGCCATCACCGTTAATAATAAATACCCTCTGCCCCTGATATCTGAGCTCTTCGATAGGTTGCGGGGAGCGAGGGTATTTACTAAGCTTGATCTGCGAGGTGCTTACAACCTGATTTGCATCCGTGAGGGGGACGAATGGAAGACGGCTTTTAACACCAGGGATGGGCACTATGAATACCTGGTGATGCCGTTTGGGCTTTGTAATGCCCCAGCCGTTTTCCAAGACTTGTGAACAATATCTTCCGGGATATGCTCTCCACCTCGGTTGTAGTCTATCTGGACGATATTCTCTTCTACTCTCCAGATATAGACTCCCACCGGAGAGATGTTTACAAAGTCTTCGACCTCCTACGGGCAAAATTCCCTCTATGCCAAGTTGGAGAAGTGTGTGTTTGAGCAGGAGTCTTTGCCTTTCCTGGGCTATATCATCTCCGCCCAAGGATTGGCTATGGATCGCGCCAAGCTACAGGCTCTGATGGACTGGCAGGAACCCCATTCTCTCAAAGTGGTGCAGTGCTTTATGGGGTTCATCAACTATTATCGCCAGTTCATTCCCCACTTCTCAACTTTGGTAGCTCCCCTGGTTTCCCCAACCAAGAAGAAAGCTAATCCCAAATTGTGGTAGGAGGAGGTCTCCAAGGTCTTGTTCTCTATCAAGTCACACTTCGCTGCCGCTCCCATTTTACATCGCCCTGATGTTGATAAACCATTTATCATGGAGGTGGATGCCTCTTCCATCGGTGCTGGAGCAGTCCTCATCCAGAAGGATCCTCAAGGTAGGAAGCATCCTTGCTTCTTCTTCTCCAAGACCTTCTCACTGGCAGAGAGGAATTATTCCATCGGGGACAGGGAGCTGCTAGCCATGAAGTTGGCCTTTTCGGAGTGGAGACATCTTCAAGTATTCACCGACCACAAAAATTTGTTGTGTTTACAAACCGCCCGACGGCTAAACTCTCGCCAGGCTAGATGGTCCCTGTTCTTCTCCCGGTTCCACTTTACCCTCCATTTTCTCTCCATGGAGAAGAACACAAGCGGCTGACACTCTCTACCGCTCCTTTGTGTCATCAGAGGAGGAGGATACTCGGCTTATTGTCCCTTCAGAGAGCATGAGAACTGTAAGTCTGGTTTTGCTAGAGTCTGTGCCCCCAGGCAAGACTTTCGTTCCATCTAATTTGCAACCGGAAGTTCTCTCTTGGGCTCACTCATTCAGGGTGGGTGGACATTTTGGGACTAATAGGACATTAAAGTTTCTGACGAGGATGTTCTTGTTGCCGCATATGTCCCATGATGTCGGGGACTATACTCGGGCGTGTGTCTCCTACTCCAAGAATCGGTCTCCTCGGCAATGGCCTGCTGGGCTACTTTACCCCCCGACAGTGGCAGACAGGCCCTGGGAGATGGTCAGGATGGACTTCGTGGTGGTCTTATCAAAGTTTCGTAGCTGCACCATTATCTGGGTAGTCACCGACCATTTTTCTAAAATGGTGCACTTGGTGCCGCTTCCACAGTTACCTTCTGCACGGGCCTTGGCGGTGTTGCTCATTAAACATGTTTTCTGCCTACATGGTATGCCAGACAAAATTGTCAGTGACCGGGGTCCCCAATTTGCGTCTCGGTTCTGGGGAGAGCTCTGTCGTTTACTCAGCATTGACCTGAATCTCTCTTCTGCGTACCACCCCGAGATGAATGGGTTGGTAGAGAGGGCCAACCAGACTCTGGTCACATACCTGCGACATTTTGAAATTTGAATTAAAGGGAATCTGTCACCCCCCGGGATGTATATAACTTATTAATATGTGCATACAGGTAATAGAAATGTTACACTAGCCCTACACTAGGACCCTTGGTTTCATTGTCATAACCCCACTACGATTGTTGGTTGTAATGTTATTTTTGCTTTGCTGTCTGCCTCATCTCTGCCGGTGCCAAGTCTATCCTCCGCCACCTCCACCTGCTGCTACTCCTCATCCTTAAAATCCTACAGCATGTGACATGGACCTTAACAGACTCCAACAGACACTTGATAATATGTGAGTTTAGATGGCAAAACAGCAGACGACTGGGAGCATATTGTTTTTCCTAGATACACCTTGGATAATTGCTGTTTTGATGGAGAAGGAGACAGACTCAGTATGTGACACAGTGGAGGAGGATGAAAATTATGATGATGATGGTGGTGATGATGAAACTGATCCAGTGTTACCTAAGGGTACAGCTTGACTTTCAGAAAGACAATCATGGAGACAAGGAGCAGAAGGACATTGTGAGATTTGCTCTTATTGCTGGCCGGCTTGACTTTGCCAAAGATGCTGGTGATGTTGCTTTATGCACTGTTAGAGAGCCACAGTTCTATAATTTATAAGAGAGCCAGAATAACCAAGGCTTATTTTCCTCCTATATTTTTTTCTTGTCAATCCCCTCTAATTGAATCACACATTGTGTGAATTCATGTAAATGTAAGAAGGTTGCTTTCTCTGCTCCTTACCTGGATCCACTTGGTCAGACAGCTGGGTTGTCGGGGGGAAGACTTTCTGCCTTGGACAGAAGGGACCATGTGACGGCTGAGGCAGGGAGGAAGAGACAGGGGTGTGGTCAGAAAAGTGCGGTAGAGCAGAGCCCGCCGGACAGAGGGGACAGCTGCACAGAGAGAAAGCAGGCTGCAGCGCCGCGCTCCCCATGACAGAGTGCTCCCTGTGAGGGCACTAAGGCTGGAGTGAGAGTGGGGACTTGGAAGCCTCCATAATCTGAGACGACGTATCCCCCCTACAGTGGCCTGAGCGCGCAGCCCCAGTTACCGCACTGACCAGGCAGGACCCCTGAGTGTGACTAAGGGCAGTGGCGTAGGAAGCGGGGTGCGGGGGGGGGGGGGGGGCGGGCCGCCCCGGGCGGCACAATGCGGGGGGCGGGTATCAGCGCGGCTGCGCGCCCTCATTCTCTGCTCCTTCCTCCCTGCATAGTGAGGACTGGAGCAAAGCGCTGGCAGTGCGCACGGCCGTGCAGCGTTGCTGGCTGCAGTGTAGCAGGGGCACACAGTCACACACGCTGTGACTCACCCCCGCACCTGCAGTCAGAAGCAGAAGCTCCAATCCCTCCCCTCCATCAGCGTCACAGCTCTCACACTGTGAAGAGCCATGGAGGGGCGGGGCTAAATGTCGGGGGCGGACTCGGAGCCACGGACAAGCAGGAAGAAGAGGCAGAAGGAAATATGAAAATCAGAGCGGGAGACAGAAAAGATGTGAGAGACAGAAAACACAGCAGAGAGGCAAAACACAGGTGAGAAGTATATATATATTACATCATTGTCTAAGGGTCACACTTCCGTCTTTCTGTCTGTCCTTCTGTCTTTCTTTCTTTCACGGATATTCATTGGTCGCAGCCTCTGTCTGTCGTCGCTGATTGGTCTCGGCAGCTGTCTGTCATGGCTGCCGCGACCAATCAGCAACGGGCACAGTCCGATTAGTCCCTCCGCTGCAGTCAGTGCCCGGCGCCCGCTCCTTCCTCCCCACAATCAGTGCCCGCTCCATAATCCCCTCCACTCACCGCTCGCACAGGGTTAACCCCTTTCTGCCATTGGACGTAATATTCCGTCCATGTGGGGTGGGCCTTAATTCCCAAGGACGGAATATTACGTCCAGCGCGATCGGCCGCGCTCACGGGGGGAGCGCCGCCGATCGCGGCCGGGTGTCAGCTGCTTATCGCAGCTGACATCCGGCACTATGTGCCAGGAGCGGTCACGGACCGCCCCCGGCACATTAACCCCCGGCACACCGCGATCAAAGATGATCGCGATGTGCCGGCGGTGCAGGGAAGCATCGCGCAGGGAGGGGGCTCCCTGCGGGCTTCCCTGAGACCCCCGCAGCAACGCGATGTGATCGCGTTGCTCCGGGGGTCTCCTACCTCCCTCCCTGCAGTAAGTCCCGGATCCAAAATGGCCGCGGATCCGGGTCCTGCAGGGAGGGAGGTGGCTTACCAAGTGCCTGCTCAGAGCAGGCACTTGGTAACGCTGCACTGCTCTCAGACAGATCGGTGATCTGTCAGAGTGCTGTGCAAACTGGCAGATCACCGATCTGTATTGTCCCCCCCTGGGGCAAAGTAAAAAAGTAAAAAAAAAAATTTCCAAGTGTGTAAAAAAAAAAAAAAAAAAAAAATCCTAAATAATGAAAAAAAAAAAAAAATATTATTCCCATAAATACATTTCTTTATCTAAATAAAAAAAACAAAACAATAAAAGTACACATATTTAGTATCTCCGCGTCCGTAACGACCCGACCTATAAAACTGGCCCACTAGTTAACCCCTTCAGTAAACACCGTAAGAAAAAAAAAAAAAAACGAGGCAAAAAACAACGCTTTATTATCATACCGCCAAACATAAAGTGGAATAACACGCGATCAAAAAGACGGATATAAATAACCATGGTACCGCTGAAAGCGTCATCTTGTCCCGCAAAAAACGAGCCACCATACAGCGACAACAGCAAAAAAATAAAAAAGTTATAGTCCTCAGAATAAAGCGATGCAAAAATAATTATTTTTTTCTATAAAATAGTTTTTATCGTATAAAAGCGCCAAAACATAAAAAAATGATACAAATGAGGTGTCGCTGTAATCGTACTGAACCGAATATTAAAACTGCTTTATCAATTTTACCAAACGCGGAACGGTATAAACGCCTCCCCCAAAAGAAATTCATGAATAGCTGGTTTTTGGTCATTCTGCCTCACAAAAATCGGAATAAAAAGCGATCAAAAAATGTCACGTGCCCGAAAATGTTACCAATAAAAACGTCAACTCGTCCCGCAAAAAACAAGACCTCACATGACTCTGTGGACTCAAATATGGAAAAATTATAGCTCTCAAAATGTGGTAACGCAAAAAATATTTTTTGCAATAAAAAGCGTCTTTCAGTGTGTGACGGCTGCCAATCATAAAAATCCGCTAAAAAACCCGCTATAAAAGTAAATGAAAAAAATGTATTTATTTCCATTTTCCCATTAGGGTTAGGGCTAGGGTTAGGGTTAGGGCTAGGGCTAGGGTTAGGGTTAGGGTTAGGGCTAGGGCTAGGGTTAGGGCTAGGGTTAGGGCTAGGGTTAGGGCTAGGGTTAGGGTTAGGGCTAGGGCTAGGGCTAGGGTTAGGGCTAGGGCTAGGGTTAGGGCTAGGATTAGGGCTAGGGTTAGGGCTAGGGTTAGGGCTAGGGTTAGGGTTAGGGCTAGGGCTAGGGTTAGGGCTAGGGTTAGGGCTAGGGTTAGGGCTAGGGTTAGGGCTAGGGTTAGGGTTGGGACTAGGGTTAGGGTTAGGGTTAGGGCTAGGGTTAGGGTTGGGGCTAGGGTTAGGGCTAGGGTAAGGGCTAGGGTTAGGGTTAAGGCTACAGTTAGGGTTGGGGCTAAAGTTAGGGTTAGGGTTTGGATTACATTTGCGATTGGGATTAGGATTAGGGGTGTGTCTGGGTTAGAGGTGTGGTTAGGGTTACCGTTGGGATTAGGGTTAGGGGTGTGTTTGGATTAGGGTTTCAGTTATAATTGGGGGGTTTCCACTATTTAGGCACATCAGGGGGATCTCCAAACGCGACATGGCGACCGATCTCAATTCCATCCAATTCTGCATTGAAAAAGTAAAACAGTGCTCCTTCCCTTCCGAGCTCTCCCGTGTGCCCAAACAGGAGTTTACCCCAACATATGGGGTATCAGCGTACTCAGGACAAATTGGACAACAACTTTTGGGGTCCAATTTCTCCTGTTACCCTTGGGAAAATACAAAACTGGGGGCTAAAAAATAATTTTTGTGGGAAAAAAAGAGATTTTTTATTTTCACGGCTCTGCGTTATAAACTGTAGTGAAACACTTGGGGGCTCAAAGTTCTCACAACACATCTAGATAAGTTCGTGGGGGGGTCTAGTTTCCAACATGGGGTCACTTGTGGGGGTTTCTACTGTTTAGGTATATTAGGGGCTCTGCAAACGCAATGTGACGCCTGCAGACCATTCCATTTAAGTCTGCATTCCAAATGGCGCTCCTTCCCTTCCGAGCCCTCCCATGCGCCCAAACGCTGGTTCACCCCACATATGGGGTATCAACGCACTCAGGACAAATTGGACAACAACTTTTGGGGTCCAATTTCTCCTTTTACCCTCGAGAAAATACAAAACTGGGGGCTAAAAAATAATTTTGAGGGGAAATTTTTTATTTTATTTTCACGGCTCTGCGTTATAAACTGTAGTGAAATACTTGGGGGCTCAAAGTTCTCACAACACATCTAAATAAGTTCCTTGGGGGGTCTAGTTTCCAATATGGGGTCACTTGTGGGGGGTTTCTACTGTTTAGGTACATTAGGGGCTCCGCAAACACAATGTGACGCCTGCAGACCATTCCATCTAAGTCTGTATTCCAAATGGCTCTCCTTCCCTTCCGAGCCCTCCCATGCGCCCAAACGCTGGTTCTCCCCCACATATAGGGTATCAGCGCACTCAGGACAAATTGCACAACAACTTTTGGGGTCCAATTTCTCCTGTTACCCTCAGGAAAATACAAAACTGGGGGCTAAAAAATTATTTTTGTGGGAAAAAAATTTTGTTTTATTTTTACGGCTCTGCATTATAAACTTCTGTGAAGCTCTTATTGGGTCAAAGTGCTCACCACACATCTAGATAAGTTCCTTAGGGGGTCTACTTTTCAAAATGGTGTCACTTGTGGGGGGTTTCAATGTTTAGGTACATCAGTGGCTCTCCAAACGCAACATGGCGTCCAATCTCAATTCCTGTCAATTTTGCATTGAAAGGTCAAACGGCGCTCCTTCCCTTCCGAGCTCTCCCATGCGCCCAAACAATGGTTTACCCCCACATATGGGGTATCAGAGTACTCAGGACAAATTGTGCCACAACTTTTGTGGTCCAATTTCTTCTCTTACCATTGGGAAAATAAAAAATTGGGGGCGAAAAGATAATTTTTGTGAAAAAAAAATGATTTTTTATTTTTACGGTTCTGCATTATAAACTTCTGTGAAGCACTTGGTGGGTCAAAGTGCTCACCACACCTCTAGATAAGTTCCTTAGGGGGTCTACTTTCCAAAATGGTGTCACTTGTGGGGGGTTTCAATGTTTAGGCACATCAGTGGCTCTCCAAACGCAACATGGCGTCTCATCTCAATTCCTGTCAATTTTGCATTGAAAGGTCAAACGGCGCTCCTTCCCTTCCGATCTCTCCCATGCGCCCAAACAATGGTTTACCCCCACATATGGGGTATCAGCGTACTCAGGACAAATTGTGCCACAACTTTTGTGGTCCAATTTCTTCTCTTACCATTGGGAAAATAAAAAATTTGGGGCGAAAAGATAATGTTTGTGAAAAAAAATGATTTTTTATTTTTACGGTTCTGCATTATTAACTTCTGTGAAGTATCAGCGTACTCAGGACAAATTGTACAACAACTTTTGGGGTCCATTTTCTCCTGTTACCCTTGGCAAAATAAAACAAATTGGAGCTGAAGTAAATTTTTTGTGAAAAAAAGTTAAATGTTAATTTTTATTTAAACATTCCAAAAATTCCTGTGAAGCACCTGAAGGGTTAATAAACTTCTTGAATGTGGTTTTGAGAACCTTGAGGGGTGCAGTTTTTAGAATGGTGTCACACTTGGGTATTTTCTATCATATAGACCCCTCAAAATGACTTCAAATGAGATGTGATCCCTAAAATAAAATGGTGTTGTAAAAATGAGAAATTGCTGGTCAACTTTTAACCCTTATAACTCCCTAACAAAAAAAAATTTTTGGTTCCAAAATTGTGCTGATGTAAAGTAGACATGTGGGAAATGTTACTTATTAAGTATTTTGTGTGACATATCTCTGTGATTTAATTGCATAAAAATTCAAAGTTGGAAAATTGCGAAATTTTCAAAATTTTCGCCAAATTTCCGTTTTTTTCACAAATAAACGCAGGTAATATCAAAGAAATTTTACCACTATCATGAAGTACAATATGTCACGAGAAAACAATGTCAGAATCACCGGGATCCGTTGAAGCGTTCCAGAGTTATAACCTCATAAAGGGACAGTGGTCAGAATTGTAAAAATTGACCCGGTCCATAACGTGCAAACCACCCTTGGGGGTAAAGGGGTTAATAGCAGCAGTAACGGGCCGCGGTGTAACGCACTCCGTTACTGCTGCTATTAATCCTGTGTGTCCCCAACTATTTACTATTGATGCTGCCTATGCAGCATCAATAGTAAAAATATGTCATGTTGAAAATAATAAAAAAAACAAAAAACCTGCTATACTCACCCTCCGCCGCCTTTCCCGCTCCTCGCCACGCTCCAGTGCCCGCTCCATGCAAGCGGCAGCTTCCGGTGCCAAGGATGGTATGTGAGAAGGACCTGCCATGACGTCACGGTCATGTGACCGCAACGTGGGTGCAAGTGGGCTGTGTTATATGCTATGTGGCTATGCTATATTTCTCTGCTGTATCTGCATCATGAATCGTGCTATGCGTTAAAGGGGGGGCCCACTGAGACTCTTTCGCCTGGGGGCCTCTAAAACCGCGGCCGGGGCTGCAGCTGTTTAACGCTATTGACGTGCGGGCCCGCGCCCGCACGTCAATAGTTAACAACAGCCACCAGCCATTTGGAGGCTGGCAGCTGAAGTCGGCCGCAGCGCACACAACGCCGGCTTCTGACGTCATTGTCAGTTGCCGGCGAGTGTGCGCTGCTGGAGGGAGCTCGCCGCATGGAGCGCTGGTCAGGTGAGGAGACTCTGTTTGTTTGGTTTTTTTTTGATAAGCTAACGGCGGACACACTGGGGCAATGCTGGAGACACTGGGGCAATGCTGGAGACACTGGGGCAGATTGCTGGAGACACTGGGGCAGATTGCTGGAGACACTGGGGCAATGCTGGAGACACTGGGGCAGATTGCTGGAGACACTGGGGCAATGCTGGAGACACTGGGGCAGATTGCTGGACACACTGGGGGCAATGCTGGAGGACACACTGGGGCAGATGATTGCTGGAGACACTGTGACTGGGGCAATGCTGACGTCATTGTCAGTCGCCGGCGAGTGCACGCTTGAGCTGTGTGGAGAGAGCAGGAGCGCGGTCAGGTAAGCAGAACTTGTTGTTTTTTTTGCAGTCCCGATCATGCGTGTTGTCCTATTTTTGGTAACCTTTTTTTAGTGTATTGAGCCGAGGGGGGGGGGGGGCGCCAAACTCGGGAGCAGCCCCGGGCGGCAAAAGCTCTAGCTACGCCCCTGACTAAGGGAACTGCTCAGTGTGTGCGTGTTCGTGCTGCAGAGAGAGAGACTGTCGGCCTGATATCCAGAGACTCGCAGCAGATTGGCTGTGTGACTTCCTGCTTCCAGCTGCACAGGGAGAACAGGTTGCAGAGGCTTAACCCTGTAGTTTCCAGGAGACATAGAAGAGACTTCTATCCCCTGGTCTCCGCGGTATCAGAACAGAGACTGTGCTTCCTGGTACAGAGACTTAACAGTGCAGAGCCCCTGATTCCTGGCTGTGCTGTAAAAGCTAAAGACTCAGAGCCTGTGCATACCACATTAACTCCCGAAACCCCAGGCAGCAGGCTCCAAGAGACTACTCAGCCCACGGACAACAGAGGGACGACAAGTGCCGCTGTTTCTCGGCGCCTACGTTGGAGAAGACGACCCTTCAAGCAAGTCCTCATCAGACTGATAAGTGTTCTTTTCTCAAGAAATCTTGCTTACTCCTGTTACATTGTTTGACTCCCATATTTTTGCACTGTTTTATTGCTAGTTATTTCCCACTGCTTCCTCCCTGCGAGGAGAACCTGATTCCTGTTAATAAACCCCTCAACTGTTGGTCTGTCTGTTCCGTGGTGACACACTCAGTACCTGCTTGTTTATTACATAGAACTGTGGATTTTAGGAAATTCAACTTGAATTCAATGCTGTGTGGATTGATCTGCTCAACTCTGATAACGCTTTTTCAATCTAAGGCTGGTTTCACACTTGCATTTTCATCTGCAGCGTTTTTACCGCAAAAAAACGCATGCGTTTATTTCCCTATCTTTAACCCCTCTGTGACCTTAGACGTACTATCCCGTCGAGGTGCCCTGGGCTTATCTGACCCTGGACGGGATAGTACGTCATAGCCGATCGGCCGCGCTCACGGGGGGAGCGCGGCCGATCGCGGCCGGGTGTCAGCTGCTTATCGCAGCTGACATCCGGCACTATGTGCCAGGAGCGGTCACGGACCGCCCCCGGCACATTAACCCCTGGCACACCGCGATCAAAGATGATCGCGATGTGCCGGCGGTGCAGGGAAGCACCGCGCAGGGAGGGGGCTCCCTGCGGGCTTCCCTGAGACCCCCGCAGCAACGCGATGTGATCGCGTTGCTGCGAGGGTCTCCTCACCTCCCTCCCTGCTCGAGCCCCGGATCCAAGATGGCCGCGGATCCGGGTCCTGCAGGGAGGGAGGTGGCTTCACAGAGCCTGCTTAGAGCAGGCACTGTGAAGGCTGCAGCGCTGCATGTCAGATCAGTGATCTGACAGAGTGCTGTGCAAACTGTCAGATCACTGATCTGTGATGTCCCCCCCTGGGACAAAGTAAAAAAGTAAAAAAAAAATTTTCCAAATGTGTAAAAAAAATTAAAAAAAAATATTCCAAAATAATGAAAAAAAAAAAAAATATTATTCCCATAAATACATTTCTTCATCTAAATAAAAAAAAAAAACCAATAAAAGTACACATATTTAGTATCGCCGCGTCCGTAACGACCCGACCTATAAAACTGTCCCACTAGTTAACCCCTTCAGTAAACACCGTAAGAAAAAAAAAAAAAAAACGAGGCAAAAAACAACGCTTTATTATCATACCGCCGAACAAAAAGTGGAATAACACGCGATCAAAAGGACAGATATAAATAACCATGGTACCGCTGAAAGCGTCATATTGTCCCGCAAAAAAGAGCCGCCATACAGCATCATCAGCAAAAAAATAAAAAAGTTATAGTCCTGAGAATAAAGCGATGCAAAAATAATTATTTTTTCTGTAAAATAGTTTTTATCGTATAAAAGCACCAAACCATAAAAAAATGATATAAATGAGGTATCGCTGTAATCGCTCTGACCCGAAGAATAAAACTGATTTATCAATTTTACCAAACGCGGAACGGTATAAACGCCTCCCCCAATAGAAATTCATGAATAGCTGGCTTTTGGTCATTCTTCCTCACAAAAATCGGAATAAAAAGCGATAAAAAAATGTCACGTGCCCAAAAATGTTTTCAATAAAAACGTCAACTCGTCCCGCAAAAAACAAGACCTCACATGACTCTGTGGACCAAAATATGGAAAAATTATAGCTCTCAAAATGTGGTATTGCAAAAAATATTTTTTGCAATAAAAAGGGTCTTTCAGTGTGTGACAGCTGCCAATCATAAAAATCCGCTAAAAAACTCGCTATAAAAGTAAATCAAACCCCCCTTCATCACCCCCTTAGTTAGGGAAAAATAAAAAAAAATGTATTTATTTCCATTTTCCCATTAGGGCTAGGGTTAGGGCTAGGGTTAGGGCTAGGGCTAGGGTTAGGGCTAGGGTAAGGGCTAGGGTTAGGGCTAGGGCTAGGGTTAGGGCTAGGGTTAGGGCTAGGGTTAGGGTTAGGGCTAGGGTTAGGGCTAGGGTTAGGGCTAGGGTTAGGGTTAGGGTTAGGGCTAGGGTTAGGGCTAGGGTTAGGGTTAGGGCTAGGGTTAGGGCTAGGGTTAGGGCTAGGGCTAGGATTAGGGTTAGGGTTAGGGCTAGGGTTAGGGCTAGGGTTAGGGTTAGGGTTAGGGTTGGGGCTACAGTTAGGGTTGGGGCTAAAGTTAGGGTTAGGGTTTAGATTACATTTACAGTTGGGAATAGGGTTGGGATTAGGGTTAGGGGTGTGTCAGGGTTAGAGGTGTGGTTAGGGTTACCGTTGGAATTAGGGTTAGGGGTGTGTTTAGATTAGGGTTTCAGTTATAATTGGGGGGTTTCCACTGTTTCGGCACATCAGGGGCTCTCCAAACACGACATGGCGTCCGATCTCAATTCCAGCCAATTCTGCGTTGAAAAAGTAAAACAGTGCTCCTTCCCTTCCGAGCTCTCCTGTGTGCCCAAACAGGGGTTTACCCCAACATATGGGGTATCAGCGTACTCAGGACAAATTGGACAACAACTTTTGTGGACCAATTTCTCCTGTTACCCTTGGGAAAATACAAAACTGGGGGCTAAAAAATAATTTTTGTGGGAAAACAAAAAGATTTTTTATTTTCACGGCTCTGCGTTATAAACTGGGGGTTCAAAGTTCTCACAACAGAGTTAGGGGCTCTGCAAACGTAATGTGACGCCTGCAGACCAATCCATCTAAGTCTGCATTCCAAATGATGCTCCTTCCCTTCCGAGCCCTCCCATGCGCCCAAACGGTGGTTCCCCCCCACATATCGGGTATCAGCGTACTCAGGACAAATTGGACAACAACATTTAGGGTCCAATTTCTCCTGATAACCTTGGAAAAATACAAAACTGGGGGCTAAAATATAATTTTTGTGGAAAAAAAAATATTTTTTATTTGCATGGCTCTGCGTTATAAACTGTAGTGAAATACTTGGGGGTTCAAAGCTCTTACAACACATCAAGATGAGTTCCTTAGGGGGTCTACTTTCCAAAATGGTGTCACTTGTGGGGGGTTTCTACTGTTTAGGTACATTAGGGGCTCTGCAAACGCAATGTGACGCCTGCAGACCATTCCATCTAATTCTGCATTCCAAATGGCGCTCCTTCCCTTCCGAACCCTCCCATGCGCCCAAACGGTGGTTCCCCCCCACATATGGGGTATCAGCGTACTCAGGACAAATTGGACAACAACTTTTGGGGTCCAATTTCTCCTGTTACCCTAGGGAAAATACAAAACTGGGGGCTAAAAAATAATTTTTGTGGGAAAAAAATTTTGTTTTATTTTTATGGCTCTGCATTATAAACTTCTGTGAAGCCCTTGGTGGGTCAAAGTGCTCACCACACATCCAGATAAGTTCCTTAGGGGGTCTACTTTCCAAAATGGTGTCACTTGTGGGGGGTTTCAATGTTTAGGCACATCAGTGGCTCTCCAAACGCAACATGGCGTCCCATCTCAATTCCTGTCAATTTTGCATTGAAAAGTCAAACGGCGCTCCTTCCCTTCCGAGCTCTCCCATGCGCCCAAACAGTGGTTTACTGCCACATATGGGGTATCAGCGTACTCGGGACAAATTGGACAACAACTTTTGAGATCCAATTTCTTCTCTTACCCTTGGAAAAATAAAAAATTGGGGGCAAAAATATAATTTTTGTGAAAAAATATGATTTTTTATTTTTACGGTTCTGCATTATAAACTTCTGTGAAGCACTTGGTGGGTCAAAGTGCTCACCACACCTCTAGATAAGTTCCTTAGGGGGTCTACTTTCCAAAATGGTGTCACTTGTGGGGGGTTTCAATGTTTAGGCACATCAGTGGCTCTCCAAACGCAACATGGCGTCCCATCTCAATTCCTGTCAATTTTGCATTGAAAAGTCAAATAGCGCTCCTTCCCTTCCGAGCTCTCCCATGCGCCCAAACAGTGGTTTACTGCCACATATGGGGTATCAGCGTACTCAGGACAAATTGGACAACAACTTTTAGGGTCCAATTTCTCCTGTTACCCTTGGTAAAATAAAACAAATTGGAGCTGAAGTAAATTTTTTGTGTAAAAAAGTTAAATGTTCATTTTTATTTAAACATTCCAAAAATTCCTATTAAACACCTGAAGGGTTAATAAACTTCTTGAATGTGGTTTTGAGCACCTTGAGGGGTGCAGTTTTTAGAATGGTGTCACACTTGGGCATTTTCTATCATATAGACCCCTCAAAATGACTTCAAATGAGACGTGGTCCCTAAAAAAAAATGGTGTTGTAAAAATGAGAAATTGCTGGTCAACTTTTAACCCTTATAACTCCCTAACAAAAAAAAAAATTGGTTCCAAAATTATGCTGCTGTAAAGGAGACATGTGGGAAATGTTACTTATTAAGTATTTTGTGTGACATATCTCTGTGATTTAATTGCATAAAAATTCAAAGTTTGAAAATTGCGAAATTTTCAAAATTTTCGCCAAATTTCCGTTTTTTTCACAAATAAACGCAGGTACTATCAAAGAAATTTTACCACTATCATGAAGTACAATATGTCACGAGAAAACAATGTCAGAATCACCAGGATCCGTTGAAGCGTTTCGGAGTTATAACCTCATAAAGGGACAGTGGTCAGAATTGTAAAAATTGGCCTGGTCATTAACGTGCAAACCACCCTTGGGGGTAAAGGGGTTAACATTAAAAACGCATGTGTTTTTTTGTATACGTGTTTGGTCGCGTTTATGAACACATGCGTTTTTTTTCTGCATGCGTTCATTTGCAGAAATGCAACATGTAGTAATCAACCAAATACCCTGTTTTTTACATCTTTTACTAGCACTTGCGGATTACTGCAACATTTTTTCAAACTGAGTGTTTTTGGTTTTACTATTCTCTTTTGTGTCTTCAGGTTTCTTGGTGGTGTGTGAACATGATCATACAGACTTGTTCACTGTGCAAGTAGCCCATGTGTTCCTGTTTCCATGTAGTAATTTTTGTGGCTTTTTTTGCCGCAAAAAAACGCATGCGTTTTTTCGCGGCAAAAAAACCTATTGATGTCTATGTAAACGCATGAGTTTTTAAGCACATGCGTTTGTTTGCGTTAAAAACGCATGCGTTTTTATTAAAAAAAAAAAACAGAAAACACACTGATATGCCACCCCCCACCATAAAGGTGATAAAGGGATACTAACCCTAACCCTAACCCTAAAGGGATCCTAACACTAACCCTAAAGGGATCCTAACCCTATCCCTAACCCTAACGGGATCCTAACCCTAACCCTACCCCTAACCATAACCCTAATCCCTTTAGGGTTAGAGTTAGGGTTGGGATCCCTTTAGGCTTAAGGTTAGGGGTAGGGTTAGGGTTAGGATCCCTTTAGGGTTAGGGTTAGGGTTATGATCCCTACCCCTAACCCTAACTATTTCTGTTTATAGTGGGTTTTTTACTTTATTTTGATGATTGGCAGCTGTCACACATTTCTCAGCATGCGTTTAAAAAATGCAAACGCATGAAAAAACGCATGTAAACGCGTCAAAATGCCGCGTTTTTTTCACCACATGCAAAAACGCATGCGTCAAAAAAACGCAGCGTTTAGCACGTGTTTACATGCGTTTTTTCACCATGCGTTTTTTTTTTAAAACGCATGCGTTTTGAAACGCAAGTGTGAAACCAGCCTTAAGAGCAGCTACTTTAAGAAATGGCAAGTCAATATGTCATGAGGTCTGAGAACCTGTTGAGACACTGGTGAGAGAAAGCACATCAGGATAAGGTGGGACAGAGGATCAGTCCTACCCCTCCCTCCGCAACAGTAAGGTGCAAGTTCATGCATGGATTATTTGTACTCATCTTACTCAATTCATAGTTGGCTGGCTCTCCTTTGTTTTTTCTTTCATGTACTATTTGTTCACAGGGCAGCCAATTTTCTTAGGAATACATGAGTGGCAGCTACAAGCGTTTGTGGAGCTTTGTTTTTTTTTTTTTTCAGAAAGACGGTCAGGTGTAAGTCCCTCTGTATAGTTTAGCCTTTTTTTGTAGACTCTTTTCCATGTTTATTCATGAGAAGTGAAAAAGTCACAACCCTTTTTATTTTCTCTGTACATAGTTTTCCATGGTGTGGGTTTTATTTTTCTCTCAAGCCGCCATGTTATTCTCATTGTCACATTTTGGTTTAAGATGTGTTTTGACCATAAGGGTAGCATTTAAGTCATTTTCAAAAATTTTACCACGTTTAGCCAATTCTAGAAAAATTTGAAAATCATCCAGAAGAAATGACAGGCACAGTTATCATGACAGGCAAAAAGACTAATGTATCCACAGCCTACCTGTAATATCGATGTGGAATGTGTCTCCAATTTTTTATTTAACTAGGTGTGCAAAAACAGGCTCACATGGTAAAATGTCTCAATTTCCTGTAATCTAAATATTTTTCTATCCACTGGCTAACACAGTACCAAGATATATATCTTTCCTGTATCAATTTTCTGTAATAATTTGTCTAGATGAGTGACTCCGAATTGTAATGTTCAGGGTCCGCAATGAACAATTAGTGAGTATGCATGGACCCTGAACACAGACTTCTCCAGGACGTCCATGTTACTCTTCATGTTCGGCCCCCCGTTGCCCACGCTGTCATCTGTGTGACAACACGAGAAACACCAGCAGCTCCAGTCGACAGGAAGTTGGTTACCACCGGTCAGACCAATGCGGTTCCCACACTGTGAGATGACAGAGTGAGACAGCAGCCGTGGCCAGCGGTAAAAAGGTTACCGCCAGACCCAGGCGTCAGCTGATGAGAGAGTACTACAACTGCACAAAGTACTGTTGGGAAGCATACAATTGACATATTGGAATATTAATCCCTTTCTAAACTGGCGATTTTTCCTCTGCTCTTGTACTTTTGTTTTTTGTCTTACAGGAGAAATATTTTTTTTTTATTTTTCCATCGATATAACCATATGCGGCATCACAAACATAACATTAGAAAATAAATCTATTAATGTTTAGTATTGACAAAACTGCCCTGATCTTGAGACCATGTTCTTATATTGCAGTGCAAGAGGAGGAGCCAATTAAAATTTCGGCTTGAGCAGATAAGCAAGAACCAGCCCTGGTATAATGTTCAGATAATTCATGCACTCAATTTATTTGTATTTTCTTTTAGCCTAGGTTTGTAAAAAATAGATAATTCTATTAGCTAATTGCAAGCAGAGGTGTTGCAAAAAACAATAAGTCACATTCTGTGCTACAGCAGGCTTACGTAGACTCCATCGATCGTGATAAGGAACTTTTCTCATTGGTTCTCATTTTTGCACCATTCTAGCTAAACTATACATATAACATAGTGAATTAACATTTTGTACTCTCCTTTAAAGGGAACTTGTTAGCAACTTTTACCCCTAAATTATTTAGAACCAGAAACACATGGGCTACTTGCACATTGAACAAGTCTGTAGGAACATGTTCACACACCACCAAGAAACTTGAAGACACAAAAGAGAACAGTGAGGTAAAAAAAATACTCTGTTGTAAAAAAAATCACAGTAATAAGCAAGTGCTAGTCAAAAGTTGGCCAAAAACAGGGTATTTAGTTGATACTTTTTTTGCAAAAAAAATGTATACTAAGCTGCTCCACCAATCGTCAAGGTATACCCATATAGTCCACCGACCACCACTACTTATGGGTCATTTGCACTAAAGCTGTTCCACTCAGCAAGTCCACATGGATATTCCCTCTCTGAACCCTGCTTATACAGGTACTATACAGATGATCAGGTTTCTAAATACATCAGATAGGGTTTATATACATTGGTTAGGACTGCTCTATATGGGTATACTTTGATGATTTGTGGAGCAGCTTAGTATAAAAATTTTTGCAAAAAAACGTATCAACTAAATACCCTGTTTTTTTTCCATCTTTTGACTAGCACTTGCTTATTACTGTTATTTTTTTACAACAGAGTATTTTTGGCCTCATTGTGCTCTTTTGTGTTTTTCCCTAAATTATGTATATTATTGTGCATCTCTTTAAACATTAAAGCAAATCAAAATAAATTAAAGTGCCGTTTTATCAGAGAGAAATCACGTTTTGAAGCTCAGTCTGGGAGTGCACTTACAGCTTCTGAGTCTCTATCTAGCAGTACCCTCCCCTGGTTGATTGGCAGGTCATTTGCTCTGGAACACTGGCTCCTCACCTGTCAAACAGACAGGGGAGGGGTCTGACAAGCAGGAAATACAGCTGAGGCCGAGGAGCTGTAAGTGCATCATCATTCCCCAATGCACTTCCCAGACTGGCTTTCATAAAGCATTTCTTTGTTTCTAGAGCCACACTTTGGGGTCGCAAAGGGATTGACTGGCTTATCTTTTTATAAATTATAAATTATTTGGGGGGGGGGGGGGAATTACTGTTTGGTCGCCTTTAGAAAAAAAAGGAAACAATTTTGATATAACCACTAGATGGTAGCAATTTTTCTGCTCATCTCCACAAACAGTTGGGACATTTGGAAGAAACATAACAGGCAGAAAAGACAAACATTGCATAAATTCAGCTACATTCAACAATGCTAAAAGTCCATGTCTGACTGAAGTTGTGCAGGATATGCAAGCACTCAAATATTTTTTTAAAAAAAAGTAAGAATGCTAAAATAAAAAAATGTTTTCTTTTTGTCTTTTTTTTTTCTAATATATGTGGCCATACTGTGTCATCATTTTATTAAGTCATAAAAAAAGTGATAAGATGGAAATAGAGAAAGAATTATTAACTGACTTTGCCTTTACTTAAAAAACAAACTATCAAAAAATGGCAATTTTGCTCTTTGAGAAAGCTAATGAGCAATCTGTTCCTTGGCAGAAAAAAAAATCAGCAGGCTTGCTGGTGAAACGTTTATCCACTCCTTCTTGTAGAATTTGCTATTGTGTTTTGATTAGGCTTCATTCACACATGAAAATGTGTCTTTGATTCCAATAGCCCTTTTTTTATTTTTTTGTTTCCTTCCCTGCAAAAGTTCAAGAAAGTTCCCACAAGTGTCCGCATTGAAGGAGCCAGATGTCCATCCACGCTAGATGACAAAGCATCCTCTCTACAGTCCTGGTCTTGCCCTCTTGGATTATCACATTTGGTCCACTGACAGAAGCCCAACAAGGATGAAGCTTCACATCTGAGGAGGTGAAGACATGGATGCATTAATTTTTTACTATCAGTACTCTTTGTGGAACTTTGTTTCTGCTGGACCCAGAAGATTAGAGAACGGCGAATGTTGCTCCTATTTTCAAAAAAGGAAAGAAGATGGAGCCAGGAAATTACAGGCCAGTGAGTCTTACTTCTATGCTAGGAAAGATCTCTGAGCAAATTCTTAAACAGCATGTATGTAAGTACTTGCATAAGAATACAGTAATTAACCAGAGCCAGCATGGGTTTCTAGCAAACAAGTCATGCCAGATTAATCTAGTTTCCTTCTATAAAGAAAATACTGACTGGGCAGATCAGGTAAATGCGGTAGATATACTATATCTCAACTTCAGCACCCCATTTGATAAAGTATCTCATACTATCCTTATTGAAATAACGATGACCAAGTATGGGATTGACAAGGCTATGGTTAGGTGGATTTATAAATGGCTCAGTGATCGTACTCAAAGAGTGGTAATAAATGGAAGTGGTAATCAATTGGAAGTGTTTGGTATTTAACAAGGAGAAATGCAAGATTCTACATCTGGACAAGAAGAAAGAAAATTACATTTGCAGAATGGGAGGAATAGAACTAAGCAGCAGCATGTTTGAAAAAGACTTGGATATACTAAAACAATCTGCACATGACTCAACAGTGTGATACAGCAGCAAAAAAGGCAAACACAGATCTGAGATGTATTACATAGTTATTAAGGTTGAAGGGAGACTATAAGTTGATCTAGTTCAACCCATAGCCTAACCTAACATGCCCCCCTAACATGTTGATCCAGAGGAAGGCAAAAAAAAACCCATGTGGCAAAGAGTAAGCTCCATATTGGGGAAAAAAATTCCTTCCCGACTCCACATACGGCAATCAGACTAGTTCCCTGGATCAACGCCCTATCAAGGAATCTAGTGTATATACCCTGTAACATTATACTTTTCCAGAAAGGTATCCAGTTCCCTCTTAAATTTAAGTAATGAATCACTCATTACAACATCATACGGCAGAGAGTTCCATAGTCTCACTGCTCTTACAGTAAAGAATCCGCATCTGTTATTATGCTTAAACCTTTTTTCCTTCAAACGCAGAGGATGCCCCCTTGTCCCTGTTTCAGGTCTATGATTAAAAAGATCATCAGAAAGGTCTTTGTACTGTCCCCTCATATATTTATACATTAACATAAGATCACCCCTTAGTCTTCGTTTTTCCAAACTAAATAGACCCAAGTGTAAGAACCTATCTTGGTATTGCAGACCCCCCAGTCCTCTAATAACCTTGGTCGCTCTTCTCTGCACCCGCTCTAGTTCAGCTATGTCTTTCTTATACACCGGAGACCAGAACTGTGCACAGTATTCTAAGTGTGGTCGAACTAGTGACTTGTATTGAGGTAAAATTATGTTCTCCTCATGAGCATCTATGCCTCTTTTAATGCATCCCATTATTTTATTTGCCTTTGTAGCTGCTGCCTGACACTGGCCACTGAATATGAGTTTGTCATCCAGCCATATACCCAGGTCTTTTTCATTGACGGTTTTGCCCAGAGTTTTAGAATTAAGCACATAGTTATACATCTTATTACTTCTACCCAAGTGCATGACCGTACATTTATCCCCATTAAAGCGCATTTGCCATTTATCAGCCCAAGCTTCTAGTTTACATAAATCATCCTGTAATATAAAATTGTCCTCCTCTGTATTGATTACCCTGCAGAGTTTAGTGTCATCTGCAAATATTGAAATTCTACTCTGAATGCCCCCTACAAGGTCATTACTAAATATATTAAAAAGAAGAGGGCCCAATACTGACACCAGTGGTACCCCACTGCTAACCGCTACCAGTCCGAGTGTGCTCCATTAATAACCACCCTTTGTTTCCTATCTCTGGGCCAGCTCTCAACCCACTTGCACATATTTTCCCCTATCCCCATTATTCTCATTTTATGTATCAACCTTTTGTGTGGCACCGTATCAAAAGCTTTTGAAAAGTCCATATACACTACGTCCACTGGGTTCCCTTGGTCCAATCCGGAACTTACCTCTTCATAGAAACTGATCAAATTAGTCTGACATGAACGGTCCCTAGTAAACTCGTGCTGATACTGGGTCATGAGGTTATTCTTCAGATACTCCAGTATAGCGTCCCTTAGAATGCCCTCCAGGATTTTACCCACAGTAGAGGTTAAGCTTACTGGCCTATAATTACCGAGTTCAGTTTTTGTCCCCTTTTTGAATATTGGCACCACATTTGCTATATGCCAGTCCTGTGGTACAGACCCTGTTATTATGGAGTCTTTAAAGATTAAAAATAATGGTCTATCAATGACTGTGCTTAATTCCTGCAGTACTCGAGGGGGTATCCCATCCGGGCCCGGAGATTTGTCAATTTTAGTGATTTTTAGACGCCGCCGCACTTCCTGCTGGGTTAAGCAGGTGACATTTAATTGGGAATTTTTATAACTAGTCATTTTGTCTGCCATGGGATTTTCTTGTGTAAATACTGATGAAAAAAAGTCATTTAGCATATTGGCTTTTTCCTCATCCTCATCCACCATCTCACCCAGACTATTTTTAAGGGAGCCAACACTATCATTTTTTAGTTTCTTACTATTTATGTAGTTAAAGAATATTTTAGGATTATTTTTACTCTCTCTGGCAATGAGTCTCTCTGTCTCAATCTTTGCTGCCTTGATTTGCTTTTTACAGAATTTATTTATTTTTTTGTATTTATTTAATGCCTCCTCACTACCTACTTCCTTTAATTCTCTAAATGCTTTCTTTTTGTCACTTATTGCGCCCCTTACAGCTCTATTTAGCCATATTGGTTTCCTCCTATTTCTAGTATGTTTATTCCCATACGGTATATACTGTGCACAGGTCCTATCCAGGATGCTAATAAACGTCTCCCATTTTATTTGTGTATTTTTGTGTCTCAGGATATCGTCTCAGTTAATTGCACCAAGATCCTGTCTCATCCGTTGGAAATTTGCCCTCCTGAAGTTTAGTGTCCTTGTAACCCCTCTATTACACATCTTTTTAAAGGATACATGAAAACTTATTATTTTGTGATCGCTATTTCCCAAGTGACCCCCAACCCTTATATTTGATATGCGGTCTGGCCTGTTGGTTAATATTAGGTTTAGCAGTGCCCCCCTTCTTGTTGGGTCCTGAACCAGTTGTGAAAGGTAATTGTCTCTCATAGTTGTCAAAAACCGATTACCTTTGCTGGAACTGCAGGTTTCTGTTCCCCAATCTATTTCAGGGTAGTTGAAGTCCCCCATAATAATGACTTCTCCTTGAGTCGCAGCTTCATCTATTTGCTTTACGAGGATATTCTCCATTGCTTCCATTATTTTTGGAGATTTATAACAAACCCCTATCAGTAATTTATTATTTTTCTCCCTCCCCTTATCTCCATCCACAGGGATTCTACATTTTCATTAAATTCACCTATATTATCACGCAGGATGGGTTTTAAGGAAGATTTTACATACAGACACACCCCACCCCCTCACTTATCTATTAAGAGAAGCATAGAGCTTAGATCACGTAAAGTAATTATCCCCCTCTACTCCTCCTTGTTCAAGCATTATCTGGAATACTGTGTACATTTCTAGGCACCGCATCTTTAAAAAGACGTCGAAAAACTGGAGCAAGTACAGAGAAGAGCTGCCAGGATGGTAAGTTGACTGCAAAGTATGTCCTACGAGAAACAGTAAAAGGACCTAGGAATGTTTAGTTTGTAAAAAAGAAGCCTAAGAGGAGACTTAATAGCTGTCTACAAATATCTGAAGGGCTGTCACAGTGTAGAGGGATCATCCTTATTCTCATTTGCACATAGAAACAATGGAATAAAACTGAAAGGGAGAAGATACAGATTAGATATTAGGAAAAACTTTTTGACAGTGAGGGTGATCAATGAGTGCAACAGGCTGCCACAAGAGGTGGTGAGTTCTCCTTCAATGGAAGTCTTCAAACAAAGGCTGGACAAACATCAGTCTGTGATGGTTTAGTGAATCCTGAGCAGGGGGTTGGACACGATGACCTTGGACGTCCCTTCCAACTCTACAATTCTATGATTCTATGATTTACAGTAGAGGATTATTTATGTGCAGTCTTTGCCTTGAATTACTGTGTCACAAATTGCAGTACTACGATGTATGTTATTACTTAATGGAGCAATGCTTGTGGCACTATTCAGATCAGTGCCTCACTGATGAGGTGCCAGCCAGTTATTGGTAGGGTATGGTAGGATAACTTATTTATTCAGTTCAGTGTTATGTAAACATTTTAATATGGATTGAAGTTATCTCTAAAAAATGTTGGCATAGACTGTGATCAAAGGATCATCTATTCTTCCTGGTGAGGTTCCAGTAGAAATAGATTTAGAAGTCATGCTTTAGAGGTCACTAAGAGGCCAAGACTAGGGATGAGTGAACTCAAATAGGCAAGTTTGGGGTCTGTACCGGATTCTTAGTATCCATTCATGGACCCCAAACATGGACTTTTAACCAGAAATCCTGTTTCCTATTTGGGTTTGCAAGTTGAATAAAACTTGTTGAAAAGCTGCAGCACGGCCAATCAACAATCTTTTAGGCTGTGGGCATTTCTGGAGCCATGACAACCATGCCAAGTACTGGCATGGCTGTGACTGCTCGGCACACATTTGACCCTGCCTGTATAAAGGCTGGGTCACATGTGATGCCGCCATTCTGTTCCTGGTGTGCAATCAGCCTGGTTCTCTGTGCCATTTCATCCTCCTGTTATGTGCCGTAAAAGCCTCATCCTCTGTGCCCAAAAACACTGTTCCTATGTGTCATAACAGCTTTGTGTAGACTGCACAAAAAATATGTTGTTGTGTGCAACACCATCGTTGTGTAGCCTGATGCCCTGTGCCATAAAAACCTTGTGGTCTATGCCATAAAAGCTTTGTGGTCTGTGCCACCCAGTCCCCTGGGGAAAGCTTCTAGTTGGCACCTGAGAATCTTAGTCATCGTTCTTCCACCTCACTCCCTTGCAAAACATCTAAGCAGTGTGAGCCCCAAGGCTTCCAGAAGTCTCTTCTGCTGTTTGATGACTCTGCTTGCTGGGGTTCGATGGCACATCCACCTGGCACTGCCCCAGAAATGGAAGAGACTGACAGCACTGATGACCAACCACTGGTTCTATCAGAGGATGAGTAGATGGGAAGGCCTGTACACATATTCAGAGTACCACAGCAGCACATTTCTGAGCCTGAGGAAACAAAATTTCCAACTTCTGCGGCTTTCTACTGTGTGTCGACCTTCAAGGAGAGCAGGGGTCAAGACTGGGAGGAAGATGTGAGGGATTATGAGGTCCTAGGCCCCACATGCAGTTAAAGCCATTCAAGTGATGTGGTCAGTTCGAAGGAAGAGGAGGTGGTCACGCTGGCCCAGCAGCACACCAAATGAGGGAGCAGGGTGGAAAAGCACAGCGGCCGACCCATAGCCAGAATGTTAACTACTACTGCCCCCCCCCCGCACCAAGGAAATGAGCCCCCAAAAGCCAGCTCAAAGAAGCTACCTGGCATGGGATTTCTTCAAGCAATGTCCTGACAACAGACAACAGGTGATTTGCAGGCTGTGCCATCAGAGCCTTAAGCATAGGTGTAAATGTTCTAAACCTGAGCACCTCCTGCATAATGAAGCATCTCAAATTTAAGCACAAGGTGCAGTGAAGTACACATCTTAAAAAGCATGACAAGTTTAAGCCTCTTCCTGCTCCCTTCTTTGCTGGTCTCTTTCTCTGATCACGTTCAACAGGACCACCTGCCTCCCCGCAAAGAAAGGATGTGACAGCAACACCACCACCAGCAGTGTCACCGACCATGTTCACACTGTCCTATGGAATGTTTTCAGCACTCAATCCCCCAAACCCTTGAGAGAAAGAGGAAATTCCACCCTGCCCACCCACGAGCCATGTGCCTGAATGTCAGCATTTCTAAATGACTGGCGTTTGAAATGCTGCTATTGCGGCTGGTAGAGACCCCCAGTTTAAAAAAACTGATGACTGTGGCTGTCCTGCAGTACGTTGTTCCCAGCTGCCACTACTTTGCCAGGTGAGCCATCCCTGCCCTGCACATTCATGTTTCTGACCAAATAGCATTTGTACTCTGCAATTCCATCACTGCCATGGTCCATGTTACAACAGATACATGGACCTAAGCGCAGGTAGGGACATTATATCTCCCTAACTGCCCACTAGGTCACTGTAGTGGCGGTTGGCACAGAGGCAGAAGGAATTCCAGCAAATGTCCTACCATTACCAAGGATTGATGGACATTTCTATGAACAGTCCACTTCCTCCACCACCTCATCATCTGGTCACAGTGAGCAATGCACCATCAAGCATAGTACAGCCATGGGGAAACACCAGCAAGCCGTTCTGCACCTCATTTGTTTGGGGAACAGATCCCACAACGAGCAGGAGCTGTGGACAGGGATCAAACAGAAGACAGCTGAGGGGTTTGTGCCCCTGAACCTGAAGCCCAACCTGGTGGTTTGCAATAATGGGTGAAATCTGGTAGCAGCTCTGGGCCTAGCCGGTTTGACACGTATCCTTTGCCTAGCGCATATGCTGAACTTGGTGGTGCAGAGCTTCCACCAAGTCTGTACATTTGGATGACAGACTAGAAAACTATGCCAGCCACACACAGCCATGGTTAGACTATTTGCCATTCATTTAATATTGAGTCCAACCCACCCAAAAAAAATGTAAAAATGGGTTGACTAACTACTTTTCTGCCTCTGTCACGTCCACCTCCACTTCTTTCTCAACTTCCACGTGGACCACTGCTTCCTGGTTCAAGATTGTTTTTCTATTTATTTTCTGTTATTCTCATTAGTTCCATTTAAAAATTAAAAAAAATAAAAATAACCAAGAAAATACAAAAAAGCAGTGCTGGACAATTCCCACTTTGACTGTTAAACCTACAAAACAACATCTACCTCAATCTCCACTTGGACCTTGGCCTCCTGGTTCAACATAACTCTTAATTTTATTCTCTGTTATTTCCATTAGCTCGCCTTAAAACAAATCAAATGGAAAAAGATTTTAAAATTTTTTTAAGCTAGCTCCTACTATCACCACACCCACCTCCTCTTCCACTTGGAACTCGGCCTCCTGGTTTAACATTATTATTATATATTTTTTTATTTTAAGTCATCCTCATTTGTAGAGGGGTGCAAGAACCTTAATCAACCCCCTTACAACAGAACCCCTTTAAGTAATTTCCCTATCCACATTTCTTTGCAGGGCAATTGTCCTGCTCTTACCCCCATTTGGCTTCCTTCTACAGCCCCCTAGCCTTTACTACGACAATTTTATAGCTATTTTACAGCACAGAAGTTTGGGTCCGCATTGACTTATGTAGGGTTCAGGGTCAAGTTCGGGTTAAGTTCGGACTTTCAAAACAAAGTCTGCCTGAACCAGGTATCCACGGGTTTGCTCATCTCTTGACATTACATCAAAGTGTTTCTGCCTGAAAATTGGAGTAAAACACTTTTGAAAAGTCGCAAACTTTTTTCACAACTTGAAGTTACCCCAAAGATTTTTTTCACAACTTGAAGTTATCCTAAAGTTTTTTTTCACAGCTTGTCATGTAACATTTAGCTTTGTATGTGGACCTTTATGGTTACAAATGGGTGACATCCGGACACTGCAGTGAAGGCAGCAATAGGACTGGAGCATGGTCGGCAAGAACCAGTGGTTAGATCTAGAGGTAGAGGCATGGAATCCAAAGGACGAGGCAAGAGTAAGGTCAAGAGAAGGTCAAGAGAAGGCTTAGGTCAAAATCTGAGTGGAGAGTCAAGACTTCTGCTCTCAGGGTATGTGCACATGATATATTTTCTAGGCAGGTGGGATCTGTAACTTTCTGTGCTTTTTCTGAACCATATTTTTGGCATGATCTGGGTCATTTTTGGCTGCAGTTTTGCCAACGGTATTTTTTATCTTTATGTATATAACAGTGAGTGTCTCCCAAGCTGAAGTCAACCGAGCAATGGTCAGGTCGCCACTAGTGTTGAGCATTCCGATACCGCAAGTATCGGGTATCGGCCGATATTTGCGGTATCGGAATTCCGATTCCGAATTCCGATACTTCCCGCGTATCGGATACCGGAATCGGAAGTTCCCAGAATTCAAACTGAACGCAGCAGCCAATGAGGAATGATTGGAAGTGTGGGCATATCCTGTTTAGCATGGTGGGCATGTAAGTACTGGCAAGGCTGTGATTGGCTGCTGAAATGATGTCACTCTGCACTATAAAAAACGCTGCCGCCATTTTGCGCTCACTCTGCTGTGATTTCAGTTAGGGACAGGACGCTGTGTTCTAACTGAGGGCCAGTTGAGCTAGCTAATTGCTTTATTTTCCGTGTTCTTCACTGTTCACCTTGCTCTTGCCTTGCAGCACTGTTTTAACAGCGTTCTGCAAGGTCTCTGTGTGTGTGTGTGTGTGCAGCTCACTCTGTAGTCTGTGTGCAGCCATATACCCGGTTGTATTCAGCTCAGGGGGGGTTCACACTGCCTCACACAGTTGTCCTTTTTTGCTCATAGTGCAGCCTGCTGCACATTTTTTCTCAAATTTCCTATTAGTGTTTTTCCACCAGTCTCCAGCTAAATTGTGGAAAAACACTACATAGGATAACCTAGAGGGGGGTTTTTGGGCCTTGCAGCGCCGTTTACGGCTGTCTGCACGGTCTCCGTGTGAGCCCAGCTCGCCCTGTAGTCTGTGTGCAGCCATAGCCGGTTGGATTCAGCTCAGGGTTCGTTACTGGCTCATACCTTGAGAAAAATTTTCCTTTTTTTCAAATAGTGCAGCCTGTTTAAAAATTTTAAAAAAAATTCCCTATTAGTGTTTTTCCACCCGTCTCCAGCTAAATTGTGGAAAAACACTACATAGGATAACCTAGAGGGGGGTTTTTGGGCCTTGCAGCGCCGTTTATGGCTGTCTGCACGGTCTCCGTGTGAGCCCAGCTCGCCCTGTAGTCTGTGTGCAGCCATAGCCGGTTGGATTCAGCTCAGGGTTCGTTACTGGCTCATACCTTGAGAAAAATTTTCCTTTTTTTCAAATAGTGCAGCCTGTTTAAAAATGTAAAAAAAAATTCCCTATTAGTGTTTTTCCACCCGTCTCCAGCTAAATTGTGGAAAAACACTACATAGGATAACCTAGAGGGGGGTTTTTGGGCCTTGCAGCGCTGTTTACGGCTGTCTGCACGGTCTCCGTGTAAGCCCAGCTCGCCCTGTAGTCTGTGTGCAGCCATAGCCGGTTGGATTCAGCTCAGGGTTCGTTACTGGCTCATACCTTGAGAAAAATTTTCCTTTTTTTCAAATAGTGCAGCCTGTTTAAAAATTTAAAAAAAAATTCCCTATTAGTGTTTTTCCACCCGTCTCCAGCTAAATTGTGGAAAAACACTACATAGGATAACCTAGAGGGGGGTTTTTGGGCCTTGCAGCGCCGTTTACGGCTGTCTGCACGGTCTCCGTGTGAGCCCAGCTCGCCCTGTAGTCTGTGTGCAGCCATAGCCGGTTGGATTCAGCTCAGGGTTCGTTACTGGCTCATGCCTTGAGAAAAATTTTCCTTTTTTTCAAATAGTGCAGCCTGTTTAAAAATTTAAAAAAAAAATTCCCTATTAGTGTTTTTCCACCTGTCTCCAGCTAAATTGTGGAAAAACACTACATAGGATAACCTAGAGGGGGGTTTTTGGGCCTTGCAGCGCCGTTTACGGCTGTCTGCACGGTCTCTGTGTGAGCGCAGCTCGCCCTGTAGTCTGTGTGCAGCTATAGCCAGTTGGATTCAGCTCAGGGTGCGTTACTGCCTCATACCTTGAAAAACAATTTCCTTTTTTTCAAATAGTGCAGCCTGTTTAAAATTTAAAAAAAAAATTCCTATTAGTGTCTTTCCACCCGTCTCCAGCTAAATAGTGGAAAAACACTACATAGGATAACCTAGAGGAGGGTTTTTTGGCCTTGCAGCGCCGTTTACGGCTGTCTGCACGGTCTCCGTGTGATTTAAACTAGCTCTGTAGCCCGATCTGCACAAAAAAAAAAAGTAAAGTTCACCAAACACAACTTAACACTTGTGTAGGCCACATTTGAAAAATAATAAAGTTTAGTCCACACTTTACAACATTAGTGTTTCTTACACCTGTTAGGAGGAGCATTTCAGGAATAAGCACACTAAGGCCTTAGTACTTTTCTGCTTATCTTTATCTGTCAACCAAGATGAAGAGGGCAGGGAGTAAGGCACGTGGGCGTGGGCGTGGAGCAGGGAGAGGAGCAGGGAGAGGACGTGGTGATTCTGTGCCTGCTGCGGGCGCCGGTGACTCGTCGTCACTCAGTTTCAGCAGGGAACAGTCCTTCATGCGCAGCTTTGTCGGAGAGCGCCGTGCACCGCTGCTGCGTGAAGACCAAATTGAAGCCGTTGTCGGGTGGATGGCAGCTAACGCCTCGGCATCGACTTCAGTTAGTGCCACATCCTCTCAGGCACAGAGCACTGGAGAGCAGCCATCTGTCTCTTCACCACCTGCCAAATTGGCCAGGCAGTCAGAGAGCCCAGGACAGGAGCCGTCTCTACTTCTGTTCTCTGAATCTCTTGGCTTGGAAACAGGGGGCCAGCCAAGCAGCATTGGAGAAATGGAAGAAGAGGCAGTGTGCAGTGATGCCCAACAGCTTTTTCTCTCTGACTCTGAAGAGGCAGGTGGGCCAGTGCCTCCGGTGACCACAGCGCAGTACGCATCTGATGATGAAACTCAGGTGCCGCTTTCTGGTGCGTACTGTGCTGCCGAGACTACCCAGGAGGAGCAGTTGGTGGCAGAGGGTAGTGGAGATGATGAGGTCCTTGACCCATCGTGGCGTGAGGAACAGGAAGGTGGTGGGAGCAGCTCTGAGGAAGAGCTTCCCCTTACGGGCCAAAGAGGGAGAGGGAGGGGGAAGACTGCGGAGCCTGTAGCCTCCACTTTGGCACCCGTTAGAAGCCTGTCTCTTTCCAAAGCCAAAAAGGGCGCTCCCAAGACTTGCAGTGCCTGGTCCTTTTTTGACACAGTTGCAGATGACATTTGTTTTGTCAAATGCAAGCTGTGTCATCAGAAAATAAAAAGAGGGAAAAATGTCAGCAACCTCAATACCACAAATATGTGGAAACATGTGCGGACCAGGCACGCGGTGGAGTTACAGAAACAGACTGAAGATGTAGGCCAACCAACAGCGGCAGCTACCACCTCTTCAGCTCGTGTTGCCTCTTCCTCCAGCTCACGCACAGCTGGTTTGGCTTCCTCCCAGGATCGCCATGGAAAAACCTCTGGCACTGTTGTCCAGAGACCTTGTGTAATTCCACCCACAGCACCACCTTCCCAGTCATCCTCACACTCCCAGTCTACTCTACAGCCATCAGTAGTACAGGCATGGGAGAAAAGGCGGGCATTCTCGGCCAACCACCCACGGGCACAGGCTCTGAATGCAGGCATTGCCAAACTGTTGTCCCTGGAAATGCTCTCGTTCAGGCTGGTGGAGACTGACAGCTTCCGTGACTTGATGGCATTGGCAGTCCCACAGTACAAGGTGCCCAGCCGCTTTTACTTCAGCAGGCAGGCTGTCCCTGCCCTGCACAGGCATGTTGAGGCAAACATAAAACATGCGCTACTGAACGCCGTCAGTAGCAAGGTCCACCTCACCACCGATGCGTGGACCAGTCATCATGGACAGGGGCGATACGTTTCCCTCACTGCCCATTGGGTTAATGTTGTTGAGCCAGGTACAGATCGTGCGAGTGGCGCAGGACGTGTCCTGCCCACTCCAAGGATTGCAGGAATCCAGTCTGTATGCATCGACTCCTCCTCTTACACCAGTTCCTCTGATTCCTCTCTGCAGGATCCATCACAGTCCACCTCCACATGGACCAGTGAACGTATACCTATGACCGACATGAGCACAGCCGTGGCCAAACGTCAGCAGGCCGTCTTGAAACTAGTTTCATTGGGGCATCGAAGCCACACAGCGCAGGAGCTCTGGAATGCCATCAAGCAGGAGAGCGATGTGTGGTTACTGCCAGCGAATCTCCAGCCAGGCATGGTAGTGTGTGACAATGGCCGAAATCTGGTGGCAGCTTTGGCCCTTGGCAACCTCACTCACATCCCATGTCTGGCACATGTGCTCAATTTGGTTGTGCAGAGTTTTCTGAGGGACTATCCGGATCTTGATGACCTGCTGCACAAGGTCCGCCTAGAGTGTGCTCACTTGCGGCGTTCCAGCTTGGCCAGATCCCGCATTGCTGCTCTGCAGCGCCGATTCCGCCTTCCGGAACACCGCATCATATGTGACCTACCTACCCGGTGGAATTCCACGTTACATATGTTGGAGCGGTTGTGTGAGCAGCAGCAAGCAGTTATGGAGTACCAGCTGCATCAGGCGCAAAGAAGTCACAGTCAGCGCCGATCAGACTTCACAACCACAGAGTGGGCTACTATGAAGGACGTCTGCCAGGTTTTGCATCCTTTTGATTATTCCACACGGATGGCAAGTGCAGATGATGCACTAGTCAGCATGACTGTCCCCCTTATCTGCCTACTTCAGCAAACTTTGCAAGGGTTAATGGATGATGTTGTGGAAGAGGTGGAGGATGAGGAGTCACCTTTTCCATCAGCTTCTGGAGAGTCAGCGCCACGTGGTTCCTCAAAAAGGGGTACGCAGGGGCCAATTTGTGAGGAGGATGAGGAGGAGTCAATGGAGGAGGAAGAGCTCCGTCCAGTGGAGGGAGCGACACAATTGTCCAGTGGTCAGTGTGTACAGCGAGGGTGGGGTGATGACGAGCGGGCAGAGATCATGTCTCAAGCAGGGGACAGCGTTTCTGGGCCAGTTGGCACTCTGCAGCACATGGTGGATTTCATGCTGCAGTGCCTGAGAAACGACCGCCGCATCGACCACATTCTCAACATGCCTGATTATTGGGTGTTCACCCTCCTCGATCCTCGCTACCGGGACAACGTCCAAAACCTCATCCCAGCGTTGACCCGGGAGCGTAAATTGCGGGAGTACCACGACACACTGGTGAATTCCATCATCTTCTCCTGTCCAACTGAGAGGAGTGCTGCTAGTGCTTTACAAAACAGCTCAGTGCGTCGAGGCAGTGGGGGAGGCTCTGCCCAAAGAGGGAGCAGAAGCAGTGCCTCTGCCCAAGGCAAGCCCAGTATGGCACAACTCTGGCACACTTTTGTGTGCCCGCCCCAAATGTCTACACCATCACCGGCGGCTCCAGTCAGCAGGAGGCAACGGTTCCGTCAGATGGTGACAGACTACATGGCTTGCCCTCTTACTGTACTCCCAGACGGCTCTTCCCCGTTCAAGTTTTGGGTCTCTAAGCTGGATACATGGCCAGAGCTAAGCCAGTATGCATTGGAGGTGCTGGCTTGCCCTGCGGCTAGTGTCTTATCGGAATGTGTCTTTAGTGCCGCAGGTGGTGTACTAACAGACCGTCGCATGCGACTATCCTCCGATAACGTTGACCGGCTTACTTTCCTGAAAATGAACCAGGCCTGGATCTCGCAGGAATTTGCCACTCCTCTGCCTGATTAAGTAATTGGGTGTCATCCAGGTCTCCTGCTGTGTTCATCTTTCTACCACCCGAACTGCTATTCCTGGGCTCCAACACCGCCAGTTGCGGCTCAGAAGTGCAGGCTGCACAGTAAAAACATACGACCCAGTGTTATTGGGTTTCAGTAACGTCAGCTGATCCCCAGCTGTGTAGCCGGCAATGTGTCCTGCGACCGCCACGCTGGCACAACAACCTAAATGTAAGGGAACCTGTCCCCCCCCCCCGTCGTTTGTTACTAAAAGAGCCATCTTGTGCAGCAGTAATGCTGCACAAGGAAAAGGTAGCTCTTTTGGTTTAGCTCCTTGCACACGCAGAACTTAACACTTATAAAATGTGTTCACTGATACCGTTATACCGTCCCGGAGCTGGGACTTTCCTTCGTAATGTGACGCAGCACAGCCGTCATTCCTACCCCCTTGGTGCCATGCGCTGCCTCCTCAGCATTGTTTTAAGCTGTCACGGAGCCTGCGCTGTTCTGTTATCCCTTGGGCATGCCCTATTTGCGCTGCCTGTCTTCTGACTTAATTTGGTGTCAGGCTGGCTGCGCCTGTGCGGCCGCGCTGCCCGAGATCCCGCCTCGCAGTGTCTTCTGATTGAATCACACTGCGGGCCTGGGATCCATGGGCATGCGCAGTGCATATACTAGCCTCTCACTCCCCTTCTTCACGCTTCTTCAGACTAGGCGGCGTCAGCTGATCCCTAATAGCATGCCACGGCCGCGACGCCGCACAGTCTGAAGAAGCAGGAAGGAGGTGAGTGAGAGGCGATGATATGCACTGCGCATGCCCATGGATCCAAGGCCCGCAGTGTGATTACGTTAGACGAGACTGCGAGGTGGGATCTGGAGCAGCGTGGACGCACAGGCACTGACAGCCTGACACCAAATTATGTCAGAAGACAGGCAGCGCTAATTGGGCATGGCCAAGGGCTAACAGAACAGCGCAGGCTCCGTGACAGCTTAAAACAACGCTGAGGAGGCAGCGCACGGCACCAAGGGGATAGGAATGACAGCTGTGCTGTGTCCCATTACGAAGGAAATTTGCACCTCCGGGACGGTTGAACGGTATAAGGGGACACATTTTTAGTGTTTACTTCAGTGTTTGCAAGGAGCATAATTAAAAGAGCAACCTTTTCCTTTTGCATCCTTAGTGCTGCACAAGATGGCTCTTTCAGCTACAAACGTCTTGGGGGGGGGGTTAAAGGTTCCCTTTCAACTTGCTCCAATCAGGCTTCGGCCTACACTCTGTTCCTCTGCTCCTCCTGCTGACCCTGGGCTCTAACACTGCCAGTTGGTGCCTGGAAGTGCTGTGTGCACAGTTAACAGTCGCTCCTCTGTTATTGGGGTTCAGTAACGTCAGCTGATCCCCAGCTGTGTGTGCGGCAATACCTCCAATCTGCTCCTCCTGCTGTCCCTGGGCTCCAACACCGCCAGTTGGTGCCTGGAAGTGCTGTGTGCACAGTTAACAGTCGCTCCTCTGTTATTGGGGTTCAGTAACGTCAGCTGATCCCCAGCTCTGTGTGCGGCAATACCTCCAATCTGCTCCTCCTGCTGTCCCTGGGCTCTAACACCGCCAGTTGGTGCCTGGAAGTGCTGTCTGCACAGTCAACAGTCGCTCCTCTGTTATTGGGGCTCAGTAACGTCAGCTGATCCCCAGCTGTGTATCCGGCAACGTGTCATGCGACCGCCACGCTGGCACAGCTAAAATGTAAGGGGACCTGTCCCCCCCCCCCTAGGCGTTTGTTACTGAAAGAGCCACCATGTGCAGCACTAATACTGCACAAGGGAAAGGTCGCTCTTGAAATTATGCTCCTTGCAAACGCTGAACTACACACTCATGTAATGTGTCCCCTCACACCGTCCAACCGTCCCGGAGGTTGGACTTTCCTTTGTAATGTGACGCAGCACAGCCGTCATTGCTACCCCCTTGCCACCGTGCGCTGGCTCCTTAGCGTTGTTTGATTCCGTCATGGACCCTGCGCTGTTATGTTAACCCTTGGCCATGCACAGTTTGCGCTGCCCGTCCTCTGACATCATTTGTTGTCGTCCTGGCTGCGCCTGTGCGTCCACGCTGCCCGAAATCCCACCTCGCAGTGTCGTCTAATGTGATCCCACAGTGGGCCTGGTATCCATGGCCATGCGCAGTGCATATACTATCCTCTCACTCCCCTTCTTCACGCTTCTTCAGACTAGGCGGCGTCAGCTGATCTGAAGAAGCAGGAAGGAGGTGAGTGAGAGGCGATGATATGCACTGCGCATGCCCATGGATCCCTGGCCCGCAGTGGGACTACATTAGATGACACTGCAAGGTTGGATCTCGGGCAGCTTGGACGCACAGGCACTGCCAGCCTGACACCTACATGATGTCAGAAGACGGGCACCGCTAACTGTGCATGGCCAAGGGATAACATTGCAGCGCGGTCTCCGTGACAGAACCAAAGAACGTTGAGGAGGTGGCGCACGGCACCAAGGGGGTTGGAATGACGGCTTTGCTGTGTCACATTACAAAGGAAAGTCCCACTTCTGGGACGGTTTGACAGTGTGAGGGGACACATTATATGAGTGTGTACTTCAGCGTTTGCAAGGAGCATAATTTTCGGAGCCACCATTTTCCATGTGCAGTATTACTGCTGTACAAGATGGCTCTTTCAGCTACAAATGCCTGGGGGGGGTTAAAGGTTCCCTTTCAACTTGCTCCACTGCAGGCTTCGGCCTACACTCTGCTCCTCTTTGATTCCCTGGGTTTCAACACTGTCAGTTGCCACCTGGAAGTGTTGTCTACACAGAAAAAACACTAGGTGATGTGTCAGTGGGGTTCAGCACCGCCAGCTGTTCCCCTGCTGTGTAGTCGGCAACGTGTCCAGCACAAGCCACGCTGGCACAACAGAACAAAAGCTGCCACCAGTGCAGGCTTCGGCCTACACTCTGCTCCTCTCCTCCTCCTGCTGACCCTGGGCTTAAACACCGCTAGTTTTTGCCCGGAAGTGCTAGCTGCACAGAGAAAAACACCAGCCAATGTGTTAGTGGGGTTCAGCAACGCCAGCTGTTCCCCTGCTGTGTAGCCGGCAACGTGACCTGCAAACGCCACGCAGGCCCATGAACTGAAATTAAAGGGAACCTGGCCCCACCCCCCAGGTGTTTCTATGTATAACAGCCACCTAGTACAGCAGTACTGCTGCATTTGTACAAGGTGGCTGTTTTTTTATCCTTGCCCACGTAGAATTAAACACGTAAAATATGTGTCTCATTACAGACCATTACAATGTCCCTGAGGTGTGACTTTCCTTTTTAATGACACGCACCACCCCCCTTGGTAGCGCTGCCCGTCTTCTGACATCATTGGTTGGCTGCCTGTGCCTGTGCGTCCGCCCTGCCCGACACAACCCCCCTCGTTTCATATATTTTGGCTGCGAGGATGTGATTGATGGGCATGTGCAGTGCATATGTTCGCCTGTCTTAACTCATCTCCTTCCGCCTTCTTCAGACTGTGCGGCCTCCTGGCCGTGGTAGGCGATAAGGGATCAGCTGAGGCCGCCCAGTCTGAAGCAGGTGTAAGGACATGTGTGAGCGGCAAACATATTTACTGCACAAGGCCACGAATCCCAGCCACGCAGTGTGATTTTTTGAAAACACACTGTGGGCCTGGGATTCATATCCATTGCTAACCGCAACGGCCAACATGAAATGAGGTGAGAAGACAGGCAGCGCTCACAGCGCATGGCCAAGGGATCACAATAGCGCAGACTCCTGTACAGCTAATACAACGCTCAGGAATCTGCGCCCACCACCTAGGTGTAAATTTTTACACCTGTGCTGCGTCTCCTTAAAAAGACAAGTCACGCCTCCACTACTGTTTGACAGTATAATAGGCTAAATAGTGTATGTGTTTTATTCAGCGTGTGCAAGGAGCAAACTAAATAGAGCAACCATTTACTTGTGCAGCATTAATGCTGCACAAGGTGTGGCTCTTGTACCTTGCAACACCTGAGGGGGGGTTAAAGGTTACCTTTGAAATTGGTTCAACTAGGCTTCGGCCTACACTCTGCTCCTCTCCTCCTCCTGATGACCCTGGGCTCTAACACCGCTAGTTTTTGCCCTGAAGTGCTAGCTGCACAGAGAAAAACAACAGCCAATGTGTTAGTGGGGTTCAGCACCGCCTGCTGTTCCCCTGCTGTGTAGCCGGCATCGTGTCCAGCACAAGCCACGCTGGCACAACCGACCAAAAGCTGCCACCAGTGCAGGCTTCGGCCTACACTTTGCTCCTCTCCTCCTCCTGCTGACCCTGGGCTCTAACACCGCTAGTTTTTGCCCGGAAATGCGAGCTTCACAGAGAAAAACAACAGCCAATGTGTTAGTGGGGTTCAGCAACGCCAGCTGTTCCCCTGCTGTGTAGCCGGCATCGTGTCCAGCACAAGCCACGCTGGCACAACCGACCAAAAGCTGCCACCAGTGCAGGCTTCGGCCTACACTTTGCTCCTCTCCTCCTCCTGCTGACCCTGGGCCCTAACACCGCCAGTTTTTGCCCGGACATGCGAGCTGCACAGAGAAAAACACCAGTCAATGTGTCAGTGGGGTTCAGCAACGCCAGCTGTTCCCCTGCTGTGTAGCTGGCAACGTGTCCTGCAAACGCCACGCAGGCACATGAACTGAAATTGAAGGAAGCCTGCCCCCCACCCCCAGGTGTTTCTATGTATAACAGCCACCTTGTACAGCAGTACTGCTGCACTTGTACAAGGTGGCAGACTTTTTCTCCTTGCCCACGTCTAATTTAACACGTACTAAATGTGTCTCATTGAGACCATTCCACTGTCCCTGAGGTGTGACTTTCCTTTCTAATGATACGCAGCACCACCCTTGGTAGCGCTGCCCGTCTTTTGACATCATTGGTTAGCTGGCTGCGCCTGTGCGTCTGCCCTGCTCGAAACAACGCCCCTCGGTGTCTTATTTTTTTGGACAACAAGGATGTGATTGATGGGCATGTGCAGTGCATATGTTTGCCTGTGTTCACTCATCTCCTTCCGCCTTCTTCAGACTGGGTGGCCTCATGACCGCGGCATGCGATAAGGGATCAGCTGAGGCCGCCCAGTCTGAAGCAGGTGTAAGGACATGTGTGAGCGGCAAACATATTTACTGCACAAGGCCACGAATCCCAGCCACGCAGTGTGATTTTTAGAAAACACACTGTGGGTCTGGGATTCATGTCCATCGCTCACCGCAACGGCCGACATAAAATGAGGTCAGAAGACAGGAAGCGCTCACAGCGCATGGCCAAGGGATAACAAGAGCGCAGACTCCTGTACAGCAAATAGCAACGCTCAGGAAGCTGCGCCCATGCACCAAGGTGTTATTTTCGACACCTGTGCTGCTTTTCTTTAAAAAGACAAGTCACGCCTCCACTACTGTTCTACAGTAGAATGGGCTAAATAGTGTACGTGTTTTATTCAGCGTGTGCAAGGAGCAAAATTAAGAGAGCAACCTTTTACTTGTGCAGCATTAATGATGCACAAGGTGTGGCTCTTGTACCTTGCAACACCTGAGGGGGGGTTAAAGGTTACCTTTGAAATTGGTTCAACTAGGCTTCGGCCTACACTCTGCTCCTCTCCTCCTCCTGCTGACCCTGGGCTATAACACCGCCAGTTGTAGCCTGGAAGTGCTAGCTGCACAGAGAAAAACACCCGCCAATGTGATAGTGGGGTTCAGCACCGCCAGCTGTTCCCCTGCTGTGTAGCCGGCATCGTGTCCAGCACAAGCCACGCTGGCACAACTGACCAAAAGCTGCCACCAGTGCAGGCTTCAGCCTACACTCAGCTCCTCTCCTCCTCCTGCTGCCCCTGGGCTCAAACACCGCTAGTTTTTGCCCGGAAATGCGAGCTGCACAGAGAAAAAAAAACAGCCAATGTGTTAATGGGGTTCAGCACCGCCAGCTGTTCCCCTACTGTGTAGCCTGCATCGTGTCCAGCACAAGCCACGCTGGCACAACTGACCAAAAGCTGCAACCACTGCTGGCTTCGGCCTACACTCTGCTCCTCTCCTCCTCCTGCTGACCCTGGGCTCTAACAACGCTAGTTTTTGCCCGGAATTGCTAGCTGCACAGAGAAAAACACCAGCCAATGTGTTAGTAGGGTTCAGCACCGCCAGCTGTTCCCCTGCTGTGTAGCCGGCAACGTGACCTGCAAACGCCACGCAGGCACATGAACTGAAATTGAAGTGAGCCTGCCCCCCACCCCCAGGTGTTTCTATGTATAACAGCCACCTTGTACAGCAGTACTGCTGCATTTGTACAAGGTGGCTGACTTTTTCTCCTTGCCCACGTGGAACTCAACACGTACAAAATGTGTCTCATTAGAGACCATTACAATGTCCCTGAGGTGTGACTTTCCTTTTTAATGACACGCAGCACCCCCATTGTTAGTGCTGCCCGTCTTCAGACATCATTGGTTGGCTGGCTGTGCCTGTACGTCCGCCCTGCCCGACACAACGCCCCTCGTTGTCTCATATATTTTGACTGCGAGGGTGTGATTGATGGGCACGAGCAGTGCATATGTTCGCCTGTCTTCACTCCCCTCCTTCCGCCTTCTTCAGACTGTGCGGCCTCATGGCCGTGGCAGGCAATAAGGGATCAGCTGAGGCCGCCCAGTCTGAAACAGGTGTAAGGACATGTGTGAGCGGTGAACATATTTACTGCACAAGGCCACGAATCCCAGCACCGCAGTTTGACTTTATGGAAAGGCACTGTGGGTCTGGGATTTATGGCCATCGTTAACCGCACCGGCCAACATGAAATGAGGTCATAAGACGGCCTGCACTAACAGGGTATTGCCAAGGGATAACACAAGAGCGCACTCTCCTGTACTGCAAATAACAACGGTAAGGAGTCTGCGCCCAGCACCTAGGTGTAAATTTTGACACCTGTGCTGCGTCTTCTTCAAAAGAAAAGTCACGCCTCCACTACTGTTTGAGAGTATAATGGGCTAAATAGTGTACGTGTTTTATTCAGCGTGTGCAAGGAGCAAAATGAAGAGAGCAACCTTAGACTTGTGCAGCATTAATGCTGTTCAAGGTGTTGCTCTTGTACCTTGCAACACCTGAGGGGGGGTTAAAGGTTTCCTTTGAAATTGGTTCAACTAGGCTTCGGCCTACACTCTGCTCCTCTCCTCCTCCTGCTGACCCTGGGCTCTAACACCGCCAGTTTTTGCCCGGACGTGCTAGCTGCACAGAGAAAAACACCAGCCAATGTGTTAGTGGGGTTCAGCAACGCCAGCTGTTCCCCTGCTGTGTAGCCGGCAACATGACCTGCAAACGCCACGCTGGCACAACAGAACAAAAGCTGCCACCAGTGCAGGCTTCTGCCTACACTCTGCTCCTCTCCTCCTCCTGCTGACCCTGGGCTTAAACACCGCTAGTTTTTGCCTGGAAGTGCTAGCTGCACAGAGAAAAACACCAGCCAATGTGTTAGTGGGGTTCAGCACCGCCAGCTGTTCCCCAGCTGTGTAGCCGGCAACGTGACCTGCAAACGCCACGCAGGCACAACAGAACAAAAGCTGCCACCAGTGCAGGCTTCGGCCTACACTCTGCTCCTCTCCTCCTCCTGCTGACCCTGGGCTCTAACACCGCTAGTTTTTGCCCGGAAATGCGAGCTTCACAGAGAAAAACACCAGCCAATGTGTTAGTGGGGTTCAGCACCGCCAGCTGTTCCCCTGCTGTGTAGCCGGCATCGTGTCCAGTAGAGTTGAGCGACCTTGACCTTTTTAGAGTCGAGCCGGGTTTCGCGAAACCCGACTATCTCAAAAGTCGGGTCGAGTGAAATCGGCCGATTATGACGTAAAGTCGGGATCGACCGAAACACGAAACCCAATGCAGGTCAATGGGGCAGCATAGTCGGCAGTGAGTGGGGGCCAGGAAAACACCTAGAGTGCCCATTTTAATGTCAAAACCATCCATTCTTCTGAATGAAGCTTGTCAAGCGTAATTTACCTTATAATAATTGGAAGGCATTTGAAATTGGGGTTCATTTGTCTAAAGTTGTGGTGGGTAGGGCTGGTTCAAGTAATTAGTGGGCCCAGGAAATCTGGACCACGTCACGGCAGTGGAGCAGGGAGAGGTAAGTATTTCAACTTTGCAAGTGCTGTGAACCTGAGCAAGCAGGGGGGGCTCACTCGTTGGCATTGGCACTGGCACAGGGCCCCTCAAAGTACAGCGGTGTGTTTGCACGGCGGGGGCGCCTCCCACCGGCAGCAACACTTTTGCGTACCATGAGAGGCCCTGTGCCAGTGACGTCGCCAACTAGTATTCCTCCCACCACCTGATGAAGGAACCTGCACTTTCATCTGCACCTTCCTGTTTGTCCCCGTGTAAGGTGGTATGGTATGCGGGAAGGGGGACCTGACTTTCAGCAGGGTCACAATCTTGCAGTGTAGCGTGCACGGGAAATGTTGCGTTATGGGTCAATGTACCAGCAGACTCATCTATCACTGGCTGGGCAATGGGCAGGATGAGGAGGAAACACAGATATAGGCCCAAAGAATAAAGTGGGCTAAATGCAGTTCAAAATTGGTAACACAGGACTAATCAGGGGGCATTGCAGTGGAGGACAACTGGAATGAGAGGCTGACACAGAGAGTAGGCCCAAATCAGTAAGTAGTCGAAATGCAGTTCAAAATTGGCAACAGTAGTAAACAGGCGGCACAGCTTTGTTCAGTGGAGGAGAACAGCAAGGAGTGGCAGACACCGATAGTAGGCCCCAACCCAACTAGTAGGCCAAATGCAGTCTAACATTAACAACTACTTAACGAGCGCCTGAAAATGGAATTTCAGGACAGGAAACCAGGAGAACAGCAAGGAGCGGCAGACACCGATAGTAGGCCCCAAACCAACTAGTACGCCAAATGCAGTTGTTCCGTTTAACCACAATTTAATGAGAGCCTGAAGATAGAAGTTCAGGAAAGGCAACCTGGAGAACACCTTGGAGTGGAACACACCATCTCTCTACACCCCATACCCAATTTGTAGGTCTAATGCAGCGTAGTTTCCAACAACTACTAAACGAGAGCATGATGATCGAAGCATTGGCGAGGAAACCTGGGGAACACCTTGGAGTGGAACACACCATCTCTCTACAGTGGAACACACCATCTCTCTACACCCCATACCCAATTTGTAGGCCTAATGCAGCGTAGTTTCCAACAACTACTAAACGAGAGCCGGAAGATCGAAGCTCAGGAAAGGCAACCTGGAGAACACCTTGGAGTGGAACACACCATCTCTCTACACCCCATACCCAATTTGTAGGCCCAATGCAGCGTAGTTTCCAACAACTACTAAACGAGAGCCGGAAGATCGAAGCAATGGAGAGGAAACCTGGGGAACACCTTGGAGTGTAACACACCATCTCTCTACACCCCATACCCAATTTGTAGGCCTAATGCAGCGTAGTTTCCAACAACTACTAAACGAGAGCATGAAGATCGAAGCAATGGAGAGGAAACCTGGGGAACACCTTGGAGTGGAACACACCATCTCTCTACACCCCATACCCAATTTGTAGGCCTAATGCAGCGTAGTTTCCAACAACTACTAAACGAGAGCATGATGATCGAAGCATTGGCGAGGAAACCTGGGGAACACCTTGGAGTGGAACACACCATCTCTCTACAGTGGAACACACCATCTCTCTACACCCCATACCCAATTTGTAGGCCTAATGAAACGTAGTTTCAAACAACTACTAAACGAGAGCCGGAAGATCGAAGCAATGGAGAGGAAACCTGGGGAACACCTTGGAGTGTAACACACCATCTCTCTACACCCCATACCCAATTTGTAGGCCTAATGCAGCGTAGTTTCCAACAACTACTAAACGAGAGCATGAAGATCGAAGCAATGGAGAGGAAACCTGGGGAACACCTTGGAGTGGAACACACCATCTCTCTACACCCCATACCCAATTTGTAGGCCTAATGCAGCGTAGTTTCCAACAACTACTAAACGAGAGCATGATGATCGAAGCATTGGCGAGGAAACCTGGGGCACACCTTGGAGTGGAACACACCATCTCTCTACACCCCATACCCAATTTGTAGGCCCAATGCAGCGTAGTTTCCAACAACTACTAAACGAGAGCCGGAAGATCGAAGCTCAGGAAAGGCAACCTGGGGAACACCTTGGAGTGTAACAAACCTTCTCTCTACACCACGGAAGGGCTGATTCTTAGGAAGGAAGGCTGTCGGAAAGAAGCAGGGCGCGTCCGAGGGTGATTATATTCTTATTAGGTATATACTCACCCTCGGACGCGCCCTGCTTCTTTATTTGTAATGAATGTTTATTTGCAATGTGGTTTTGACTTACTCTATTTTTTTGGTAAATAATGATTTTATTATTTTCATTGTTTTGCATCTTCTTGGCAATAATATAAAGAAGACGCGACAGGACAACACTCGGTGGATGCCATATCTGTGTTTAAAATTGAAAAAACCTTTCAGTTAACTACTTGCAGGAGAAAGTTATTGTAGCTGGTGGCCATTTTTAGTACTGTACCAGATTTTTGTTGTATGTGTTTGTTTTTAATGTTAAAATGTCTGCATTTGATATCTCTCCAGTATTTTCTTTTTTATAAGCAAAATACTTATTTTTATATTTTCTGATGTTGGTTCCAGGGGTACACAGGCAGCAGTGGTGTGGTCAGTGGAGGACTAGTGGAAGGAGTGACCGCAGACAGGCATCGAAGGCCTAAAATAATAACTCATGGCTGTAGGCAATTTTAAATTGGTTCCAGGGGTACACGGGCAGCAGTGGTGTGGTCAGTGGAGGCCTAGTGGAAGGAGTGACCACAGACAGGCATCGAAGGCCTAAAATAATAACACATGGCTGTAGGCAATTTTAAATTGGTTCCAGGGGTACACGGGCAGCAGTGGTGTGGTCAGTGGAGGCCTAGTGGAAGGAGTGACCGCAGACACGCATCGAAGGTCTAAAATAATAACACATGGCTGTAGGCAATTTTAAATTGGTTCCAGGGGTACACGGGCAGCAGTGGTGTGGTCAGTGGAGGCCTAGTGGAAGGAGTGACCGCAGACAGGCATCGAAGGCCTAAAATAATAACACATGGCTGTAGGCAATTTTAAATTGGTTCCAGGGGTACACGGGCAGCAGTGGTGTGGTCAGTGGAGGCCTAGTGGAAGGAGTGACCGCAGACAGGCATCGAAGGCCTAAAATAATAACACATGGCTGTAGGCAATTTTAAATTGGTTCCAGGGGTACACGGGCAGCAGTGGTGTGGTCAGTGGAGGCCTAGTGGAAGGAGTGACCGCAGACAGGCATCGAAGGCCTAAAATAATAACACATGGCTGTAGGCAATTTTAAAATTGGTTCCAGGGGTACACGGGCAGCAGTGGTGTGGTCAGTGGAGGCCTAGTGGAAGGAGTGACCGCAGACAGGCATCGAAGGCCTAAAATAATAACACATGGCTGTAGGCAATTTTAAATTGGTTCCAGGGGTACACGGGCAGCAGTGGTGTGGTCAGTGGAGGCCTAGTGGAAGGAGTGACCGCAGACACGCATCGAAGGTCTAAAATAATAACACATGGCTGTAGGCAATTTTAAATTGGTTCCAGGGGTACACGGGCAGCAGTGGTGTGGTCAGTGGAGGCCTAGTGGAAGGAGTGACCGCAGACAGGCATCGAAGGCCTAAAATAATAACACATGGCTGTAGGCAATTTTAAATTGGTTCCAGGGGTACACGGGCAGCAGTGGTGTGGTCAGTGGAGGCCTAGTGGAAGGAGTGACCGCAGACAGGCATCGAAGGCCTAAAATAATAACACATGGCTGTAGGCAATTTTAAATTGGTTCCAGGGGTACACGGGCAGCAGTGGTGTGGTCAGTGGAGGCCTAGTGGAAGGAGTGACCGCAGACAGGCATCGAAGGCCTAAAATAATAACACATGGCTGTAGGCAATTTTAAAATTGGTTCCAGGGGTACACGGGCAGCAGTGGTGTGGTCAGTGGAGGCCTAGTGGAAGGAGTGACCGCAGACAGGCATCGAAGGCCTAAAATAATAACACATGGCTGTAGGCAATTTTAAATTGGTTCCAGGGGTACACGGGCAGCAGTGGTGTGGTCAGTGGAGGCCTAGTGGAAGGAGTGACCGCAGACAGGCATCGAAGGCCTAAAATAATAACACATGGCTGTAGGCAATTTTAAATTGGTTCCAGGGGTACACGGGCAGCAGTGGTGTGGTCAGTGGAGGCCTAGTGGAAGGAGTGACCGCAGACAGGCATCGAAGGCCTAAAATAATAACACAAGGCTGTAGGCAATTTTAAATTGGTTCCAGGGGTACACGGGCAGCAGTGGTGTGGTCAGTGGAGGCCTAGTGGAAGGAGTGACCGCAGACAGGCATCGAAGGCCTAAAATAATAACACATGGCTGTAGGCAATTTTAAATTGGTTACAGGGGTACACGGGCAGCAGTGGTGTGGTCAGTGGAGGCCTAGTGGAAGGAGTGACCACAGACAGGCATCGAAGGCCTAACATAACAAAAATGTCAATACAATGGTATTGTCAGTGGCAGGCATTGAAGGATGTCAGCGCATAGACTAAATATTGGTGGAGCTGTGAGATAATTTTGCAAGTGGTAGAGCACTGTTTGAGCTGGGGGGGGGAACTGTCTTGTGGCCGGCGGTACAGGCCCAGGGCCCCTCATATTACAACGGTGTGTCTGACGTTGGGTGCGCACCACCACTGCCAGAGACACTTTATTGTACTAGGAGGGACCGAGTGGCAGTGCCGTCGACCAAAAGCGGGCTCACCCACCTCTTCAGACAAACTGCACTCTCACGGGTGCTGTCGCCAAGTGTCGATACCACGGCCCCGTGTGGGGAGTTTGGCCATTTAGTGAGGTGTAAACATGTCGTATGCTGGACAATCAGGTGCAGAAAATTACGAGATTGGAAAAGGCATTCAGAATAGTCCACAGGCAAGACCTTTTCATAGGAAAGCTAGGTGTCAGCCGGGCAAGGTGGGGCAAAAGATTTCGAAATCCAGTTGTGGTTCATTTTAATGAAGGTTAGATCATCTACATTTTGGGTAGCCAGACGAGTCCTTTTTTCTGTTAGTATTGAACCTGCAGCACTGAATACTCTTTCTGATAGGACACTAGCTGCCGGGCAAGCAAGCTCCTGCAATGCATATTCTGCCAATTCTGGCCAGGTGTCTAATTTTGATGCCCAGTAATCAAATGGGAATGACGGTTGAGGGAGAACATCGATAAGGGATGAAAAATAGTTTGTAACCATACTGGACAAATGTTGTCTCCTGTCACTTTGAATTGATGCTGCAGTACCTGTCCTGTCTGCGGTCATAGCAAAATCACTCCACAACCTGGTCAGAAAACCCCTCTGGCCAACGCCACTTCTGATTTCTGCCCCTCTAACTCCTCTGGTCTGCTGGCCCCTGCAGCTCGTGTGAGAACGATCATGGGCGCTGTGTGCAGGGAATGCCAGAAGCAAACGGTCAACAAGAGTTGATTGTTTGGTTGCTAATATTAGTTCCAAGTTCTCATGTGGCATTATATTTTGCAATTTGCCTTTATAGCGAGGATCAAGGAGGCAGGCCAACCAGTAATCGTCATCATTCATCATTTTAGTTATGCGTGTGTCCCTTTTGAGGATACGTAAGGCATAATCCGCCATGTGGGCCAAAGTTCCAGTTCTCAAATCTGCGGTTGTGCTTGGTTGAGGGGCAGTTTCAGGCAAATCCACGTCACTTGTGTCCCTCAAAAAACCAGAACCCGGCCTTGCCGCGCCACCAATTTCCAGTGGCCCCGGAAAAGCTTCCTCATTAAAAATATAATCATCCCCATCATCCTCCTCGTCCTCCTCCTCCTCTTCGCCCGCTACCTCGTCCTGTACACTGCCCTGGCCAGACAATGGCTGACTGTCATCAAGGCTTTCCTCTTCCTCAGCTGCAGACGCCTGATCCTTTATGTGCGTCAAACTTTGCATCAGCAGACGCATTAGAGGGATGCTCATGCTTATTATGGCGTTGTCTGCACTAACCAGCCGTGTGCATTCCTCAAAACACTGAAGGACTTGACACATGTCTTGAATCTTCGATCACTGCACACCTGACAACTCCATGTCTGCCATCCTACTGCCTGCCCGTGTATGTGTATCCTCCCACAAAAACATAACAGCCCGCCTCTGTTCACACAGTCTCTGAAGCATGTGCAGTGTTGAGTTCCACCTTGTTGCAACGTCTATGATTAGGCGATGCTGGGGAAGGTTCAAAGAACGCTGATAGGTCTGCATACGGCTGGAGTGTACGGGCGAACGGCGGATATGTGAGCAAAGTCCACGCACTTTGAGGAGCAGGTCGGATAACCCCGGATAACTTTTCAGGAAGCACTGCACCACCAGGTTTAAGGTGTGAGCCAGGCAAGGAGTGTGTTTCAGTTGGGAAAGGGAGATGGCAGCCATGAAATTCCTTCCGTTATCACTCACTACCTTGCCTGCCTCAAGATCTACAGTGCCCAGCCACGACTGCGTTTCTTTCTGCAAGAACTCGGACAGAACTTCCGCGGTGAGTCTGTTGTCGCCCAAACACTTCATAGCCAATACAGCCTGCTGACGTTTGCCAGTAGCTGCCCCATAATGGGAGACCTGGTGTGCAACAGTGGCAGCTGCGGATGGAGTGGTTGTGCGACTGCGGTCTGTGGACGAGCTCTCGCTTCTGCAGGAGGACGAAGAGGAGGAGGAGGGGGTGCGAACGGCTACAGCCAATTGTTTCCTAGACCGTGGGCTAGGCAGAACTGTCCCAAACTTGCTGTCCCCTGTGGACCCTGCATCCACCACATTTACCCAGAGTGCCATGATGGACACGTAACGTCCCTGGCCATGCCTACTGGTCCATGCATCTGTTGTCAGGTGCACCTTTGTGCTCACAGATTGCCTGAGTGCATGGACGATGCGCTCTTTAACATGCTGGTGGAGGGCTGGGATGGCTTTTCTGGAAAAAAAGTGTCGACTGGGTAGCTCGTAGCGTGGTACAGCGTAGTCCATCAGGGCTTTGAAAGCTTTGCTTTCAACTAACCGGTAGGGCATCATCTCTAACGAGATTAGTCTAGCTATGTGTGCGTTCAAACCCTGTGTACGCGGATGCGAGGCTAAGTACTTCCTTTTCCTAACCATAGTCTCATGTAGGGTGAGCTGGACTGGAGAGCTGGAGATCGTGGAACTAGCGGGGGTGCCGGTGGACATGGCAGACTGAGAGACGGTGGGAGATGGTATTGTTGCCGCCGGTGCCCTAGATGCAGTGTTTCCTACTACGAAACTGGTGATTCCCTGACCCTGACTGCTTTGGCCTGGCAAAGAAACCTGCACAGATACTGCAGGTGGTGCGGAAAATGGTGGCCCTACACTGCCGGAAGGGATGTTGCGTTGCTGACTAGCTTCATTGGCCGAGGGTGCTACAACCTTAAGGGACGTTTGGTAGTTAGTCCAGGCTTGCAAATGCATGGTGGTTAAATGTCTATGCATGCAACTTGTATTGAGACTTTTCAGATTCTGTCCTCTGCTTAAGGTAGTTGAACATTTTTGACAGATGACTTTGCGCTGATCAATTGGATGTTGTTTAAAAAAATGCCAGACTGCACTCTTTCTAGCATCGGATACCTTTTCAGGCATTGCAGACTGAGCTTTAACCGGATGGCCACGCTGTCCTCCAACAGGTTTTGGCTTTGCCACGCGTTTTGGGCAAGATACGGGCCCGGCAGATGGAACCTGTTGCGATGTTGATGCCTGCTGCGGCCCCTCCTCCTCCGCTTCAGAACTGCTGCCGCCTGCACCCTGTTCCCCCAATGGCTGCCAATCGGGGTCAAGAACTGGGTCATCTATTACCTCTTCTTGTAGCTCGTGTGCAACTTCGTCTGTGTCACCGTGTCGGTCGGTGGTATAGCATTCGTGATGGGGCAACATAGTCTCATCAGGGTCTGATTCTTGATCAGCACCCTGCGAGGGCAATGTTGTGGTCTGAGTCAAAGGACCAGCATAGTAGTCTGGCTGTGGCTGTGCATCAGTGCACTCCATGTCAGATTCAACTTGTAATGGGCATGGACTGTTAACTGCTTCACTTTCTAAGCCAGGGACGGTATGTGTAAAGAGCTCCATGGAGTAACCCGTTGTGTCGCCTGCTGCATTCTTCTCTGTTGTTGTTTTTGCTGAAGAGGACAAGGAAGCGACTTGTCCCTGACCGTGAACATCCACTAACGACGCGCTGCTTTGACATTTACCAGTTTCACGAGAGGAGGCAAAAGAGCTAGAGGCTGAGTCAGCAAGATAAGCCAAAACTTGCTCTTGCTGCTCCGGCTTTAAAAGCGGTTTTCCTACTCCCAGAAAAGGGAGCGTTCGAGGCCTTGTGTAGCCTGACGACGAACCTGGCTCCACAGCTCCAGACTTAGGTGCAATATTTTTTTTCCCACGACCAGCTGATGCTCCACCACTACCACTACCCTCATTACCAGCTGACAATGAACGCCCCCGGCCACGACCTCTTCCACCATACTTCCTCATTGTTTTAAAAACGTAAACAAACTAACGGTATTTGTTGCTGTCACACAAATTACACGGTGAGCTATAACTTCAGTATGATTTAGCTACCCTTTACAGGTGAGTGAGACCACAACGAAAATCAGGCACAATGTTACACACTCTGTTGTTGGTGGCAACAAATGAGAGAGATGCCACACACGCAGGACTGTCACTGAAGCACAAATGTAAATATTAATCTCCCACTGATTTGATTTTTTTTTTTTTTAAGGGAGACTTTAGGAAAAAAAAAATAGAATAAAATGAATTTTTCAGGGAGAATTTAGAAAACAAATAAAACAAAAAAAGCCTTTCTATGGCCCACTGAGTGAGAGATGACGCACACAGGAGTCAGGAGTGGCACACAAGCCCAGAGGCCAATATTTATCTCCCACTGATTGATGTAGTGATTTTTTCAGGTAGATTTTGGAACCCAAATCAAGCTAAAAAAAATAATAGGCTTTCTATGGCCCACAATTGGAGAGAGAGAGAGAGATGGCACACCCAGGAGTCAAGACTGGCACACAAGCAGAAAGGGCAATATTAATCTCCCACTGATTTGTTTTTTTGTTTTTTTTTTCAGGGAGACTTTAGGAAAAAAAAAAAATAGAATAAAATGATTTTTTCAGGAAGAATTTAGAAACCAAATAAAATAAAATGATTTTTTCAGGGAGAATTTAGAAAACAAATAAAACAAAAAAAGGCTTTCTATGGCCCACTGAGTGAGAGATGACGCACACAGGAGTCAGGAGTGGCACACAAGCCCAGAGGCCAATATTTATCTCCCACTTTTTTTTTTTGTTCCAGGGAAAATTTATAAACCCAATAAAAAAATTATAAATAGGCTTTCTATGGCCCACTATCTGAGAGACAGAGAGAGATGGCACGCTTAGGACTGGCACACAAGCCCAAAGGCCAATATTAATCTCCCTTTTTTTTTTAAGGGAGAATTTATAAAACCAAAAAAAAAAAAATAAATAGGCTTTCTATGGCCCACTATTTGTGAGAGAGATGGCACGCTCAGGACTGGCACACAAGCCCAGAGGCCAATATTAATCTCCCACTTTTTTTTTTCCAGGGAAAATTTATAAACCCAATAAAAAAAAAATAAATAAATAGGCTTTCTATGGCCCACTATCTGAGAGAGAGAGATGGCACGCTTAGGACTGGCACACAAGCCCAAAGGCCAATATTAATCTCCCACTGATTGATTTATTGATTTTTTCAGGTAGAATTTAGAACCCAAATCAAGCAAAAAAATAAATAGGCTTTCTATGGCCCACTGAGTGAGAGATGACACAGACAGGGATGGCACTCTAGCAGAAATGTCAATCTTAATCTCCCACAAAAAAAAAAAAAAAACAGGGAGTGTCCTTCAATTACTATCTCCCTGCAGTAATCTCAGCCAGGTATGGCAGCAAGCAATAAGGAGTGGACTGATGCACAAATTAAATAAAAAGTGTGGACAAACAAAAAAGATAGCTGTGCAGAAAGGAAGGAACAAGAGGATTTGTGCTTTGAAAAAAGCAGTTGGTTTGCACAGCGGCGTACACACAGCAATGCAGCTATCAGGGAGCCTTCTAGGGCAGCAAAATGAGCTACAGCGCTGAGGGGGAAAAAAAAAAAATGTAGCTTCCACTGTCCCTGCACACCGAAGGAAATCGCTACAGCACAAGCGGTTTGGTGGTTAATGGACCCTGCCTAACGCTATCCCTGCTTCTGACGAAGCGGCAGCAACCTCTCCCTAAGCTCAGATCAGCAGCAGTAACATGGCGGTCGGCGGGAACTCCTCTTTATAGCCCCTGTGACGCCGCAGACAGCAAGCCAATCACTGCAATGCCCTTCTCTAAGATGGTGGGGACCAGGACCTATGTCATCACGCTGCCCACACTCTGCATTTACCTTCATTGGCTGAGAAATGGCGCTTTTCGCGTCATTGAAACGCGACTTTGGCGCGAAAGTCGCGTACCGCATGGCCGACCCCGCACAGGGGTCGGATCGGGTTTCATGAAACCCAACTTTGCCAAAAGTCGGCGACTTTTGAAAATGAACGACCCGTTTCGCTCAACCCTAGTGTCCAGCACAAGCCACGCTGGCACAACCGACCAAAAGCTGCCACTAGTGCAGTCTTCGGCCTACACTTTGCTCCTCTCCTCCTCCTGCTGACCCTGGGCTCTAACACCGCTAGTTTTTGCCCGGAAATGCGAGCTTCACAGAGAAAAACAACAGCCAATGTGTTAGTGGGGTTCAGCACCGCCAGCTGTTCCCCTGCTGTGTAGCTGGCAACGTGTCCTGCAAACGCCACGCAGGCACATGAACTGAAATTGAAGGGAGCCTGCCCCCCACCCCCAGGTGTTTCTATGTATAACAGCCACCTTGTACAGCAGTACTGCTGCATTTGTACAAGATGGCTGACTTTTTCTCCTTGCCCACGTGGAACTCAACACGTACAAAATGTGTCTCATTGAGACCATTCAACTGTCCCTGAGGTGTGACTTTCCTTTCTAATGATACGCAGCACCACCCTTGGTAGCGCTGCCCGTCTTCTGACATCATTGGTTGGCTGCCTGTGCCTGTGCGTCCGCCCTGCCCAACACAACGCCCCTCGTTGTCTCATATATTTTGGCTGCGAGGGTGTGATTGATGGGCATGTGCAGTGCATATGTTCGCCTGTTTTAACTCATCTCCTTCCGCCTTCTTCAGACTGTGCGGACTCATGGCCGCGGCATGCGATAAGGGATCAGATGAGGCCGCCCAGTCTGAAGTAGGTGTAAGGACATGTGTGAGCGGCAAACATATTAACTGCACAAGGGCACGAATCCCAGCCACGCAGTGTGATTTATTCCAAACACACTGTGGGTCTGGGATTCATGTCCACCGCTAACCGCATCGGCCAACATGAAATGAGGTCAGAAGACAGGAAGCGCTCACAGCGCATGGCCAAGGGATAACAAGAGCGCAGACTCCTGTACAGCAAATAACAACGCTCAGGAAGCTGCGCCCATGCACCAAGGTGTTATTTTCGACACCTGTGCTGCTTTTCTTTAAAAAGACAAGTCACTCCTCCACTACTGTTTTACAGTAGAATGGGCTAAATAGTATACGTGTTTTATTCAGCGTGTGCAAGGAGCAAAATTAATAGAGCAACCTTTTACTTGTGCAGCATTAATGCTGCACGAGGTGTGGCTCTTGTACCTTGCAACACCTGAGGGGTGTTAAAGGTTACCTTTGAAATTGGTTCAACTAGGCTTCGGCCGACACTCTGCTCCTCTCCTCCTCCTGCTGACCCTGGGCTCTAACACCGCCAGTTGTTGCCCGGACGTGCTAGCTGCACAGAGAAAAACACCAGCCAATGTGTTAGTGGGGTTCAGCACCGCCAGCTGTTCCCCAGCTGTGTAGCCGGCAACGTGACCTGCAAACGCCACGCAGGCACAACAGAACAAAAGCTGCCACCAGTGCAGGCTTCGGCCTACACTCTGCTCCTCTCCCCCTCCTGCTGACCCTGGGCTCTAACACCGCTAGTTTTTGCCCTGAAGTGCTAACTGCACAGAGAAAAACACCAGCCAATGTGTTAGTGGGGTTCAGCACCGCCAGCTGTTCCCCTGCTGTGTAGCCGGCAACGTGACCTGCAAATGCCATGCAGGCACATGAACTGAAATTAAAGGGACCCTACCACCCACCCCAAGGTGTTTCTATGTATAACAGCCACCTTGTACAGCAGTACTGCTGCATTTGTACAAGGTGGCTGACTTTGTCTACTTGCCCACGTTTAATTAAACACGGAAAAAATGTGTCTCATTACAGACCATTACAATGTCCCTGAGGTGTGACTTTCCTTTTTAATGACACGCAGCACCCCCCTTGTTAGCGCTGCCCGTCTTCTGACATCTTTGGTTGGCTGGCTGCGGCTGTGCGTCCGCCCTGCCTGAAACCACGCTCCTCGTTGTCTTGCTTATTTTGACTGCGAGGGTGTGATTGATGGGCACGAGCAGTGGATATCTTCGCCTGTCTTTACTCATCTCCTTCCGCCTTCTTCAGAATGTGCGGCCTCATGGCCGCGGCATGCGAGAAAGGATCAGATGAGGCCGCCCAGTCTGATGCAGGTGTAAGGACATGAGGGACAGGCGACAAAATTTACTGCGCAAGGTCACGAATCCCAGCTCTGCAGTGTGACTTTATTAAAAGACACTGCGGGTCTGGGTTTCATGGCCATCGCTAACCGCACCGGCCAACATGAAATGAGGTGAGAAGACAGGTATCGCTCACAGCGCATGGCCAAGGGATAACAAGAGCGCAGACTCCTGTACAGCAAATAACTATGCTCAGGAATCTTCGCCCAGCACCTAGGTGTAAATTTTGACACCTGTGCTGCATCTCCTTAAAAAGACAAGTCACGCCTCCACTACTGTTTGACAGTATAATGGGCTAAATAGTGTACGTGTTTTATTCAGCGTGTGCAAGGAGCAAACTAAATAGAGCAACCTTTTACTTGTGCAGCATTAATGCTGCACAAGGTGTGGCTCTTGTACCTTGCAACACCTGAGGGGGGTTAAAGGTTACCTTTGAAATTGGTTCAACTAGGCTTCGGCCTACACTCTGCTCCTCTCCTCCTCCTGCTGACCCTGGGCTCTAACACCGCCAGTTTGTGCCCGGACGTGCTAGCTGCACAGAGAAAAACACCAGCCAATGTGTTAGTGGGGTTCAGCACCGCCAGCTGTTCCCCAGCTGTGTAGCCGGCAACGTGCCCTGCAAACGCCATACAGGCACATGAACTGAAATTGAAGGGAGCCTGCCCCCCACCCCCAGGTGTTTCTATGTATAACAGCCACCTTGTTCAGCAGTACTGCTGCATTTGTACAAGGTGGCTGACTTTTTCTCCTTGCCCACGTGGAACTCAACACGTACAAAATGTGTCTCATTGAGACCATTCCACTGTCCCTGAGGTGTGACTTTCCTTTGTAATGATATGCAGCACCCCCCTTGGTAGCGCTTCCCGTCTTTTGACATCATGGTTAGCTGGCTGCGCCTGTGCATCCGCCCTGCGTGAAACAACGCCCCTCGTTGTCTTATTTATTTTGTCAGCGAGGGTGTGGTTTATGGGCACGAGCAGTGCATATGTTCGCCTGTCGTCACTCATCTCCTTCCGCCTTCTACAGACTGTGCGGCCTCCTGGCCGCGGCATGCGAAAAGGGATCAGCAGAGGCCGCCCAGTCTGAAGCAGGTGTAAGGACGTGTGTGAGCGTCGAAAATATTTACTGCTCAAGGCCACGAATCCCAGCACCGCAGTGTGACTTTATGAAAAGGCAGTGTGGGTCTGGGATTTATGGCCATCGTTAACCGCAGCGGCCAACATGAAATGAGGTCATAAGACGGGCAGCGCTAACAGGGCATTGCCAAGGGATAACACAAGAGCGCAGACTCCTGTACAGCAAAAAACAACGCTCAGGAAGCTGCGGCAAGCACAAAGGCGTTATTTGGGACACCTATGCTGCGTCTCCTTAAAAATACAAGTCACGCCTCAACTACAGTTTGACTGTAGAATGGGCTAAATTGTGTACGTGTTGCATTCAGCGTGTGCAAGTAGACAAATTAATAGAGCAACCTTTTCTTGTGCAGCATTAATGCTGCACAAGGTGTGGCTCTTGTACTTTGTAACACCTGAGGGGGGTTAAAGGTTACCTTTGAAATTGGTTCAACTAGGCTTCGGCCTACACTCTGCTCCTCTCCTCCTCCTGCTGACCCTGGGCTGTAACAACGCTAGTTTTTGCCCGGAAGTGCTAGCTGCACAGAGAAAAACACCAGCCAATGTGTTAGTGGGGTTCAGCACCGCCTGCTGTTCCCCCACTGTGTAGCTGGCAAAGTGTCCTGCAAACGCAACGCAGACACAAAGCTGACTCCAGTGCAGGCTTCGGCCTACTCTCTGCCCCCCCTGCTTACCCTTTGCTCCAACACCGCTAGTTGGGGCTGTAGGAAGACAATGTTTGATAGGCAAAGCATCCGGGTTCCAGCACCGCCAGCTGGTTCTCGGCAGTGTTCTTGTCACAGGTACTCCCTCGTGCCAAGCCTGGTTTCAGCACCGTCAGCTGTTTCCGGGTTGTGTCAAGCTCACTGAGACGCCTATGCTTGCCCCGTCGTGGTGCGGTCGGGTTAGCCAACTCCAGGGTGCCTCCAGTTTAGGAGCTTCCTATGTGGGCTGCGTGAACTGGTAGTCAAGGCTGGTTCTGTAGTGCCAGTAGGCCCAGCTCCCCCTGTAGGACTGTTGGGGTTCGGTAACTGCGGCTGCCTCGCGGCCTAGCTGTTCTCTCCTCTCCTGTGGGCCTTGGGGTCCACCACCTGGTTCCAGCACCGTCAGCTGGTTCCGGGCCGAGCCTTTGGCTTAGGTGCCTCCTCCTGGGTATCCGAGTTCCGCCAACGTCAGGCGGTCCTTGGTAGTGCTTTTAAGCGCGGGCACCTACAGCTTAGTAACCGGGTTCCAGCACCGTCAGCTGGTCCTCGGTCGTGCCATTGGCTCTTGCACACTGGGGCAATGCATCCGGGTTCCAGCACCGCCAGCTGGTTCTCGGCAGTGTTCTTGTCACAGGTACTCCCTCGTGCCAAGCCTGGTTTCAGCACCGTCAGCTGTTTCCGGGTTGTGTCAAGCTCACTGAGACGCCTATGCTTGCCCCGTCGTGGTGCGGTCGGGTTAGCCAACTCCAGGGTGCCTCCAGTTTAGGAGCTTCCTATGTGGGCTGCGTGAACTGGTAGTCAAGGCTGGTTCTGTAGTGCCAGTAGGCCCAGCTCCCCCTGTAGGACTGTTGGGGTTCGGTAACTGCGGCTGCCTCGCGGCCTAGCTGTTCTCTCCTCTCCTGTGGGCCTTGGGGTCCACCACCTGGTTCCAGCACAGTCAGCTGGTTCCGGGCCGAGCCTTTGGCTTAGGTGCCTCCTCCTGGGTATCCGAGTTCTGCCAACGTCAGGCGGTCCTTGGTAGTGCTTTTAAGCGCGGGCACCTACAGCTTAGTAACCGGGTTCCAGCACCGTTAGCTGGTCCTCGGTCGTGCCATTGGCTCTTGCACACTGGGGCAACGCATCCGGGTTCCAGCACCGCCAGCTGGTTCTCGGCAGTGTTCTTGTCACAGGTACTCCCTCGTGCCAAGCCTGGTTTCAGCACCGTCAGCTGTTTCCGGGTTGTGTCAAGCTCACTGAGACGCCTATGCTTGCCCCGTCGTGGTGCGGTCGGGTTAGCCAACTCCAGGGTGCCTCCAGTTTAGGAGCTTCCTATGTGGGCTGCGTGAACTGGTAGTCAAGGCTGGTTCTGTAGTGCCAGTAGGCCCAGCTCCCCCTGTAGGACTGTTGGGGTTCGGTAACTGCGGCTGCCTCGCGGCCTAGCTGTTCTCTCCTCTCCTGTGGGCCTTGGGGTCCACCACCTGGTTCCAGCACCGTCAGCTGGTTCCGGGCCGAGCCTTTGGCTTAGGTGCCTCCTTCTGGGTATCCGAGTTCCGCCAACGTCAGGCGGTCCTTGGTAGTGCTTTTAAGTGCGGGCACCTACAGCTTAGTAACCGGGTTCCAGCACCGTCAGCTGGTCCTCGGTGCCATTGGCTCTTGCACACTGGGGCAACGCATCCGGGTTCCAGCACCGCCAGCTGGTTCTCGGCAGTGTTCTTGTCACAGGTACTCCCTCTTGCCAAGCCTGGTTTCAGCACCGTCAGCTGTTTCCGGGTTGTGTCAAGCTCACTGAGACGCCTATGCTTGCCCCGTCGTGGTGCGGTCGGGTTAGCCAACTCCAGGGTGCCTCCAGTTTAGGAGCTTCCTATGTGGGCTGCGTGAACTGGTAGTCAAGGCTGGTTCTGTAGTGCCAGTAGGCCCAGCTCCCCCTGTAGGACTGTTGGGGTTCGGTAACTGCGGCTGCCTCGCGGCCTAGCTGTTCTCTCCTCTCCTGTGGGCCTTCGGGTCCACCACCTGGTTCCAGCACCTTCAGCTGGTTCTCGGCAGTGTCTTTTGCTCTTGTACCTTCTGCTCCCCATCCTGGTTCCAGTAACGTCAGTTGGTTCCGGGCAGAGCCTTTGGCTTAGGTGCCTCCTTCTGGGTATCCGAGTTCCGCCAACGTCAGGCGGTCCTTGGTAGTGCTTTTTAGCACGGGTACCTCCTGCTTAGTAACCGGGTTCCAGTAACGTCAGCTGGTCCTCGGTAGTTCCATAGGCTCTTGAACCTTCGGGTAGCCATCCGAGTTCCAGTTCCATCAGCTGGTTCTTGGCATTTTCTCAGCCTTCTTGTACCTTCTGCTACATTTCCAAGTTGAAGACCCTAAAGTCGACGACGACGACCCGGAAGACCACCCCGATGACAACGACGACGACGGCGGAGACGACGACGGCGGAGACGACGACGGCGGAGACGACGACGGCTGAGACGACGACGGCGGAGATGACGACACTGGAGACGACGACCCTGGAGACGACGACATGGAAGACCGAGAAGCAGAAGAACAAGAGGCTGCAGAACAAAGAGCAGAAGAACATTAAGCATAAGACTTAATATCAGAGCAAAACATATTATCTAAATTATATGCAGAAGAAGACTAAGCAGTGTATGGAGGTGAGTCCGTTCCTCCTCGTGGTGCCCCTGGATAAAGCCTGATGCTGCAGGCCAAACTGAACGCAGACAAATGTAACTTTTGTGACTGGCAGAACGGAAGGTGTAATCTTCCAACTTTTATAGATAACAACTACGGGAATGCCTGTCACAAATGAGAATATGATGAAGAAGTAGAATAGGAAGAATAATAACAGTGGAATAAAAAGAATATGTAGAATAGGAAAAATAATAATAGTTGAATAAAATGAATATGAAGAATGTAATCAAAAAAAAAAAAAAAAGGTAAAGGATGAAGAAGCAGATGAATAAGATGAAGAAGAAGTTGATGTCAAAGATGCTGATGATGATGATGAAGATGAAAGTGTGGGAAAAGTAAAAAAAAAAAGAAAAAAAAGAAGGGGAAGGGCGTGGAATAGTGAAACATCAATATCTGACAAAATAAAAAAAAAATTTACATAGTCAAAATCTTTGTCACTCCGAACGTCTTAAAAAAAAACAAAAAACATGCTATTCTATTTGATTGGGATAAACCTCTATGACTTTAATGTCTCCGCCACCTCCCCAAATACATCCGGCATTATTCTTAGTTGTTTTCCTTCATGTAGAATGAACCTACAAGGCAAGAAAGGGTTTATTTTAATTCCGATATTTTGGTTACATTGACTTGCATTGGGATCGGGTATCGGTATCGGCGATATCCGATATTTTTTGAATATCGGCCGATCCTATCCGATACCGATACTTTCCGATATCGGAAGGTATCGCTCAACACTAGTCGCCACTATAAACCGCTGGAGCAGTTAAAGAAGCTCAAAAGAACATAGGAACAAAAGTGGTTTTCACATTGCAGAGCGTATGGACATTCTTTTTAGCACTTTTTTAGAACTTTTCAGGCTGGTTACACAGCGCAACCAAAAGAAATGAACTGGAGTATAAGTTGGTATTCTTGCAATGTGTAGGCGCATGTTCACGCTGGTCATTAAACAGTCAAAACCTAAGACAGAAACTAATATATGCAGAAAAGGTAACAAAAATAGAGCCACCAGCGAAAAATGACTCAGAACATGCCGAAAAATATGCTTCAAGGAAAGCACCACCAGTCTGCTTGAAAAACTTAGCTAGCTCACCTGAGCTTAAAAGTGCACATAAAGAAGGTGATAACATGAAGATGAGTGTTTGTGTAACACCACTGAGGGCGCTTCATTTTATTTACAATGTGTATAAATACAAAACGGAAAAAGGAAAAACAATTTTGAGATTTAATCTTGATCTGTCCGCAATATTGATCTGTCTACAAAATCTTTGGGACATAATATCAAAGGTCTGTTTGTACAGTTTCCTGGCTAATAGGGCAAAGCTCAAGGTGGATTTAGAGAAGTTCCCAATATGAGATACTAGGGATGAGTAACATAGTTAGTAAGGCCGAAAAAAGACATTTGTCCATCCAGTTCAGTTAGCAGTAAATTGCTTCATAAAACCCTGGTCCAGTGGCCATGTCCATGGTTATTGAGGGCTTATTACTGGCCAGCATTCTTGGCGCCTCTTCTGATTAGTAGACGCAGTGTAACATGGCAGTGGAATTATCCTGCATCAATCAAGTCATGTTGAGTCTACAAATCATAGGATTCTGACAGATAAGAGGCGATTCTCAGGAACTGGATAAGAGGCGGTTCGTAGGGACTGGATAGGAAGCAGTTGCAGGGACTAGATAGGAGGCGGTTCGCAGGGACTAGATAGGAGGCAGTTTGCAGGAACTGGAAAGGAGGCAGTTCGCAGGGACTGAGTAGGAAGCCATTTGCAGGACTGGAAAGGAGGCGGTTTGTAGGGACTGGATACGACGCGGTTCGCAGGACTGGACTGAAGGCGGTTCACAGGGACTGGAGAGAAGGAGGAGGTTCGCAGGGACTGGATAGGAGGCGGTTCATAAGGACTGGAAAGGAAGCAGTTCGCAGTGACTGGACAGAAGGCAGTTCACAGGGAATGGATAGGAGGCAGTTTGCATCAACTGGATAGGAAGTAGTACGCAGGGACTGGATAGGAGGCAGTTCACAGGGACTGGATAGGAGGCAGTTTGCATAAACTGGATAGGATGCAGTTTGCAGGGACTGGAGAGAAGGCGGTTCACAGGGACTGGATAGGAGGCAATTTGCATCAACTGGATAGGAAGCAGTTCGCAGGGACTGGAAAGAAGGTGGTTCGCATGCACTGGATAGGAGGCAGTTTGCATAAACTGGATAGGAATCGGTATGCAGAGCCTGGATAGGAGGCGGTTCACAGAGACTGGATAGGAGGCAGTTCGCTTCAACTGGATAGGAAGCAGTTCGCATGGACTGGATACGAAGCAGTTCACATGAACTTGAAAGGAGGAGGTTCGAAGGAACTGGATAGGAAGCAGTTCGCAGGGACTTGATATGAGGTGGTTCACAGGAACTGGATAGGAGGAAGTTTGCAGGGACTGGATCGGAGGCTCTTCTCAGGACCTGGATAGGAGGCGGTTTGCTTGCAGGGACTGGATAGGAGGTGGTTCACAGGGACTTGAGATGACGCAGTTCACAGGAATTGGATAGGAGGTGGTTAGCAGGGACTTGGCAGGAGGCGGTTCGCAGGGAATTGATAGGAGGTGATTTGCAGGGACTGGTTAGGAGATTGCTCTCAGGGACAGGATAAGAGGTGGTTTGCAAGGACTGAAAAGGAGGCGCTTCGCAGGGACTGGATAGGAGGTGATTGGCATCAACTGGATAGGAAGCAGTTCGCATGGACTGGATAGGAAGCGGTTCACAGGAACTTGATAGGAGGAGGTTTGCAGGTACTGAATAGAAAGCAGTTCGCAGGGACTTGAAATGAGGCGGTTCACAGGAACTGGATAGGAGGCTCTACTCAGGACCTGGACAGGAGGCGGTTCACTTGCAGGGACTGGATAGGAGGTGGTTCACAAGGACTTGAGATGAGGCAGTTCACAGGAATTGGATAGGAGGTGGTTAGCAGGGACTGGGTAGGAGGCGGTTCACAGGGAATTGATAGGAGGTGATTTGCAGAGACTGGTTAGGAGATTGCTCGCAGGGACTGGATAAGAGGTGGTTCACAAGGACTGGATAGGAGGCGCTTCGCAGGAACTGGATAGGAGTTGGTTCACATCAACTGGAAAGGAAGCAGTCCGCATGGACTGGATAGGAAGTGGTTCACAGGAACTTGATAGGAGGAGATTTGCAGGAACTGGATAGGAATCGGTTCGCAGGGACTTGATATGAGGCGGTTCACAGGAACTGGATAGGAAGAAGTTTGCAGGGACTGGATAGGAGGCTCTTCTCAGGACCTGGATAGGAGGCGGTTTGATTGCAGGGACTGGATAGGAGTTGGTTCACAGGGACTTGAGATTAGACAGTTCACAGGGACTTGAAATGAGACAGTTCACAGGAACTGGATAACAGGCAGTTAGCAGGGACTGGATAGGAGGCGGTTTGCAGGTAATTGATAGGAGGTGGTTTGCAGGGACTGGTTAGGAGATTGCTCGCATGGACTGGATAAGAGGTGGTTCGCAGGGACTGGTTGGGGACACGTCACAGTGACTGGATCGGAATTGATTTGCAGGGACTGGATGGGGGTAGTTTTCTGGGAGTGGATAGGAAACAGTTCGCAGGGACTAGATAATCGATTCTACAATATTTTATTTTATATTTATATATATAGAATATTTTATATTCTACAATAGAACAATATTGTATCATACAATTATTAGGTTCTGTAGAAGGACGTAGATCTGGGTATTTATTATGATGGAATATAGGCTGAACTGGATGGACAAATGTCTTTTTTCGGCCTTACTAACTATGTTACTATGATTCAGAGGGACTGGATAGGAGGTGGTATGCAGAGACTGGATTGGAGATTGCTCGCAGGGACTGGATAGGAGGCAATTCGAAAGCAATTCGAAGGGACTGGATAGGAGGTGGTTTTCAGGGAGTGGATAGGAAGCGGTTTACAGGAACTAGATTCAAGCTTGAGGAGGCTAATTTGCATATTCCAGGTGCCTTCTGGGAAAAGCGAAGTCTCCCTAAGCTAGAAGATCGTTCGGTACAGCCGGGACCAGCTGCTTGGAAAGCATCACCAAACCAGGGATTCAAGCTTGAGGAGGCTAATTTGCATATTCCAGGTGCCTTCTGGGAAAAGCGAAGTCTCCCTAAGCTAGAAGATCGTTGGGTACAGCCGGGACCAGCTGCTTGGAAAGCATCACCAAACCAGGGATTCAAGCTTGAGGAGGCTAATTTGCATATTCCAGGTGCCTTCTGGGAAAAGCGAAGTCTCCCTAAGCTAGAAGATCGTTGGGTACAGCCGGGACCAGCTGCTTGGAAAGCATCACCAAACCAGGGATTCAAGCTTGAGGAGGCTAATTTGCATATTCCAGGTGCCTTCTGGGAAAAGCGAAGTCTCCCTAAGCTAGAAGATCGTTGGGTACAGCCGGGACCAGCTGCTTGGAAAGCATCACCAAACCAGGGATTCAAGCTTGAGGAGGCTAATTTGCATATTCCAGGTGCCTTCTGGGAAAAGCGAAGTCTCCCTAAGCTAGAAGATCGTTGGGTACAGCCGGGACCAGCTGCTTGGAAAGCATCACCAAACCAGGGATTCAAGCTTGAGGAGGCTAATTTGCATATTCCAGGTGCCTTCTGGGAAAAGCGAAGTCTCCCTAAGCTAGAAGATCGTTGGGTACAGCCGGGACCAGCTGCTTGGAAAGCATCACCAAACCTTACGGCGCGCAAATGTATGCCTGTAGGATATTATTGCAAGAGAGCTTGGCTGAGTAGATTACACAAGAAGGAAAACACACAGCAAGTCAGCAGGATCTAGGAGCAACATGGCAGATGTGACAACCTACATGGTGAGCTGCAGCATGTGCTACATGTTCACAGATCGACCAGAAGAAGAATCAAATTTCACCTGTCAGAAGTGTAGACTAGTGGCCCTTTTAGAAGAAAAGGTGCGGGGTCTGGAAGAAAGAATAGCAACTTTGAAACTCATCAAAGAGAATGAAGACTTTCTAGACAGAACAGAAGCATCTCTACTGGTCACAGAAGGTGAAAAAAGCGTCAGAGAACCTCCAAAAGCAGATGAGTGGAAACATGTGACCAAAAGAAGCAAGAAGACCATGGAGAAATCACCAACCACACAACTGAAGAACCGATATCAAATCTTTGTAGAGGATGAAGATGGCACACCTAAGGATGAAGCAATACCAGCAAGCAAAAAAGAAAAGGGCACACAGCAACAAGTGACAGCAAAAAGTACAGCCAAGAAGCAACGAAGAGTGGTGGTGGTGGGAGACTCACTACTGAGAGGCACAGAAGCAGCCATCTGCAGACCGGACATAACTGCAAGAGAAGTATGCTGCCTTCCAGGTGCGATGATCAAGGATGTGACCGATAGGATACCAAAGCTCTTCAGCTCCAAGGACGTCCACCCATTTCTTCTGATACATGTTGGCACCAATGACACGGCAAGGAAGGACCTACCGACAATCTGCAAAGACTTTGAAGAGTTGGGGAAGAAAGTAAAGGAACTGGATGCACAGGTAGTTTTTTCTTCTATCCTTCCAGTAGACGGGCATGGCACCAGGAGATGGAACAGGATCCTTGATGCAAACAACTGGCTTAGACGATGGTGCAGACAACAAGGATTCGGATTCCTGGACCATGGTGTGAATTACTGGTACGATGGACTCCTCGCCAGAGACGGACTACACCTCAACAAACCTGGGAAACACACATTCGCCAGAAGACTCGCTACACTCATCAGGAGGGCGTTAAACTAGAAGAAGAGGGGACGGGAAGAAAAACATTAGACTTGAACAAAGAAGACCCAGGAAAACATACTCAGATGGGAGGTAAGAACATTTCTAAAACAATCCACAGCGAGGAGATTGGAACAAAACAAAATCCTCTAAACTGCATGCTCGCAAACGCCAGAAGCCTGACAAACAAGATGGAAGAACTAGAAGCAGAAATATCTACAGGTAACTTTGACATAGTGGGAATAACCGAGACATGGTTAGATGAAAGCTATGACTGGGCAGTTAACTTACAGGGTTACAGTCTGTTTAGAAAGGATCGTAAAAATCGGAGACGAGGAGGGGTTTGTCTCTATGTAAAGTCTTGTCTAAAGTCCACTTTAAGGGAGGATATTAGCGAAGGAAATGAGGATGTCGAGTCCATATGGGTCGAAATTCATGGAGGGAAAAATGGTAACAAAATTCTCATTGGGGTCTGTTACAAACCCCCAAATATAACAGAAACCATGGAAAGTCTACTTCTAAAGCAGATAGATGAAGCTGCAACCCATAATGAGGTCCTGGTTATGGGGGACTTTAACTACCCGGATATTAACTGGGAAACAGAAACCTGTGAAACCCATAAAGGCAACAGGTTTCTGCTAATAACCAAGAAAAATTATCTTTCACAATTGGTGCAGAATCCAACCAGAGGAGCAGCACTTTTAGACCTAATACTATCTAATAGACCTGACAGAATAACAAATCTGCAGGTGGTCGGGCATCTAGGAAATAGCGACCACAATATTGTACAGTTTCGCCTGTCTTTCACTAGGGGGACTTGTCAGGGAGTCACAAAAACACTTAACTTTAGGAAGGCAAAGTTTGACCAGCTTAGAGATGCCCATAATCTGGTAGACTGGGACAATATCTGTTATGGCTGGCAATCAGGCAACACAGCGTGCAGTAATCAGCGCACATACAGAGATCTGGCAATAACCAAAAACAATAGGACGAGCTCTGAGACGTGGAATCTCTGTAGACTGCAGTACCTGATCTATCCTCACACAACTGTAAGCAGCAGTGGATTGCGCCTATCAACTACCTATGCAACTCGGCACTGCCTGAGGAGCTGACTAGCCTGAAGATAGAAATACAAGCCTGACTTACCTCAGAGAAATACCCCAAAGGAATAGGCAGCCCCCCACATATAATGACTGTTAGCAAGATGAAAAGACAAACGTAGGAATGAAATAGATTCAGCAAAGTGAGGCCCGATATTCTAGACAGAGCGAGGATAGCAAAGAGAACTATGCAGTCTACAAAAAACCCTAAAACGAAAACCACGCAAAGGGGCAAAAAGACCCACCGTGCCGAACTAACAGCACGGCGGTGCACCCCTTTGCTTCTCAGAGCTTCCAGCAAAAGTTAATAGCAAGCTGGACAGAAAAAACAGAAAACAAACTAGAAGCACTTATCTAGCAGAGCAGCAGGCCCAAGGAAAGATGCAGTAGCTCAGATCCAACACTGGAACATTGACAAGGAGCAAGGAAGACAGACTCAGGTGGAGCTAAATAGCAAGGCAGCCAACGAGCTCACCAAAACACCTGAGGGAGGAAGCCCAGAGACTGCAATACCACTTGTGACCACAGAAGTGAACTCAGCCACAGAATTTACAACAGTACCCCCCCCTTGAGGAGGGGTCACCGAACCCTCACCAGAACCCCCAGGCCGACCAGGATGAGCCACATGAAAGGCACGAACAAGATCTGGGGCATGGACATCAGAGGCAAAAACCCAGGAATTATCTTCCTGAGCATAACCCTTCCATTTGACCAGATACTGGAGTTTCCGTCTAGAGACACGAGAATCCAAAATCTTCTCCACAATATACTCCAATTCCCCCTCCACCAAAACAGGGGCAGGAGGCTCCACAGATGGAACCATAGGTGCCACGTATCTCCTCAACAACGACCTATGGAATACATTATGTATGGAAAAGGAGTCTGGGAGGGTCAGACGAAAAGACACCGGATTGAGAATCTCAGAAATCCTATACGGACCAATAAAACGAGGTTTAAATTTAGGAGAGGAAACCTTCATAGGTATATGACGAGAAGATAACCAAACCAGATCCCCAACACGAAGTTGGGGTCCCACACGGCGTCTGCGATTAGCGAAAAGCTGAGCCTTCTCCTGGGACAAGGTCAAATTGTCCACTACCTGAGTCCAGATCTGCTGCAACCTGTCCACCACATAATCCACACCAGGACAGTCCGAAGACTCAACCTGTCCTGAAGAGAAACGAGGATGGAACCCAGAATTGCAGAAAAATGGAGAGACCAAGGTAGCCGAGCTGGCCCGATTATTAAGGGCGAACTCAGCCAACGGCAAAAATGACACCCAATCATCCTGGTCAGCGGAAACAAAACATCTCAGATATGTTTCCAAGGTCTGATTGGTTCGTTCGGTCTGGCCATTAGTCTGAGGATGGAAGCCCGAGGAAAAAGATAGGTCAATGCCCATCCTACCACAAAAGGCTCGCCAGAACCTCGAGACAAACTGGGAACCTCTGTCAGAAACAATATTCTCAGGAATGCCATGTAAACGAACCACATGCTGGAAGAACAAAGGCACCAAATCAGAGGAGGAAGGCAATTTAACCAAGGGCACCAGATGGACCATTTTAGAAAAGCGATCACAGACCACCCAAATGACCGACATTTTTTGAGAAACGGGAAGGTCAGAAATGAAATCCATCGAAATATGTGTCCAAGGCCTCTTCGGGACCGGCAAGGGCAAAAGCAACCCACTGGCACGTGAACAGCAGGGCTTAGCCCTAGCACAAATTCCACAGGACTGCACAAAAGCACGCACATCCCGTGACAGAGATGGCCACCAGAAGGATCTAGCAACCAACTCCCTGGTACCAAAGATTCCTGGATGACCGGCCAGCACCGAACAATGAAGTTCAGAGATAACTTTACTAGTCCACCTATCAGGGACGAACAGTTTCTCGGCCGGACAACGATCAGGTTTATTAGCCTGAAATTTCTGCAACACTCTCCGCAAATCAGGGGAGATGGCAGACACAATGACTCCTTCCTTGAGGATACTCGCCGGCTCAGATAACCCCGGAGAGTCGGGCACAAAACTCCTAGACAGAGCATCCGCCTTCACATTTTTAGAGCCCGGAAGGTATGAAATCACAAAATCAAAACGAGCAAAAAATAACGACCAACGGGCCTGTCTAGGATTCAAGCGCTTGGCAGACTCAAGATAAGTAAGGTTCTTATGATCAGTCAAAACCACCACGCGATGCTTAGCACCCTCAAGCCAATGACGCCACTCCTCGAATGCCCACTTCATGGCCAGCAACTCTCGGTTGCCCACATCATAATTACGCTCAGCAGCAGAAAATTTCCTGGAAAAGAAAGCACATGGTTTGAACACTGAGCAACCAGAACCTCTCTGTGACAAAACCGCCCCTGCACCAATCTCAGAAGCATCAACCTCGACCTGGAACGGAAGAGAAACATCAGGTTGACACAACACAGGGGCACAGCAAAAACGACGCCTCAACTCCCGAAAAGCTTCCACGGCAGCAGAAGACCAATTAACCAAATCAGCACCCTTCTTGGTCAAATCGGTCAATGGTCTGGCAATGCTAGAAAAATTACAGATGAAGCGACGATAAAAATTAGCAAAGCCCAGGAATTTCTGCAAACTTTTTAGAGATGTCGGCTGAGTCCAATCCTGGATGGCCTGAACCTTAACCGGATCCATCTCGATAGTAGAAGGGGAAAAGATGAACCCCAAAAATGAAACTTTCTGCACACCGAAGAGACACTTTGATCCCTTCACGAACAAGGAATTAGCACGCAGTACCTGGAAAACCATTCTGACTTGCTTCACATGAGACTCCCAATCATCTGAGAAGATCAAAATGTCATCCAAGTAAACAATCAAGAATTTATCCAGATACTCACGGAAAATGTCATGCATAAAAGACTGAAAAACAGATGGAGCATTGGCAAGTCCGAACGGCATCACCAGATACTCAAAATGACCCTCGGGCGTATTAAATGCCGTTTTCCATTCATCTCCCTGCCTGATTCTCACCAGATTATACGCACCACGAAGATCAATCTTAGTAAACCAACTAGCCCCCTTAATCCGAGCAAACAAGTCAGAAATCAATGGCAAGGGATACTGAAACTTAACAGTGATCTTATTAAGAAGGCGGTAATCAATACACGGTCTTAGCGAACCATCCTTCTTGGCTACAAAAAAGAACCCTGCTCCCAATGGTGACGACGATGGGCGAATATGTCCCTTCTCCAGGGACTCCTTCACATAACTGCGCATAGCGGTGTGTTCAGGTACGGACAAATTAAATAAACGACCCTTAGGGAATTTACTACCAGGAATCAAATCGATAGCACAATCACAATTCCTATGCGGAGGTAGGGCATCAGACTTGGACTCTTCAAATACATCCTGAAAGTCCGACAAGAACTCTGGGATGTCAGAAGGAATGGATGACGAAATAGACAAAAATGGAACATCACCATGTACTCCCTGACAACCCCAGCTGGTTACCGACATAGAGTTCCAATCCAATACTGGATTATGGGTTTGTAGCCATGGCAACCCCAACACGACCACATCATGCAAATTATGCAGTACCAAAAAGCGAATAACTTCCTGATGTGCAGGAGCCATGCACATGGTCAGCTGGGCCCAGTACTGAGGCTTATTCTTGGCCAAAGGTGTAGCATCAATTCCTCTCAACGGAATAGGACACCGCAAAGGCTCCAAGAAAAATCCACAACGTTTAGCATAATCCAAATCCATCAGATTCAGGGCAGCGCCTGAATCCACAAACGCCATGACAGAATATGATGACAAAGAGCACATTAAAGTAATGGACAAAAGGAATTTGGACTGTACAGTACCAATAACGGCAGAGCTATCGAACCGCCTAGTGCGTTTAGGACAATTAGAAATAGCATGAGTAGAATCACCACAATAGAAACACAGTCTGTTCAGACGTCTGTGTTCGTGCCGTTCTACTTTAGTCATAGTCCTGTCGCACTGCATAGGCTCAGGCTTACTCTCAGACAATACCGCCAGATGGTGCACAGATTTACGCTCGCGCAAGCGACGACCGATCTGAATGGCCAAGGACATAGACTCATTCAAACCAGCAGGCATAGGAAATCCCACCATTACATCCTTAAGAGCTTCAGAGAGACCCTTTCTGAACAAAGCCGCTAGTGCAGATTCATTCCACAGAGTGAGTACTGACCATTTCCTAAATTTCTGACAATATACTTCTACATCATCCTGACCCTGGCATAAAGCCAGCAGATTTTTCTCAGCTTGATCCACTTAATTAGGCTCATCGTAAAGCAATCCCAGCGCCTGGAAAAATGCATCAACATTACTCAATGCAGAATCTCCTGGTGCAAGAGAAAACGCCCAGTCCTGTGGGTCGCCGCGCAAAAAAGAAATAATAATCAAAACCTGTTGAATAGGATTACCAGAAGAATGAGGTTTCAAGGCCAAAAATAGCTTACAATTATTTCTGAAGCTCAGGAACTTAGTTCTGTCACCAAAAAACAAATCAGGAATCGGAATTCTTGGTTCTAGCATCGATTTCTGATCAATAGTATCTTGAATCTTTTGTACATTTACAACGAGATTATCCATTGAGGAGCACAGAGCCTGAATATCCATGTCCACAGCTGTGTCCTGAAGCACTCTAATGTCTAGGGGAAAAAAAAGACTGAAGACAGAGCTAAGAAAAAAAATGATGTTAGGATTTCTTTTTTCCCTCTATTGGAAATCATTGGTTGGCTCCTTGTACTGTTATGGCTGGCAATCAGGCAACACAGCGTGCAGTAATCAGCGCACATACAGAGATCTGGCAATAACCAAAAACAATAGGACGAGCTCTGAGACGTGGAATCTCTGTAGACTGCAGTACCTGATCTATCCTCACACAACTGTAAGCAGCAGTGGATTGCGCCTATCAACTACCTATGCAACTCGGCACTGCCTGAGGAGCTGACTAGCCTGAAGATAGAAATACAAGCCTGACTTACCTCAGAGAAATACCCCAAAGGAATAGGCAGCCCCCCACATATAATGACTGTTAGCAAGATGAAAAGACAAACGTAGGAATGAAATAGATTCAGCAAAGTGAGGCCCGATATTCTAGACAGAGCGAGGATAGCAAAGAGAACTATGCAGTCTACAAAAAACCCTAAAACGAAAACCACGCAAAGGGGCAAAAAGACCCACCGTGCCGAACTAACAGCACGGCGGTGCACCCCTTTGCTTCTCAGAGCTTCCAGCAAAAGTTAATAGCAAGCTGGACAGAAAAAACAGAAAACAAACTAGAAGCACTTATCTAGCAGAGCAGCAGGCCCAAGGAAAGATGCAGTAGCTCAGATCCAACACTGGAACATTGACAAGGAGCAAGGAAGACAGACTCAGGTGGAGCTAAATAGCAAGGCAGCCAACGAGCTCACCAAAACACCTGAGGGAGGAAGCCCAGAGACTGCAATACCACTTGTGACCACAGAAGTGAACTCAGCCACAGAATTCACAACAAATATCCTCAGAAATAAGAATACAGATAATAAATGGAAAATGTTTAAGAACATCCTAAATAGGCAGTGTAAGCGGTTTATACCTTGTGGAAATAAAAGGACTAGAAATAGGAAAAACCCAATGTGGCTAAACAAAGAAGTAAGACAGGCAATTAACAGTAAAAAGAAAGCATTTGCACTACTAAAGCAGGATGGCACCATTGAAGCTCTAAAAAACTATAGGGAGAAAAATACTTTATCTAAAAAACTAATTAAAGCTGCCAAAAAGGAAACAGAGAAGCACATTGCTAAGGAGAGTAAAACTAATCCCAAACTGTTCTTCAACTATATCAATAGTAAAAGAATAAAAACTGAAAATGTAGGCCCCTTAAAAAATAGTGAGGAAAGAATGGTTGTAGATGACGAGGAAAAAGCTAACATATTAAACACCTTCTTCTCCACGGTATTCACGGTGGAAAATGAAATGCTAGGTGAAATCCCAAGAAACAATGAAAACCCTATATTAAGGGTCACCAATCTAACCCAAGAAGAGGTGCGAAACCGGCTAAATAAGATTAAAATAGATAAATCTCCGGGTCCGGATGGCATACACCCACGAGTACTAAGAGAACTAAGTAATGTAATAGATAAACCATTATTTCTTATTTTTAGGGACTCTATAGTGACAGGGTCTGTTCCGCAGGATTGGCGCATAGCAAATGTGGTGCCAATATTCAAAAAGGGCTCTAAAAGTGAACCTGGAAATTATAGGCCAGTAAGTCTAACCTCTATTGTTGGTAAAATATTTGAAGGGTTTCTGAAGGATGTTATTCTGGATTATCTCAATGAGAATAACTGTTTAACTCCATATCAGCATGGGTTTATGAGAAATCGCTCCTGTCAAACCAATCTAATCAGTTTTTATGAAGAGGTAAGCTATAGGCTGGACCACGGTGAGTCATTGGACGTGGTATATCTCGATTTTTCCAAAGCGTTTGATACCGTGCCGCACAAGAGGTTGGTACACAAAATGAGAATGCTTGGTCTGGGGGAAAATGTGTGTAAATGGGTTAGTAACTGGCTTAGTGATAGAAAGCAGAGGGTGGTTATAAATGGTATAGTCTCTAACTGGGTCGCTGTGACCAGTGGGGTACCGCAGGGGTCAGTATTGGGACCTGTTCTCTTCAACATATTCATTAATGATCTGGTAGAAGGTTTACACAGTAAAATATCGATATTTGCAGATGATACAAAACTATGTAAAGCAGTTAATACAAGAGAAGATAGTATTCTGCTACAGATGGATCTGGATAAGTTGGAAACATGGGCTGAAAGGTGGCAGATGAGGTTTAACAATGATAAATGTAAGGTTATACACATGGGAAGAAGGAATCAATATCACCATTACACACTGAATGGGAAACCACTGGGTAAATCTGACAGGGAGAAGGACTTGGGGATCCTAGTTAATGATAAACTTACCTGGAGCAGCCAGTGCCAGGCAGCAGCTGCCAAGGCAAACAGGATCATGGGGTGCATTAAAAGAGGTCTGGATACACATGATGAGAGCATTATACTGCCTCTGTACAAATCCCTAGTTAGACCGCACATGGAGTACTGTGTCCAGTTTTGGGCACCGGTGCTCAGGAAGGATATAATGGAACTAGAGAGAGTACAAAGGAGGGCAACAAAATTAATAAAGGGGATGGGAGAACTACAATACCCAGATAGATTAGCGAAATTAGGATTATTTAGTCTAGAAAAAAGACGACTGAGGGGCGATCTAATAACCATGTAGACAAATATAACACAAGAAGGAAAAACGGCTAGAAGCCGCAGCCAGCTCACCGACCAGACCACCAGATATAGAGCACGAAAGTCCGTCCTGACCAAAGACGCCAAGCGAATGCAAATAGAAGAGATGAATGGGAACTCCAGCTCCAATAAAAAGGTGAAAGTCTTTATTAATCCAAATTTAAAAATGGTAATCCAACGCACATAGTGGACAGGTGGATGAAAGCGATAGTCTCGGCTACGCGTTTCGATCCAAAAGGATCTTACTCATGCCTTAGGATAAACCGGATAACAAGGTCTAAATATACCTAGCATTAACCAATTACACAATTCCAAATGAACACGTGATGAATCCGGAAAGGTCCTAAACATATATAACAGAGACATATAACAAATAACTAAATAAAACACAAATTAAATGCAAAACAATTAAAACATCAGCAATAATGATATAATATTTCATTTCTTTTGTTTAAACCTGCGGGAAAACGGGTGTTTAAATTATATATCCAAAATGCCTCTCTAGTTAAAAGGCGTCTTTTTATATCTCCACCACGATTATGTGGATATACTACTTCAATGCCATGTACTCTAAGATTGGATACATCACCACCGTGCACTATACCAAAATGCTTTGACACCATAGAGATGTTTCTATTAGGTATATTCAATTTGTTCACATCCCTCAAATGTTCGGTGACCCGTGTTTTTAATTTTCTCGAGGTACAACCTACATAGGAGATTCCACAGGTTATACAGTCTATCTTATAAACCACATTCCTAGAATGGCAATTTATGAAACTTTTGATATTGTATTTATTTGTATTTTCGGAGTTCTGAAACGTATTTCCCAAATGTGCGTGTGCACAAGTGCTACACGCAGCGGTACCGCATCTGAAAAATCCCTTGTAGTCGAGCCAGGTTCTGGATTTACAGCTCGCCGAAGGAGCACTAGGAGCGATAGAATCCCCTATAGTTTGGGCTCTTCTGGACACCACGCTAACGCCATCCTTAAGAATATGCATCAGCGTGGAATCCTCATGTAAGATAGGTAATCTTTTATTGATAATGTCTCTAATAGAGTCAAATTGAGGACTAAATTTTAAAGAAACATATGGCTTATTTTCATACTTGGTGACATGCGTATTATTAACCCTGTCAGAGACCAACAAGTTTTCCCTCGTTTTCTTATTAACTATAGCATTAGCTCTATCTAGTGACCACTGTGGATATTTTCGAGCTCTCAATCTGTTTCTTAAGCTCTCAAATTCACTATCCCTATCAATTTCTCTGCTACAGTTACGTTTTAATCTTGTATATTCCCCAGTTGGTATCGCTTTGATTGTATGTGCTGGGTGGCTGCTAGTAGCGTGGAGAATTGCATTACCACTAATTGGTTTTACATGTGTCTTGCTAACAATATTTTCATTCACATGCCCAGATAGCTCAAGGTCCAAAAAGGAAATTTTATGTGGATCAGAAACAAACGTGAATCCAATCCCAAAATCATTGGCATTAATATAGTCCACAAATCCCGGTATGGCAGACACATCGCCCCCCCAAATAATGAGGGTGTCATCGATGTATCTGCCATACCAGGAGATGTGGTCCAAAAAAGGGTTATTAACTGAGTAAATAAATTTTTGTTCCCAATATGCCATAGTCAAATTCGCTAAGGAGGGGGAGTATTTGGCACCCATCGGAACTCCCGACTTTTGTACATAAATTTGTCTATCAAAAGAAAAAATATTATTCTTCATTAGAAAAAAAGAAACCTGCAACGTAAAATTTACGAGATCTTGGGAAAATTGCCCGGACTCAGTAAGATGGAATTGAAGTGCTTCCATGGCCACATTGTGTGGAATACTTGTGTATAAAGACACAACGTCGCAACTAAGCCAAGTGTAATTTTGTTTCCATCTCCAACTACTCAGTGTTTTTAGAACCTCTTTTGAATCCTTTATATAACCTGGTAATTTGCTGACTAAAGGCTTCAGTAATGAATCCACCCATTCACATAAATGTTCTGTCATGGATCCAATACCCGACACTATAGGACGCATAGCTGGTATGCCGTCACTTTTATGTACTTTGGGTAGCCCATACATAATGGGTAATTTAGGAAATTGTACATATATATAGTCAGCCTGTTTCTTATCAATGACTGATAGACTAATACCCTCTTCTATAATTTTAGCAATTTTAGCATTAATATTATTAGTTGGATTATTTGGAAGTTTCTCATAAGTTGAAGTATCAGATAAGAGATCAAACATTTTATCTTTATAATCTTGTTCATTAAGAATAACTATGAGACCTCCTTTATCACTTTTTTTTATGATGATATTTTTCATATTTTTAAGTTCATTAAGAGCTCTACGTTGTCTTCGGGATAGATTGTTACAATTAGTCTTATTCCAGCCATCTTTGAGGTTCTTTAGATCCTTTTCAATTAGTTCCTGGAATTTATCCATACATTCTACTCGAGATTGTAGAGGATAGAAGTAAGGATTTTTCGTTGTAAAATTTTCAGAGGAGTTGCATCTATCAGTAGTAGTTTCTTCTTGTTGATCTTTGGATAATTTTAATAAACAATTTAATGCTACTTGTTCTCTGAATTCCAAACCTTCAAACTCGTTCACTTCTATAGGAGTTGTATTTGTTCGTTTTGATACATCCTTTTCCAATAAAAAATGTCTTTTTATGGTGAGGTTTCTTATGAATTTATTAATGTCTAGAATTGTCAAAAAAAGATCAAAATCAGAATCCGGTGCAAAATTCAAGCCCAAAGCTAATACATCCAGTTGGTCTTTGGTAAGAGACTGAGAAGATAAATTTATCACATTATCATTGTTTATTGCTTGTATTTCCTTCTGTATCGAGTGGTAACTCCCTGTTGATTTCTTGTGCTTTCTCCCAGCTCTTCTCTTGCGTTTTTTGAGTTTTTTGTATATCTCTTTCTATTTTCTCGAGTATTACTCACAACTGATAAATCAGACGTGCTTGCATTGGTATCAGACGACTCCGGCTCTGTTGATGTAAAAAACACCTGTGGTCTTTCGGTCGGTTTGTTTTGGGAATAACTTTTTTTCAAAATGGGTTTGGGTATTTTATGCATCCTTTCCCATTTACCCCAATCATAAACACTATCAGTCTTATAATCGTTAAGATCTCTCTCAAATTTTCTTCTCTTTCGGTTCATAATTTCATTTTCCAACATGCTCACATTGTCTTTTAGTTGTTTCAAAGAGGACTCAAAAAGTGGCAACGTTTTGAATTCTTCCAGGGTATTATTTATTTTGCCCACATTAATTTGCGTTTCCTCTAATTTCATTTGTTCATTTTTTATGATTAATTTCATTAGATTTAGTGAGCAGATGGAAAGAATTTGATTCCACTCTCTTTTAAATTCCTCAGAATAAGGAGTTGTCGAGACCTTTTTGATTCTCAAACCACGTGGAATCATTTCTTTCGCCACATAATTTTGCAAGGTGGTATGATTCCACCATAGTCTTGTTTCTAATTTCATGAGTTTCTCAGCTTCAATTAAATGTGTGGCAAAATCATTACTTTCTGCTGAATCAGAGCCCGTATTCCTGAACACCTGGGCTGCTTTAGCAAGTCTCTCTTGAGATAGCATAGTGGTAATCGCAGAATACAACAAAAAAAAAAAAATGAAAAACAGCAGACACCCAACAAGTCCACTAAACGTGCTAAAAATAAGCAAAAAGTCAGGAGACCACGGCAAGGTCAGAAAATATAGACAAATATAACACAAGAAGGAAAAACGGCTAGAAGCCGCAGCCAGCTCACCGACCAGACCACCAGATATAGAGCACGAAAGTCCGTCCTGACCAAAGACGCCAAGCGAATGCAAATAGAAGAGATGAATGGGAACTCCAGCTCCAATAAAAAGGTGAAAGTCTTTATTAATCCAAATTTAAAAATGGTAATCCAACGCACATAGTGGACAGGTGGATGAAAGCGATAGTCTCGGCTACGCGTTTCGATCCAAAAGGATCTTACTCATGCCTTAGGATAAACCGGATAACAAGGTCTAAATATACCTAGCATTAACCAATTACACAATTCCAAATGAACACGTGATGAATCCGGAAAGGTCCTAAACATATATAACAGAGACATATAACAAATAACTAAATAAAACACAAATTAAATGCAAAACAATTAAAACATCAGCAATAATGATATAATATTTCATTTCTTATGTTTAAACCTGCGGGAAAACGGGTGTTAAATAAGATTAAAATAGATAAATCTCCGGGTCCGGATGGCATACACCCACGAGTACTAAGAGAACTAAGTAATGTAATAGATAAACCATTATTTCTTATTTTTAGGGACTCTATAGTGACAGGGTCTGTTCCGCAGGATTGGCGCATAGCAAATGTGGTGCCAATATTCAAAAAGGGCTCTAAAAGTGAACCTGGAAATTATAGGCCAGTAAGTCTAACCTCTATTGTTGGTAAAATATTTGAAGGGTTTCTGATGGATGTTATTCTGGATTATCTCAATGAGAATAACTATTTAACTCCATATCAGCATGGGTTTATGAGAAATCGCTCCTGTCAAACCAATCTAATCAGTTTTTATGAAGAGGTAAGCTATAGGCTGGACCACGGTGAGTCATTGGACGTGGTATATCTCGATTTTTCCAAAGCGTTTGATACCGTGCCGCACAAGAGGTTGGTACACAAAATGAGAATGCTTGGTCTGGGGGAAAATGTGTGTAAATGGGTTAGTAACTGGCTTAGTGATAGAAAGCAGAGGGTGGTTATAAATGGTATAGTCTCTAACTGGGTCGCTGTGACCAGTGGGGTACCGCAGGGGTCAGTATTGGGACCTGTTCTCTTCAACATATTCATTAATGATCTGGTAGAAGGTTTACACAGTAAAATATCGATATTTGCAGATGATACAAAACTATGTAAAGCAGTTAATACAAGAGAAGATAGTATTCTGCTACAGATGGATCTGGATAAGTTGGAAACATGGGCTGAAAGGTGGCAGATGAGGTTTAACAATGATAAATGTAAGGTTATACACATGGGAAGAAGGAATCAATATCACCATTACACACTGAATGGGAAACCACTGGGTAAATCTGACAGGGAGAAGGACTTGGGGATCCTAGTTAATGATAAACTTACCTGGAGCAGCCAGTGCCAGGCAGCAGCTGCCAAGGCAAACAGGATCATGGGGTGCATTAAAAGAGGTCTGGATACACATGATGAGAGCATTATACTGCCTCTGTACAAATCCCTAGTTAGACCGCACATGGAGTACTGTGTCCAGTTTTGGGCACCGGTGCTCAGGAAGGATATAATGGAACTAGAGAGAGTACAAAGGAGGGCAACAAAATTAATAAAGGGGATGGGAGAACTACAATACCCAGATAGATTAGCGAAATTAGGATTATTTAGTCTAGAAAAAAGACGACTGAGGGGCGATCTAATAACCATGTATAAGTATATAAGGGGACAATACAAATATCTCGCTGAGGATCTGTTTATACCAAGGAAGGTGACGGGCACAAGGGGGCATTCTTTGCGTCTGGAGGAGAGAAGGTTTTTCCACCAACATAGAAGAGGATTCTTTACTGTTAGGGCAGTGAGAATCTGGAATTGCTTGCCTGAGGAGGTGGTGATGGCGAACTCAGTCGAGGGGTTCAAGAGAGGCCTGGATGTTTTCCTGGAGCAGAACAATATTGTATCATACAATTATTAGGTTCTGTAGAAGGACAGAGATCTGGGGATTTATTATGATGGAATATAGGCTGAACTGGATGGACAAATGTCTTTTTTCGGCCTCACTAACTATGTTACTATGTTACTATGTTAGATAGGAGGTGATTCACAAGGACTGGATAGGAGGTTGTTTGCAGGGAGTAGATAGGAAGTAGTTTGCAGGGACTGGATAGGAAGCGGTTTGCAGGGAGTGGAACAGGGTCCTGTGAATTGATTTACCCGTCTTTATAGGATTCATATAATTCCCACACAAAATCTCCATCCAATTTAACAACTCCTTCCTCATCTTCCAACTTACATTGGTTATGGACTCAGATTTTTTATTTTCTTATCCTCAATCTTTAACCCCTTCACAACCATGGGACTTTGCGTTTTTTTTGTTTTTTTGCTCCCACTCTTCTCAGAGCCATAACGTTTTTATTTTTCAGTCTTTATGGCCATATGAGGGCTTGTTTTTTGCGAGACGAGTTGTACATTTGAAATACACCATTGATTGTGCCATATAGTGCATAGGAAAATGAGGAAAAAAATCCAAGTGCGGTGAAATTGCAAATAAAGTGCAATTCTACAATTTTTTTTTTTTTTTGCCATGTTCAATAAATGCTAAAACTGATCTGGCAATTTGATTTTCCAGGTCATTACGAGTTCACAGACACCGAACACGTCTAGATTCGATTTTATTTAGGCATATTTTTTCAACACCAAGCTGACGTTTTTATTGATACCATTAAGGAGTAGTGTTTTGATCACCTGTTATTGCATTTTATTTCAATTTTGTGTATGGACCAGAAAAACGTAATTCTGGGGGTTTGCTTTTTTTAATCTCATTACGCTCTTTACCAATTGGATTAGTGTAGTTTATATTTTGATAGATCGGGTGATTTTGATCAGATCAGCTGTTATGTGCCTGAAAAGATACAGGCTCCGATGCTGAGGGAAGAAGGCGACCTATGATGTCATAGGTAATAAAGGGGTTAAAATATTTGCTGTTGTCCTTCTGCCTTCCTTTGACATGGAAGTAACAAGGTTATCAATTATGAATTTACATGGCGACACTCCAAACAAGGCTTCATACAACTACGCTAGTAAAAATATAGAAAGGTTAGGGTTGCTGGCTGGGAAAAGTGTAGAAAAAAATAATGGATGATTGAGGGCAAAGGCATGATCATTAAGGGGTGAAAGGGGGTATTTCAATTTCAGGCATATTTAAGGCACTACCATTGGAAGATGCATGGTGGACTGGGGATTGGCTTCTACGCAAGACAATGGAAGAAGCAGTGGTGTCACCTGCAGACAGTGTTCCTGAAGCCTGGGGTTCAGCCCACAAAGTCAGGTACTTTGCTGCCATGTGCCTGATCATGCTGGTGGTGGTCAGGCTGGTAGTTTTGCTACCCCTGCTGATGCGGGCATGGCAGGTGCTGCAAATGGCCTGTTTGGGGTTATCGGCAGAGTCTTTAAAAAGTAACCAGACTCGGGAAGCTCTAACAGTTGGAATGGCAACTTCCCTCATGTTGGTGTTACGGGGAATGGATACACGCCTTCTGTCTGTGGCCACCACACTGTGTCTTCCTGCCTGTTGGGGTGATATGCCTCCTTCCCCATGTGTGCTGCTGTCCTCACTCTGCATGTACTCCTGCCAGGTTAGGTCAATGACTATGTCATTTACCACCTCATCTTTCACATCCGCACCCTGCTCCTCTTCCTGACTTTCTGTTAATTGTGTCTCATCATCGTCCACCTCTTGTGACACTTTCCCACCATCGCCTTCGTGTGACTGTGGCTGCTCAAAGCTTTGGGCATCTCTACATGCGATCTCATCTGGCCCCACTTCAAGTTGACTGGCCGAGAGTACGGAATCTTGAAAGGGAAAACTGAACAGCTCTTCGGAGTGTCCAAGTGTGGGATCAGTTATCTCAGTGCACTCGGCATGGTGGGAGGAAGGAGGATCAGAGTGAGGAATATCTGGTCCACACTCATGGCTACTCAGACTTAACCGTGTGGAAGACATGGTGGTGGTGGTTGTGGCTAAGTGACTGGAAGCATTATCCGCTATCCAACCAACAACCATTTCACACTGCTCTGGCTTCAATAGTGGTGTGCTGCGATGCCCTAGAAATTGGGATAGGCGAGAAGATGTGGGTCTTTGTTGTGGCCCACTTTCAGCTTAGCCACAGCCTCGTCCTCGCATGCACCCTCAGCATCACGTCCACTTCCCCATCCCTTGCCCCTTGCCTTGCCCATTTTAAATGGACTACTACACTATTTCAAAAGCTTAAAGGGAACCTGTCACCTGAATTTGGCGGGACTGGTTTTGGGTCATATGGGCGGAGTTTTCGGGTGTTTGATTCACCCTTTCCTTACCCGCTGGCTGCATGCTGGCTGCAATATTGGTTTGAAGTTCATTATCTGTCCTCCATAGTACACGCCTGCATAAGGCAAGATTGCCTTGCGCAGGCGTGTACTATAGAGGACAGAGAATGAACTTCAATCCAATATTGCAGCCAGCATGCAGCCAGCGGGTAAGGAAAGGGTGAATCAAACACCCGAAAACTCCGCCCATATGACCCAAAACCAGTCCCGCCAAATTCAGGTGACAGAGTCCCTTTAACACAAATGTTTATTTGGAGCAAAATTATATCTGATCAGTATGAATTCAAAGCTACGATTTTTCCACCACCGATACACCAGGCCGCAGCCACAGATAACAGACTGTCTAATTTTATTTTTCTCTTGTATATGAAATTTGGCAAAAAAATAAAAATGAGTACAACAACGCTAGCAGACAGAACTATGAAAATTTTGCCTGCGAAGCAACGATTTTTCCACCATCGTTAAACCAGGCCTCAGCCTGACATAACAGACTGTATAAATTTTTTGGGGGTTGGATATTTAAAAAAAAATTAAAGGGACACTGTCACCTGGATTTGGAGGGAACAATCTTCAGCCATGGAGGCGGGGTTTTGGGGTTTTTGATTCACCCTTTCCTTACCCACTGGCTGCATGCTGGTTGCAATATTGGATTGAAGTTCATTCTCTGTCCTCCATAGTACTCGCCTGCGCAAGGCAAGATTGCACCTTGTGCAGGCATGTACTACGGAGGACAGAAAATGAACTTCAATCCAATATTGCAGCCAGCATGCAGCCAGCGGGTAAGGAAAGGGTGAATCAAAAACCCAAAAACCCCGCCTCCATGGCTGAAGATTGTTCCCTCCAAATTCAGGTGACAGTGTCCCTTTAAATGAAAAAAAAATGGGAGAAGGCTAGCACACAGAACTATGAAACCTATGCCTGCGAAGCTGTCTTAGGCTATGTTCACACGTTCCTGATTTCCCTCCTTTTTTTTTCAGGACTAAAAACCGCAGCTCTTGGCAGAAAACACAGGTCCTTTTTTGGTGCTTTTTGGTGCGTTTTTTGATGCGTTTTTTGATGCGTTTTTTGATGCAGTTTTCTATGCAGAGTCTGTGTGTTTTCTAGGAAGTTTTTTAGGGTTAAAATGGCTGAAAATACCCTAACCCTAACCCTAACCCTAACCCTACCCCTAACCCTACCCCTACCCCTATTCTAACCTTAGTGGAAAAAAAAAATTCTTAATTTTTTTATTGTCCCTACCTATGGGGGTGACAAAGGGGGGGGGTCATTTACTATTTTTTTATTTTGATCACTGAGATAGGTTATATCTCAGTGATCAAAATGCACTTTGGAACGAATCTGCCGGGCGGCAGATTCGGCGGGGGCACTACGCATGCGCCCGCCATTTTGCAAGATGGCGGCGCCCAGGGAGAAGACGGCCGGACGGACACCGGGAGGCCGGGTAAGTATAAGGGGGGGAGATGAGGGCACGGGGGGGCGTCGGAGCACGGGGGGGTGGCATCGGAGCATGGGGGGGTGGGATTGGGGCACGGGGGGGCAGCCATACTGCAGCGGTTCTGCACCACAAACCGCAGTAAAACCCGCAGATATATTTTTCATCTGTGGGTTTTACTGCGGGTTTGACCTCACAATGGAGGTCTATGGGTGCAGAACCGCTGCAGTTCCGCAAAAAGAAGTGACATGGTACTTCTTTTTTACCGCGGCTATTCAGCGCGGCTTTTTTCGCAATGTGGGCACAGCAGTTCCTGTTTTCCATAGGGTACATTGTAATGTACCCTGCATGGAAAACAGCTGCGGACCCGCAGCGGGAAAATCGCGGCGATTCCGCATGAAAAAAAGGATGGTGTGAACACGGCCTTATGCCTGTCTAACTTTTTTTCTCTTGTATGTGAAATTTGGAAAAAAGTTAAAAATTAGTAGAACAACGCTAGCAGACAGAACTATGAAACTTATGCCTGCGAAGCTATGATTTTTCCACCACCGATAAACCAGCCGTCAGCCTCAGCTAACAGACTGATCTAAACGTGACCTTGATTTTTTTGGGCACAACTAAACAACTAAACTATGTCAACAACTTGGCTATGGCACAAAAAAAAGATTTTTTTGCGCACTCACATCTGGTGTCTGGGACAAAAAAAAAAGGTAGATTTGCACGTTCTTAGACTTCCATATCCTGGCTGTAGTAGGCAGCGTAAACAAGCAAATAAATGTTAAAATAAGGAGGCTATGGATTGCTTTAGAGTAAAAGCAGCAGGTATGAGGTGAAGAAAAAAAAAGCCACAGAAAACTGCAGCTAGATATATATTAAATAAGCAGCAGGGGCAGACAGTAATGGAGCTTTGGGAGGAGTGCAGTGAGAGCTATGTACTCACATACAGTGCTTGCAGGCCTTGCACTTATGTGGATATGCTCACATAGACTCCTCTGCCTACCTAGCGCTGCAATCTCTAGACCCCCGAATTAGCCATAAAAAGGGCTGTTGGTTTCTCAGGAGTTGTGGACTGAACAGTTGCAGACCTGCACTAACTATTAAAAGCACGATTCTGACCCTATCTCAGCAGCAGCTCTCCCTACAATAGCTGAGTACAGAGCAGAATGCGGTGATCAGGGCGGCGCCAAGTCTCTCATAGACCTGATTACGCTGTGCGGCCACCCAATCACTGTAATAGCCAACAAAGATGGCTGCGGCATTACAGTGCATGGCTGACAATCCCTGCACTGTCATTGGTGCACTAAAGAGAGCCAGAATTGCAGGGCGGAAATCCGAGCTCCCACCGAATAATCCCGGAAATACTCGGTGCTCGCCGAGTACACCGAACATAGTGATACTCGGGCGAGTACCGAATAGAGGCGAGCACGTTCGCTCATCACTAATAGTAACGAATATATGTCACTTTCTATATAATGTACAGTATGTACCATAACAATGTTTTTGTTTTTAATTCAATTTGAATTATTTTAATTAGGTTACATTATTTTTAATAATTTATATATATATATATATATATATATATATATATATATATATATATATATATATATGTATATATATATATATTTCATAGATTTCTATTTGTCCTCCACAAAGTCAAAAAAAATCTCTGGGCGACATTGAGTCTACAGGAGCTTCAGTTATGGGAAAAACATCTGTCCATAGTAGCAAAAGTCGCTAGCAGAGCTGATCTCCGTCTGATCATCCCAATCAGCTCTGCTATATCCAGTGGACGCCCTGCCATCACATGATTCAATGAAAGCTTTCTGTTTCTGAAGCTTCTATTCACTACGTAGCACTAATTTTGCTGGGGGACCAACTAGCGTCTGCCATATTCTAGGTGTGGTCAAAATAAATTGTTTCAAACTTGATACCTGCACCACCTGTTGTCAAAAGAAAGCAGTCATTCGAGAAAGGGTTAAATGATAAAATATATTTAGGCCCCAATTAGCACTAAAGGGGACATTCATACATCTCCCATTGAGGTTAATAAGAGCAATATAAATACTAATGCAGCTAGCACCCCCTAGTGGAAGCTTTTGCAGTAATTTAATCTGCCGGCAGCTTGAGAAAGCGCTTTTCTTCCTGGACAGTAGGGAAGTTTGCTGTACATTCGTTAGGGTATCTTGACGAGGCTAATTGAAAATAAACACTCATTTACTGATGGATTTTGCTATACATCGTGGGGATTGACAGCTCTTTGCAGTTCTGAATACTCGGCCTTGAAGAATATTGTGGTATTTTTGTTTGAGGATCTCTTAATCTCAGCTAAAACCTCTCATTTGAAGTTTACACATAGGAGACGGATGGCCACGTTGTGTAACATCTCCGGTAATTTTTGCAGAACCTTTATCTCAGGTTCACCGGCCACAGAGTAAACATTGAGCAACTCTGGAAAACCTGACATTAATCCTTTTGACACAAACATTCCTTAATAGTTTTCATCCCTGGCCTATTCCTGTAAAAAGCAAAACAAAAAAATGGGAAAAAAACATTGTGAGAACTCCACGTTCAGAACGCCACATTCTTACCTTAGTGTGGGGTTTAATAGTGGTTAAACATCGCAAATAACTTCTTTTTGTAATCCAACAGCATGAATAGGACAACCAAACCAAAGTTCATTTTATGGCAGACGCAGCCATGTTACTGGCATCGTAGTCCAGATTGATCCCCTCCAATGTGGCTCTCATGTGGAACTATCAGAAAGAAATCATGACAGCATTAAAGGGGTATTCCCATCTCCAGGATCCTCTCCTAGCAAGAAATAGGTGTAATAATAATAATATTAGGACATACCTCCAATTAGAATTGTAGTATAGTTCTTCTGATTCTCTATGTTGCTTACCCCATGTGCAGGGCATTGCAGTAGCTTAGGTATCCATGGTTACGACCACTAATATCTAATAATGATGAGCGAATGTGCTATCCAAGCATGCTCTAGCGATAACCGAGTGTTTTTGGCGTGCTCTAATTATATGTTCGAGTCCCTGCACCTGTATATTTCGTGACAGGCGCAACACATGCAGGGATTGTCTGTTTCTTAGGCATCCGCATTGTGTGCTCCTTGTCTGCTGTTTGGTCTTTAGCACCTCCATTGTGCCGTGTCTTTTAGGCCCAGAGTTCATTGAGCGTGAATAGTGAGCTCCGAGGCCTGTTTGTATCCATAAGCCTGGGCCTAGAGTAAACAACAGGGCTGGAGAAGCAGTGTAGCAAAAGGCGGGGTAGGGAGCAGCTCAGGCAGCCGGAAAAGTGAGCAAGGGGAAAATGGTTCAAAAAGGAAAAAAAATATCCACCTCACTGTTCACCTTTCTAGCTGCTCCTTCACCGCTTTCCTGTCCTCGGTCACGCTACATCTCAAGCCCGGTGTTCACTCCATGTCACTCCAGGTCCTACTCACTGGCACAAGCCCCGGCCTGGGTTGAGCATGTGACCGAAGATGTGGTGCGACAAAGGCGCAAAGCACAGTAATTAGGAAACAGAAGGGTGCTTCCAAAATGGTCAGTGCCAAGGTGAGTATGGTGTCATATTTCTAGGTAATTTTTTGCCCGTCCTCTACTGTTCAGCAAGAACCAGTACCAAAATATTTTGCTGCATAATGCCCACACAATAGTCTCCAGTTTCCCAATGATGCTTCCCTGTCCAGCTCACATATCATCTTGCAAATCCCTCATAAAACAGAATATCAATTTCCAATATAGACTGCTAAATAATAAAGGGTGGGCTTAAGCCTCTTTTACACTTCCGTTTTTAGCCATACGTCGCAATCCGTTGTTTTGGCAAAAAAACGGATCCTGCAAATGTGCTCGCAGGATGCGTTTTTTTGCCATTCACTTTTATTGACGACAGATTGCGACGAATGGGCACACGTCGCATCCGTCGTGCAACGGATGTGTCGTGGTTTTGCAGCCCGTCGTGAAGAAAAAACGTTCAATGTAACGTTTTTTTGTCCGTCGAAACCGCCATTTCCGACTGCGCATGCACGGCCGGAACTCCACCTCCTCCTCCCCGGAACTCATAATGGGCAGCGGATGCGTCTCAAAACTGCATCCGCTGCCCACATTGTGCACTATTTGCACAACGTCCATTGGTACGTCGGGCCGACGGTTTGCGACGGCCCCGTACCTACGGAAATGTGAAATAGGCCTTAGGCTATGTTTACACATTGTAGGTTTTTTTGCATGCAAATTAAAAGCTGCTTTTTACACTTCCATCAAAAGCTTTGAGATGTCAGAAATCTCATGCGCACTCTTTTTTTTTTTTTTTTTTGCTGATTGAATTGGAAAACTGCAGAGGTTTTGAAATCTGCAGCATCACTTCTTTCACTGTTTTTATAGCATTTTTCACCAATAGAAAGCATCGGGGAAGTAAAAGATCGCCTTTTTTCACGTGATTTTTTGCTGTTTCCCTGTTGCTTTTGAAGAATTTGTGATAAGTAAAACTAAGTTTATTAATCATGTACTGTAGACAAAGCCCACAAGTAATCTGCACCCAAAAATGCTGCAAGAAAAAAAAAAACATAACAAAAAAGCTTTAAAAAAAGTGCTGAAAAAGGGCATTTTGAATGCAGAATTTTTGCTGCCAAGAGCAAAAGTTTTGGCTTCAGAAAAAAAATGTGGAAAAAAGGCCGCGTTCGAGCATATCCTCAGAGTCACTGGGTACTGAAGACGGCTCTCATCATTCTCCCCTGTGATTTAGCGCAAGCAAGGGAGAATGATGACAGTTATATTCAAGTGGTTAAAATATGACAGCAGGCAGCAACTGATGGGACTATTACTCCCATCAGCCTACACCTGCTACTGCTAATAACAGTGAGAAAAAAACCAAAAACAGGCAGAGATGCTTACCTGTCTAAATGGGCCTCAATACAATTGCACTACCAGGGTGCAGCGGACCCAAGTAAAATGTTAACTACACAGGTGCAATACCAAATGAAACAGCCAGCCTTCAATCAGGGATTGGCCATGTGGTACACCAATGTAAAAAAATATACTCTATACTCTATGATAGAAACAATATCTCAAATACAGATATCATATTATGATACCACACAACAGGCCCAGAAAGAGTGCCCGGAGCCAAGATGAATGGTATCGTCTGGAGCTCCTAGAATATCTCAATATAACAAAAAATTGGAGCAAACAAACCAAAGTATATAAAATATATCAAATTTATTAAATTCCATTTAAAAGTTACATATCAATACAGAATACCACACAGAGCAAAAATAAAGGGTTAATGGTGCACCTTAAGTGATGGCACCCCCTGGACACGAACATAAAGCCACTATATCATGTGTCAGTCACACAATAAAGCAAGAGCCATACAATGCCCAGTGCATTGAATAACAAAGGCTAGCTGATATAATCTCCTAGGTCACAGGTAAACGGATCCCTCCAAATTAAACAGCACAGTGGCTATGCAATGGAAAATACCAAAGACCATAAGTGGACCTTACCTATGTTCCCGTCCATGGGGGTACCCACGCGCCCCTACGCGCGTTTCACAACAGCTTCCTCAGGGGGCGAAGTGATAGTCAATAAAATAAAAGTATGAACAAAAAAAGTGGTGGGGGAACAATTCGCTTTATATCCACATATAACCAACAATGGGACACTATGAGGAGAATTCTTACTAAACATTGGCCAATCCTAATGACTGACCCTACTTTGTGTGATCAACTCTCGACTAGACCCCTAATGACATCACGTAGGGGCAGAAATCTGAAGGATGAACTGGTGACTAGTCACTACGTCCCCAAAGAGACATCTATTTTCAATTCCGGGGGGAAACGGAAAGGTTTCTTCCCGTGTGGTAAATGCTTGGCGTGCAAAAATCATGTTAAGTCCACGTCCTTCGCATCATCGAGCGGCCTCAGAACATTTGAGATCAGAGAATACATAACCTGTACCACCACACATGTGGTATACTACGCTAAATGTAGTTGTAATTTGGTATATATTGGTTTAACATCTCGTGAGTTACGTGTTCGCACTCGCGAACACGTGAGAGATATTGAGGCCGCGCGTGATGTGGACGACGTGGACTCTTTGAAAACAATCCCCAAGCATTTTAGGCTGAAACACAAGTGTAATCCGGGGGATTTGAAAGTATGGGGGATTGACTGTGTACATTTGGGTACACGTGGTGGGGACTATGTCCGCATTCTTACACAAAAAGAGTGCCGTTGGATTGTGACTCTCGACACAATGACACCAGCGGGCCTCAATGAGCAATTGAGTTTTTCATCGTTTTTGTAGTGTTCGGCGTCATCTCTGGACCTTTGACTTTTTCCTCCCCTTGTTTTTATTATTTTTTATTTTATTATTTTTTATTATTTATTTTTTATTTCTATAGTATTTTCTTTACTTTCCTTTTTTTTTTTGTGTTATTGTATTAATATTATTTGTTTATATTCATCTAGTTTTCACCTGAATTATGGTTACTGTTGGAGGAATACGTCTCCCATTATCACCTAACCTAAATCACTTCTGGAAGCACCATATGGATTCGGCAATTCTGTACTTTGGCAGACAAATATTTTATTGTAGTATTGTAATTTTGTATGTGCAAATTATGTATTGGACTGTAATTACACGAATGGTCATATTATTATATGTGATATGTATTGCTGGTCTTCACTTTATGCACTGTCACTTTTTCACGTATTGCTAACTGCTTTGATATGGTTCGGAATCATGATATTACCGTGACTCTTTCATTCGGCGGAGGATAGGGTTAAACTTCGCATTGAAGTATTGATGTGTTTTTATGGGAGGGTTGGAACGCCTGTGATACTGGTGCGCATGTCTCCGTGTAGTCGCGGGTTGCGGCATCATTGCCGGCGCCTGTTAGTGACGCGTGCGGGTCATTGACGTCATCGGGGTTTTTCCCCGTGACCCGCAGCGCCATGATGGCGCCGGAGTGATGCGGCTCTGCTGCGCCTGCCTCGGCCACATGCGCCGCTTATGGTGATCACCAGGTGGCTATTTAAGGAAGGAGGTGGGGAATCTTGACTATCACTTCGCCCCCTGAGGAAGCTGTTGTGAAACGCGCGTAGGGGCGCGTGGGTACCCCCATGGACGGGAACATAGGTAAGGTCCACTTATGGTCTTTGGTATTTTCCATTACATAGCCACTATGCTGTTTAATTTGGAGGGATCCGTTTACCTGTGACCTAGGAGATTATATCAGCTAGCCTTTGTTATTCAATGCACTGGGCATTGTATGGCTCTTGCTTTATTGTGTGACTGACACATGATATAGTGGCTTTATGTTCGTGTCCAGGGGGTGCCATCACTTAAGGTGCACCATTAACCCTTTATTTTTGCTCTGTGTGGTATTCTGTATTGATATGTAACTTTTAAATGGAATTTAATAAATTTGATATATTTTATATACTTTGGTTGTTTGCTCCAATTTTTTGTTATATTGATCTATACTCTATGATACATCCTGTGTGAACAGAGGCCACAGTTTACAGAACCATTTTAAACTGTGGCCTCTGTTCACACAGGATGCATCATAGTTAGCACTGGGCAGCCCGCCATTGCGCGTCATTAATAGGCTGAGAACCAGATGCTCTGCATTCCTTGTGTGAACATTGCCACATACAGAGTATATATTTTTTGCATTGGTGTACCACACAGCCAATCCCTGATTGAAGGCTGGCTGTTTCATTTGGTATTGCACCTGTGCAGCTGCCATTTTACTTGTGTCCGCTGCACCCTGATAGTGCAATTGTATTGAGGTCCATTTAGACAGGTAAGCATCTCTGCCTGTTTTTGCTTCTTTTCTTGAATATTGGAGGATTTTTTCCTCGTTTTGTGGTTTTCATACCAGTGAGAGCAGCAGGCGCCAGCTGATGGGAGTATTCATCAGCAGGCACCTGCGCTATAAATACTTTTAAAAAATGGCATGGGCGCCTCTGTATTTTCTATAACAAGCCAGGAAAAACTAACAGCTGTGGGCTGCAACCCTCAGCTGTCAGCTTCAGCCAGGCTGATAATCAAGAATAGAGGGGTCCCCATGCTGTTTTTTTTATTATTTAAATAAATAGTTTTAAAAAACGGCTGGGGGTCCCCTCCATTTTTGACAACCAGCCTTGCTGAAGCTCACAGTTTCTCAGGCTGGAAAGGGGCCATGGAAATTGACCCCTCAGCCTAAAAATAGCATCCCACAGTCACCCAGAAAAGGCACATCTATTAGATGCCCCTATTCTGGTGCTTTGCCCTGCTCTTCTCACTTGCCCTGTAGCGGTGTCAAGTGGGGTTCATATTTGTGGGGCTGATGTCACCTTTGCATTGTCAGGTGACATCAAGCCCAGCAGTTAGTAATGGAAAGGCATTAAAATGGAATAGATACCATAGATATATGCACATAGAATACATATATAGAAATCAGTGGCACATACACATCTATATATGTGTACAGTATATACAGTGGGTGTGGAAAGTATTCAAACCCCTTTACATTTTCACTTTTTGTTTCATTGCAGCCATTTGGTAAATTCAAAAAAGTTCATTTTTTCTCAATAAAGTACACTCTGCACCCCATCTTGACAGAAAAAAAAATGTAGAAATTTTCACACATTTATTAAAAAAGAAGAACTGAAATATCACAAGGTCATAAGTATTCAGACCCTTTGCTCAGACACTCATATGTAAGTCACAAGCTGTCCATTTCCTTGCAATCCTACTTGAGATGGTTCTACTCCTTCACTGTGTTTAATTAAACTGATATGACTTGATTTGGAAAGGCGCACACCTGTCTATATTAGACCTCAAAGCTCACAGTGCATGTCAGACCAAATGAGAATCATGAGGTCAAAGTAACTGGCCAAGGAGCTCAGAGACAGAATTGTGGCAAGGCACAGATCTGGTCAAGGTTACAACAGAATTTCTGCAGTACTCAAGGTTCCTAAGAGCACAGTGGTTTCCATAATCCTTAAGGGCAGTCTCACACATCCAGATATTTCCGGTACCGGAATTATCCGTGTCCGTGTGCCGGTACGTTTCTGTGGCACATCAGTGTGGCACACGTGTGCCGCCCGTGTGCCCACTGGGTACCACATGCACTGTGCCGGAGACAGCGCTACAGCTTAGCGCTGTCCCCGGCATCGTGCTGAAGCCCCATTCATATCTTCCCTGCAGCAGCGTTTGCAGTAGAGAAGACATGAATATTAGTGTGTAAAATCAATATCCAGGTCCCCACCCCCTGTGCGCCCCCTCTCCTGCTGTGATTAAAATACTCACCTAGCTTCCGGATCCCTCGCAGCGTCCTGTCCTGGCCGCACCTTGTATTGTACCATTTACAGTAATGAATATGCGGCTCCACCCCTTTGGGAGGTGGAGCCGCATATTCATGATTGTAATCGGCGGCCCCACGTGACCGCTCATACAGTACAAGGTGCGGCCAGGACAGGACGCTGCGAAAGATCCGGAAGCTAGGTGAGTATTTTAATCACAGCAGGAGAGGGGGCGCACAGGGGGTGGGGACCTGGATATTGATTTTACACACTAATATTCATATCTTCTCTACAGCAAGCGCTGCTGCAGGGAAGATATGAATGGGGCTTCAGCACCAGTGGGGGGGACAGCGCTTAATGTAGCGCTGTCTCCTGCACGGCACACGGACTGCACACGGACAACGTCCGTGTGCGGTACGTGTTTTACACGGACCCATTGACTTTAATGGGTCCGTGTAATACGTGCGCTTCCTGTTGTGAATTCTGTGGCCAAGCTCCCTCCTGTGGATGAGAGTGGTACTGCGGCTTCTGAGTTTCCTTCTTCAGGTGATGAGGTTAAGTCGTTAGGTGCTGCTCTATTTAACTCCACCTGGTGCTTTGATCCTGGCCTCCAGTCAATGTTCTAGTATTGGTCTTGCTTCCTCCTGGATCGTTCCTGTGGCCTGTCTATCCTGCATAAGCTAAGTTTTGCTTGTGTTGTTTTTTGTTTGCTATTTTTTCTGTCCAGCTTGCTATATTGGTTTTTCTTGCTTGCTGGAAGCTCTGAGACGCAGAGGGAGCACCTCCGTACCGTTAGTTGGTGCGGAGGGTCTTTTTGCCCCTCTGCGTGGTTGTTTGCAGGTTTTTGTGTTGACCGCAAAGCTATCTTTCCTATCCTCGGTCTATTCAGTAAGTCGGGCCTCACTTTGCTAAATCTATTTCATCTCTGTGTTTGTATTTCATCTTGACTCACAGTCATTATATGTGGGGGGCTGCCTTTTCTTTTGGGGAATTTCTCTGAGGCAAGGTAGGCTTATTTTTCTATCTTCAGGGCTAGTTAGTTTCTCAGGCCGAGTTGCATAGGGAGCGTTAGGCGCAATCCACGGCTACCTCTAGTGTGGTGTGATAGGATTAGGGATTGCGGTCAGCAGAGTTTCCACGTCTCAGAGCTCGTCCTATGTTTTTGGTAAATGTCAGGTCACTTTGTGTGCTCTGAACTTCAATGTCCATTGTGGTTCTGAATTACCTGTTCATAACAGCTTCCACGAACACTGACATGTCTCCGTGTTTGGCACACGGAGACACGGTCCGCAAAAAATCAATGACATCTGAAAAGATGCATTGATTTTAATGTGTCTACGTGTGTCAGTGGCTCCGGTACGTGAGGAAACTGTCACCTCACGTACCGGAGCCACTGACGTGTGAAACCGGCTTAAATGGAAGAAGTTTGGGAGCACCAGAAGTCTTCCTAGACCTGGCCGTCCAGCCAAACTGAGCAATCGTGGGAGAAGAGCCTTGCGAGGGAGATAAAGAAGAACCCCAAGATCACTGTGGCTGAGTTCCAGATATGCAGTAGGGAGATGGGAGAAAGTTCCACAAAGTCAACTATCACTGCAGCCCTCCACTAGTCAGGCCTTTATGGCAGAGTGGCCCGAACGAAGCCTCTCCTCAGTTTAAGGCCGGCGTCACACTCGGCGTAAGACAATACGGTCCGTATATTACGGCCGTAATACGCAGAAAAGTCCCCAAAATAGTGGTCCGTAGCTCCTCCGTAGGCAGGGTGTGTCAGCGTATTTTGCGCATGGCATCCTCCATATGTAATCCGTATGGCATCCGTACTGCGTGTTTTTCTCGCAGGCTTGCAAAACCGACATACGGATATACAAGGGATCCATGTGTAAAAAAAAAACATAAAAACATATATACTGTCTATATATATATATATATATATATATATATATATATTTATTTATATGTCAGTAGACACAAATATGTATATATATATTAATATTTCATACAGCGCGGGATAGCTTTAGAGCCGGTAATTCAATTGCCGGCTTTTGCTATCTCCTTCCTAAACCCGACATGTTATGAGACATGGTTTACATACAGTAAACCGTCTCATATCCCCATTTTTTTGGCATAATCCACACTACTAATGTTAGTAGTCTGTATGTGCAAAATTTGGCCGTTCTAGCTATTAAATTAAAGGGTTAAATGGCGGAAAAAATTGGCGTGGGCTCCCGCGCAATTTTCTCTGCCAGAGTAGTAAAGGCAGTGACTGAGGGCAGATATTAAAGGGACTCTGTCACCTGAAATTGGCGGGACTGGTTTTGGGTCATATGGGCGGAGTTTTGGGGTGTTTGATTCACCCTTTCCTTACCCGCTGGCTGCATGCTGGCTGCAATATTGGATTGAAGTTCATTCTCTGTCCTCCATAGTACACGCCTGCGCAAGGTAATCTTGCCTTGTGCAGGCATGTACTACGGAGGACAGAGAGTGAACTTCAATCCAATATTGCAGCCAGCACGCAGACAGCGGGTAAGGAAAGGGTGAATCAAACACCCAAAAACTCCGCCCATATGACCCAAAACCAGTCCCGCCAAATTCAGGTGACAGGTTCCCTTTAATAGTCTGGAGAGGGTCCATGGTTATTGCCCCCCCCTGGCTAAAAACATCTGCCCACAGCCACCCCAGAAAAGGCACATCTGGAAGATGCGCCTATTCTGGCACTTGGCCACTCTCTTCCCATTCCCGTGTAGCGGTGGGATATGGGGTAATGAAGGGTTAATGCCACCTTGCTATTGTAAGGTGACATTAAGCCAAATTAATAATGGAGAGGCGTCAATTATGACACCTATCCATTATTAATCCAATAGTAGTAAAGGGTTAAAAAAACACAAACACATTATTAAAAAGTATTTTCATGAAATAAACACAAAGGTTGTTGTAATATTTTATTCTACGCTCAATCCATCTGAAGACCCTCGCTCTGTAACAAAGAAAAAATAATAAACCAACAATATACATACCTTCCGAGGATCTGTAACGTCCTACGATGTAAATCCATCTGAAGGGGTTAAAATATTTTACAGCCAGGAGCTCTGCTAATGCAGCGGTGCTCGTGGCTGCAAAACCCCGGGGAATGAAGGTAAAGTAGGTCAATGACCTATATTTACCTTCATTCGCGGTGAGGCGCCCTCTGCTGGTTGTCCACATATGAACTCGAGCCTGGGAGCTTTCTAGGAAAAATCCCACGCTCGAGGGACAACCAGCAGAGGGCGCCTCACCGCGTCATAATTGACGCCTCTCCATTATTAATTTGGCTTAATGTCACCTTACAATAGCAAGGTGGCATTAACCCTTCATTACCCCATATCCCACCGCTACACGGGAATGGGAAGAGAGTGGCCAAGTGCCAGAATAGGCGCATCTTCCAGATGTGCCTTTTCTGGGGTGGCTGGGGGCAGGTGTTTTTAGCCAGGGGGGGCCCAGTAACCATGGACCCTCTCCAGGCTATTAATATCTGCCCTCAGTCACTGGCTTTACTACTCTGGCGGAGAAAATTGCACGGGAGCCCACGCCAATTTTTTCCGCCATTTAACCCTTTAATTTAATAGCTAGAACGGCCAAATTTTGCATATACACACTACTAACATTAGTAGTGTGGAATATGCAAAAAAATGGGGATATGAGATGGTTTACTGTATGTAAACCAGGTCTCATATCATGTCGGGTTTAGGAAGGAGATAGCAAAAGCCGGTAATTGAATTACCGGCTTTAAAGCTATCTAGCGCTGTATGAAATAATAATATATATACATATATGTGTGTCTCACTGACATATACAGTGCCTACAAGTAGTATTCAACCCCCTGCAGATTTAGCAGGTTTAATAAGATGCAAATAAGTTAGAGCCTTCAAACTTCAAACAAGAGCAGGATTTATTAACAGATGCATAAATCTTACAAACCAAAAAGTTTTGTTGCTCAGTTAAATTTTTATAAATTTTAAACATAAAAGTGTGGGTCAATTATTATTCAACCCCTAGGTTTAATATTTTGTGGAATAACCTTTGTTTGCAATTACAGCTAATAATCGTCGTTAATAAGACCTGATCAGGCCGGCACAGGTCTCTGGAGTTATCTTGGCCCACTCCTCCATGCAGATCTTCTCCAAGTTATCTAGGTTCTTTGGGTGTCTCATGTGGACTTTAATCTTGAGCTCCTTCCACAAGTTTTCAATTGGGTTAAGGTCAGGAGACTGACTAGGCCACTGCAACACCTTGATTTTTTGCCTCTTGAACCAGGCCTTGGCTTTCTTGGCTGTGTGCTTTGGGTCGTTGTCTTGTTGGAAGATGAAATGACGACCCATCTTAAGATCCTTGATGGAGGAGCGGAGGTTCTTGGCCAAAATCTCCAGGTAGGCCGTGCTATTCATCTTCCCATGGATGCGGACCAGATGGCCAGGCCCCTTGGCTGAGAAACAGCCCCACAGCATGATGCTGCCACCACCATGCTTGACTGTAGGGATGGTATTCTTGGGGTCGTATGCAGTGCCATCTAGTCTCCAAACGTCACGTGTGTGGTTGGCACCAAAGATCTCGATCTTGGTCTCATCAGACCAGAGAACCTTGAACCAGTCAGTCTCAGAGTCCTCCAAGTGATCATGAGCAAACTGTAGACGAGCCTTGACATGACGCTTTGAAAGTAAAGGTACCTTACAGGCTCGTCTGGAACGGAGACCATTGCGGTGGAGTACGTTACTTAAGGTATTGACTGAAACCAATGTCCCCACTGCCATGAGATCTTCCCGGAGCTCCTTCCTTGTTGTCCTTGGGTTAGCCTTGACTCTTCGGACAAGCCTGGCCTCAGCACGGGAGGAAACTTTCAAAGGCTGTCCAGGCCGTGGAAGGCTAACAGTAGTTCCATAAGCCTTCCACTTCCGGATGATGCTCCCAACAGTGGAGACAGGTAGGCCCAACTCCTTGGAAAGGGTTTTGTACCCCTTGCCAGCCTTGTGACCCTCCACGATCTTGTCTCTGATGGCCTTGGAATGCTCCTTTGTCTTTCCCATGTTGACCATGTATGAGTGCTGTTCACAAGTTTGGGGAGGGTCTTAAATAGTCAGAAAAGGCTGGAAAAAGAGATAATTAATCCAAACATGTGAAGCTCATTGTTCTTTGTGCCTGAACTACTTCTTAATACTTTAGGGGAACCAAACAGAATTCTGGTGGGTTGAGGGGTTGAATAATAAATGACCCTCTGAAAAGACTTTTCACAATTTAAAAAAAATAATAAACAAAGAAATAACATTCTTTTTTGCTGCAGTGCATTTCACACTTCCAGGCTGATCTACAGTCCAAATGTCACAATGCCAAGTTAATTCCAAATGTGTAAACCTGCTAAATCTGCAGGGGGTTGAATACCACTTGTAGGCACTGTATATATATATATATATGTATGTATATGTATATACAGTATATATATATATATATATATATATATATATATATATATATATATATATATATATCTACATATTCTATGTGTACACATTTATTCTACCTATTCTATTGTAAGCTGTCAGTGTGATTTTATTGTACACCGCACTGAATTACCGGCTTTTCTCTCTAACACCGCTGCGTATTGCTCGAAAGTGACACTGCTGGTCCGTGTGTAATCCGTATTTTTCTGGCTTCCATAGACTTTCATTGGCGATTTTTTTTTTTTTTTTTTTTGCGCAATACGGTGACAAACGCAGCATGCTGCGATTTTCTACGGCCGTAGAAAGCTGTATAATACGGATCAGTAAAATACGGCAGATAGGAGCAGGGGCATAGAGAATAATTGGGCCGTTTGTAATGCGTGTTTTACGGACGTATTTTATGCGCTCATACGTCCGTAAAACTCGCTAGTGTGAGGCCGGCCTAAGACATATGAAAGCCCGCATAGAGTTTGCTAAAAACACATGAAGGACTCCCAGAGTATGAGAAATAATATTCTCTGGTCTGATGAGACAAAGATAGACCTTTTTGGTGATAATTCTAAGCGGTATGTGTGTAGAAAACACAGCTAAAATAACAAAGGAGTGGCTTCAGAATAACTCTGTTACCATTCTTGACTGGCCCAGCCAGAGCCCTGCCCCAGGGCCGCCATCAGGGTATTACAGCCGTGACTGGCGTATGGGGCTCGGTGAGCAGAGGGGGCCCTTAGCGGCGGCCGGCGCTGCAGCTGTTTAACGCTATTGACGTGCCGGCCCGCGCCCACACGTCAATAGTTAACAGCCGCCAGCCGCAGCGTGCAGTTCGCCGGCGTCTGACGTCATTGTCAGTCGCCGGCGAGTGCACGCTTCAGCTGCGTGGAGAGAGCAGGAACGCGGCAGGTAAGCAGAACTTGTTTTTTTTTTTTTTTTAAATTGAGAGCGGCGATCCGGGGGGGGCCCAGGGCAGTAAAGCTGGACACAGGGGGGGGGGGGGGGGGGGGGCAGAAAGATGGACACAGGGAGGACAGTGAAGCTGGACACAGGGAGGGCAGGAAGCTGGACACAGGGGGGGGCAGAAAGCTGGACATAGGGGGGGCAGAAAGCTGGACACGGGGGGCAGAAAACTGGACACATGGGGGGCAGAAAACTGGACACAGTGGGGGCAGAAAGCTGGACACAGTGGGGGCAGAAAGCTGGACACAGGGGGGCAGAAGGCTGCGCACAGGGGCAGAACGCTGGACACAGGCAGAACGCTGGACACGGGCAGAAAGCTGGACACAGGGGCAGAAAGCTGGACACAGGGGCAGAAAGCTGGACACAGGGGCAGAAAGCTGCACACGGGCAGATTGCTGGACACAGGAGGGAGCAGAAAGCTGGACACAGGGGGGGCAGAAAGCTGGACACGGGGGGGCAGAAAACTGGACATAGTGGGGGCAGAAAGCTGGACACAGTGGGGGCAGAAAGCTGGACACAGTGGGGGCAGAAAGCTGGACACAGGGGGGGCAGAAAGCTGGACACAGGGGGGCAGAAGGCTGCGCACAGGGGCAGAATGCTGGACACAGGCAGAACGCTGGACACGGGCAGAAAGCTGGAGACAGGGGCAGAAATCTGGACACAGGGGCAGAAAGCTGCACACAGGGGCAAAAAGCTGGACACAGGGGCAGAAAGCTGCACACAGGCAGAACGCTGGACACGGGCAGAAAGCTGCACACAGGGGCAGAAAGCTGGACACGGGCAGAAAGCTGGACACAGGGGCAGATTGCTGGACACGGGGGCAGATTGCTGGACACAGGGGCAGAATGGAGAAACGGGGCATGATTGGAGACACAGGGGGCAGGATGACAGACATGGCAGCATGACTGGAAACACTGGGGCATGACTGGAGACAGATGGGGCAGAATTGAGACACAGGGGGCATTATTGGAGACGGGGCAGAATGGTGATACGGGCATGATTGGAGACACTGGAGGCAGGATTGGAGACAGATGGGGCAGGATGGGGAGATCATATGGGGCAGGATGGATACTCATTAGGGCAGGATGGGAGAACATATAGCTGACGCCAGGAATGAGACAAACGGGGGCTAGGATGGCGAATATTATTACCATAGGGGCTAATTAAGGGATATTATTACTGCAGTGATGTATTTATTTTATTTTTTGAGTATACTGTTCTAAATGGGGGGGCGGTCCTATTACTGTGTAGAGTGATACTATGTTGCATTCTTCATGTGGTGTAATGTAGAGGCTGGGAAAATTAAGTAATGTGTTCTGCAAGTGGAACTCGAGATAACGGTGTTATTTCCTGCAGAGACGAGTCCTGGCTGGATGAAGTGATGGCGGTCTGTGCTGGATGAAAGATGAAGGACTTCACCTAGAGATGTCACTGGTGAGTCAGTGTGTTACCTATACACTGACACTATACGCTGTATACTATATACAGAGGTCCTGTGTATAATGTCACCAGTGATCACTGGATTACCTATACACTATATACAGAGCTCCTGTGTATAATGTCACTGGTGATCACTGTATTACCTGTACACAGACACTGCATACTAAGTACAGATCTCCTGTGTATAATGGCACTGATGGTGATAGTATTGTGGTTTTTTTTTTATTATTGATCAGTATTGTAGTATTCAGTCACTATGTGGTGGTAATATGTGGTCTGGTCATGATGTTGTGGTATTTGTTCCTTGTATTTGATATTATTCGATCACTGTGGTGGTAATATGTCAACTGGTCATGGTGTAGCGGTATTTTTGTCTTGTAGATAGACAAAAATACCGCTACACCATGACCAGTTGACATATTACCACCACAGTGATCGAATAATAATATTATAGGTCACTGTGGTGATATGGTGTCTGGTCATGGTGCTGTGGTATTTGTTCCTTGTATGTGGTATTATAGGTCATTTTAAAAATTGAAAAATAAATAAAAATATACCTAAATTGTATTGCATATTTTAACAAATATTTAATAGGTTAAAGTAGAGTAGGGCCCGGCTAAAAGTGTCTACCTTGTCATTTTGGTGGCTTAAAAAATCTTTTGGCCAAAACAAAAGCTGCCGGCTATATGTGTGATCTGGTGATGGGAACTGTTAATGTGTGATAGGTGAGAAGTGGAGTTTTTCCAAGAAAGAGTGGTGGGACTGTGGACAGTTTGAGGGGTGGAGCGTGGAGGGGGGGCTGGGGTGGAGCCTGGGCGGAGTCTCAAGGGGGCCCCGGAAATTTTGCCAGTATGGGGCCCTGAAATTTCTAGTAGCAGCCCTACCCTGCCCTAAACCCAATTGAGCATCTGTGGACATGAAAATGGCTGTCCACCAACCTTCACCATCCAACCTTATGGCAGTGGAGAGGATTTGCATGGAAGAATGGCAGAGGATCCACAAATCCAGGTGTGAAAAACTTGTTGCATCATTCCCAAGAAGACTCATGGCTGTGCTAGCTCAAAAGGGGCTTCTACTCAATACTGAGCAAAGGGTCTGAATACGTATGACCATGTGATATTTCAGTTATTGTTTTTTAATAAATTTGCAAAAATTTCTATATTTCTGGGGAGGTTTCAGTCAAGATGGGGTGCAGAGTTTACAATAATGGGGGAAAAAAATGAACTTTTTTGAATTTACCAAATAGCTGCAATTAAACAGAGTGACAAATTTAAAGGGGTCTGAATACTTTCCGTACCCACTGTATATATGTATTTATTTTGCATAGATAGATAGAAGAAAATCCGATAATTCATCTGCTGGGTTCTGTATAATCACTGCATGAGCCATCAAGATAGAAGAGAAAGATTACAAACAGTAAGCACAAATAGAATAGGCAGATATACAGATGTCAGTGACAAATACAATTATTACAGTGTGTGTGCGAATTACTGTACATGTATTTAATTAATAAAAGATTATTTTTCAGAAAAAAATGGCGTGGGCTCATGCACAATTTTTGCAACCAGCAGAGGGAAAGCTGATGGGTGGGGGCAGATGTTTATAGCCTTGAAGGGGGTAATACTCATGGGACTTCCCAATCTATTAATATCAGCTCACAACTGTATACTTAGCCTTTACTGGCTATTAAAATGGGGGACCCCCCAAAGCATGACGTGGGGTCCCCCTAAACATAATAACCAGCAAAGGCTATGCAGACAGCTGCTGGCTGATTTTAATAGCCTAGGAAGTGAACATGGATACTGGCCCCCCTAGCTAAAAACATCCGCTCTCAGCTGCCCCAGAAACTAACTTCGAGGCTTGATGTCACCAGACAATACAAAGGTGACATCAACCCCCCAACTATTACTCCACTTGCCACCGCTACAGGGCAAGTGGGAAGAGCAAGGCTAAGTATCAGAATTGGCGCATCTTAGAGATGCACATTTTCTGGGGCAGCTGAGAGCTGATGTTTTTAGCTGGGAGGGCCAGTATCCATGGCATAGCCTTTGCTGGTTATTAATTATTGGGGGACCCCACGTCATTTTTTTGGGGAGTCACCCATTTTAATAGCCAGTTAAGGTTGAGTATATTAAGTATACAGTTGTGAGCTGATTTTAATAGCCTGGGAAACTCCATGAGTATTACCCCTTCCCAGGCTATAAACATCTATCCCCAGCCATCGGCTTTCCCTCTGCTGGTTACAAAAATTGTGCGGGAGCCCATGCCATTTTTTTCAAAAAATAATCTTTGATTAATTAAATACACATACAGTAATTTACACACACACTGTACTAATTGTATTTGTCTCTGACATCTATATATCTGTCTATTCTATTTGTATTTACTGTATGTAATCCATCTCTTCTATCGGGTCAGCTCACGCAGTGACTTTACAGAACCCGGCAGATGATTTACCAGCTTTTCTTCTATCTATCTATGCAATATAAATACATACCGTATATACTCGAGTATAAGCCGAGATTTTCAGCCCATTTTTTTTAGGCTGAAAGTGCCCCTCTTGGCTTATACTTGAGTCATTGTCCCAGGGGGTCGGCGGAGGAGGGGGAGCGGCGGCTGTGACATACTCACCTGCTCCTGGAGCGGTCCCTGCATCTCCGATGGTCTCCAGGCGCTGACAACTTCTTCCAGCTTTGAGCAGTCACATAGTACCGCTCATTACAGTAATGAATATGGACGCGACTCCACTCCCATAGGGGTGGAGCCGCATATTCATTACTGTAATGAGGTATACCGTTGACCGCTCAACGCTGGAAGAAGCTGTCAGCGCCCATAGAATACCATCAGGGAAGCTGCCAGGGACCACGCCGGGAGCAGGTGAGTATAATGGGGAGGGTGAGCAGCATTCCGATATTCACCTGTCTTCGTTCCACCGCCTGGCGCCGGTGTGTCTTCCGCGTTCTCTGCTGTAACGCTCAGGTAAGAAGGTGCGATGACGTGGTTAGTGCACGCCCTCTGCCTTAATGTCAGTGCAGAGGATGCGGAAGACACAGCGTTGCCCGGCGGAGGAACGGGGACAGGTGAGTATTGCAAGTGGCGGGGGCCGGAGCGACGAGAGGTGAGTATGTAATTTTTTTATTTTAAATCGCAGCAACAGCATATGGGGCAAACATCTCTATGGAGCATCCTATGGGGCCATAATCAGCATTTGTGCAGCATTATATGGGGCAAATATCTTTATGGAGCATCTTATGGGGCCATAATCAACATATGTGCAGCAATATATGGGGCAAATGTCTATGGAACATCTTATGGGGCCCTTATTCACCTTTATGCTGCACTGTATGGGGCAAATGTGTCTATGGAGCATCTTATGGGGCCATTATTAACCTTTGTGCAGCATTATATAGGGCATATTTTAATATGGAGAAACTTATGGGGCCCATCATAAACTTTATGGAGCATTATATGGGGCGTATTTTGTATGGAGCATCTTATGGGGCCCATCATGATCTGTATGGAGCATTATATGGGGCTCCTGATACAATATGGATATTCAAAAACACTTAACCTACTGATGTCTCAATTAATTTTACTTTTATCGGTACCTATTTTTATTTTTGAAATTTACCAGTAGCTGCTGCATTTTCCACCCTAGACTTATACTTGAGTCATTAAGTTTTCTGAGTTTTTTGTGGCAAAGTTAGGAGTCTCGGCTCATACTTGAGTATATACGGTATATACATGTGTGTGTCACTGACATCTGTATTTCTATGTATTCTGCCTGTATATATCTTTTCTATGTATTCTGACCTGTCACTCTGTGATTATACTGTACGCAGCAGATTAATTGCCGGCTGTTATTCTATCTATCTATCTATCTATCTATCTATCTATCTGTACGTTTTTAAAAATATTTCCATTGAAAATGATGTGTAAATGCCATAGAGAATAGTTTAAAAAAACTGCAACTGACCCTCCCGGTTCCTGTACAGACTAGAGAACCCGATCCCGCAGTCCCTAGTGGGTCCTGCGAGAGCACAGATAGCCCTAACCACAGATTAGAATATGGCAACTTGGACCTAAACTGCCTAAAAGGCCGTCAAGTTGCTTCAAGTTCCTCCTTAAGAACCAGAGGGCAGATCAGCGTGTGAATTACCTATAAAAAGAAAAGTGTGCTGAAAAGGACAGATCCCAAAGTGAGTAGGAAAACCACAAAATACCAAATAAATTATCAAGTATGTACTTTAAGATAATATGACACTTAATTCCTAGGAAACATCAGGAGATAGGAGTAAAGTAAATTACACAAACAGCAGAGAGAAAACCCTTAGCTGTAATTTCCCTGGCTGGCTTTAACAACAACAGAATGTCGGAACTTCCATACGAAAACTAGGACCAGGGAGGGAGGCTAAAATAGAAGAACGCGCAGTGTGATAGGACAGGCTGGATAGCAAATGGAAAACACCTGATGTGCAAAAATATTGGGCAAAAGGCAAAAGGTAATTAACATCCGGACAAGGACAGAATCTACCGTGGCTCAGCGGACAGAGACGCTGATAGAAGTGCACGGGACTGCCAGATAGAATCCCAAGGTATGATAATCGGAATGCTCTAGTATAGCTTTACAGAGCAGATCTTCAGATTGGTCCCCGGAAATAACCCCAAGCCCACCATAAAATTAGTACATGAAATGCTGATGTCATCATAGTAAGGAAAAAATTATACATTTTAATCAACTAAAGTTCTAATGAGAAAAACATCCTCAAAATCCAAAATAGAGAGAGCCAAATGAGACTCAAAAACAAAGTGCAGCCTGGAGACCTTCAATTTTTAGATAGATCTTGTTTACCAATGAGCTGATTTGGTAATAGTAATGGCCTAAAATGTCCCTGCAGGCTTTTACAGAAAACGCTTTCGCAAAGATTACAAAAGTCTGTATAAAGAAGTATGGAGAAATATCTGAGGCTTACTGAAGGATTGTGTAAAGGGAGCACAGATGGAGACACTGGCACAGTCACGTATAGACAATAGAGATGAGGGAATCAGTTTGCAGGATCATAGTCCCATGGCCATGTCTGCATCCATAGCTGCCAGAGGAGAGCTCCACAAATCGCCTCCTACTAGCTGGTTTACCCCGGCATCATTTATGATTAGTAGACCTAGTGCTACATCATTGCAAAATTATTACATAAAGTTGGGTCAGCAAATCAGAAAAAGAGCCAGGGATTCTGACTGGTAGGAGGTGGCTTGCAGAGATCCCATCCAGCAGCCATAAGCTACTGATGTGGCCACTGAACCAAAGTCTTTAAATTGATTGACTCATCTCTAAAATATATTGATGACAGATCTTCAAGCAAGGCTCATTGTAATGCCCAATTACAGAAGCGTAGCTGTCATGGCGGGAGCACAGCGGGGGCGATTTTCCCTGGTTTTGCCCTGCACAACACATGGCTTCCTTTTCCCTGTATTCAGATGTATGCACGTCTCTCAGATGCGAATACATTTGAACAATTCTGCAGCACCGAGACTGGGATAGAGGACCACTCATCATCTACACGCCCTGACATGTAGTGATGACGTCAACACATTGCTGACCTCAACACTCTACTACTGTGATTGCTGTGTCACAGAGGCGGCAATGACGTGTCGGAGAAGTGAGTGCACATTTTGGGGCAGTGGTGAAAATTGTGAGATGGACCAGCATTTTGTTGGGTGGACCATATGGAGAATTGGGGGACAGTATTGAGAGGAGGTAGAAATGGCAGTGTGTGCGGGACTGTATGGAGAAATGGGAGCACGGGGGCCATATTGAGAATTTAAGTGTGTGAGGACAGTATGGAGAAATGTGAGTGAGGGGATTGTGTGAAGAAATGGGAGGACGGTATGGAAAAGTGGGTGTACAATATGAAGTGGGGGGACGTTATGGAGAGGTGGGAGCATAGGGGACTATATGGAAAAGTGGGAAAATAGAATGGAGAATTTCGAGCCTGTGGGGCGATTATATGCGAAAGTGGGAGTGTGTGGGGAATTATATGCGAAAGTGGGGGATTCATGTACTAACAGTGGATATGGTAATGGACTCATGTACTGACTGTGGCTCTGATTGTGTACAAATGTTGAGATCCATAACTAGACAGTGGTTATCACCCGGGTGAGGCAGTCACCTTTTTGCCACTGTCACCCTACTGGGGTTGTACCCTGCTGAGGCTGTCACCATGCTGAGTCCACCACTTGCTACCACAATCACACTTCTGACACTTTCAACCTGTTGCTGAAGTGGGAAAGATAAGCACATTATAGAGCCAAAGGTTATAGAGATATTTAATGTATATGTGGGATGTTAATGCGAAGACACAGTATTGTGTGGGCAATATGCAGAGGAGGGAAAGTGTGGTTCTAAGGCTAAATTCCTCTACTGACAGTGGTTCTGGTACTGCATTCATTTATATGTTGTGGTCCTGGTGCTGCATTCATGTATTGACTGTGGTTCTCGTGCCGTGCTGAATTCATGTACCGATGGTGGTTTTGGTGCTGCATAATTTACCAACAGTGGTTCTGGTACTGCATTCGTGTAGTGACTGTGGTTCTTGTGCTACATTCATATACTGATGGTGATACTGGTGAAATATTGAAGCACTGATTGGTGTTCTGGTGCTCCTTTCATGCACTGACGTTGCTTGTTGTGCAGTATTCATGTACTGACAAGTGGTTCTCGCGCTGCATTCATGCACTGACGGTAGTGCTCATGCTGCATTCATGTACTGACCGTGGTTTTCTTGCTGATGTGCTGATGATGGTTCTGGTGCTGCACTAATGTGCTGACGTTGGTTTTGATCTTATACACATGCAGCAATCCATAATGTGCTTCATGACTGGTAAAACTTAAAAATACTTACAATTTTGAAATTTTGATATAGCAAGTTTATGCTTCAAAAACTCGTTTAGAGTTAGTTAGTGTTCACTATTATCTTTTTTAAGCAGAAACTCAGCTCTCCAAATCCTCAAATGTTTAACAGTTGGTTCTGGTTATGTATTAATGTACTGATGGTGGTTCTGGTGATGTATTCATGTAAGTACCCCTTTATATTTTCCTGCCTCCCTTGGGATTGATTCAGCATTGAAATGTGTCCCTTGAACCAAAAAATGTTATGTACCCCTGAGTAAAGCTGTGCGTTCTGTGGGGGTCATTTTACTGTTTTGGGGAGCAGTGGGGACATCATACAATGTCAAAAGGAGATGTAGGGGTACCATACTATGTATAGAGGAACTTGTATAGGGAGGTGGTGGGAGTACCATAATATGTATAGGAAAGCTGTGGGGGCATAATATTGTGTAATGGGGAGCTATGAGCCATAATACTATATATAGCAGAGCTGTGGAGACATCATGCTTTGTATAATGGAGCTGTGAGCCCACTATAGTGTGTATAGGGGAGCTGTATATTAAGGAACTCAGGTGACATTATTAAAGTGGACACTTAAGAAGCATTATTAGGGCTCTCAAAGCAAGAGGGGAAATATGGGCACTGTTTTCTAGAGCATTTGCACAGTGCATTAATAGTTTCTAGCTGACAATTTTATCATATAGAGGGCACAAAGAAGGCATTATTATTATGTAAGGGGCACAGGTTGGGCATCATTATGTGGGCCATGAAGAGGAGCACTATCATTGTGCCAAACAGAAGGTGCAGTAATAAGGACACGGCGGCAGCTGCTCAGCATTTGGGTATCAGCAGAATGAGGAGTTTGTGCAAGTTGGGACCAGATGGGGATGGTGCAGGAAAAGTGAGAAGTAAAATGTGTCTTTGCTATAACATCTACAGATAAGTCGTGGCTAGAGAAGTTGTCACGTCTGTCTGGGCCATATGGAAAAGACGAGAAAAGTGAAAACTCCATCCAGGAGTTACCAGGATAGCCGGTATCATTAATCGCTTACAGCTCAAAGACGAGTACTAGGAGGAAACCTACACATGGTGACCAGATCACAAACTATAGCTACCATATGTAGAAACCCAAGCAAATTCCAAGAAATGAAAAGTGTAATAGGAAGCCATGTAGCCCTCCTTGTAAGATCTTCTCCCTTTTATTCCTACTGTGTTTTCTTCCGTTGTTTCTCTTGTGCTAACTTATTCATTTTTCTAATATTCCTTTTATTGGATATTTTGTTTTCTAGGACAAATATGTGAAAAACAAAATGGCCACTATTACAGCTCCCATAAAGTTGTTTTTTACATAGCTTTTCCAAGATTTGATTTGGCTTAGCTGCTGTTACACATGTGTTCCGGATCCAGGCTTTGCTACCCAGTCCACAGTCCGCTGACTGTACTCCATGTCAAGCTTTTCAGACGGCCCCGCATCTTTCCATCTGATCATCTACCTGGGCCTACATAAGGCCTACTAATATACACACATGGGCATTGATATGAAGGCTTCTAAGTCCTCCTTAGTCCTCTGTCCGTGCAGTCTTCAGGACTTCTGCTACCTGTTTGAGGTATCCAGAACCTCTGCTACATGTTTGAGGTATCCAGGACCTCTGCTACCTGTGTCTGGCCTACTGTCTGCCTGTGGTTTCCAGGACCACTTTCACCTGTCTCTAGGACCTCTGTTACCTGTTCACAATCTCTTGTCGGCCTACAACCTTCAGGACCTCTGCTACCTATATGCAGTCTACAGGACCTCTGCAACCTGTTCCCAGTCTCCTATGCGACTGAGGTCTCCAGGACCTCTGCTACCTGCTTCCCAGTCTCCTATCCACCTACTGTTTATAGGACTTTTGCTACTTGCTTTCTGCATGCCTCACTTGCCTTCTGCATTGACGCCCACCCAGATGTTTCGCTTTGAAGATCCAGCCTAACATCTGCCTTGTCTTGCGGCAAAATAGAAGTGGGATCAACCAACTAGTTTTGAAATGACAACCCTATAGGAAGAGTCAATCATGGCTTTATTATGGTCACTCATCTTTCCGATAAATAGATAGGATTGACTTATGTATCAGTAGATGGAAATTTTGCAGGTTCTCTCAGAAACTATTGGATTCTCTTTTCCACATAACAGACCAACCTTTTTTTTTACAAATGGTTACATGACATTTAGGGCCCCCAGTACAGATCTTCTCATAGGGTCCATCACTGATCGCTGTGAAGTTTCTCATTCTTTGTTTCGATTTCCCCAAGCTTGATTAAGTCTTGCAGATCATCGAGTGTGAAGGACACAACCTCTGTGTATTTTTCAGTATCTGCAGCTTTTACTGGAAATGACAAAGTTTGCAAATCCCTCCAGCTCCTCCTTGTTACTGATTAGAGAGAGTGTTTGCTTTGTCCAGAGATGATATAAAACTCCACCGACCAGGAGAACCTGCATAGCATCCTGGATACACCATGGGGTGCAGACTTCTGTGTCTGACCCTCCTCGCCCTACTGGCTGGTTGCTTTGGACAACCGTAAGTAAGATGTATTTCCTAGATATTATATTATGTTATTATATGTTATACAGACTGAGGAGTCAGAAGATTGTAAGCTTTTTAGGCAGGGTGAGTGACGAACGGGCTCTATGCCAATTAGCTATGGGGGCCTTGCAGATAGCAATTCGAGGAAGCAAACAAAATCACCCAACAGTAAATAACCGTGTTTAGGGGCATTGATTTGTAGCATTACATTGGAACTTTAGGGCAATATTCTATATGCGATTTACAGTAGTATTACGTGGGCATTTGATAATATTTCAATCTAGCACAGTGGGGTTATGTTAAGGCTTGCCAACCAGCCAGGCGTGCCTGGACAATCAGTAAAAATAAGGCATTTTTTTTCCTACTGTCCATTAAAGAATGTGATGCATCTGTGCTGGAGAAGCTTGTAAAGATTATTATGACTGTAATCATCATTGGATGCAGCGAATGTCTTCATTTGAGGACTGGAGAGTGGAGACATAAATCACCTATAATTGTATTATTGTTTACAATGAGTCAGGGAAAATGTTGTCTTTCTGAGTTTTTGATAAGGCGTCGAGAAATAATAAAAAGTCAAGTTGGCAACCCTGATTAAGTGTCTGGTAATTAATAATACTATGATGGTGATATGCAAGCTGAATTATTATTTCAATTTTTTTTTCAAAATTATTATTTAAAAACAGATACGATAATTATCATATAAAGAAGGAAAGTATGGGAGAAAAATGTTTACTCTGTTATGGCTTCATGGTTAAAGCTGGGTGTAAACATATCACGTCTTAAAGGGAGACTTTAATCCCAGAGATTTATTTTAGTTCATTCATGTTGCATTGTAGGGGACGAAGCAGCAAAAACAATTTGTTCTTTTAGTTTTCAAATCTGTTCCTCTGTTGCCAGCAAAAATTATTTTATTGAAATATGCAAATGAGAGTGCTCGATGCACAATAGGTGTGGCTAAATGCCTGAATGCACCACACAGTTTTATAGAAAGCTACCGCCTCCTTCTTTGTCGATTGAAAGTGCTGATTAGTCCAGAGCCAGTAATGTATGAAAATAAATGCCTGTTTCTGTGTTGGCGCGAGCGTACACTCTCCTCTCTGCCATCATAACTTGTCTCCTCTCTGCTGATATTACCCATCGGAGAAGCAAGTATACACATCACTCTCTCCTCTCTGCTCATAATCATCGGGCAAGCAAGTATACACATCACTCTTTCCTCTCTGCTGATATTAACTATCGGAGAAGCAAGTATACACATCACTGTCTCCTCTCTGCTGATAATCATCAGACAAGCAAGTATACACATCACTCTCTCCTCTCTGCTGATATTAACTATCGGAGAAGCAAGTATACACATCACTGTCTCCTCTCTGCTTATAATCATCGGGCAAGCAAGTATACACATCACTCTTTCCTCTCTGCTGATATTAACTATCGGAGAAGCAAGTATACACATCACTGTCTCCTCTCTGCTGATAATCATCGGACAAGCAAGTATACACATCACTCTCTGCTCTCTGCTGATATTAACCATCGGAGAAGCAAGTATACACATCACTGTCTCCTCTCTGCTCATAATCATCGGGCAAGCAAGTATACACATCACTCGCTCCTCTCTGCTGATATTAACTAGTGATGAGTGAATATACTCGTTGCTCGGGTTTTCCCAAGCACGCTCGGGTGGTCTCTGAGTATTTGTGACTGCTCGGAGATTTAGTTTTTGTTGATGCAGCTGCATGATTTACGGCTGCTAGCCAGCCTGAGTACACGTGGGGGTTGCCTGGTTGCTAGGGAATCCCCACATATAATCAAGCTGGCTAGCAGCCGTAAATCATGCAGCTGAGGCGAAGAAAACTAAATCTCTGAGCAGTCACAAATACTCGGAGACCACCCGAGCAACGAGTATTTTCGCTCATCACTAATAGTAACCATCGGAGAAGCAAATATACACATCATGCTCTCCTCTCTGCTGATATTAAACATCGGAGAAGCAAGTATGCACATCACTGTCTCCTCTCTGCTGATATTAACTATCAGAGAAGCAAGTATACACATCATTCTCTCCTCTCTGCTGTTATTAACCATCGGAGAAGCAAGTATACGCATCACTCTCTTCTCTCTGCTGATACCATCGGAAAAGCAAGTATACACATCACTGTCTCCTCTCTGCTGATATTAACCATCGAAGAAGAAAGTATACGCATCACTCTCTCCTCTCTGCTGATATTAACCATCGGAGAAGCAAGTATACGCATCACTCTCTCCTCTCTGCTGATACCATCGGAAAAGCAAATATACACATCACTGTCTCCTCTCTGCTGATATTAACCATCGAAGAAGAAAGTATACACATCACTGTCTCCTCTCTGCTGATATTAACCATCGGCGAAGCAAGCATATGCATCATTCTCTCCTCTCTGCTGATATTAAACATTGGAGAAGCAAGTTTGCACATCACTGTCTCCTCTCTGCTGATATTAACCATCTGAGAAGCAAGTATACACATCACGCTCTCCTCTCTGCTGATATTAACTATCGGAGAAGCAAGTATACACATCACGCTCTCCTCTCTGCTAATATTAACCATCGGAGAAGAAAGTATACGCATCATTCTCTCCTCTCTGCTGATATTAACCATCGGAGAACAAAGTATACGCATCGCTCTCTCCTCTCTGTTGACAATGCTGGCTTCTGAGCTATATCTGTGGGATGTCAGCAGCGTGAAAAGAGTGATGTGCTTACTCACTTCTATATTCTATGTCTATATAGTAAGTGATGTCAGCAGAAAGGATAGAGTGACATTCAGTCCTACAAAGGGTCAATGTACTCATGCAACAGTTTTATCTTCAATCAACATAACAGGAGGTGTCGACATGCAAAAAAAAAGCACCAAAGCTTTTAGCCATGTCAGAAGTTCACAGGGCACTATCATTCAACTATTGCAATACAGTTTTTTAGGGGGAATGGGCAATATAGGAATGAATTTAAAAACTGAAATAATGATTTTTATTATTGCTTCATTCTCTACAAATAAATATGGTATGCATGGCTTCGAGATTTGAGCTCAAGGAGGATTCCACTCCACAGACATAGTGAGCAAAGTACTTGATGCTCTAGTGTAGATGCAAGAGTTTTTGAAACTTTATTTTGGGGCGGCAATCAGTTGCATTCACAAAATGGGACATTTCGGTCTATTTGGTCTTCGTCAGAAAAGATTGCAAGATAGATAACAGGATTAATTGGAAACTGTCATGAGTTCAATGGTGGCCTGCTCTTGCTCTTATTTTATTTTCACTACTCTCTTGATTATTCAGTTTCTGCTTTCAGTTAAATATACCTTATGGTTACAGAAATATGGCTTTTGTATTTAGCTAAATATCTAGAGGGGCAGGAAGAATAAAATAAGGACCAAAACTAGTTATTTTTGACCTGGTCTCTTTTAAAGTCAATGCAGCTTGTATCTGAATTACACAGGATGCTGTGGTTATTTTAATACTACACAACAGTGCTGCAGTGGATACTGCGTTCCAGGCATACTTACTGTTCAGCATTTCAGGAGCAAAAATATTTAGGAAAATGGTATATATGGTAAAGAGTCAACGATCACTTAAAAAAAAAAATCAGCATTGCAATATACAGGGACATGTAAAAGTTTGAGCAACCCTGGTCAAATTTTTTTGCGCCCATTTTTCCAGTGCCATAACTTTTTTATTTTTCAATTAATGCGGAAATGTGGAGGCTTGTTTTTTTTTGTTTTTGTGGGACGAGTTGTACTTTTGAAAAACACAACTGGTTTTACCATATCGTGTACTGGCAAATGAGAAATAAAATCAAAATGCGATGAAATTGCAAAAAAAGTGCAATTCCACAATAGATTTTTTAGTTTTTTTTTTCCATGTTCGCTAAATGCTAAAACAGACCTGAGATTATGATTCTCCACGTCATTATGAGTTTGCAGATACCAAACTTGTATAAATTATTTTTTATTTAAGCGGTGAAAAAGGATTCATAACTGTGCAAATAAAAAAAAATGTAGCATGTCAATTTTTGGGAATCTGGGGTTGGGTGAGGGCTTATTTTTTATGTACCAAGCTGACATTTTTATTGATTCTATTTTGGGGCAGATACGATGTTTTGATGTTTTATTGTTATGTTGTTGCAACCAAAGCAACTTAATTATATACTTTCACGGTTTTCATTTTTAAAATTACAAAAAGGAAAATTGGCCACTGCAAAAGTTTGTGCACCCTGCATGGTTAGTACCTAGAAGTGCCCCCTATTGAAAGTATCACATCTTGTAAACACTATTTTGTAGCCAAACAGGTTTTTCAATTCTTATTTGAGGGATTTTCATACTTTCTTCCTTGGAAAATTTTTCCAGTTCTGTGAGATTCCTGGGTCGTCTTGCATCCTCTGCTATTTTGAGGTCTAGCCACAGATTTGCAATGATGTTCAGATCAGAGGACTGTGAGGGCCATTGTAAATCCTTCAGCTTGTGCTTTTTGAGGTCGTCTATTGTGGATTTTGACATGTGTTTTGGATCATAGTCTATTGTAGTTTCAATGAATCCATTCTTCTGTCTACCCGTGAAATGTTCCCAGTGCCATTGGCTGCAACACAACCACGAAGCTTGATTGATCCATCCCCATGCTTAATGGTTGGCAAGATGATCTTTTCCTGATATTCTGTTGCCTCTTTTCGACACACATATCTTTGATCATTGTGGCCAAAGAGTTCTATTGTAACCTCATCAGTCCACAGGACTTTTTTCAAAAATACATCAGGCTTGTTTAGACGTTCTTTTGCATTCTTCTGAAGCTGAATTTTATAATGAGGAGGCTGTAGAGGTTTTCTTCTGATGATTCTTCTATGAAGGCCATATTTCTGCATTTGTCTCTGAACAGTAGAACAATGCACCACAACTCCAGAGTCTGTTAAATCGTTCTGAAGGTTTTTTGCAGTCAAGCGGGGGTTCTGATTTGCCTCTCTAGCAATCCTACGAGCAGCTCTAACTGAAAATTTGCTTGGTCTGCCAGACTTTATCTTGACCTTCACTGTTCCTAGTAACTGTCATTTCTTAATTACATTTCGAACTGAGGAAAGGACAACTTGAAAACACTTTCCTATCTTCATATAGCCTTTTCCTGCTTTGTGGGCCTCCACCATTTTTCATTTTCAGAGTGTTAGGCAGCTGCTTAGAAGAAGCCATGGCTGCTGTTTCTTGGCACAAGGGTAAAGGAGGCTGGGTTTTTACAAAGCTGGGAAATTGCTTCACCTGGCCTTTCCAAACGATGATAGGATTATGGCTTGTTTACTATCAGGATAATTAAAGTCTGAAACTTTGGTCAAAGCTATCTGATCACACAAATCTCCAAGTGTGCCCAAACTTTTGCATTGGCCCATTTTTCTTTTTTAAATTTTTAAAATGGAAAAAAAGACTTTTTTTTGCCTAAAATGCAATGAAAATCTGGCATCTTTAACTTTAGGCCTTTTAGAGATCATTTCGCCTTCAACTTGCTTAACTGTTCACAATAACAGAAATATTAACTAGGGGTGCCAAAACTTTTACACACCACTGTAGATCCAAGCTAGATCTATGATTGTTTCAACATGCCATTAAGTATTTATGCCAATTGGATATAGCATAAGTTAAGGGGAAATCATTCTTGGCGTGTCCACCCCAATGGTGGAGACTTAGGTCATGGTGTCCACTGTGGTATTGTTTATTAAGGCTATGCCATATTTAATATATAGTTTGACTGAGTAGGAATTAAATGGCATTATGGTGTAGGAAATCTGTGGTAGTATTATGGAAGCACATTATGGCACTATATGTTTTATCTATAGAGTTAGGCCCTGTTCCTGTATGGCTATACAATTCAGCATTGCATGTTTTAGATTTTAGGCACTGTGTAGAATACCTATCATGGACGTATTATGGCAGTATCTGTTAGGGGTCGAGTTCCCGCTTCTGCACAGGGGGAATCTCGGGCCGCTTCTGCTGCGGTCTCCCATTCCTCTCCTGCCGCAGGTAAACCTGCTCAGCAGAGACGACGGTCCTTGCGTCTGGCTCAGTCTCACTCGGTGCTTAGGCTTGCTGTTGCTTCTCCAGCTTTTGCCATTAAAGCCAGTGCTGGGCAGCAGCGAGCGGGCTTCTCTGGGACTAAGTCCTTATTTGCACACACTGAGCATGCCCAGGGCAAGATCTCCCGTTGGAGATCGAGGGTCACATGCTCAGGCACTGCAGCACATCCCATTGGTCCTCTTGGCAGGTCCTAAAAGGGCAAAACTTCTGTAGCTACTTCCTGTGCTGCAACTATATAAACTGCTCATGACCGCACGGCCATGCGCTAGTGTACAATTGTATACGTGTGTTTGTTGTGAGTGCAAGTCGTTCATTAAATACCCCTACCCTATTGTATGACTATTCGCGTATGGAGTATGGCTGCTATCTAGCGCCCGACTAACCACTCAACGTGTCACACACGTATCAGCGTCTATTGCTGTGACCGCCAGTGCGGCGCCACGCGCCAGTAGTGCGCTTCCTGACCCACGTCTGGGTTCTTAGTGGTGTCTGCCAGCACGGCACAGTTCGCACTTCGGTGCTCTAATTACTATAGTTGCCTAACACACCCAGTTGCGGTGTTGTGTCAGCAAGTGGTCTAATCGGACTTCAATCCTGTGTCTTGGGGTTGTGTTCGCTGACTCCTTGCTTGCACTCTTTAGTGCGGTATTGCGGACCTGTGGCTTTACCGGGTTCACTTCCACCGCCATATTACACTGCCATTTACTAGCAGCAGGTTTTCACCTGCACGGTGGACCCCGGACTGCGAACGCATCTATTACATCTTTCTTGGTGCGTTCCGCCAGTCCTAACAGTATCAACCTCCATTTCCCTTTCTCCAAACTAAGAAACAATAGAAAATTAGCTCCCCAAAAGTTCTATCCAGGGGCCCCATACTCCTTAATGTCTGTTCTGAACATTTTGACTGATGTCTTTACTTTTGTACCTACGACAGATGCACTCTCATTACACCTAACATGCTACGACTGGAAAGTGATGAAATCATCGTTGTAGATGGACACAACAAAGCTTTCGAGGCTGAAGTTGAGATTTATGATTTTCCTAAGAGAGTTTCAAGTTTAGCAAAGCAGAAAATCTCCCTGAATAATGGCAACAGATTCCTGGGCACAGCCACAGTCAAGGTAAAATTATGGTATGAGGCAACCGGTACTAACACATAATATACAGGGTGGGCCATTTATATGGATATACCTAAATAAACTGGGAATGGTTGGTGATATCAACTTCCTGTTTGTGGTACATTAGTATATGGGAGGGGGAAAACTTTTCAAGATGGGTGGTGACCATGGCGGCCATGTTTTTTCCCCTCCCATATACTAATGTGCCACAAGCAGGAAGTTGATATCACCAACCATTCCCATTTTGTTCAGGTGTATCCATATAAATGGCCCACCCTGTACATTTGATATTGATCCTTCATCAGACTCTTTATAGAACATTTGTTATTTTCTTCTTTTGTTTCTTGGCAGATTCCATCTAAAGATGTAGCTAAAGACCCAAAAACTAAACAATACGTTTATGTGACGTTGAAGTCTCCGGTGTGCAATATGGAAAAAGTTGTCTTGCTCGGATATCAGAGCGGATATATTGTCCTCCAAACTGATAAAACAATCTACACGCCCGCGTCTACAGGTAAAAACACTGGATTTTTTAGATCATGGTAGTGCAGCTACCGTTCAGTACTGCTCACTGTAGATGAGGCAGTGTGGGTGATCAATGAGCTATTTGGCAAATTTTGCAATAAAAAATTGTATTTTAAGTCTTGCAGGAAAGGGCATGGGTTATTTAGTTATTTAAAAGGGGCAAAGCATTATTATGCAATAACATGCCACAAAAAATGCCCAAATTCTGGAGCATGAATAAGTCTAGAAGAGGGAAATAGAGCCCATAATAGGGTGATACCCTATGGAGAGAGAGTAGGCGAGTGCTGGAGTTGTGACAGGCAAAACTACTATGTAGCCAAGAAGATAAACAGCTGCTGCTCCATGACTAGTGGATAAATCCAGTTGGATGATAACATAGGGGTCTGCGCTGCTGGAGTAAATCAATTCTTCAGAAATGATGATGAAAATAAGGTTTTATTTCATTCACAATGCATTTAATTTGTTTTTTTCTTTTGATAAAGATCCTATGTCTATGCCAAACAAACACAGCTCATCACCCCAAGAACACCATTCCAATAGTGAAACATGGTGGCAGCATCATACTGAGGGGATGTTTTTCGGCAGCAGGGCAGGGAAAATGGTATGAGTTGAGGGGAAGATAGATGGCGTGAAGTACATTGATATTCTTTAACAAGACCTGTTTCAGTCTGTCAGATGATTTGAGACTGGGATGAAGGTTCACCTTCCAACAAGACAATGACCCAAAACATACTGCTAAAGCAACACTTGAGTGGTTTAAGGAGAAACGCTTAAACATTTTGGAGCAGCCTAGCCACAAGCCCAGAACTTAATCCAACATTGTCACCTTAATCAAAGAAAATGAAACTCTTCAAGAATCTGTGATCAGACTTGAAGATTGCTGTTCACTTGGGGAAACCTTCTAACTTGAAGGAGCTGGAGCAGTTTTGCCTTGAGGAATAGACAAGAATCCCAGTGGCAAGATATGGAGAGCTCATAGCCTTATCCAAAGAGACTTGCAGCTGTTTATGCTACAAAATGAGACTCTACAAAGGATTTACTTTAGAGGGGTGAATAGTTACGCACGCAAAAATTTTCACTTATTTTGTTGTTTGCTTCACAATTAAAAGAAAACCAAATATTCACAGTTGTAGGCATGCTCTTTACATGAACTGATGCAAACCCTCAAAAAAAAATTTGAAATTCCAGGCTGTAAGGTAGCAAAACATGGACAGTGCCAAGTAGGGGGGAAGTGGGCTGGAATACTTTTGCAAGTCACTGTATTTGTTTTCCTAAAGGGGTCTTTTCACTTTTGTTGTCTAAAGAGGCTGACAGAAACCAATAAGTTAAAAAAAACATTAAATAAATAAAAAAGCGACTCATTTAACCAACCTTGATGCACCTCCTTGTTCCCTGCCGGTCTCTTCACTTTCTGTCCTTAACAGCTGCACTAGCCACAGCGGTGATACATTGCTTACCTCTGCCGAAATACAATGGTTCACCAGCACTGCTAGAAAAGAAAGCAATGCAGCCTCCTTGGTGCCATTTATTTTATTTTTTCCGTATTTATTCCACAGTTCTCTACCGCATCTTCTCTATGAACTACAAGATGTCTCCTGTCAACAAGGCTGTCATCATTGAGTTTCTGGTAAGGTCACGGTGTCCTTTTCCTATTTCTGATCACAAATACTGTACATCCAAGAAACAAAAGTTCCCAAGCAGAAGACAGAAAGGCAGTAATGTCACGACACAACTGTGCCACCAAAGCCGGAACTGTGCAAAAAAAAACATTTTATGGAAATTAAATCCAGCAGTAGAAGAACATCGCCTCGTAGTATTGTGATCTTGATTTTGGGTAAAGCCACAAAAACAATGTGAAGACTTTGAATATATTTAACACTAGAACTACAGCAGGTTTCATAATACCTATAACTACCATTAGGGGGTCATTTTGACCCCCATTCAAAAGTACTGACTCTGGAGTAAAAAAACTTTTTTGTTGCCAACAAATTAAAGAATATTTATTTCAACTTAGTAGGAACAGTGTTAAGATCAAGTACAGCACGCATTTTCCTTTTACATGGTCATAGCATGAAGCTGAAGAATGATCTCCCGTTTGCTAATTTTACTCCCAGTTGCTGTTTTATAGATTATAGTTGCGTTTATAGCTGCTAAATCAAGTACATTACAAAACACTTGAACAGGCCATCGGTGCCTTCCAGATTTTGTGGTGTACTTTCGAGCCATCTGGTCTACTGTGTCCACTCCAACCTTTGTTTTGTTGTAAAATTGTACCGTTTCCGGGGTTTTTTTCTTGTCGTTTCCAACTGCTACATCTGGGTGAAGACTACGGAGCAAAATGACATTATCTTATTTGGCTTACCTTGGTAAACTGTAAGAGTGATGTCACCATTCTTCATCAGAGTAGTCTCATATGTATTTGTTATTAGGAGACTTGCCTACTACTACTTTTGTGAATGGGGTCAAATTGACCCCTTCAGTACTTATAGGTATGAATTGTAAAATCCAGGCCCCTGAAAAAGTTTCAATTCATTTTTGTGTCCTAAAATATACACTACCATGAATAAATAAAAGTCACAAAAACTCAGAACTCATTTGTTAAAATTTTAGAAATTATAGGAAAAAGAAATAGCAAAAGGGTCAAAATGACCCCTCCGGTAGTTCTAGTGTTAAACACACTTACCGTAAATTAAGGATAAGTCAGGCATGGTGGAGGAAGGTGGTCATGGGATGCCCTTGAACATTGGAATCTGCCCAGACCATTTCTGGTTCCGCATTCTTAAAACACATTCCCAGAATCCTTTGCATATACCAAATTACTAAGTATAATCTGATAATGACAATATGATCATTTCTATTATTACTTAGTTATGTTCGTTTTCTATATGAAGCAAATTGTCGCAGATTATATTACTTTTACATCCATTACATTAATTGCTTCACTTTCTTGTCTTCTATATAGACGCCTGAAAACATAATTGTTAAGAAAGATACAGTCAAAACTGAAGGAGAATCTGGTATCATTTCCTTATCCCACAAACTACCAGAACTAGTGAGGTAGATATCACATTTCTTTCTCAGACTTGTAATTTTGAGATATTAGAGTTTGACATAGGAAAAGATTTTCACAACCCCATTTACTATAGAAAAGAAAGACTATGAACAAATGTGGTGGAGCATTTGGAACCATATCCTGGCCAAGTCGAATACATACATGGAAATGAATATTTTCTATAACTTGTAGAAAAAGTTAAATCCTTGTCTGATCTAATAACTGCTATTACTAATCAGTAGAGATGAGCAGACCAATTTAATGTGAATTCAATTTGTGCTGAATTTTAAAGAATTCGTTAAACCCGGTGAAGTCAAACAATTTGTGATTCATTTATAATAAATCATCCAAAAGGCCCATCGTCATTTTACACATTGCAGTAGATTACATCAGCAGGGAAAAGATCACTTGACTTTGGGCACGGCTGGGCTGACTTACAGATATCATGTCACGTTGTAAATTACAGACAATCGGTAGGACTAATATAGCCTGTATAAAAGCAAAAGCAGGGAATACAGCTGCCATTTTGGGGTGAATCTGGATAGTCATAAGACTTCACAGCTCAGCTACAGCCATAAAAAACTGACAAAACTGTACAAATAGTAAGTGTGAGGGCACAGCAGTAAAGAATATTTGTGTGTAGTGTTTAGAAAGGAAAAGATAAATGGCAATTGGAGGCTTTTTGAGTAGTTTGTGGTTCACAGTGAATCAAATTTCCTGGCAATGATAGGTAATGTGGTAGATCGGCTCACTTGGCTGCACTCGGAGGTAGACACAGGAACACTGCGGCATGAAAGATGCATTTCGTTTATTTAGTACAGTATAAACCAAGGGTTAGCACAAAATAAGCACTGCCCTCTGGGCAAAAACAGCAATGTTAAACAAAAACTGTAGCTCAAGGTACAGTCCTTCCTCCTCAGGACACCAACCACTGGAGAATCCTCTCTCCAGACACACAACACCCCTGCTTCCCTTGAAAGCCACAAACTTATACCGAAGACCATGTGACTCCATCATCATCATGTGACTGATCACATAATTGTGACATCACACCGGTCCTGTCAGGCTCTGCAGGTGGAGATAAGGTGGACATTCTCCCACCCGCTCAATGAATGTCCACATAAAACCAACTTTTAGTTTAAGCCTCACAACACTTTAGTGTGCTGGAGAAAAGTACTCTGGCTTTATATCACTGACGTCATTAAGCGTAGTGACACATATCTCCTCTCCAGTACTTTACAAGTGACTTAGTCACAGTACTTACAGTGTTTCTATAAAGAATGGCACACACAGCACATATTAATAATACATATGATGCTAATATAAAGCATGTTATGAATGAAAGTGCCAGACAGCACTCGTATAATATTATGCCATATTGATCTACCCCTCCAGTGTGGGTGTATGGACCATATCAGCAAAATATGAAGATTCTCCGCTACAAAATTATACCACAAACTTTGAGGTGAAAGAATATGGTAAGAGAATATTAATAGACATAAGTGTAATAGCAGTTTACAGTGCGTCCTTCAAGTATTACTACCAATGTCTAATTTTCCTCCTTACAGTCCTACCAACATTTGAGATTTTGCTGATTCCGGAGCAGAAATACTTTTATGTTGATGATCCTGAATTTATAGTGGACATTACAGCAAAGTAAGTTAAGTATGGATGAAATATTTGAGTGCTTGATTGGAAAATGACACACGGATCAACATGCAACTTCTTGTTGGAAAAAGAAAATATATATTCTAATTTAAAAAAATTCCTTAAAAGAAATCTAAGAGAAAAAGTTGGCCAAATCAGGAAATGTGAAAAGTCTATCTGGCATTCGTTTGGCAAATTTCAGTTGCGCAGGGCATTTATCAAGCTATAAAGCTCATACTTGGCCCTGCGTGGCCAAAACGAGTTTTTTATGTACCAATCAAGTAACCTAAAGTGGTGCCTTGGTTACTGGATTTTTCTATAAACCATTGTATGCGTGTCCAGCCTTATCTCATGTTCAATCTTTCGCAGCACACCACTCCACTGCTTCTTGGCTTCCCGATAGCCATGGGACAGCATGTTACTGATGACTCACAGTTCAGGCTAGCAGCATGGTTGCAGTGTTGACCCAAATTACGTGCTCTCCCATGCTGCTATCAGAGGCAGCGTTGCTTCTGTAGCATCAGAGGAGTGTAGGAGCACTGAAGTTGTCCAGAACCATCTTCAATGGTGTTGGCTAGAGATGAACATATCGATTCACGAAGGACTTACTATGAGCAGAACTTCCTGAAAGTCATGTTTCCATGCGAATTTGAACACTTTGAGATTCAAGTTGTGAGGATCGCAAAAAAAAATGCCCAGCACTATTTCCCATTCTGCTACAGAAGACTAATGACAGTTTTTCTGTTACCACATGGGCCTTCCCGTAATGCCCTGAAGCTATGGCATCACATGGTCAACCACAGTTTATCGAGCAGATTATCATATCTTGTACGGTGGTGGCCTGTCCCTGGGTTATCAGAATGCAAAAGTTTCCGGTAGATTACATTGCTCTCTCGCTCTGTGTGATTGGCTGCAGTGGTCAGATGACTAGAACAGCTCATCATCCGATGTGCCATGCCGGTCACTCCCATGGATCCAGTGCTGGATCCACAACGGTTTTAGGTGATGAGTATTCCTCTGATTATTATCCTCGATAGACCTATACCTGAAAGCAGAACATTTTTCAACGCTGGACAACTACTTTATGTGTCACCTATCTCCAGATTATTAAAGCTTGTATCTCAGCAAGAAAACAATGAGTTTAAGAATGAGACTTTTCAGTTGTTAAAAAAGTAGTTGGGGTATACAATTCATGGTTCTTGAAAGCCAACATTCTAGATAGTTCAATCTAAAGAATCTTCTTTCAGTCTATCCATTGATATGTTAGTGTTGAAGCAAGGGTCCTTCAATGATTTTCATTTGGCAAAACCCCAAAATTGGACTTTTATACATCAGATCCTTAATTAACACCAAACATGAGCAGGGGAGGTGCCTGATACCTGTTCATCTCCATAAAATAGTTAGAATCTTCATCTTAGCCAAATATGACTGTAAATGGTGGAGTTGTGACTGAAAAGTCATCTCATGTCGGTGGCCTGACCACGGTGTTTGAGTACAAGTGATTCTGATACCTGAATATTTGCACCATCTCACAACTCCATGGGTTATGATATTCGGCTTCCCTGTTTTGCTCTTAACACCAGGTTCCTCTATGGGAAGTCTGTAGAAGGTACCGCCTTTGTAATATTTGGGGTGAAGAAAGATGATGTAAGGACAAGTCTACCCAATACCTTGAGACGGATTCACGTAAGAAAAAATATTTCTAAATCTAGACAAGATCGTATTTCCTTCTTTTTTTATATTAGAAGGAATTTGTAAAGTTTTAGATTCGCAAAAAATATTTTAAGATTCTTGTAGGAAATTTCTTGATCTGCTTAAAAGCCTGTGTTGTTTATCTTCGTTCTCGATGACCTTCATTGGTCCATTAGATTGAAGATGGTGTAGGGACTGCTACGCTGAAAAGAGAGGATCTTGTAAAGAGCTTTATCAACGCTGATGATATGTTGCAATATACCTTATATATGTCGGTTACTCTTATCACTGATTCTGGTGAGTATGTGGAGGGGGATCATTAAAATACCGAAGTAACGAACCTAGATATCACAGTTATTTACGTACATATTTGTACAGGCATATCTTCATGTCTGTTTATAGGCCACTTGTATCAGACTACGCATTTTGTTCATTTATCAGCATTGCTTCGGCACAGTATTTTCTCACTGAAAAGAAAACCTTTTTTTTTCATTCCCGAGTTAAAAAAAATATTTTTATTTACTTATTTAACTTCATTTGAAAAGTTATTTTGTGTTAGACATTGAAAATTAAAAAAAAAAATAGAAAAATTGACAATTCAGCCCATCACTTATGTATTAGCAATAAGTATCTCAGGAGACTTCAAGGGTAGACGACCCATGGTCAATGTGTGGTATACGGAGAATGCTCTGGTCTGACTTCAGGGTCAAATAGCTCTTAATGGTCCGAAAAGGAATGTTCTCCAGCCCCAAAGGAAAGCCTTTAAAGGCAATCTGTCAGCAGGTTTTTGCTACATCATCTGTGAGCAGCCTGATGTAGACAAAGAGAAGCTGAAAGCGCCAATGCATCACTTTACGGGTTTAGTGGTTCTGACACAATCAGAGTTTTTAGATTGAGCAATGCAGTAGAGCTGTGGAAGCAAACCCCACCCAGTCTAGGCTTTGTATACACAATGGCCATAGACAGTGAGGAGGCTATCACAGGAGGGGCCTGCTGTGTCCCAGCAATAATAAGCTCCAGGTGCTATAACAATCATTGTAAGTAATCCAAGCCTTGGAACTTGATAAGAGAGGCATGGATAAAATCTGTGCTTTAACCCCTATAGAATGCTGTCTTCAGATTACATAGCACAAGTGTGCCGACAGATTGCCTTAATCATATAGGATAAAAGAATTGGTAGAATGTGCACATATTTAAAAAAAACCATAATGCTCTTGCGTTTTGGGTAGATCTATTATTAAGGGTTTTTCTGCCCGAAACGCGTAAGCATTATCAGATTGTTTAACAGGGGCACATTTTGCCATTTTTTTATGTTATTTGAGTAAAGGCTGAGTTTTAACAATATTTTTTGGTGCTGGAGAACATCCCGATTTGGACCATTGATAATATCAGCCTACAAAGGGTATTGCTAGCTTGTCACAATAATTTATGTATTTAATGAGAAATTGGTGGGTTGTCCACTACTTTTAAACGCTTTATGATTAGACCCAGAGAGGGAAAAGTATGAAAAAAATAAAAAACACTTTCTCATCTACTTGTCAAGTGCCACTTCTCTGCCCGGCGGCTGGCATACCCCCCTCTGAGATTTTGGATTCCTCTTCTGGCAGGAATAGTCACATGATTGCTGTAGCCAACGAGAGATGACTGATTAATTGAATCCTTAACGTTCTGCCTGAGCGGAAAAAAAACAGTGATTCCTCGTGCCTAAAAGAAGGAAGCCCGTATCAGAGCAATGGAGTGGAATCTGTCTGGGAGCGGAGTATAGGTTATTTTTTTTTTTTGCATCACCCTGGGTCTTAAAAGTAATGATGAAGATGTTTTCTAATAGGTTAATTGGTTTCCTATAAAAGTGACCCAGAATGAGGTTGTTATAAACAGTGACTGATTAGATATTTTATGCAGATAATTAACAGGTTAGACTTTTTAGGGCATTACAAATTACACGTAATAGTCATTTAAAGAGTAACCATTGTTTTAATTTGTATTTTATAAATCAATATTATACATGAAAATAAGCAAGTTTCCAATATATCTTATCAAGGAAATCTGCTTCTTTCTCCTCCTGGACTGATCACTGATCAGTCATTCTCAAAATTCTCAAATCACAGGTAAAATCTGTATTCAGTGAAGACAGATTGTTCCATTACTGAGATAGAAGAAGGTTACGGCTGATGAGATTCTATGAAGACGAGGAAAGGTGGAGTATTAAGACGGAGCTCATCCCACCTCCCCCGCTCTCCATAGAATCTCATCAGTATCACTGTTATGTCCTGTCTTTTTGCTGCGAATATCAAGAGTCACAAATTTTACCTGTAAATTGAGAATGAAAGATAAGTCCTGCCTGAGAAAGAAGCAGATTTCTTGCATAAGACATATTACAGCGTTTCTTATTTTCAGATGTGCTATTGATTTATCCAAAAAAAAAAAGAAAAACGATGGTTACACTTTATTGTACGGATTCGGTGGCCGAATCTGAATTTGCCATACTCATGCCATATTGGTACCTCGTGCCAAATTTAGGTTTGAAGATCAATTCTCGAACACTTCTATTGACTCCAATGACATTCGGCTTTGTTCGGCAAATTATTCGCCCCCGATCGTAACCACATTTTGAAAAATTTTCTCAAATCTACTTTTTAAGAGATGAATATTCATCTCTCAATGTAGTCCTGCATTCACCTCCTGAACTCCAATCTTTCTTTTAGGCAGTGAAATTGTGGAAAGTGAACTGGAAGACATTCACATTGTGAAATCACCATTTAAAATTCTATTTACCAAAACCGCCAAATATTTCAAGCCTGGAATGCCCTTCGACTTTACGGTATGTAACCCTTGTTGATCTATATTTATGGAAGTAAGTCCATAATTCATACGTGTGTGTGATGATACCAAAATACATTCATCACCGCCATCTTGGACATTAATGGCACAATCACAAGGATATGCAAAAGATGTGAATCTCTACTCTGGAATCGGCAACTCAAGAACAAAGCCTCGTAAATGTTCTAAAAAGAAGAGGACTTTAACCTACAGATCTCTGGAAATCACAGGCTGTTCAACCAATGTTATAAATCATATTTATGAATGATTTGGAGCTGCACAGGTTTGAGTCCTTGGTTCCACCGAATATACATATTATTACGGATGAAATCATACTTTTGTCTAGAATTAATATTTTTTATCCATGAAGAGTTGAAACTAAAGAATAATTCACTTACTCATAATAAAGCAGGATCAGATTTACAGTTCTATTCCATAAATTATCTCAGATCGGTTCTTCTCCTGGAGAAGACTATGGTTCCTAAGGTGGTTCTATGCAGGTCACTTTGCAGGCCTGTTTTGTTTTTTACATTCTAATGTGCCTTCAATTTTAATAATGACCTAAGGAACAATTTCCATGGTTTTTACTCTAGAAATATTTATTGTACCTATCTTTTTATTTCCCAAGGTGTTTGTGACAAACCCTGATGGTTCTCCAGCAATTCGCGTCCCAGTCGTGACTGAACCAATAAAAGTGGAGGGCATGACGGGACCAGAGGGAACGGCCAAGCTGACATTGAACACGGCCTCAAGTATAAGTTCGCTTAAAATTACCGTGAGTATCAGCAAATTATTATGTTATTAACTGATAAAAAGAGAGAAACGCGCTGACGATGCCTCAGAACTTCCGTGTATCACATGGACTTTACATGAATATCAATGTACTGTAAAGTTCTAGCTCGTCTCAGTGCTGATGCAGTTGATTGACAGGTCTCTCTCCATACACTTAGATGACAGAGAGACCTGTCAATCACTTGCAGTGACACTTGGAGAAGCCGCCGGTGATGGAGCATTAAAGTTTATTTTCTCTGAAACACTTGAATGTTTCCGAGAAAAATAACTAGCTGTGATTGTGTGGCCAGGCTCTGATTTACACAGCACCATGAATCCATGACAGGTTCCCTTTAAAATATATAAGCATGAATAAAAATTCTCTACTCTATTTTTTGTTACATATTTTGTTCCTGAAGACAGGGAAGGGTCAATGATTGGGACTGATATAGAAAAAATAATGACGATTGTATATTGTAAATTGATTTTTGGAAATTATAATAAACAGTTCAAAATTAAGTCTAAAATGTCCTTGTCTGGGAATTATGCTAACCTGGCTTTAGGGATAGTTTACACCTTTATTATTATTATTTATTGTTATAGCGCCATTTGTTCCATGGCGCTTTACATGTGAGGAGGGGTATACATAATAAAAACAAGTACAATAATCTTGAACAATACAAGTCATAACTGGTACAGGAGGAGAGAGGACCCTGCCCGCGAGGGCTCACAATCTACAAGGGATGGGTGAGAATACAGTAGGCGAGGGTAGAGCTGGTCATGCAGCGGTTTGGTCAATCGGTGGTTACTGCAGGTTGTAGGCTTGTCGGAAGAGGTGGGTCTTCAGGTTCTTAACCTTAACCTTGCATGTTATTCGATGACATTTTACAAGAGTATTCTCAGTTTCTGTAAGCCAATTGTTTAATGCCTTAGGGTGCTTTCTCACTGCGATCAGGCGTGTGTTCCTTGGCCTTATCGGGTCTTGTGTCCGCACCCCCCTCAAAATGTGTGCCGACGGGACCATAGACTATAGGCGTGCCAACAGAGCAAACGTGCGTCCTGTCATGCATCATTTTCGGGAGTGTACGCCTACTGGAGGCAGACACTTAGACATAAAATACAAAATACCAGTAAGAGGAAACATAATCTCAAATGGTGGTGCTAGGTCAAAATATCCAAACCACCAATAGCACTAGCCATGAATAACGCCCACTATATTTGTAAACATGCCAAAAAACGGAGTGCAAATCCACTGATAAAATTCAATCAATATATTTATTCGTAATAATTTCACAAAGGTTTTAAACAAGCATAGAGGCAAAAATTAAGACAGAATACTGATAAGAGACACCAGTGCAACACAATTGCAGCACCAATAGTGTGACAGAATGATTCAAGTATACTCTTAATATACATAAAGTGCCAGTGCAAAGATAAGGTAAAGAAAGGCGTCCCAGAGATCATATCAGCAAAGACATAGTAAATACCCAAGTGAGGTGTAAAGATACTGCCTGTCCCTCGCTGAAATGTCACCAGGTCATAACCCCATGTAAATTTTACCCATTACTGTCAAAGGTGCCACACACTCTGCCCCGACGCACAACAGCACGTGGACGAAGCCTACGCAAAACACGCGTCGGGGCATAGTGTGCGGCACCTTTGACAGCGATGAGTAAGATTTATGTACATGCCCAATAATGATGCACGGCAGAGCACACATGCGCATTATAGTCTAAGGCTTTGGCGGCGCATACATTCAAATCCTATTTTGCATTTGGTGTAGACGCAAGCCCCAATAGGGCCACTGAACGGGTGCCTGAACTCAATGTGAAAGAACCTTTAGTCCTAGGTCTATAGTCGTGATGATGCATTGTATGGCATCCGGTGATCAGTGGAAATAGGCTGTAATAAAAGAATCTTTAGATTTTGACCAGAAGGAATATTCGTTTTTTTCGTTGGTGACTCAATGTACCTTGCATTTTTGCAATCTTTACTGATTACAGGTGAAAACAGCAAGTCCTCAGCTCCCTGCTGCCCGGCAAGCCACAGAATCAATGACAGCCACTGCTTACCAGTCAGGAGGAAATTACTTGCACATTGGTATCACCTCCGCAGAAGTCAAGCCTGGAGATAATCTTGCTGTAAACTTCAATATTCGTAATAACAACGCAGCCTTACAGAACCAGATCCGGCACTTCACCTACCTGGTAAACACCAGTTTATGTTGATGATTATGGCTTACAGCCAATGAAAACCCAAAAGTCATTTTCTCAGTAAATTAGAATTCTTTATAACACCAGCTTGAAAAATAATTTTAACATCCGAAATATTGGCCTAATGACACGTATGTTCAGTAAATACACTCAATACTTGGTCGAGCTCCTTTTGCATCAATTACAGCATCAATGCGGTGTGGCATGGAGGCGATCAGCCTGTGGCACTGCTGAGGGGTTATGGAAGCCCAGGTTGCTTTGATAGCAGCCTTCACCTCATCTGCATTGTTGGGTCTGGTGTCTCTCATACTGTTGTTTTTAAACCAGGCATTGGTACTTTTGGCAGTGTTATGTTTATCATGTACTGGGATCTAGAGGGAAAAACTTCTCTACAAATTAAAATTCCCCAAAAAATTAAAGCAAACAGGAAAAGTTGCCTTATCCGATCATTTTATGAGGCATAAATGGAAAAGAGTAGTGGTCTCAGGAAAGAACCTTGAGGGACACCAAAAGAATGGGAGATATTAAAAGTGAGGTTGGTGAGGTGTGAGAAGATCAAGAGAGGGTTAAGTTTATGATGGATAGGTGTAAAGTAGTTTGTATGAGGTTTGTATGGCTACTAGAACTAACGTGTAAGATATGTTGTGTGATCAGATGGATACAAGTTCAGGTATTATCTACTGTTTTTGTGCTTTTTAGGTCATGAACAAGGGCAGGATACTTAAAGTGGACAAGCAACCTCGGTTGCAGGGTCAGACCTTGGTTACCATGTCTCTCCCCATCACAGAAGAATTTATTCCTTCCTTCCGTATAGTTGCATATTACATTGTTGGAAATGAGATTGTCTCAGATTCCATCTGGGTGGACGTAACAGACTCGTGCATGGGAACGGTGAGCATCATACCTACAATATAAAGGTTGTTGACTTTCCACGTGATTTTATAATCTTCAGTTATTAATAAATAAAGAGAGACGAGGTATGAGATTGTTGAAGAGGTTTGTTGATTTTCAAACTGTTCACGGAAGTAATTTTACTATAGAGAAAAGGTTCACTAATATACCTATGTTATACTGTGATATAGCTGTTGGTGACCGGCAATGCGGAAAGAGACAACAAAGTGCAAAGCCCTGGTTCTTCCATGAAATTGAAACTGCAAGCAGATCACAAGGCCTATGTGGGACTGGTGGCCGTAGACAAAGGTGTCTTTGTGCTGAATAAAAAATATAAGATTTCCCAAAAAAAGGTGAGGAGCCCATGTGTAAAATTGCATTAAAAACTATATTATAGAAAATTGTGCAAGTGATGCATTATTAAGGTTAAACATCATCCATGTCTGCCTTGCCTGTCTAGGTGTGGGACTCGGTGGAGAAATCAGACATTGGCTGCACGCCTGGGAGTGGTGCCAATAGTATGGGGGTGTTTTATGATGCTGGTTTGACCCTGCAATCAAGTTTCCAGACAACAACCCAACAGAGATCAGGTAATGGAGATCATCTCTTGTTATTATAAAAAGAAATGTTTTATAAGAGGAGTCCTCGAGGAGCTGGAATGAAATCAAAATGAGAGTAGAGTATAGGAGTGAGATTGAAAATATCCAGAAGATGAGAGTATGAAGAGGAAATTAGTAGGGTGTGGAGTAGGTCGTGAAGATAAAGGGTAAACATTTCATTAGAAGAGGCAAGTAGGGAGATGCTTTGAATATGATGTTGAGGATCTGGAAAGGAAAAAAGGCAATGGAAATATCTTGGAGGGAAAAAAATATTATGATGAAATAGAAGGAGAGGCAATAGGGTAACTTCCAATGAAAAAGGGTTAGTCCTTTTGTGGTAGTCTTTCACTCTCAAAGATCAAATTGAACTATTTAGATCTTCATATAAAGGTCATAATGGTACTGTAGAATTTACTACTTTAGTTTTCTATAGATACAGTTTTATTACATATGTAAATGAGGGGCATTCAGTGCAACGTTGGTGTGGCCAAAGGCTCAGTGCACTGTTACACCCCTTAGGCCTCATTCACACTTCCGTCTTTTCAGATCCATTGCAATGCGTCGTTTTGGGAAAAAAAACGGATCCTGCAAATGTGCCCGCAGGATCCGTTTTTTCCCATAGACTTGTATTAGCGGCGGATCGCGACGGATGGCCACATGTCGCATCCGTCGTGCGACAGATCCATCGTGTTTTGGCGGACTGTCTTCTGGAAAAAACGTTCAATGCAACGTTTTTTGTCTGCGTCGGGAAAACGTGTCGTGACGGATCCTGTGGCATACGTCGTTGACTAGAATGGAAGCCTATGGAAGCAGGATCCGTCGTGACACGTCGTATGACGGAATCCACCTCTGGAATCCGTTTTTTTACAGTCAACATGCTCAGAATCAGGAATTTGTAGCCAATTGGCCAGACAGGCCCCAAATCTATATAAACCTGGTCTGGGGCGACACCCCCAAATGTGCCAGCAAGACTCCTGCCAGCCTGAAGACAGCCAGCCAGTCAATATATTGGTTTCCCTATTTTCCAGCAGCCAATCACATTTGGGAGACTCCCATTTTTAGGCATGGAAAACGGATCCGTCAAAAAACGGATGAAACGGATGGTAAAACAGATAAAACGGATGCAGCGGATCCAGTTTTTCGACGGAACCGTCTAGCGGATCCGTTGAAATACTGGATGCGTTGCATCCGTTTTTCACTCTTTTTGACGCATCCATCGATACGTCGCGCCGATGCATTGTGACAGATTCAAAAAAACGGAAGTGTGAAAGCAGCCTTAAGTCCATGCACACACTGACACTTCTGAGGCTGAGAGCAGAAACAGTGTCAGTGTGTGCAGGAGCATTATCATCCCTCTCCTGCATGTTCCGTCCGCTCGCTGGAGATAAGATCCCAATGCAGTAGGCAACTAATGCTGACAGAAAGAGAGGTGAGAATGTGAACATACTGATATTGTGTGAGTTCTCATCTCCATCTCCTGCCAGCATCGGTTGCCTACTGCTGTGTGATCTTGTCTGCAGCGAGCAGCCGACACGCACAGGAGAGGGATGATAATGCTCCAGTACACATTGACAATGGGTATACACTGCCCCAGAAGTGTCAATTTGTGCAAGTCTGGAGATTTAAAATGGGCAGCACCCCAAAGCGAACACTTTGAATTGTCATAAGTAGTGATGGGCAAACCCTGGATGTTCGGGTCCGGTGGGTTCGGCCAAACAGTTAAAAAGTTCAGATCAGGTACCAGAACAGTACCCAAACCTGAACCCGGACCCCATTCAGATGAATGGGGGTCCAAACATCCATTTTTTTGCCATATTGTCATCTGCATGACAGCGCAGCAAACACTGCCACTGATCGGCGGTAACCTTATTACCTCAGGTCAGAGAGTTGTGATTACCATGCTGTCAGATGACAGCGTGAGCCAGCAGCTGTGACCGGAGGTAAAAAGTTCACCTCAGGTCACAGAGGCATCGGCTGATGAGAGAGTGCTACTCCCATCAGCTTACGCCTGCTACCGCTAATAATGTCTGTGCTATAAATATATAAATTGTAAAATAAAATTGCATGAGGTCTTTCTATTTTTGATAGCCATATAAAGGATTTTTGTGGATATCATCCGCGCTGCTGAACAAATGGAAATACGGATGTCTAGATGAAAAGGAATGGTGATTTTATTCAACACATTTCGATGTCTGTATATGACTTCTTCTTCAGGAAATATCACACACATATCAGATATGTGTGAGGTATTTCCTGAGGAAGAATTCACATACAGACTTCGAAACGTGTTGAATAAAACCACCATTCCTTTTCATATATGCGTCCGGATTTCCATTTGGTCAGCAGCGCAGAAAATATCCACAAAAATTCTTTATGTGGTTCCTGATATGGTCAATCCTTGACCCATGGATCTACGGCAGCTGATGCTTATATGCCCTATCAAAGGGGCACCAGGTGAGCAGTTTTCTGAATAACAGATTCTGAAATTGTCGGATAAGACCCTATGTGCGCTTCTTCTCTCCTATAGTTTTTTTGTTTTATTTTTTTTATAGCTGGCATGGCAAATCTGACACTTGTGGGTTGCAACCCACAGCTGTCAGCTTTATCATGTCTGGTTATTAAGAATAGAGGGGTCCCCATAAATTATTTTTAATTATTTAAATAAAAAAAATTTAAAAATGGCATGGCTTTCAACTATATTTGACAACCAGCGAAGCTAAAACAGAAAGCTGGGTACTGGTATACTCAGGCTGGCAAGGGGCCATGAATTTTGGCTCCGCAGCCTTAAAATAGCAGCCCGCAGCTGCCCCAAAAAAGGCACATCTGTTAGCTCCATAGTCATATTGTCATTAAAAACATCCAGAATAAAGTCCTTTATTTGAAATGGAAACACAGTTTTACAAATTTATTTAAAAAGAAACAAATACAGTTATACTCGCCTTGCTCCCATAATAATCAACAAAAATGCTCACCTTACGCCCATTCCATTCCATTGAAGCCAGCATCAGTGACAAGCGGTAACGCCATCGAGTTACCGCAGGTGACTAAGGCTTTAGTGTCAGCTGGACTGATGAACTGTGGTGAACTCAGTGAGATGACCGCTAGCACCGTGAGAAAAATTCTCATGGTGCAGTGCGGAGCTCAGTGAGTTTACTGCAGTTCACCATGAGAAATTTCAGTTCACCGTGCATAGTACTCACATCAACTGACGTCTCTGTGACCAGGAGTAAACTTTTTACCGCCGTCAGAGACGCTGGCGCTCTGACTGGCGGTAATAATCTTACTGCTTATCATAGCTGCCGGTGTTTCTCTGCATGTCGCTGTAGGAAACACCCAATGTTCAGGGTGCCAGACCCGAACAATAACATGCACTTCCTGGAGAAGTCGGTGTTCGGGTCTGTGCCCAAACAGTAGTTGTTTGATCGGACCCTGAACTTTATTGTTCGGATTCGCCCATCGCATAAAGGATTAGTGAAGGATGGTAGCTGAGGGGAGCAGAATGGTGCACTGAGCCTTTATTCACACCAAAAACTGAAGCCTGTTCATTAAAAAAATCAGTACAATCTACAGTATAATTATTACAGGGGCTACGTCTCCTATATGAATGTCTAAAAAGATCCATTTGACTTTTGGCTGTGACAAACTTCTTTTAAAAAGTTAATGTGAAGAGCTTGAGGGCATTTGAGAAGTTATGATGGTGTGAAATGATCATAAGAATAAGAAAATGAGGGGTCAAGAGATGTAGAAGTCTTAAAGGTGAGAATTTGATGGGGCTAAAAAAGAAGAGGGAAGAATTATTGATATATGAAGAGATAATGAGTAAAGGATGAAAAAGCATTGAAAGAGAGGCAATAAGTGAAGGGTGAAGGAGAAGCCCTGCTAATAAATCTTTCTAGGTACATTGGAAATGGTCATTTTCAGCTATTTTAGATTTTTATATGAAAGCTAATGACTAATTTCTGCATTAAAAAATACATTCGTTGTCCATAATACATATTAATCATTTTTAAAAAAAAAATTTCAGAACTACAATGTGAAGTTCGTGCGGCTCGCAGGCGCCGTTCCACGGCACAACTGGTTGAACTAAAGACTACATACGGTAAGAAGAATGGTAATGCGCAACGATTATGTGATGTGGTCAGCAAATTGTTTTTTTTCTTGTAGAATTTCAGCCTTTGATTGGGCAAATTCTCTGATCTACTTAAATTAAGTTGCTTAGGCCAAGACACGTACCAAGGTGTCTCTTCTGGGTAGAGAGTACCACAGATAATGAAAAATGGCCTACAACTCATACTTCATGTTTGTCCTTCTGTAACAATGAAGGTTAGAAGGTTGTCCTAGATGGACTATTTCTGCTTTTTTTTCTTATTCAAGTTTTCTTTTTTTATTTTTGCATATTATAGGTATTCATTAATTATTTCAAGTAAAATGTAGTTAATAAAGACAAATAGTTCAAGGCTAAAACTTATGTGAGTTCATACCACCATTAACAATAGTAGTAAAAAAAAGTAAAATTTAAAAAATGTTGTACCTGACACAGATCTTAGTTGGCATTTGCTCCATCGCTGTCATTATAAAATTAATTATCCAATCATATTTGTGAATGTAGCTGTAATTTTTTTGTGTGGATATGAATAAAACTATATTTTTCAGCCTCTAAGTACAAGGAATCAGCAAGGAAATGCTGCACTGATGGCATGCAGGAAAATCCAATGGGTGACAACTGCGAAAGACGAGCATTAAACATCTTGGAAGGCAAAGAATGCGTGGACGCTTTCATTGACTGCTGCACATACATCGAAAAGAAGAGAGAGGAGGAGAGGGCTGCAAAAGATGGGGATAATATGGGCAGAAGTAAGAAGCGCTATATGAAAAATTCACAGTAGGATGTAGTCTTTTAATAAAGCTATATGCTCTATAAGGGTATGTTCACAAGTAGCAGAAATTTCTGCAACTGTTCCATTGTTCTGAATAACTGATTTTGACAAAATGGTCTCCTAAGTGAGTCTATTAAAATGGCCCTCAAAGCTATAACAATGGGTTATTAGTGATGAGTGAATGTAAATTCTGTCCAAAGTCTTCAAAAAGTTGTTTTCTACAGAATACAGATTTCTTTGCTCCATGTAAAGTCTGCACAGTCGTGGCCAACTGCATCCGCCATTTTGCTAAACCATTGAGTGCCACCAAAATGTAAGATAAATAATAATAATTCTCACCTCACTGGTTACCTGTCTTATCTCCCCCTACAACCTGCAGTATGGTCCTCCTTGATCCTTCTTTTCTCCTTTTCTTTGACCTGCTTCACTTTATGCCGGGACTTTCGACACCAATGAAGCCTTTGACATCACTGCTTGGCTTGTCATCCACCGAGGTGCTAACTAGGCTTCGGCAACACACATCATAACGCAGTGACTTCACGGCATAGGTTGTGATGGCACAACGCATAATCACAGTAGAGGCCTAGTCATTGTCTTAATGATTAGTTGTCACCTGAAGGCCAAGCATAGAGTGAAGTAGGCTGAAGAAGATGAATAAAGGTGAAAAGAAGATGCATGAAGGTTCGTACGGCAAGCAGCAAGGGCAGTTGGAGAGGTGAGTGGTGAGGCGAATATAATTTTTATATTTTTACCCATCCTACGTTTAAGAGAGTTCCCAGATCATATTAACTTACCTTCAATTTTCCCTGTTAAATATGCCTAATCTTACAGCTCACGAGTATTTTTTTTTTTAGTTTCTAGAATCAAGATCTGTCCAAAATCTTGACTTGTTTTTTTTTTTTCAAAATTTCTTAAGGGGGCTCATTTTTATATGGGAAGGTGAGCATTGTCCATGACACTGAATCAGCAGATACCTGCCCAAGTTTGCAGGTGTCTTGACCATGTTCTATCCTAATGAATAGGACAGGTGCATCATACCTGCCAATCATGGACTCACCCTGTCAGGTATCTGCCAAAGCAGCATCATTGGTGATCCTCGCCATCAAACACTGAAGTGAGCGAGAGAAATCTTTCAATTAAAATATGGAACTAATGTTAATTGGGGATGCCTCCTTCGAAATGTGGTTATATATGCTTAAATCCGATTGTCCACTTTTTCATACTTTTAACAAATGTATTGTTTTGGCACTTAGCAAAATTTTAGCATTACAGGTTCAACACTTGCCTGCTTGTTAATGCAGTCTTACTCATAGACTCAGAGCAAAGTTCCCCTATTTTCAAAATAGCAGCTGATGGAGGATCATGTGACCAGACCTGTCCATCAGCCTCCTCCAATTGAACAACACTTCACATGGGCCACTTTTCATACAATCATAGAATCATACAATGTTAGAGTTGGAAAGGGACCTTCAGGGTCATGATGTCCAACCCCTGCTCAATGGAGGACCCACTAAAGCATATCAGACATTTGTCTGTCCAGCCTCTGTTTGAAGACTTCCATTGAAGGAGAACTCACCACTTCTTATTCCATCCTGTTCCACTCATTGATCTCTCTCACTGTCAAAAAGTTTTTCTAATATCTAATTTGTATGTTATCTCTTTCAGTTTCATTCCATTGTTTCTCGTGTTTCTATGTGCAAATGAGAATAAGCATGATCCCTCTACACTGTGACAGCCCTTCAGATATTTGTAGACAGCTATTAAGTCTCCTCTTTGCAAGCAAAACATTCTCAGATCCTATAACAGTTCCTTGTAGGACATACTTTGCAGTCAGCTCACCATCCTGGTAGCTCTTCTCTGAACTTGCTCCTGTTTTTTTATGTATTTTTTAAAATGTGGTGCACAGAACTGGACGCAGTATTCCAGATGAGGTCTGACCAAAGAGGAGTAGAGGGGAATAATTACTTCACGTGATGTAGACTCTATACTTCTCTTATTATATCCCAGAACTGTTTGGATTTTTTGCTGCTGCATCACACTGTTTACTCATGTACAGTCTGTTATCTATTAGTATGCCAAAGTCTACTTCACACGTGCTGTTGGTTAGTTCTATTCCTCAAGTTTTGTAGATGTAATTTCCGTTTTTCTTGACCAATTGTAGAATCTTGCATTTCTCCCTGTTAACTACCATTCTATTAGTCGCTGCCCATTGTTCAAGCTTATCTAGATCCTTCTGAATCCTTTAACTTTTCTAGTGTTAGCTATCCCACCTAGCTTTGCATCGTCTGCAAATTTGATTAATTTTTCTTCTGTTCCCTTATCTAAATCCTTTATAAAAAAAAAAGTTGAACAACACTGGGGCCAGGACAGAGCCTTGTGCTACCCCACTGGAAATACTCTTCCAATTGGATGTACAACCACTCTTTGAGTATGACCACTGAGCCAGTTATGAATCCACCTTACCGTAGCCTTGTCAATCCTATACTTGGTCATTTTTTCAATGAGAATAGTATGAGATACTTTATCAAATGCTTTGTTGAAGTCAAGATATACTATATCTATTGTATTTCCCTGATCCACCCCATCAGTGATTCCATCATCGAAGGAAACTAGATTAGTCTGACATGACTTGCTCCAAACCCATGCTGGCTCTGGTAAATTACAGTATTCCTCTACAAGTACTTACATAGATGCTGGTTAATAATTTGGTCAAAGATCTTTCCTGGTATAGAAGTAAGGTTCACTGGCCTGTAATTTCCTGGCTCCGTATTCTTTTCTTTTTTGAAGATAGGGACAATATTTGCCCTTCTGCAATCTTTTGATTTCTGTTCTCCAAGATTTTTCAAAGATTCTGACTAGTGGATCAGCAATTTCCCCTTTTGCTTTTGACATACCCCCAAAATCCTTTTTTATTGCTTTTTTAATTGGAGGGGGCTGAAGGACAGATCTGGTCACATGTGCCTCCATCAATTGTCATTTTTTACGACAGGAGAGCTATTCAGACTGTGAAAGAATCTGCACTAACAGTCACAGAAGAAGAACCATTAATACTTATATTAATACATGCCACAAATTGATTTTCCCAACAAATCTGTTATAACTAAAATACAAAGAACAAAGTCTTAAACTTGAAAATATATAAAACTGTGACTTAAAGATAACTTCCAGATTGATGCAAAAATGCTAAATTTACAGTACAAAAACATTGCCAATATGTTAGAAAGCAGAAATTTTCCAGTTTATTCTAGATAAACGTAATGGTCAATCATTATTATCTATGATATTTATGTGTATGTTTTTGCTGATTTTTTTTTCTATTGTATTTTGAGGGGGGCAGAAAAAAAGAAAAGAAAACGCGTTAACGATAAAGAAATGTTTTTATTAATTTGTATGAAAAAAATTATGTTTTTAGTCTTTTTTTCTGGTTTTTGAACATCTTTTAAATACATCAGGCTTTCAAAGATGCCAAGCGTTGAAAAGTAGTAAGAGACCATTCTTCTGGCGTATTCTACTAGGAAGATGCCCAATACTTTACAATAGAAGTCAATGGGAAGGCTAAAAGGATGCACAGAAGGCTCTCCGTCACCTTTTTGAGCATTTTGCCAGTGTTTTTCTTACGCAAGAGCACTTTCTTCGTTTTTTAACAGTTTTAAAATATCGGTAAAAAGACACCCATAGAATGCTGAAAAATACACGTGGAAAAAAAAACATCGAAGTATCACACAGGAAATGACCAAAACATGCTAAATAAAAAGACGGTTCAAAAAAAAATTCAAGCAAAATAGAGCAATTCCAGGAATTGCTTCGGTTTGAAAAATAGATTTTTATGATGCCTGGAAAAAGGTACGATGTGAACACACCCTAAGAAACTAAGAAACTGATCTAGCTAACACAATATTGTGAATGGTGCGTTCAGACACCAAGTCCATAGCAACTACCATAGTTTATCTCAGATACTCGGTGAGACTTAAACCCTTCTTTATTTAAGTTTTACCCAGGTGAAGAACTTTGATTTCTACATGACATAGTACTTAAAATGTCCTATAAGCGTGATGTGTTATATTTTCCAGGTGATGAAGATGAAGAATATCTCCCAGATGCAGATATTGTTTCCAGAACCGAGTTTCCAGAGTCATGGTTCTGGAAGATAGAACAGATGACAGAAAGACCTGATAATAATGGGTAATTAAGATTTGAGATGTGCATCTATCTCGATGGGTCATGTTGCCCACTAAATGGGCTATCTCTATGGTACATAGGCCCTTGAAAGAAGACATTTTCTTCTATAGCTAGATTCGGAGAGCCTCACTTTTTTGCTCCCTACAACCATTACGCTACACTATTGATGAGTTTTTTGATGCATCCAATAATCCTCCTTGATTTCTGTTTTCGGGACTCATTTTTACAAAGGGGTACACACAAGAACCGCCAACTGGCCTTTATCTTGTTAGTAGATGTTATAAATAAAGGTAAAGTGAGAATTGAAAGAGAATCTGTCAGCAGGATTTCACACCCCAAGCTCTATGCCCAGCATAGTTCTGCCTCCTCCTGCTTGACTGACAGCTCCTTAATTAGAAGTCACACACCATAGAGGTTTTCAATCAAGCTCCATTCCCAGATGCTGGGCGAGAATAGAGCTGGAGTGACAGAGGCTTCAGATCACAGCCTTATTTCCATATCAATTCAAATGCTGAGTTCTCAACAATGGAGGAGCAGACTGGCAATGTAAAGACATTACTGGACTTGGCTTTGAAAGAGCTACAAGCACATATAAATAGTTTTGGGGGTGAAAGGTGAAACCCTGCTGACAGATTTCTTTTAACTTTTAAGAACATTAGCATCAAAAATTATATACTGGTCATTTGATAATTTCGTTACCACTGATTTCTTTTGTGTCTGTAGAATTTCGACCAAGGTGCTTAACGTCTTTTTGAAAGATTCGATCACTACTTGGGAGGTCCTGGCTGTCAGTCTCTCTCAAAACAAAGGTGGGAGGACCTTGTCGTGTTTGTTATTGTTTGTAATGGCCGTGAGATAGCACAAAATGACAGTATATGACTAGTTATATACAACTGAATGATTAAGTGAAATGTTGAGATAGTAAATCTAAATATCTATTTATGCAAATTATTATATCAGGCAGTGATCACAAAAATATATTTGGTTGGGAAAACTCACTCCCAATTCTAACCAATTTGATATGTCTCATGCTCATAATATCAATATCAAATACATGAGAAAGTGATGGCCAATAGTACTCATCACATATTGTATCCAGAACTGGATAAACCTGAATTTAATCAATTTAATCTTAAGGTCACAAAATATTTAACAACCAGACTTAAGATGTCTCCAAAGCCTACATCTTGAATTCACTCAGTTGGCCAACACAAAAGGATATCGCGCATGATGGGCTGCAAAATAACTTATGTGGCATCCCAGAAATACATGTACTAATCTGACTAAGATTAGATCAAAACCAAAATGATTATAAATAGAGTAATAAAATAATACCACCATACTGATTATGAACATACCACAGTCCTAGGGCTGGGTCATCAATACGTGAGTCCTGATCAAAGTATAGAATAAAGTGTTCCTGAGAGTAAGATTGAGTTTGTACTAATGTACAGTAGACTTCAAGTATCACCAGGTTTTCTGCATTTCAGGTATCTGTATAGCCAAACCTTATGAAATCCAAGTAATGAAGGACTTCTTTATTGACCTGAAGCTCCCATACTCGGTAGTGAGAAATGAGCAGGTAGAAATTCGAGCCATACTCTACAACTATGGCCAGGACAAGATCAAGGTAAGAAATTACTTCTCCGGATGCCATGTCTATACCAGCAACGCCTAATTTTTACTAGTCAGCATTACTTATTAGATGATAATGGAGAAAATTCCACTTCCTTTTAACTTGTGATAAAAGAGGTGCCCGAAATTCAAATTTGAACTTTCATTTAAATTTGGCCACAAAATTCTATTCACATTACATTTATGAGATGCAAATCCAAAGTGCCATATTATACTTTGGGGTCTTTCCAAATCCTAGAACATAATGAACATAGGGTAAAATATAAAAAAAAAAAATACTCATTTTATTCCTCACCTGTCATTCCGGGGCAGCTCCAGCCTCTTTTTTCCTTCTCCATAAAACCTGACATCCACTTCCTCCATCTTCACTTTGGGGCTTCTGGAACATACAAAGTTTCTAAAGTCACGATGAGGCAATTTTCACAACTTTCGTCACACAATTTTCACAACTTTCGTCACTGGGCTTCGGACAATGCACATGGTGACGTCATATTTTTATTTTTTTCTCTACTTTCCCAACCCTCTACAATTTATGAACCATTTTGCTTGATTCACACAAAACAACTCACACAAAAATTGATTCAGTAGAATCTAAATTGTTTGTAATATTCCAGGCAAATCTACAAATTCGAGGCAAATGAAATTAACCTGATATTGTTTCCCTCATGTCTACTTCTAATGTGTAATACATTCTCTTTAGATTAAATGTAGTATAGCAACACTCATGCGTGGATGCAGATCTACTGTTCTCTATGTTCCTAGTATTCTACACACAGCGTATGCTATTACAAAACGTCTATATACACAATCTTTGCATTCTTGTATTCTTTTTCAGATTTTCTTAACTTTTCATGTTTTCATCTTAGGTACGAGTGGATCTAACCCACAATCCAGAGTTTTGCAGTCTTTCTACGGCCAAAGCAAAATTCCGCCAGACTGTAGAAATTAGATCTCAGTCTTCTGTAGCTGTTTCTTTCATTATTGTCCCCTTAAGCTTGGGTTCTCATGACGTAGAGGTGAAGGCTGCAGTGTTTGGACAGTTTGTGGCAGATGGTATCAAGAAGAAGCTGAAAGTTGTGGTAAGTAAGCATGAAGCTGATGAATACACATTGCATAAAACATAAGGTAAATACTGTATATTGTTAAATGTATTCACTAATTATAATCCACGTAAAATTAATCTATTTTGAGGGGTGGGTGGTTACGAATAACAATGAAATCTATCTTACAAACATATAAAGGTCTTGCTAAAAAAAAATCATTATCATCCATTCCAAACTATGTTCAATCAAAATTACCGTATTTTAGCCTCGTAACTAAAAAGATACCCAAAACAACGGGTATGTAGCCCAATGTACCTCCAAAAAGGAAATATCAGGCTTAAAAAGTAGCTGTCATCATAGTAAAGTTTTTGTATATAACAGGCACTTCACTGTGCTGCTGATCATGGGGGTCTGGGGCCTGAGACCCCCAACAGTCAGTCAAAATACCACTCTGAAATCCACAGCTCCTGCATGAGATGCACTCACAGCATTGTCTGGAGGCTCCATAGTAAGGATATTGGCCATAGACACCCCTTTAAGATTGAATTTAGGGATCTGTAGACTTACTATTGAGTCTGGATACAGCTCTGTTCTTACAGCTAATGCAAGAGCTATGGACTGCAGATCAGTGGGAGTCAAAGGACCAAGACCCCCACCAATCAGCAACACTTTCATATTATAATAGTTACACCTTGAATAGTTCAAGAGGTAAGTACAAAAAATGTTAGGTTTTCAAAAAACTTGGTGTCAAGGATCCCGGGTGAAACTACTGTTGGGAGATTACACGCCCCAGTAAGGGAGCCCAGACCAGAATGGCGGGGAACTCTCTGGGTAGCAAAAAGGACCTGAACCATGTGACAGAGGGAAAGTGGCCAGGGACGAAGCCATGTGCCGGGGTGCAAAGGAGGCGAACGGCGACGGAGAGTAGTCAAACGTGCAGAGGTCAATAACCGGGAGATAAGCGAGGCAGAAGGATAGTCAGGTGGAAGTCAGAGGTTAGAAAGTCGAGAGAATCAAACAGACCAGATTGATAACAGAGAGCAAACAAACAACACAGTATGCACACGAAAAACCATGGGGTCAGGCACAAACACAACATTAAAGTATAACTGACAGAGAATCCTAGTCCAGCCTGGGTGTAAATATCCCTCCCAGATCTAAAAGGAGGCAACAACAATTAACCCTGAGAGGGCATGGCATTAACCCTGTCCAAACCATGACACTTGGTTTGAGATTGTACGACATCATATGTTGTTCTATCACCACTCTACTGTGCAGTTGTGTGAAATAGAGGTCACCAGAAATAAAATATAATTAGGTGTCAACTCCAAAGAGATGGTGCTGGAAGATAAATCAGTGCATAGTTTATAGAAAGAAAAGTGGAAACCACCAAGGACTAAACTCTGAGGAGCCAAGTGGTCAGAGACATAAAAAGAAAACCAAGAAGTCGTATTGTCCTTGTGGAAAATCGAGTGGAGCAAATCCTACTAGTAGATCAGTGTAATTAGACAGTTAAGATATTTTTTATATCTCATTGCATTACTCATCCATTAGGACACAATTTATGTATACATGTTATACTGTCTTTCAGCCAGAAGGTGTTCGTTTGACGAAGAATATAAAACAAGTGACGCTGGAACCGCAAACGAAAGGAAAAGGTGAATCCAATGTTCCTGGTTATAAATGACCGAGGAGGCAAAAGGAGTTGAATATTACATGACTGATTTGAATCAGATTACACATTAGGTTTATTTCTTGTCTGTTACCATGAAAAATCATAGGTCACCACCAGAGCTCTAATCATGTAATGGTAGATTGTTACTAATAAAAACTATTTTCCATGTCTCTTCATTTTCATATTGTAGATCTATCTGAAGAATGTCAATTTTCTGCTAATGTGCATCTAATTTAGTATTAGGAGAGGTAAAAATCTTAAGAGTAGGAGTATATAGTTCTTAGTATTTAGTTGTCTGATGATGGACCTACAAGCTGGAGTTGAGTGAGACCCAAGTCATAGAATCATAGGATGTCGGAGTTGGAAGGGACCTCCAGGGTCATCGTGTTCAACCCCCTGCTCAATGCAGGAGTCACTAAACCATCTCAGACTGCTCTCTGCACAGTCAATTTTCATTCTTCTTAAAAGCTACCAATAATACATACATTAAATGACCCTAGTAATGATTTTACAACATGAAATATATGATTTTTTTTTACTAGTCATGTATACACTACTAGTTATAGTCTGATCTGTGTTCCTTTAATAGATGGTGTTCAGGAAGAACTTGTATCTGCACTGGATGAGGTAAACATTGTACCGAGGACAGATGTTGACACGATCGTGACCATACAAGGTGAGAACATTTGCATTTGATTAACCTTTATGCCGTCACCCTCCTTGACCATGCTATTCCTCCCATGTGCCCTGCTATAATGTATCTAAGCCACAATGATCTGTGGAACCCTATCAGATAATATCATTGGATGAGACCCACTTGTCCCCTACAATGCCCCAACAACAGACAAGGTTTGGTCAAACACACACAAAAACATGTACTTATCCGATGGCTACTTATCCACTTCTTTTTTGAAGACAACAAGAAAACATCCTAGTGGCCAAACATCAAGGACCACCAGCTTCTAACCAACATTAACCATTATATGAAAATTACATCCACCTCTACTCTGAAGTTTTCTATTACTTTGAGATCTATGTTTTGTCTTTAGCCGTACTTGGAAAAAGTCTAGTAGAATATCTTATAGCCTCCACTTTAAACCTGTTTATTAAACTGAAAACTAGGCGACCTAGAAGTTGACTTTCTGGCCTTATATATTCACATAGTTACATGGGTGGAAAAAAAGACAGGTCCATCGAGTTCAACCTTTTTCATTATTAGAAAATAACTTGATTAACCAGTACCAGTAAAAGCTAAAAATGGAGATAACGATACAATAAGTTTTACATCAGTCTATGCAGTTGAAGCAGTGGAAAGAAGACAAGTCTCAAGATAGATTGTCTTCGAATCTATATTTTTAATTCTATATTTTTTTTCTTTTTCCAGGATAATATTACACCTTACCTTTAACATGAGTTAGAATTTTTAGGTTAGAATTTTCTTACTACGTCATGTCTAATTTTTCTTTTTCATACATTAATTCAGGAAACTCAATCGCTCAAATAGTGGAGGATGCCATCGATGGCTCTAATCTCAACCCTTTGATTGTTGTTCCGCGTGGTTGTGGAGAACAAAACATGATCTCTATGACTCCCAGTGTAATAGCAACCATTTACCTTGATGCCACCAACCAATGGGAGAGAATCGGTATGAACCGTAGAAATGAAGCCATCAAGAACATCAGGCAGGGTAAGTAATGGAAAAAGTAAAGAAAAAAATTAATGGAAGAACTAGATAATAAATTTGAAATATCGCCCATGTTTTATCTTATTTTTTTGTATTGAAATTCTTCTTCATGACATCATATTAAAAGTCTTACATACAAGAGTGGAAATTCAAATTGTAAATGTTTTTTTCTAGTCGTTACCGAATTCCGAAACAAAAATTCTATGTTTCTCTTGAAACTTAAATTAACAATGTAAAAAAAAAATCTTTCACTAAATTCCAAAGTTAGTAAGATGCCAATAAATTTTTACACATACTAGGCAATTCAATCTTCGCTTTTGGATTTTGCCTAGAAATGTTTTTTAATTTTGGTATTTCGAACTTAGATTCGTTATTCAAGGTTTGTGATATTATACTATATGGACAAAAAATACTAAGACATTGTAATAACAAAAAATAGCTTTCGAAAGTCAATACAGAAACAAACAAAATGGCCGTTTAACCCCTTAATGAGAGACACAGTATATGTAGGGTGCTCTTTATGAGTGAGTGTACAGAGCAGGCTCAAGAGGTGAGCCTGCATTATTCCCAGCAGATAATGACCACACTATATAGCTATTATTTACCTCTCACAACAGTGAGTGGAGCCAGGCTATTGACCTGTTAAATGCCATTGTCAATCTCTGGCAGTGGCATTAAAACCATGAGGCCTGTGGTTCCCTCATAACCCTCATGACGCAAATACAAGGTGCCATTGGTTACTGTGGGTTCTGAAGACCACCATGGTCTTCATATGAGATAGTGATTTTTATAATTGGTGAAATGATCACACATTCAAGATTTAAAAAGAATACATATTTGGTATCTCCGTGTCCGTAAATGTGTGATCTATCAAAATATAAAGTTACTTAAACTGATCGGTTTAAAAAAAACAAACGTAAAAGGAAAAAAATCTAAAAGACAGAATTGTGTTTTTTGGTCATTGCATCTCAACAAAAGTAATGCAGTACAACACAATCAAAAAGTTGTATATATGTCAAAGCAGTCAATGAAAAACATTGTTAACCTTGCTGGAACAGTACTGGCACCGGAGGCGAGTATAAGTATTATTTTACAAGTGGGAAAACATATTGATTGCGAAGGGGTTGCCGAGTAATGGACCACCCCTTTAATAGATTTGTGACCTATGGTAGCATATTGGTATTTAAAAGCCGAAATATCTACTAATTATGCTGCAGGAAATTTTTGACTTATCTTTCTGTTTAGGTTATGTACAGCAACTAGTCTACCGTAAAGCAGATGGATCCTATGCAGCTTTTGTACAGAGGCCAGCCAGCACATGGTGAGCACCATTTGTTTGATGTGGGATATTTACAGATCTTCAGCACTATAGACAATAAAATATTATTTTTTTTTTAGACATTTTAATTTCTTAAAGCCAATACTACATGAAGACTTAGCACCTATACACTTACACTCAGTTTAGGAAGAAATTTCAAAACATCTCGGAGAACTAATCACAGATCTTCTGTGTATGTCGGCTTGCACAAACCATTGTATTAGTTCATGTAATCCCATGATTTGATGATGTTGAGACCAGGGCTCTGTGGAGGCCATTTCACCACTTACCTTGCGATATGCCCCCCAGAATAACTTCAAGAGAACCCAACACTTAAAATCTGAGATTAATTCCTAATCTTAAAAAATCACGATGAAGACTCGAAATGAGAGAATTGATTTGATGCAAATGGAACAAGTGTCAAATTTTTATTAATTGTATACAATTTTTAAAAAATGCCATTCGCTTTGGGTGAATGGCTTACAATGACCACTACCTTTTTGAACATTAAGCCACAGTAGGATCACATGACCATGAGTAGGTTCATCCATAATGGAAAAAATAGAAAAAAATTGGAGTCCGGCTCAACAGGTCTGCTTAGTGTAGTCGAAACGCATTGACTGGGTCATGTCAACCATGTAAATTTTTCTTATATGTGCACTATAATTTCTTTTTAAAAATTAATTGAAAAGGAAAATCTAGTTCTGTTGAGCTGGACTCCAATTTTTTTTATATTTTTCCAGATGTGAGGCCGGTGTCTGAGGCCCAGGTGGATGAGCATAGAGTTACTAGGTGAGTTGGAATCAAGTTTTCACCCATAATGCCTTGCAGTTAGCATATAGCACAGCCAAACAGGAGATATTATTAAAGCCTGCATAAAAGCAGAAGCAGGAAATGCAGCAGCAACTTTCTGGTGAATCTAGATAATGAGAAGACATCACTGTTCAATAAGGCTTAGGATGATAAATTTTGTGCTGTAAACATTTTACTATTTGGATAATACCTTTCCTTTACGACTAGGCTAACTGCATACGTAGTCAAAGTTTTTGCAATGGCTCAACCACTGGTGGATATTGAAAGCAATGTTTTGTGTGGAGCAGTCAAATGGTTGATACTTGATAAACAGAAACCGGATGGAATGTTCAAAGAAGATGCCCCAGTTATTCATCAAGAGATGGTGGTATGTATCGGCAGAGGACTTCCTTCACATTAACTTGATTGGTTTTAGTGTTCTTTAAAGTGTGGTGTTGCACTTACAATTTTTTTATTATTATTATTTTTCCAGGGAGCTATTAAAGGGTCATCAGAAGATGTTTCTCTTACTGCCTTTGTCCTTATTGCTTTGTTGCAAAGTGAGAAGACTTGTACGCCACATGTCGACGTGAGTTTCCTATCTCCATCAACCTTTAATGGAACCACAAATGACCGTATTCACGTAAAATTTGTCTTCAATAATTTATCATAGAGCCTGAAGGTCAGTATTGAAAAAGCCACCAGCTTCCTGCTGGGTCAGTTACCAGTTCAGAAAAAACCATACACCATCGCCATTACCTCATATGCTCTTGTTATGGCCGAGGCAATAGACTCACCAGCGATGCTGCTTTCTGCATCCACAGGTACCAAAACTTGCCAAAAACTATATAACGACCTTACTTTATTAATACAGTAAATCAATGTATAAAATGTGATTTTAGGGATTTAAGATTAAATCGTTTTAGGCTAAAACTTGTGGCACATGCCATCATGGATAATAACAAGGCTCCCTGTGCGTGAGGATAACCTAAAGCAGGGGTCTCAAACTCAGCCGGAAAAATGGGCTGCACAAAGAAAAATGTAAACTTTATGGGCCGCATTCTTTGCAGGACAAGAGGACATTTTCAGCTATACCAATCTTTTTCAATATAACTTTTTGAATATTTTTTTAATGGCATTCATCATATGGGTTATGGTACAATTCTATAACTTGGGTCGATATTGATGCGGAAATGACAAACATACGGTACTTTTTTTTTTGTTTCCTGTAGTTTGCAGATAAAACAGCATTTTTAGTGGCAAAATATTTTTCCATTTTTTTTCATACTTTATTTTTATATGTACTTTTTATAATGGTACTTTTTTTCCCTTTTGTTTGTCCTTCAATTGACCTTGTACAGTAATAGTGTCATAAAATTATTCACATGTAGTAATTCTGGCTGCCATCTTGTAATAATCATCCTCATTATGGGCCTCATCTTGTGATAGTGTCCCGAATCCTTGTCCCTATTTTGTGGTAATGTCCCCATCCTGGTACTCATGTTGTAGTAATTTCGCCCCATCCTTGTCTGCATTTAGTAGCAATGTTCCCCATCCTAGTCCCCATCTTGTAATAATGTCCCCTATGCTGGTGCCCATCGTGTAGTAATGTGCCAATCCTGGACCTCATCTTGTAGCGATGTCCCACTTCCTGGTATCCATCTTGTAGTAATATCCTTTATTCAGGTCTTCATCTTGTAGTAATGTCCTCCATCCTGACCCAATAATGTAGTAATGTCCCACATACTGGTCCCCCTCTCTTAGTGATGTCCCCATCTTGGTATCCATCTTGTACTAATATCCCTCATCCTGGTCCTCATCTTGTAGTAATGTCTGCCATCCTGATCCTCATCTTGTATTATTGTCCTCCATCTTGACCCCATCATGTGGTAATGTCCCCCATACTGGTCCTAATCTTTTAGTGTTGTCCCTTATCCTTGTGACCATTTTGTAGTAATGTCTCCCACACTGGTCCTCACCTTGTAGTAATGTCTTCCATTGTGATCCCTGTCTTGTTATAATGTCACCATCTTGTAGTAATGTCCTTCATTCTTGTCTTCACCTTGCAGTAAGGTCTCTCATTGTGATCCCCATTTTGTTATAATGTCACCATATTGTAGTAATGTGCATCATCCTTGTCCCCATCTTGTAGTAATGTCCCCATCCTCTTCCAAATCTTCTAGAAATGTCCGACATCCTGGTCCTCATTTTGTAGCAATGTCCCTCTCCCTGGGTACCATCATGTAGTAATTTCCCCCTCATTTCCTCCATACTACTTCCATTTTGTCCCCATCAGGTAGCAATGTCCCAGATGCTGGTATCCATCTTGTAGCAATGTCCCAGGTGCTGGTATCCATCTTGTAGCAATGTCCCAGATGCTGGTATCCATCTTGTAGCAATGTCCCAGGTGCTGGTATCCATCTTGTAGCAATGTCCCAGGTGCTGGTATCCATCTTGTAGCAATGTCCCAGGTGCTGGTATCCATCTTGTAGCAATGTCCCAGATGCTGGTATCCATCTTGTAGTAATGTCCCAGATGCTTTTATCCATCTTGTAGCAATGTCCCAGGTGCTGGTATCCATCTTGTAGCAATGTCCCAGATGCTGGTATCCATCTTGTAGCAATGTCCCAGGTGCTGGTATCCATCTTGTAGCAATGTCCCAGGTGCTGGTATCCATCTTGTAGCAATGTCCCAGGTGCTGGTATCCATCTTGTAGCAATGTCCCAGATGCTGGTATCCATCTTGTAGTAATGTCCCAGATGCTTTTATCCATCTTGTAGCAATGTCCACCATTCTGGCTCCCATCCTGTAATAATGTCTTCCACGATGAACGCACCCTTGTCAGCTGCCGGCCTCTGTTTGGCTGGTGGCTAGTGTGGGTATTGCGGTGCAAAGAGCTGGTCTCTGTGACGAGATACATTTTAATTGAATGTCCTTCTGAGGACACACATTCAGTAGAAAATAAGCCCTGGATTTGGGGGTCCCAGCAGGCTGCAGAATGCTTCTCAAGGACTACTTCTTTGAGACCCTTTACCTAAAAGATATGAACACCCTCAAAATTTTACATCATTTGCCTTTGTGTTGCACTGTCTTTTGCTGGCTGCAGAATTAGGTATCTGAGAATCTATCAGTGAGCTTGTTTTGATGGGGAGTTTCTTTTAAGCTGGACAATCCTGACTGTTTATTGACAGATGATGAGCTGCGTGCAAGATAAAATGTTGTCATTTACTGACTTGTTTTTACACTCTAATAAACATTCTAACGAAGCAGAACAATCATTAATATGATCGTTCTGTGGATTAAGGACATCATGTTATCAGCACCACGTCTCCGATTTACAAAGAGATGACGATCAGTCAATTATGATGATTTTTAAGCTGTGTTAATCATTGCTTCCAGCAAACAGGTGTTTTATTTTTGTCCTTTCAGCCCATTTCAGTCCTTTTTAGATAGACTGATAATAGGGAATAGTTCTTCCGATGAACATTCTTTATTAGCTTTAGTAAATAATCTGGTAAAGAACGATCATTTTGTCTTTGCCTTTTAGTTGATTTATGATGACATTAAAGATGAACTGAACATTGTAATCATAAATCGGTTGAGAGGAACTCAGAAAAAGATGATTACATTTTTAAGTTTTTTTTATGTGACTTTTTTTTGTCTTCACAAGACAAAACTCATTGGGAGGCAGGATCCCGTTTTATCACTATCGAGGCCACATCTTACGCTCTTCTGGCTCTCTTGCGGTTGAAGGAATATGATGCAACTGGACGAATTGTGCGCTGGATAACGGAGCAAAGATATTACGGAGCAGTTTATGGATCTACTCAAGTAAGTCGTGTCAATAATTCAGGAAAAGGGTATTGTCGATTCTTCACCATTCAACCCACTCCCATTTGACAATGACGTGACAATGGAATGGATTCATTTGATCATGACATCAAACACATTTAATAATACATAGACCTAGTAACCTCAAGTTCCCTCCCAAACTACCAAATTGAACTGGACAATGGTTAATGGCAGTGATCTTCAAAGTCTACATATTTCTGTAGGTTGAGAAACTTTATTTGTTACATTCAGCTGATTAACTCCATCTCGAAGGCACCTGTTCGTGTGCATGTGTGTTCTTGCTTCACCAACTTCTGGCCAGCGGGACGCCATTCCCCCTGGACCAAAGATCGTTGATGTCCAAAACCATATTTTGGACCCCTCTCTCGCAAACTTCCAATATCAATATTTCTAAATTAACTCTGAAGACCCCCTTCCTCCAAAAGCTGCTATGAAACATGAAAATAAACCATCTGCTCCTATACTACTCCATTCTAATATGTCACAAATCACTAAACGGCACCTCAGCCTTGTCAAGCCCCACCTTTATATCTGCTGTCACCTCCAAATGTGGTCTGATCCGCCAAGCTTGAGCTCTTCTAATTTTTTTCTCTCCAAACCCGGTCATGTAGGCTTTGCCTTTAGTCCGTAGCTCTCTTTTCTTCAATTTCTTTGCTCATTATTCATGATATTTATTGTTTCCTGATGTTTTTGTGTTCTGTAGGCCACCATCATGATGTTCCAAGCTTTGGCGCAATATCAGATAGACATCCCAGCTCTAAACGAGTTAGACCTTGATGTATCCATCAATCTGCCAGGACGTTCTGCTCCATTGAATTATCGTATCAACATGGACAATGCTATGCTTTCACGTTCTTCTGAGGTGAGCATTGTGGTGTTCACGATGTTGAGGATACTCCACTTGTATGAAAGAAAAGAAAGAAATATAATGGTGAGGTACAATAAAATTGTGAGAGTTGTTGTGGATAAGGATGGTTTCTACATCAAACCGTTCTAAAAGTGAATGCAGAGAGTTTGGTGTTGAGTGTCACTCTGATGACATGAGGTCATAATATCATCTTGATCCCTGTAGATCTAGTGTCTTTTCATTTAAGAACATGGCTTCCTGTCCTGAGTTAAGGTATCCAACTATGGACAGGGGGTTTGGCCAAATTTATCCCAATCTTGCCTAAATTTGGAAATCTACATTTTTTGATCTAGTTGCTCTAATTTGGCTTGTTCTTCGTTTCCATGATTCTTTTAGGGTTAACAAAAGTCTTCATTTGGTCATGTTATATATCCCCTCTTGGCTAAATGACTTCTATTTCTCATTAACAGTTGGATTGGGGCAAGTAAAAAAGGCATTGTTACATTTAAAGGGAGCCTATCATTAGAGGAATGATGCCCGAATCGAGGGCAGAATGAATCAAAAGATGGCTGAGCGATTGCAGATGGGAATGATTTACTCTGAAACACTGAGAACTGAGTGTCGGGAACATTGGGGCTGATTCATCAAGACTGGCAAAGAGGACAGCAGTCTTGATGGAGTAGAAGAAACACGTAATTCATTAAGAGGCATGCACCTCCGTGCTTATGTCAGAAATGCTACTCCAGTCACTTATTGGAGTAACATTTTTGGATTATTCTTTTTTTTAACTTTTCATGAATAAGATGTGTGGGCAACCCATCTCACCCTGGATCCTGCACCACGTTGACCATTTTGACAGAGCTGATTCAAAGTGGCGTGAAGACACCAAAAGTCACATGTTTATTTTGCAACTCGGCAACATGTAACAGCTTTGATGAATCAGCTCCTATGTGTCTTGAAGGACTAGACTATTCGACTTTTCCCCACCAGATCCCTTCCAAATGTCTATTCTTCTAGCAGCCATCTGAAGATGGGCAGGATAGTGACCTGTCTTGGATTAGTAAGTCGAGACACACATGCCCTCGATTCATCAATGCTATTTCTCCAATTTTCGGAAGTAAATTTCTCCTCTTTAGTATCTTTGCCTTATTCTCTGTATGTCTTATACTTTTTAAGTCACCCCCTTTTTTTTATTTTTCTTCGAGCGTTTTCCTTATCCTGAAGTTTTAAACAGATTCCTGAAATATGACCTTTTTCCAAAAGTGACATTTTTTTGGGCACATCTCATTCCAGTCCCTCCATGGAGTAAGATTTCTAGAGGAGTTTTCAATTTGGCGACTTTTATTTTAAAGAATATGAAAGTTTTGTTGCTAAAAAGTCATAAAAAAAACTGGTTAAATGTGAAAAAAGTGCATTGTTAATTTTGCACCATATTCATAAACTCTGTGCGCCATTGCTAAGTATTTTGTGCCAAAAACATCAGCAAATATCTCAAGACATGTAATATAAAAGGGATAAATTGCAAATGATAAACTTCAAGAAATTAAATACTAAGAACATTTTTTTTCTGTGCAGAATAAAATAAATGTATTTATGTGACTCCACTTTACAGACCAAACTGAATAAAGAGTTTGTTGTGAAAGCCAAGGGCAAAGGACAAGGTACACTGACGGTAAGTTCATACGTGCAGTCAGCGAGCATAATTACTAAAACTAAGGAGTCTGTTTAGACAGACAGACCGGCGGCACAATATGACCGCCGAACACTAAACATTTACCAAGTGGCGCTCGTTTGAAAGTAAACAATGCGCTATGGGTGACGTATAGCAGATTACACAGTGTGCATAGACTGCCTTGGCACGAAGTGGATTTATAATAAAAGATAAATGCCAAAGTTTGTTTTTTTGCAATCGTTCCCATTTAAAAAGATGTGTCAGTCCCTTTAGGTACACTCCTTACCCTTCTGAATAGCTTTAGGACTTATCCACAAAACAAAGAGGAGGCTTGATCCTCGGCTCCTTCGTGGATGTCAGCCATCTTCTTCTCTTCTGGACATGTGCAGTGCGCCTCTGAAGCTGGGAAGCGTACACCTGGCTTCAGAAGGGCAGCGACATCTAGGAAAGCCTCAGGCAGGCGTAAGATTTGCACAGGGCCGGCGATGGCCCAGGCTCCTTCAATTCATGTTATCTGACCCACAGGGGCTTGAGAACATGCCAAGTGGAGTGAGACCAATAGTCTGAGGAAACAAACATCCCATCAACTAGTCAAAAGGTTAATTTGCATATTAAAAATGGACTGTAAAAAGAGCTAATTTTTATACTGTACCTGTTCATGTGTCCTTCAAGATAAACAGCTTGTTAGGCAGGGTATTTATCAAGGAAAATGCAAATGCTGGTGGGTTGCATGGCATACGGACCTGTCAGGTTCCCTTTAACTCAACAGAGGTGCCTCCTCTGAGGCAAGTGTGGGACTTTAAAGGGAACCTGTCATGTTAAAAAAAAAATGCTATTGACCTGCACATTTGGGGTTAATCTGCTGGTTAATAGCGTTCTAAAGTCGTGCTGCAGATGGCTTTTTTTGGCCATGAAAAACGTGTGGAATAAAATGTGGCAAAAGCAAAAGGTTATAAATAATCCCTTAAAGAGAGCCTGTCAGCAGCATTTTACTTAGTAAAGTACAGACAGGTCCATATTGACTCTGTCATACTGATTAAAATGATACCTCAGTTGACGGAATCCATTTTGTAGACTTTCTTTAATCCTTGTATGACGTTTTCTTGTGGTCTTATCTTCGTGCTTCGGGGCGGACCTGTGGGTGGACCTGTGGGCGGGCCTGTGGGTAGGCCTGTGGATGGGCCTGCATGGTAGGGTCATCAGCTTTATTTCGTCCCCTCCACTGTGTCTGGATGTATTTTCTTCTAATTTACTTAAAATGTTGCGCTGGTACACTCTGAGCGAGAGGCAGTGCTTTTACAATTGAGTTCTATGAAGTCTTCAGAAAAATGTCTGTGGCGGCTGCGCATGTGTGGATTGTTCAGTGCCACTGGCACCATTTTTTTGAAGCCCACCATTAGATCAATCTGCACAAGTGCTGCCCACAGCTGAGACTAGTGGTGAACTTCAGTAAAATGGAGGTTCTGACAAATCTACACATGCGCAGCCACCAGCACCATTTTCCTAATGGCAGGCTTCTGTAAAATAGCACCTGTGGCACTGAGCAATCTACGCATGTGCAACCAACGACGCCATTTTCCTGAAGACTTCTAAGGGCTCAGTCTGCTCAAGCACGCAAAATTTTAAATAAATTAGAAGAAAATACACCTACACATAGTTGAGGGGACAGAACAAAACTGAAGACCCCACCAATAGTCCCGCCCACATGCCCGCCTCGAAGCTCGAAGATATGAATACAAGCAAACTTCAAACAATGGTTAAAGAAAATCTACAAACCAGATTTGTTCACCTGAGGTATCATTTTAATCAGTATGACAGCACCGATTTGGACCTGCTTGTACTGTACTTAGTAAAATGCTGTTGGCAGGTTCTCTTTAAGGTGTTAGAGGCATTGCAGTGCAGTCAGATGGTAATTAGGCTGCAAAGAAGAGGCCTGGTGGAAATGGTTGTGTCACATTAAATTATGGCCTTCAGCAATAGTTAAAAAAGAACATCCCAATGTTTGAGAAGAAACTGAGCAGATACTGAATGTAGACGACTCCATACCACAATTCAAAATATATGATTTGGAGGCCTTAGTTACACACAGGAAAGCAAATCAATTAAGTATATAAAGAAAGTGCACGTTACAAAAAGCAGGTCTCAATATTTGGTTAGGTGGTTCAGATCTAAGCTCCCTTACTCCCCATACCCAATGGTTGTGGTGTGGTCAATTTGATTCGTTGACTTTCTAGGTGATGTCGGTTTATCACGCTCTTGTGACAGAGAAAGAAAAGGAGTGCCAAAACTTTGACCTTACAGTTACAGTAAAGGAAATAGCGAATGGTAAGTAATTCAAACATAAGTGCTTCCTTTATCCGATTAATACGATTAATCCCCAATCCCCACAGTTTTAAGCGTGCCCTAAAAACTCATTTGTTCAGACTGGCCTACCGCCTCAATGCATTAACCTAACGATCCCTGTGTGGCCTATATTAAAAAAAAAAAAAAAAAAAAAAAAAAAATTAATTAACTGGTTCATGCAGCTTTACATGAACACCCAAGCCTTACACTATGGCTGGTCCGAATAACTATAGCAATTGTTACCATCCACCTCTCGTGTCTCCCCTTTTCCTCATAGTTTGTAAGCTTACGAGCAGGGCCCTCACTCCTCTTGGTATCTGTTTTGAACTGTATTTCTGTTATGCTGTAGTGTCTATTGTATGTACAAGTCCCCTCTATAATTTGTAAAGCGCTGCGGAATATGTTGGCGCTATATAAATAAAAATTATTATTATTATTATTATTTATCCAAACTGCGAGCCTTCTTGACCTTAGAGGAAGAGCATTGGGTTTATTTTTCAGTTATTTTGTTCTTGCTAGACTCTGAATATGCCTGACTATATTGAGCCCTTTGGCCCTCTGTCAGATTAGGACAGCAGTGCTATGAAGGATATGTGTTGGGGTATAGGATAGGTTGTAATATAGGGAACAGTGTTGAATACGAGTAATGCATTTTTTTTTTTAATTTAGACAATAAGGGCGAAGAAAACTCTTTGACAAAAGTATCCATCGAGATGTGTGCAAAGTAAGCAAATATTTCCTGTAAAAAAAAAATGTACTAATTTTTAATTGATTCACTGGGACTAATAGAAAGTTATATTAGCATTATTACATGATCAAGAAAGAAAAATTAAGGAATATTTTAACAGGACCTGTTACCCGGTCAAAAGTGGACAGTTATTGCTCTTTCTTTTTATTCCCACTGCTCCCCCGACTATACCGGTTTTCGTTGTTGTTGTTTTTTTTTTTTCTAAATCCGCCATAGAGTTATAGAAATATGAGCCTTTTTATTTAGTGCTAATTTTTGTGGTCCTTAAAAAGGGGGCTTTGCTTACAAGGTAATTATGTAAAGTAGCCATTACGAAACTTCCCCAGAGAATCCTGTGAGCAATGCCCCTTTGGTAAAACTATATAAAAAAATTAGCACTAACTGAAAAGGGCCATATCTTTGAAATCATATGTCAGATTTGAAAAAACAAGAAAATCACTTAATACCGGCTGTCCCCGACTAAAGAAACTTTGGCTTATGGATGCCTCCTAAATACGAATGCTCAAAAAGAAATGTAATACTCACCACACCATTGACTCTTTGCTGCCATCTGATCCTCTTCTTTTCACCATAATGCACCCAGTCTCCAGCCTTTTCACTGTAGGGCAGGACTGCCGGCCGACCCAGGCTAGAGTTCACTGCACATCATAAGGTCATGTCGTGATATTCTTATAACGTACAGTGAGTTCCATCCTGACCTATAGTGAAGAAGCCGAAGATGCAGTACATCCAACGACAGAAAGAAGAGGACCAGGCAGCGAACAGCAGGGGGCGGCTGAAGTGGCAAGTATTCAATAAACAAATTAATACTTGCCTCTCCGGCCATTGCCCTCCTCTTCTTTCCATCATCACACTCCAAATCTCTAAGACTTCCAGCCATGTCCAGTCTCCAGAGATGCCACTGCATCATAAGGTCCTGTTGTTGACATTGTGACCTTATGATGCGCTGTAACCTCCAAGGCCTGGATGTACCAAGAAATCCTTGTCTATAGTGAAGAGGATGGAGATGCGACATGTGAAGGTGAAAAGAAAAGGACCTGATGGTGAGTGTCAGCCAACCGGGCAGGTGAATCGGTCAGGTGAGTATTAGGTAACAATAAAAGCTACAGAATTCATCTAGTTCGTAAACTGGTGATGCTTGTACTCAGGAGTTCGGCAGGAATAAAATAAGAGCAAAAACTGACCACTTTTGACCCATTGAAAGGTCCTCTTAAAACAATAATATTGGCACATTCACTACAATTGTTTTCCAAAATTTCCTTTTACACACAAATAAAATGTTTTATGTATAAATGAAATCATATAATGAAGCAGTAAAAAAAAATGTAAAATGATTATACTAAACTAGATGTTGGCCCGATTCAAACGCATCGGGTAATCTAGAATATGTATGTATGTATGTATGTTGCGCTGTCAGTGGTGTTTAAATCCCGCACTAATATCGCTGATTGGCTGATATCCGAGACAGACAGACAATTACACCCTTAGACAACACAACGGCGGCACTTGACCGCAGTGGAGGACAATGATGATTCCAGAATTCGCGGCAGACTGTGCCTGTCGCTGATTGGTCGAGCCTCGACCAATCAGAGACTGTGCCCTGTGCCCTGGAGAGCTCTTTGATCACTAGAATAATGGTTCAAAGCCCCTTGTTCTTCTTCACTTCTTCATCAAAGAAAAAGTGAGGAGATAGTTGAATGGACTGAGCATGTGTATTGTCACTCTATTCAAAGACTATGAGACTGACAGAGACAGCCAAGTACAACCCTTGTTTTTTGTAAACCCCATAAAAGAAGGAGCGCAACACATGTTAACCCTCTATTACATTCAAATGCCTCTTGATAGAGTAAGGAAAAAACGAGACAAATTAAGAATCTAATGTGGGATGTGACTAAAGTTGGCAATACACATTAGATGACGGTCGGCTGAAAGATTGTTCAGCTGACAGCCATCTCTGCAGACTCTTCACTACACAGTAGTGCTCGTTAGGCCAAGTGCTCCTGTGTTCCCTATGAGAAAGCTGACAACTTCAGCTTATCTCATGAGAAATCAATTAGAAGTCCAAAATTGGAAATGCCCGATCAACATCACTCCCGAACACCATTTGGCCGGTGCTACCATGCAAGAGTTTGGTCTAAATAAGCCTAATGTGTATGGCCAACTTAAGTTGAGAGGCTACAAGGAGTACCTTTTACATGAAATTTGTGGCTGAATCGTAGAAACTTCTAAGCTGGAGTAAGGGTCATGGTAACACTCCTTATTAGAGTTGGGTAGTTAGAAAAAAAGAGGCTCAGACTGCCCATTCCAGTGATTGTAGGCCCCTAGAGGTCACAAAATGTATTACCTCAGATGTGGATACGTGATAAATGTCCATTGGAGGACAACAATTTAAAGAATATTCCCGGGCTTCTTCTTATTAAACCTCGTTTGCATCAATTGCATCAGCAAAAAAGTCCATTGTAGACCAAAACCGTAGTCAATGGTAGCATCTAATATCTACTGTCTATAATCACGTGTTGTTTAGATTATAAACCAAGCACTAACGTCACATGAGATATCTGCAATTCATCTAGATGTTGTACTCACCTGATATGAATCTAATATTGTAATTTTTCCTCAGACATCTTAAAGACAGTGATGCTACCATGTCTATCTTCGATGTTTCCATGATGACTGGATTCGCTCCTGATGTTGAAAGTCTTAATAAAGTGAGATTATTAGATGACATATTTCTAAATATCTATAAAGTGTCCTTACGATTGAAATCTAATTTTATATTCTTCTTTTGAACAGTTGTCGAAGGGAGTGGACAAATATATCTCCAAGTTTGAGATTAACAAGGAATCCACTGATAAAGGAACACTCATCATCTACCTGGACAAGGTACGAAGAGTCATAGTCTTACCACTACTCTCAGGATTAAGGTTAACTGATACATAAGTGTGTGAGGGTTCATTTAGATGGACATATTTCTGCCCATAAACGAGCACTGATTACCTAAATTGGCGCTCATTTAAAGGAATGAACCCATACAGCATGCATGTAGTCAATGGTCATTTTCATGTGGGCATAAATGGTCCAATCAGCCAATGAACAAGAGTTTTTCATATCAAGCAGCTGATCGATGACTTGTTTCCACAATCCGATAATCAGGAATCCACATTCTTGTTGGACCACGTAAAGAAATCTTGGAAATTGACGTTAAATATTTTTACACATTCTTCAAAATATAGATGAAATTCTCAATATTTGAGGAAGTTTAGCGATGGGATGGGACCATGTATTGGGGATTACTTCACCATGAGATCTTATTAGGTGGATGATCTTCACAACTGATAAAATTCCAATATCACAAATGCAAAACACTTGAAAATGCACAAAGGTTCACGTACTTGTACAATATAAAAAAATATGAACATTTAGGGTTGGACTAGCTCGTCAAAGGACTAACAACCATCATGAATGAGAAGGAAACATTAAACAATGATAGTCCCGAATGTAGAGCAGTAGAGGCAATCAACTGGTGCTGGGGTTTATTTTTTATGGGCCTTCAAATGTTGAAAGTGGGCCGGTATTCCAACACACCTTGCTTTGTCGTTGTACATGATGAGAATTGTCTGTGGACAGTTTTACGTTTCTTGCAGAATATACTTTCTAGATCTTCAGGAGATAATGAGATATTGAAACTCCTTGGTCAAGTCAGTGATGTTTGTGATCAGAAGTGATGATCCTAGAAAATATGAATCGTTGCTCAATGATCTACTGACTTTTCTTCTCCTTTTTTGGACAGATTTCACATAAACGAGAGGAATGCATCAAGTTCACTGCTAAACAGATCTTTAAAGTTGGCCTCATTCAACCGGCATCTGTCACTGTCTACGACTATTATACCCCCGGTAGGTGACAAAGAAGACTTTGATCTAATAAAACCAATATCCCTATTATTGTAGTTCAGCATTTTACAATTCAGAGGGTACATTACAGAGAAAATAATATTCAACAATATGTACGAGGATCGAGAGTCCTGCTTGTAAGAGTTTACGATCTGTGGCAAAATGGGAATTACAAAAAGACATAAAAAGTGGTCTATACTGTCTCCAAGTGTGTACAGACCCCAGAGAATAATTAACACAGGGTGTTAAAAAAGAAAATTACTACTCACCTTTGGGCTAACCTGTTCGGCTACTTCTGGAGCCTCTTCTCTGGCCCTTGGCTAGGTTCAGCCTCTTTGCTTCAGCACACAACATCCTCTTGGGTATTTTCACTCTTTGCCAAGGATTCTGATGCTGAGCGGCCTCCTACATCACAACTCACATTGTACCGTCAGAAGCTGACTCGGCCACGAAAACCCCAGTGCAGAGTGAAGATTCCCAAAGAGGACATAACAGAGGTCGGATAGAACTGGACAGCAGGTGAATGGCTAATTGAGTATAATTATTTCACCTCCTTTCCTGGTTCTCGGCAAAATGGCTGCCAACCTCGAAACGACTTGCTACTCTAATATGAGGTGTTATGAAGTGCATGGAGTGTGTGTGGGAAGTTGTTGAAAAAGAAGACCTGGTTTTAAAGGGAATCTGTCAGCAGGGTTTTGATAAGTAATCTGAGAGCGCTATGGTGAAGGGGAAGACAGCCTGATTTCAGCGATGTGTCACTTACTGGCCAATGTTTTGAGGTTTCAATATAATCAGCGTTTCTGAAATTAGAGATTTTAGGGATTGCCTAAAGGGAACCGCGGACAGCCTGTATCAGCTTCGGCCATGCGTGGTTGAATTTACAACGTTTCCATGAAAAACACGGTTTAAAATGACCAAGCCACATGGAAGACAGGTCTGAAAGACGAATCCCTAGCAGCTTCTCTTCTCCACCTCCCACGAGTGACAAATCCCTCTCTACATACTGTACATTCATAGGGAGAGTCAGTCAACGGCAGCAGGTGGTGAGAGCCACAGGAGACCAGCCTTTTCGACTAGTAGTCACCCGTTGGTTTTTACAGTATGTTTTCCTCTAAAATACAGATGACTGAAAACATATAGCCTGTGTATGATACAGGTCGCCTGCGGTTGGAGCAGAATGTGTCCATTGTACGGTTACCTTTAAAACTGTAGAAATTTTTAATTAACCTAAGTGGTTTGGGTAGTGCATTCCAGAGAGCTGGTGCAGCACAAGAAAAGTCTTGAAGATGGAAATAGGAGGTTTAGGACTATGAAAAACGTTGGCTTTAGATCTTTAGCAGAATAAAGAGCACAGTTAAGAAGGTAGACAGATAACGGTGGAGTTGTTGGGTGGGGCAGAAGTGTGAAGAGCTTTGTCGTTGAGAGTGATAAGTCTAAAGCGTATTCTATAGCGGATGGGCAGCCATATTAGCAAAAGCACAAGAGGAGGAATCGGTGTAACGGCTGGACAGAGATCTGACTCAGATTGGAGAGGGAAGAGTTTACAAAGGGGAAGACTGGTTAGACGTACATTACAATAATCAGGATGCAAATGAATCCAATGAAGGAGATTTTGTTCTTATGGTAAGAAAAGGGCAGTTTTTGGTAATGTTTTAAGGTGCAAGGGACAAGAGCATGCGAGCGATTGGGTGTATGGAGAGAAAGAATGACTGGAATCAAATACTGTCTAAGAACAAAACAGACGGAGTGCTGCTCTGGAGTTAATGCAGTGCCAGAAACTGAGAAGTAATAGGAAGTTCAGGTCACCAATTACAGAAAAGAGACATAAGAAGCGCAATTTCAGAAAAGAAAAAGTCACTGTCAGTTAAAGAAAGAACATGAGGTTAAAGAAGACAAACGGACAGTCGCTGATATGCGAGTATACAGTATATATATATATATATATATATATATATATATATATATATATTAATTTATATTTTACTTTTCTCACCTTTGTAGAAAATCGCTGCACTAAATTCTACCATGTGGATAAGAACAGCAAGTTATTGGGCAAGATCTGTCAGAATGATGTGTGCCGGTGTGCGGAGGGTAAGTCCTCAAACTGCTAATGTACAAAATAAATTACAACAGAAGCAAAGGATTAAGAAAGTCAAATTCTAAAATTCTACATACCGTAAGTGAGGTATATTCACATCATCACATCGGATGGACATCACCTGTGAATTGTATGAATCATCCAATGGTTCATTACTTACTTATAGGAAAATAAAAAATTCATGTGTATGGAAAAAATAAAGCAAAACACGTAAGTGACAGTGATATACCTAAATACAGTCCAGTAGTAAAGATGAGCAGATCCATCCACAGAGAATCGAGTTTAAGTTGAATTTTCTGAAATCTAAGCGCAGTAAGTTTAGGTCAAGTTGTAAAAGATGAGTTTTATAAGGAAACTTGCTCACCTGATATAGTTGTGCTGCCTGAGGCACAACTCTCGTTTTGTTATGGAGTCAACAGTGATGGACTGCAGCTAAGAGAGGCAGGGGAAACCACTTCCAAGATTTTCCGACAGTGGAAGAATCAAAAATGGAGAGAGCACTGATCGTGGTCTCCATATTTAAAGTAAAATCTTGTGAGATTCGATTTGAAAATAAATATTTCACCACCTTGGTGAGACATTAGAATGTAGGCCATTGTCATTTTGCGTAGCCAAGAGTGCCTCCACATAATGTCCTTCAGCTATGACATCTAGCAGATTATCATACCTTGTACAGTGTTGGTCAGTATTTGGGCCATCACAGATTGCCAGTTCCCAGTGAAGCCAGTTTGTATGAGTCATTTTCCATCTCCAGAGTTACTGGGTAAGCTCTTATAGTTAATGGTGCCCTCTCACGCTCTCATGTAGAGTGTAAGCTCTTATAGTTAATGGTGCCCTCTCTTTCCTGTAGAATGTAAGCTCTTATGGTCATTGGGGTCCTCTCTCTCCTGTAGAGTGTAAGCTCTTACGGTCATTGGGGTCCTCTCTCTCCTGTAGAGTGTAAGCTCTTATGGTCAGTGGGGTCCTCTCTCTCTCCTGTAGAGTGTAAGCTCTTATGGTCAGTGGGGTCCTCTCTCTCCTGTAGAGTGTAAGCTCTTATGGTCAGTGGGGTCCTCTCTCTCCTGTAGAGTGTAAGCTCTTATGGTTAGTGGGGTCCTCTCTCTCCTGTAGAGTATAAGTTCTTATAGTCAGTGGGGTCCTCTCTCTCCTGTAGAGTGTAAGCTCTTATGGTCAGTGGGGTCCTCTCTCTCATGTAGAGTGTAAGCTCTTATGGTCAGTGGGGTCCTCTCTCTCCTGTAGAGTGTAAGCTCTTATGGTCAGTAGGGTCCTCTCTCTCCTGTAGAGTGTAAGCTCTTATGGTCAGTGGGGTCCTCTCTCTCTTCTGTAGAGTGTAAGCTCTTATGGTCAGTGGGGTCCTCTCTCTCTCCTGTAGAGTGTAAGCTCTTATGGTCAGTGGGGTCCTCTCTCTCCTGTAGAGTGTAAGCTCTTATGGTCAGTGGGGTCCTCTCTCTTCTGTAGAGTGTAAGCTCTTATGGTCAGTGGGGTCCTCTCCCTCCTGTAGAGTGTAAGCTCTTATGGTCAGTGGGGTCCTCTCTCTCTCCTGTAGAGTGTAAGCTCTTATGGTCAGTGGGGTCCTCTCTCTCCTGTAGAGTGTAAGCTCTTATGGTCAGTGGGGTCCTCTCTCTTCTGTAGAGTGTAAGCTCTTATGGTCAGTGGGGTCCTCTCCCTCCTGTAGAGTGTAAGCTCTTATGGTCAGTGGGGTCCTCTCTCTCCTGTAGAGTGTAATCTCTTATGGTCAGTGGGGTCCTCTCTCTTCTGTAGAGTGTAAACTCTTATGGTCAGTGGGGTCCTCTCTCTTCTGTAGAGTGTAAGCTCTTATGGTCAGTGGGGTCCTCTCTCTCCTGTAGAGTGTAAGCTCTTATGGTCAGTGGGGTCCTCTCTCTCCTGTAGAGTGTAATATCTTATGGTCAGTGAGGTCCTCTCTCTCCTGTATAGCGTAAGCTCTTATGGTCAGTGGGGTCCTCTCTCTCCTGTATAGTGTAAGCTCTTATGGTCAGTGGGGTCCTCTCTCACTGTATTGTAGAGTATACGCTCCTATGGTCAATGAGTTCTCTCTCTCTCTCTCCTGAAGAGTTTATGCTCTTATTGTCAGCTGGGTCATCTCTCTCTCCTGCCTGTGATGTGTAAGCTCTTGTGAGCAGCAGCATCTTGTCTGTCTCTTGCTGAGCATAAGCACTAGTATAGAGTGTCAGCTCTTATGGTCAACAGGGATCTCTTTCTCTTTTGCTTGTAAACTGTAAGCTCTTATGATCAACGGGGTCCTCTTTCTTTCTTCTGTAGAATGTAAGCCCTTATGGTCAGGGGGATCCTCTCTTTTGTGTAGAGTGTAAGCTCTTATGATCAGCAGGGTCCTCTCTCTCTCTCTCTTCAGTAGAGTGTAGGCTTTTATGATCAGCAGGGTCCTCTCTGTCTTGCTCTTCTATAGAGTGTAAGCTCTCATGATCAGAGGCATCCTCTCTGTCTTGTAGTGTGTAGTGTCCTTTTATGGTCATTAGGGCCTTCTGTTGTCCCTATCTTCAAAAAGTTAAAGAAGATGAAGCAAGGAAATTACAGGCCAGTGAGCCTTACTTCTATGCCAGGAAAGATATTTGAACAAATTATTAAACATCCTGTATGTAAGTACTTGGATAAAAATACAGTACTTAACCAGAGCCAGCATGGTTTTGAAGCAAGTCATGCCAGACTAATCTAATTTCCTTCTATGATGGAATTATTGACTGGGTGGATCAGGGAAATGCAGTAGATATACTATATCTCAACTTCAGCAAAGCATTTCATAAAGTATCATACTGTCCTTATTGAAAAAATGACCAAGTATGGGTTTGACAAGGCTATACTTAGGTGGATTCATAACTGGTTCAGTAATCTTGCTCAAAGAGTGATAATAAATGGTTGTTTCTCCTCTCGGAGAGTGACATGATAAGCATGTCGAGGTGAGGAGACTTAAAGCCGCAATGCTCCTCTGGGAAATATGCAAATTGTCTCTTCAGAGAGGAAGAGGACTAGAACTCTAGCGCCACCTATTGGAAATAGCAATCCTAACAGTCTATGTTGACCCTTTAACGAGCCTTGTCACATGACTTGGGATAAATGTAAAAAATGCACCTTTTCTGGGGTTGCTGCGGACTGCTATTTTTAGGCTGGTGTGGCCAATATCCATGGCCCCTTGCCACCCTTAGAATAACAGCCCCCAGCTGTCTGCTTTAGCTTTGCTGGTTGTCAAAAATGGGTTGACCCCACACTGTTTTTTAAATTATTTTTTTAAATAATTAAAAAATAATGTGTGGGGACTTCTCTATTCTTGATAACCAGTGATGCTAAAGCTGACAGCTGAGGGTTGCAGCCCCAGCTGACAGTTTTGCTTGGCTGGTTGTCAAAAATACAGGGAAACTCACATAATTTTTTAATATTATTCTTACCACCGATCAAAGCCAAAGGTGTCTCTCCCGCTGCTATGCAGATGACCCAAAGAATAGCTATTATTCAGGAACTGGACAATATTTGCAGTCACTCTCTATTGTCAATACTTACTCTCCTTGATAAACAAATTAAAGGAATTGTCCACAAAAACCTAGAACAGCACAAAGTACTGAAATTATAATTAAAGTACTTGCATTGATTGATGCAAATTGTCTCTTCAGAGAGGAAGAGAACTAGAACTCTAGTGCCACCTATTGGAAGGTAGCAATCCTAACAGTCAATGTCGACTCTTTAACGAGCCCTTGTCACATGACTTAGGATAATAGCGAAACCAGAATCTCAATTTGCAGACACTGTGTTTCGGGGTACTGCCCCTCGTCAGTGCAAAGTGGAGATCTGGTTTGGCTGAGGCATTGATTGATGAAAGGGATTCAGGAGCACAGGATTTGTGCACGTTGAGGTACACAAAAATCTAATTTTTGTTGGTTGACTTTGAAACGTCTTGAAATTATTTTTTTTATTGTATTTTGTCTTTTAGAGAATTGCTTCTTGAAGCAACAACTGGAAGGGAGAATAAATGCTCAAGCACGATACGAGAGAGCCTGCGCACCAGGAGTGGACTATGGTGAGGAGCACACACTTGACGTCACCAGTTGGCTACTTGTTGGAATAACTGCCAAGTCGCTCACTAACCCGTCCATTATATCTTTTTTGTGTTATTTCCTGCTATAGTTTACAAGAGTCGCCTGGACGAAATACAAGAGAATGATAACTATGATAACTACGTGATGACGATAATCAGCGTCATTAAGGAAGGTAAATATTAAGTAATATTATTGTTCTTTTATCTCTTTACCTTTATCTTTGGGTCAGACGGATTATGGCAACAATTCTATTTTTTTCCATGAAAAATACTTTACAACAAAATTTTTTTTTACTTTTTTTCAATCTGAAGACAGAAATTTGTATTTTTCTGTTACCAGAGCTATCAATTTTTCAGGTGGAAAGAGTTAACTCTTTACCATTTTGGAATGTGACATTTTGGACGCTTTTTATGTGTTTTTGGGAGGTGGAATTAACAGGAATTATAGCACTGTTGTCTATTTTCTAACTTATTTTTACAGCAATTTTCCTGTGGGCAAAAAACCTGAATAATTATATTATTAAAGTCATTCCATATGCATTTTTAATTAGAAAAGTGTTTTCTTTCTTTCTTTTAACCCCTTCACTCCTGTGAGATTTTCCTTTTTTTCGTTTTCATTTTTTCCTTCCCTGCTTTCAAGAGCAATAACATTTTTATCATTCAATCCCCGTTTTTACTCTCCTTACTCCGCCATACACAGAAGTGCTTGTTCTCGTTCTTTAAGAAAGAGCCACTGCCAGATTCTTCTGGCGGCAGCTTATCTCAACGAGAAAATAAAAGGGTCGGCACACTGAAATCGGACATGTTAGATCCCTATCTGCCCTGATATCAATTCTTGAGGGATTACCGGGGAGCCCCCGTACACTTTAGACTATCAGCCGAGCCCACTGATCACGGCAGGTTCGGATGACGTTGGGCTAATATGTATGGGGGGCTTTAGATTCCACAGTAATGTGTGTGATCAGCAGTGGCCCAAATCTTTGGACCCCAACTAAGTAGCAGAACAAAGCATCTATGGAAGTTGGGGGCCCTGTAGGGAATTTTGCTTTAGGGCCCATGAGCTCATTCTCACCCATAAGTTACATCTGTGGCATTCATTGTACATACATTAGCCTCCAGTGTGTCAGTGTTTTATTTTCCATGTTTCATCTCGTTAATAGGAACAGACGTAAATGTTCTGAACAAGCAGAAGAATTTTGTCAGCCACGTAAAGTGCCGCAAGGCGTTAGATCTGAAAAAAGGGCGCGATTACCTGATATGGGGAGTGAGGACGGATCTTTGGGACCAACCTTCTGGGTGAGTGATATGAGCAATATATTCCCAATATGGTAGAATCGCGGTTATTACCATAACCAAATATTCCCATTACTGTACATTGTACCACAGACAATGGACACAGAGACAATCTGCATAATACAGGACTCCTGATCCTATAGCCACTATACAGGTGATAAAGCCATGCTTCACAGGACACCGTGTCTACGATCACCCCAGGAACTGACTGCAATACACCACACGCTGCCGATCACTGTCCGCAAGGGGAAAGGGTTCTAGGCAGCGCTACTCCCAGAGCAGGCGACATACAGACAGAGGGGTATTCAGTGCAGACATGATACTTTACATTTAAACTTTTATTGTATTTTTGTCTTTAATTCTGGCCAATTAATTTTCTTTATAAATGAATACGGTATATATTTATTTATTCATCGTACATTCATCCTGAGTTACATCCTGTATTATACCCCAGAGCTGCACTCACTATTCTGCTGGTGCAGTCACTGTTTACAGACATTACATTACTGCTCCTGAGTTACATCCTGTATTATACCCCAGAGCTGCACTCACTATTCTGCTGGTGCAGTCACTGTGTACATACATTACATTACTGATCCTGAGTTACCTCCTGTATTATACCCCAGAGCTGCACTCACTATTCTGCTGGTGCAGTCACTGTGTACATACATTACATTACTGATCCTGAGTTACATCGTGTATTATACTCCAGAGCTGCACTCACTATTCTGCTGGTGCAGTCACTGTGTACATACATTACATTACTGATCCTGAGTTACATCCTGTATTATACCCCAGAGCTGCACTCACTATTCTGCTGGTGCAGTCACTGTTTACAGACATTACATTACTGCTCCTGAGTTACATCCTGTATTATACCCCAGAGCTGCACTCACTATTCTGCTGGTGCAGTCACTGTGTACATACATTACATTACTGATCCTGAGTTACCTCCTGTATTATACTCCAGAGCTGCACTCACTATTCTGCTGGTGCAGTCACTGTGTACATACATTACATTACTGATCCTGAGTTACATCGTGTATTATACCCCAGAGCTGCACTCACTATTCTGCTGGTGCAGTCACTGTGTACATACATTACATTACTGATCCTGAGTTACATCCTGTATTATACCCCAGAGCTGCACTCACTATTCTGCTGGTGCAGTCACTGTGTACATAGATTACATTACTGATCCTGAGTTACCTCCTGTATTATACTCCAGAGCTGCACTCACTATTCTGCTGGTGCAGTCACTGTGTACATACATTACATTACTGATCCTGAGTTACCTCCTGTATTATACTCCAGAGCTGCACTCACTATTCTGCTGGTGCAGTCACTGTGTACATACATTACATTACTGATCCTGAGTTACATCGTGTATTATACTCCAGAGCTGCACTCACTATTCTGCTGGTGCAGTCACTGTGTACATACATTACATTACTGATCCTGAGTTACATCCTGTATTATACCCCAGAGCTGCACTCACTATTCTGCTGGTGCAGTCACTGTGTACATAGATTACATTACTGATCCTGAGTTACCTCCTGTATTATACTCCAGAGCTGCACTCACTATTCTGCTGGTGCAGTCACTGTGTACATACATTACATTACTGATCCTGAGTTACCTCCTGTATTATACCCCAGAGCTGCACTCACTATTCTGCTGGTGCAATCACTGTGTACATACATTACATTACTGATCCTGAGTTACATCCTGTATTATACCCCAGAGCTGCACTCACTATTCTGCTGGTGCAGTCACTGTGTACATAGATTACATTACTGATCCTGAGTTACCTCCTGTATTATACTCCAGAGCTGCACTCACTATTCTGCTGGTGCAGTCACTGTGTACATACATTACATTACTGATCCTGAGTTACCTCCTGTATTATACTCCAGAGCTGCACTCACTATTCTGCTGGTGCAGTCACTGTGTACATACATTACATTACTGATCCTGAGTTACATCGTGTATTATACTCCAGAGCTGCACTCACTATTCTGCTGGTGCAGTCACTGTGTACATACATTACATTACTGATCCTGAGTTACATCCTGTATTATACCCCAGAGCTGCACTCACTATTCTGCTGGTGCAGTCACTGTTTACAGACATTACATTACTGCTCCTGAGTTACATCCTGTATTATACTCCAGAGCTGCACTCACTATTCTGCTGGTGCAGTCACTGTGTACATACATTACATTACTGATCCTGAGTTACCTCCTGTATTATACTCCAGAGCTGCACTCACTATTCTGCTGGTGCAGTCACTGTGTACATACATTACATTACTGATCCTGAGTTACATCGTGTATTATACCCCAGAGCTGCACTCACTATTCTGCTGGTGCAGTCACTGTGTACATACATTACATTACTGATCCTGAGTTACATCCTGTATTATACCCCAGAGCTGCACTCACTATTCTGCTGGTGCAGTCACTGTGTACATAGATTACATTACTGATCCTGAGTTACCTCCTGTATTATACTCCAGAGCTGCACTCACTATTCTGCTGGTGCAGTCACTGTGTACATACATTACATTACTGATCCTGAGTTACATCCTGTATTATACCCCAGAGCTGCACTCACTATTCTGCTGGTGCAGTCACTGTGTACATCCTGTATTATACTCCGGAGCTGCACTCACTGTTCTGCTGGTGCATTCACTTGATGTGTTAATGGCCTGCTATGATGGATCAATAGTTATTTTTCCTGTCTCACATTAGTGTAGTGTCTGATATAAAGGAATAATAAACTGCTATGGAAATCTCCTGCTCTGCGCAAACACTCTACAACCAGGAGATGTTGTGAGATTTCAGCTCTGATGTCTGCAGAATTATGAATGTAACTGTAGACACAGTACAGGCCGGAAGTCCTCTCTATGATGTTGTGTGCTAGGAATGTAATAGTCTCCTTTCCTGTAGTGTGGACTTCATACTCTACTGTAGATATACACTGCATGTTCCATATTTTATTTTTGCCTCTTTTTAGTTTTTCCTACATTATTGGACGCGACACATGGATCGAATGGTGGCCCAATGAGAGAGAGTGCCAAAATGCCGAAAACCGAGAGCAGTGTGACGATTTCGAGGAACTTTCTGATGCCCTGGAGCTTAATGGCTGTGCTTCATAGGAACATCACACTTGTGTCTCTATTGCTCTGGTTCTCATGTGATATTTTATCTGACAATAAAGCTTTTATTTCCTAATCATTAGATTCATTTTATTGAATAATATTAAGCATGTTCTATGTTCTTTTTTTTTACTCACGTTTGAAAAGCACAGAACAAAACTAAATTCTACATGATTCTACAAAATATCAGCCCAGTAATGTCCAGATAAGGTAGACATGACCAAAGAGCACATGAGTAGACCTGCGGTCCTAAGCGAGTCATCTTTCTGGCTGCTGTGGCCATCAACTCAATCTCCAGCTCATAAGTAATGGCCGGGACAGTGTGTGACCTCTCTAAGTGATCAGCAGGCACTAGCCCATGTTGGAGAGAGTTGTTTCCTCACTAAGAAATGGCAAAAGCAATGCTGGCAGGCAACAGCGAAAGGGAATTTATCTTATTAAATCGAAACAAAGTCTATGAATATTCTGTCCCTTCATTCCAAAATCTTGGCACAGCAACGAGCTAACAGTGTTGACACTTTGCTAATACTTGCGGCCAAATGCTGGCAAGTACTTCAGCAGCAATTCCTTCAGACAGATATAATCTCTTTGTTTCAGCCATATTGCAGCAGAGCATACATACAAAGTTCTGATGAGGGCCCCTTGTAAGTACCACATCTCTTAGAAGTAGTCATCTGCTGGAACTCTTTTCTGGCAATCAGGGCTGTGTGCCGTATCTCTTTAGCCTTTCACAGGCCAATGTACAACACACAAAGGCCCAAGACCATCTCTATTTCAGGGAGACCCTAGCGTGAAGGACAGGGAAGATGCCCCTGCTCTCTGGTATTCCGACAACAGAATAATGACACTATCCTCTCATTAAGACCAACTCGGCAATAGACTTCACAAAAGAACAGTAGTATTTCAATACAAACTATAAGCCAGAATTTTATCCAACGGGTAGGTGATGCACAAGTCCATCCTTAATTACCATACTTATTCTGGCTTCCTAGCTTTGGCACAACAAATGAACGTGTGATAAACGTCTTAGTTTATGTAATCAAGATCATCTTTGTTGTTGATGCTAGATGTCCATGGGATACAGATAAGTACTTTCCAGCACCACAACTCAAAAGGATCAATCTTTCGTCTGTCTGTTTTTATGAGTGTCCGAGTCTTACCACCAGTCACAGACAAGCCATGAGGCTTAGGTAGTCAAGAGTTGTGGGGTAGAATACCAAGAGGGCTTGTCATATACAGTACAAAGGGGTAAGACAAAGGCATAGTCAGGTCACAGTTCGAGGTCAGAATTCCGGAAAGGTAGCAGATCAAGACAAAAGGGCAAGGTAAACAGATGGCCAAAGGCAAGGTCCAAAGTCGGGCAACAGAGATCGAATACAGGAACACAGAAAAACAGAGCGAGCATACACCATTTGAAAATGCTACAACTGCCACTAACTGGAGACAAATCGCCAGCTAAATAGCCAGGTAATCACTTGAATAGTTGACACTTGAAGGAAGTCCCGGCACATCCTGGTCCTGATTGGATGGCTTAACTGTCACTCAACACACTGACAGCTAAGCACTCCCCAGCCTCCGATAGGACAACTGAGCTGTCCATCACCATAGTGACAGCTCAGCACATCCCTGTATTATATTTGACGGCTGAACTATCACTCACTGCTTCTAGACACACCGATAGGTGGAATCTGACAGGATCATAATTACAGTGATCAGCTTTTGTTTGATCATGATTGAGACTTTCATTTTCTTCCATGTTTTGTTCCACATTCATGATAGTTGCACTCCCCAGTGCTATTCCATGTTTGATCTCTGCTGTCGTTCCGACTCTGTGATTAATAATGGAACCAAGGAAAATGAAACGGTCAATCACTAATCAGCTGCCTGTCAGCTACAGTTTTGCTGATTGGCAATCGTTTATGATAAAACAGATGCGCACTTAAAAAGTATCTTCAGGGTCCTGGAGGTCAAGATACAGCCCCACAGAGCCCTGATCACACATCATCCATTCTGTCTGGGACCACATGAAGACACAGAAAGATCTGTACAAGTCTCGTACACAGAAGATTTGGGGTCTATTTTTAAATAGATAGATATTTTTAAGCATTCTTACACCTGCCTAGAACTTTTGCAAAAACACTGTATATATGTTTAGGAAATGTAAAAAAAAAATCCTAACTAATTTAGTATAAAATCTATTGCCTTTAAGATATGAAGACATAATTGAGGCTCTCTGCAGTCTCACTATCTCAACAGCGGTGTGGCACTTCCTGCATCTGAGCTGATAAATATCATGGAAACACATGAGAGAGCGGAGCTGAAAGATGTAAATATACAAAGAATATAAGATGGATTCCTGTGTATTATGGAGCAGCAGACTAGAAAAAAATGGATATAACCTGTCACAGCTCCTCATTGACCTGCGTTTCTGTTCTGCTGTCACTTCTGCTGTAACCTCTGCTGTAACCTTTGGCCACTATCCAGCCCTGGACCAACTGGGCTCTTAACTTGAACAATGCGGAGTCACTGCTCTGTCCTGGGCTCTGGAGCCCAACAGGATGCCTTGGACTCCCTGGCCCTTGTGCCAACATTGAGGAAATGCTCCTGGCTTACTCACAGCTGACTCCTCCTATTAGTTAACTATATACACTATTGTGCCCCATGTACTGTCCTAACTACTAACTGGATTCTCCCTAAGCTACAACATAATGTATATCTTACAGTATGCAGTATACAGCACTATTTATAAAGTAAGACAAGAATTATCAATTTACCGGGATGAGTGTGAGGAATAATGCCGTCTTTTGGAACCCCTTACATACACACTGTGAGGATTCAGCTCCGCTTGGATTCCGCAGTCATGTAGTCACTGAAATAATGTGATTTCGATATCTGCAGTTACTTGGCAACTACATTCTCATCCTCTTCTCTCAGTGTTCTATTGAGAGTAGCCATTGCGAATCTAGTCGGGATGTGACCTCAAGTCGGCAGATCCCGTGATGACTGTGTTACTGCAGCCGTGTAGATTTTACTCTGAAATGAGGCGTTGGCAGAAAAAACCATAAGCCGGGGACTGAGTATCTCAGATGACTAGTCCAATTGTCTGACTCCTCACCCTGCTCCCCTAGACTGACAGGTCTCACTATGTGTGCATATAGGGAGTGACTTGTCAAAAGGATTGGAGAGGGCAGAAGCCTCCAGGACCTGCCTTGGACTAGTCATCTCAGGCACATGGTCCCCGGCCGACTTCTCAAACTATGTTTTCTCGGACGCCGCAGCATTTCAGATTAAAAACTACACGGATGCAGTAACACAGTGACTGATTCATTCTGCCCCTGGATCAGACAGCACAAGTGAGAGGACAGGTTCCCTTCAACACAGAACTCACAACATCCACAATCCATCCTATGATAAGATACCATGTGTATCCCCATGATAACACTTCCTGGCCATCTGACAGTAACACAGGGCCTCATTGTTGCCAATAAGAATCCAGATATATTCGTTCCTCACACAACCACCTCCAAGATTTCTCCCTAATATCCCACATCCTCTGGAATTCCATGCCTCAACACGTCCGATTATCCACCACCCTCGGATCCTTCAAACGGAACCTGAAAACCCATCTCTTCAGGAAAGCCCACAGCCTGCAATAACCATTCTGCCGCCTCACCACCACCCGAGCTGCCACCTCACCACCATCCATGCTGCCGCCTCACCACCATCCGTGCTGCCGCCTCACCACCACCACCACCCGAACTGCCGCCTCACCCCCACCCGAGCTGCCACCTCACCACTACCAGAGCTGCCACCTCACCACCACCCAAGCTGCCACCTCACCACCACCACGCGAGCTGCCGCCTCACCACCACCCAAGCAGCCGCCTCACCACCACCCAAGCTGCTACCTCACCACCACCAGAGCTGCCGCACCCCCGACCTTCTGTCTCTTCCCCACTATCCCATAGAATGTAAGTCCGCAAGGACAGGGTCCTCTCCCCTCTGTACCAGTCTGTCACTGTAAATTTGTTTACTGTAAACGATATCTATATCTCTGTATGTAACCCCTTTTTCATGTACAGCACCATGGAATTAATGGTGCTGTATAAATAAATAATAATAATAATAATAAAGATTTATTTATTTTTTACTCAGATGTATTTGTCTTCTATGACGCCCAAAGAAAAAACACTGCCTTTAGCATGGGGACAAGAAGGGTTGTCATGGGGACACAGTCACAGAAAATCATCTAATGCAGGTTTTGACAGTCTTACATTATAGTAATAGTCAACAAGAAAGTGACATTTTTATATTTTTATTTCAAATATGCTTTACTTAATGTTCTGAAAGGAAGTAATACTTTTGAAAGGGAAGTGGATGAGAAGGCGACACTGCGATCACACCATGAATGTTCTTATCGGATTTCCTCCAACGTCACACTCGCTCGCCGTGTATCTACTCATTCCTCTGTCACTAACAAGATTTTAGTTTTCCAGTTATAGAGATCCTGCAATGTTTTCCTCGGACTAACCGTTCTCCAGCAAGTTTTCCTCAGACTGACCGTTTTACAGCAAGTTTTCTTGGACTGACCATTCCCCAGCAGGTTTTCCTCAGACAGAACATTCCCCAGAGGGATTTCCTCAGACTGGCCATTCCCCAGTGGGTTTTCCTCAGACTGACCATTCTCCAGCAAGTTTTCCTCAGTCTGACCATTCCGCAGTGGGGTTTTTTTGGACTGACTATTCCCCAGCAGGTTTTCTTTAGGCTGACCCCTCTCCAGCGGGTTTTCCTAAGGCTGACCGCTCTCCAGCGGGTTTTCCTAAGGCTGACCGCTTTCCAGCCAGTTTTCCTAAGACTGACCCTTCCTCAGTGGGTTTTCCTCGAACTAACCATTCCCCAGTGGGTTTTCCTCAGACTGATCATTCTGCAGCAAGTTTTCCTCAGTCTGACCATTCCGCAGTGGGTTTTTCTTGGACTGACTATTCCCCAGCAGGTTTTCCTCAGGCTGACCCCTCTCCAGCGGGTTTTCCTCAGGCTGACCCCTCTCCAGTGGGTTTTCCTCAGGCTGACCCCTCTCCAGTGGGTTTTCCTAAGACTGACCCTTCCTCAGTGGGTTTTCCTCGAACTAACCATTCCCCAGTGGGTTTTCCTCAGACTGACTGTTCTCCAGTGGGTTTAGCCCGGAATGACTGTTTCCCGGTGGGTTTTCCTTGGACTGACCATTCCCCAGCGGGTTTTCCTCAAGCTGACTGTTCCTCAGCAGATTTTCCTCAGGCTGACTGTTCCTCAGAGGGTTTTTCTTGGAATGACCATTCTCCCAGTGGGTTTTCCTCGGACTGACCATCCCCCAGTGGGTTTTCCTGGTACTGACTGTTCCCCAGAGTGTTCTCCTGGGACTGACCATTTCCCAGCAGGTTTTCCTCGGACTGACCGTCCCCCAGTGGGTTTTCCTCGGACTGACCATCCCCCAGTGGGTTTTCCTCGGACTGACCATCCCCCAGTGGGTTCTCCTGGTACTGACTGTTCCCCCAGAGTGTTCTCCTGGGACTGACCATTCCCCAGCGGGATTTCCTCAGACTGACCCAGCAGGTTTTCTTCGGACTGACCATTCCCCAGCGGGTTTCCTTGGACTGACCATTTCTCGGCAGGTTCTCCACGGACTGACCGTTCCCCAGCCGTGGTGACTGATTTACGGTATTTAATTACACAAGAAACGTTCAAAAGCATGAAACAGGAAGGAAGCTAGTGTTACCGGCAGTGGAGCTAGAAATGTCCAGAAATCCATTGTACAGCATCTTATTTTTGTCCCTCTGATATTCACACGATTGAGATGCTGCATTCGAAGCTGCATTGCCAAATCTGAAAAGTTTGTTTCCCATGAAATCCTCAGTCCGATCCGTATAAAAGACAAATCCAAACACTGGTGACGAGAAGAGAAAATGATCTCATGTCCTTGTAGAGTTCAATCTCCCCAAGCTGGAAGAAATGTTTCTTCTGTATTTTCTCTCTGTAGAACAGATTTTTTTTTGTTGCTTTGAGCCCTGTATATAAAGAATGTGCGCCAGGAGGAGATGGCCATGATGCTGTTCGCGGTCTGTGTGGTGGCAGAGCTGCCCAGGCCGCTGCCTCCTTCCTTCACACCACCTGGTGACTCCAGCATCTTCTTCACTTTGTGCTTGTCTCTCCTGAAGAACAAATCTTGAGAGTCTTGACCCATACGTGGAAATTGCCATCTCCAATACCAAACTTTAGTTTTTCCAAGAATCTTATGTTTTCCATCAGATCCAGAGCGTTGAAAGCATCAAACCCTTTCTGCAAGAGAAACCGTAAAATGACAAATTAATGGGATTTCATGTTTGCGGTTTTCTTGTCATTCACACAATGCGGTTTTTATATTTTTCCCCGTTTCTACAGTGATAATCACGACTTGTCCCTGGCTAGTAGAAGTCCGTTTCCTGAACTAAGCTGTGCCTCATTATCCCACAGTCCCAGATCAGGAACTGATGGCATTCCTGTAAGATCTGTCATCATGGAATAATCGTGGTTATCAGATCTCTGGGACCACCCATGAAGAGGATGTAGCTCTGCGCCCCCTCCAATCTTGGGATTACTGGGGGTCAAACCTCCACTATTCTAGACAAAAACAAAACTTGGGATTACTGGGGGTCCCAGAGGCCAAACAACCAGTAATCATTAGGTGATGACCTAGAAGCCATCACTTACTGAGGAATACCCATTTATTGCCAGTTTCCATACCGGTACCAGGAAACCAGCAGAATTGTGAACTTATCCTAAAAACAACATGTATCACTAGTTGAAAGGACAGATTAATTTCCATTTGCTAGGGCCCCCACCAATCACAAAAGCAGCGGTCCTAAAGGCCCCTGTTTTAAAGAAGCATTACTGAGCATGTGCAACCACCACTCCTATAGACAGTGTTCGCACATGCTCAGCAATGCTTCATTCATACTGGAAAATGTGGGCACCTGGCCTGATTAGTGACAGTCCGAGTGGACGGCCCCTCAGTGATCGCAAATCTGAAACCCATCCTATGGATCGGGGACATGTGTCTTCATATGGAGACTAGACACAGCGATCAGCTCATGGGTGACATGGGGAGACCCCTCTCTGTTAGACCAACAAGATAAGGTCTGATCATGGCACCAAGAAGATTCAGAGACTTATCTGCACCATTAACGTATCAATGATGTTATCCTGAGGGAAAGAACAATGCGAAATATCCTCTTTATCCATGACCAGAGCGAGGTGGAACTGACTCAGGTAGCTATTAAATAACTGCCGGACCACCGGGACGTCCTTCTTCTCCACTGGTCTTGGCCCGGCAGTCTTTGTAGTCTAATTATTAGGAAGGCAAAAAAAAGGATAAAAAGAAGTGAAATGCTATTCTCCAGAGCTGCATTCACAATTCTGCTAGTTTTATTTTAAGAGACGTCTTAGATGAGCTCCTATAACAGGAGATTTTAAATTTTGCCACATCCGATTATTATAGAGAGCCAGGCGTTTAATTAATAGCACTTTCCAGATTACTTATCACCAAAGGAAAGCTTTGTGCCCACAAATAACCAGGTGTAGATTTCAGCTCTGAAGAGGAATAACAATTTCCGCCCACTATATGTCTTGTATTCTGCACTTTCACTCATTTTCAGTTGTCGATGAGCTAGTGGGTGCAACCTAGCTGCCATGATGTGTCCCATACACAACAAACACAGACATGAAGGATTAATTCTTCCTTTCCTGTCTCTATGTAGCACATGTCCAGAAGCTGCAGCAGCATGGAGGACATTATATAGTAGTAGTGAGCAGTGTAGATGTGAATCCAGCAGCACCTTTCTGCTTCCTTCCCTGTCAATCTATAACTGTAAATTGATTCCTCAGTGACCTGACAGTCCATCTTGTATTGAGCAATACAGATTTTATCAGTTTTAAGAATGGATGGTGAATTTGGGTGGTGAGGAGTGAAGTAAAAATTAAGAAAAAAAACAGATTTCTTAATAAATAATAACATGAAATAATAATAGATAGCTAATAAATAAAATATAGTAAATATTTATATACAGTATATAATAAATAATAGAATAAAACTCATTTGTCACTCACCACCCGACTGTTTATCTGATAATTACTGAAAACTTACGCTGATACTGAGCAGATTTTGCAAATCTTAAATTCAATAAAAAATATTTTTAAAAAAAGACTTACCTTTTTTTACTCTGCCAGTTTGATGGTACAGCACCATAAAAATACTTTGAGGAGCCTAAGAGGAAGCCAAGAAACGGCGAAACATTATTATCTGCCTCAGTGTAACAACACATCACATACAACAATGGGGGAAGCTTTTCCTTACTTTGATGGACGCTGCGCTGTTTCATCACGGTCATTTCTGTTGATAGAGAAATAGAAGAAATAATCACAAATAAATGTAAAATAATAATAAGGAACAAATCCTGGTCCCGTCTGGACACCGACAATAACCAGAATGGAGGACACGTCTCATATAATCTCCACATGATATAGGTAGACGTCATTACTGATCACCGTATATACTCGTGTATAAGTCGACCCGAGTATAAGCCGAGTCACCTAATATTCCCTCGAAAATCTGGGAAAACTTATTGACTCAAGTATAAGTCGGGTATGCATTGTCCCCTAATCCCTATTCTGTTATGCATGGTTCTTCATCCCCATCCTTGCATGCATGGCTCCTTATCCCCATCCTTGTATATATAGTTACGTAGTTACATAGTTATTAGGGTTGAAGGAAGACTATAAGTCCATCTAGTTCAACCCGTAGCCTAACCTAACATGCCCTAACATGTTGATCCAGAGGAAGGCAAAAAAAAAACCATGTGGCAAAGAGTAAACACCACATTGAGGAAAAAAATTCCTTCCCGACTCCACATACGGCAATCAGACTAGTTCCCTGGATCAACGCCCTATCAAGGAATCTAGTGTATATACCCTGTAACATTATACTTTTCCAGAAATGTATCCAATCCCCTCTTAAATTTAAGTAATGAATCACTCATTGCAACATCATACGGCAGAGAGTTCCATAGTCTCACGCTCTTACAGTAAAGAATCCGCGTCTGTTATTATGCTTAAACCTTTTTTCCTCCAAACGCAGAGGATGCCCCCTAGTCATGGTTTCAGGTCTATGATTAAAAAGATCATCAGAAAGGTCCTTGTACTGTCCCCTCATATATTTATACATTAACATAAGATCACCCCTTAGTCTTCGTTTTTCCAAACTAAATAGCCCCAAGTGTAATAACCTATCTTGGTATTGCAGACCCCCCAGTCCTCTAATAACCTTGGTCGCTCTTCTCTGCACCCGCTCTAGTTCAGCTATGTCTTTCTTATACACCGGAGCCCAGAACTGTGCACAGTATTCTAAGTGTGGTCGAACTAGTGACTTGTATAGAGGTAAAATTATGTTCTCCTCATGAGCATCTATGCCTCTTTTAATGCATCCCATTATTTTATTTGCCTTTGTAGCAGCTGCCTGACACTGGCCACTGAATATGAGTTTGTCATCCACCCATACACCCAGGTCTTTTTCATTGACGGTTTTGCCCAGAGTTTTAGAATTAAGCACATAATTATACATCTTATTTCTTCTACCCAAGTGCATGACCTTACATTTATCCCCATTAAAGCTCATTTGCCATTTATCAGCCCGAGCTTCTAGTTTACATAAATCATCCTGTAATATAAAATTGTCCTCCTCTGTATTGATTACCCTGCAGAGTTTAGTGTCATCTGCAAATATTGAAATTCTACTCTGAATGCCCCCTACAAGGTCATTAATAAATATGTTAAAAAGAAGAGGGCCCAATACTGACTCCTGTGGTACCCCACTGCTAACCGCTGCCCAATCCGAGTGTGCTCCATTAATAAACACCCTTTGTTTCCTATCCCTGAGCCAGCTCTCAACCCACTTGCACATATTTTCCCCTATCCCCATTATTCTCATTTTATGTATCAACCTTTTGTGTGGCACCGTATCAAAAGCTTTTGGAAAGTCCACATGCACTACATCCACTGGGTTCCCTTGGTCTAATCCGGAACTTACCTCTTCATAGAAACTGATCAAATTAGTCTGACATGAACGGTCCCTAGTAAACCCGTGCTGATACTGGGTCATGAGGTTATTCCTCTTCAGATACTCCAGTATAGCATCCCTTAGAATGCCCTCCAGGATTTTACCCACAGTAGAGGTTAAGCTTACTGGCCTATAATTTCCAAGTTCAGTTTTTGTCCCCTTTTTGAATATTGGCACCACATTTGCTATACGCCAGTCCTGTGGTACAGACCCTGTTATTATGGAGTCTTTAAAGATTAAAAATAATGGTCTATCAATGACTGTACTTAATTCCTGCAGTACTCGGGGGTGTATCCCATCCGGGCCCGGAGATTTGTCAATTTTAGTGATTTTTAGACGCCGCCGCACTTCCTGCTGGGTTAAGCAGGTGACATTTAATTGGGAATTTTTATCACTAGACATTTTGTCTGCCATGGGATTTTCTTGTGTAAATACTGATGAAAAAAAGTCATTTAGCATATTGGCTTTTTCCTCATCCTCATCCACCATTTCACCCAGACTATTTTTAAGGGGGCCAACACTATCATTTCTTAGTTTCTTACTATTTATGTAGTTAAAGAATATTTTGGGATTATTTTTACTCTCTCTGGCAATGAGTCTCTCTGTCTCAATCTTTGCTGCCTTGAGTTGCTTTTTACAGAATTCATTTAATTTTCTGTATTTATTTAATGCCTCATCACTACCTACTTCCTTTAATTCTCTAAATGCTTTCTTTTTGTCACTTATTGCGCCGCTTACAGCTCTATTTAGCCATATTGGTTTCCTCCTATTTCTAGTATGTTTATTCCCATACGGTATATACTGTGCACAGGTCCTATCCAGGATGCTAATAAACGTCTCCCATTTTCTTTGTGTATTTTTGTGTCTCAGGATATCGTCCCAGTTAATTGCACCAAGATCCTCTCTCATCCGTTGGAAATTTGCCCTCCTGAAGTTTAGTGTCCTTGTAACCCCTCTATTACACATCTTTTTAAAGGATACATGAAAACTTATTATTTTGTGATCGCTATTACCCAAGTGACCCCCAATCCTTATATTTGATATGCGGTCTGGCCTGTTGGTTAATATTAGGTCTAGCAGTGCCCCCCTTCTTGTTGGGTCCTGAACCAGTTGTGAAAGGTAATTGTCTCTCATAGTTGTCAAAAACCGATTACCTTTGCTGGAACTGCAGGTTTCTGTTCCCCAATCTATTTCAGGGTAGTTGAAGTTCCCCATAATAATGACTTCTCCTTGAGTCGCAGCTTCATCTATTTGCTTTACGAGGATATTCCTAATTGCTTCCATTATTTTTGGAGATTTATAACAAACCCCTATCAGTAATTTATTATTTTTTCCCCCTCCCCTTATCTCCACCCACAGGGATGCTACATTTTCATTAAATTCACCTATATTATCACGCAGGATGGGTTTTAAGGACGATTTTACATATAGACACACCCCACCCCCTCGCTTATCTGTACGGTCATTTCTGAACAGGCTATAGCCCTGCAAGTTAACAGCCCAGTCATGGCTCTCATCCAGCCACGTTTCAGATATCCCCACCATGTCATAATTATGCTCCAACAACATTAGTTCTAATTTGTCCATTTTGTTGGCGAGGCTTCTGGCATTAGTATACATAGATTTTATGTATCTCTCTGCACCTCTATTCTTTCTTAAATTATTAACTGTTCTAACCCCACCCTCCATGCCACCGTCACCCCCAACTTCCTTATTTGTGCCCAGGTCTCTATCTGCACTATCTTTCCCTCCTATAAAATGAATACCCCCCCCCCCATGGCCCCCATTAGAAAAGCATAAAAAAATCCTACTTACCTTGCCTGCGCACTCTCGCAGCATCTCGCTCTGGCTTCCAGCAGCTCCTGCGACCGTGAGATCACGTGTCCCCACTCATTAAGATAATGAATATTCACCTCTCCACTTCCATAGGCATGGAGTGGAATGAATATTCATTCCCTTAATGAGCGGTGACACGTAATTGCTCCGCCGCAGGTGCTGCTGGAAGCCGGAGCGAGATGCTGCGACGGTGCTCAGGGAAGGTAAGTAGAATATTTTTATCTACTGGAAGTCGGCAGCTGTGGATGTAACTGTATGCTATAAGAGAAATTAATATTCATTGCCAGTGCAGTGAATAATAATTTCTCTTTAGCAGTGAGCAGCGGCTTTAGCCGCAGCCGCTGGCTCCTGCCTCCTGTGACCCACCGCTCTGCCACTCCTCCTCCCCCGCCATAAACTTGGACAATGACTCATGTATAAGTCGAGGGGGGCATTTTCAGCACAAAAAAATGTACTGAAAAACTCTGCTTATACACGAGTATATACGGTAATAGCTCATTGTATACATGTCACTGTCATTTCTTCTGTCTGTAACTATCAGAATGGACTATTAAATACTTTTTTTTATCTGGAACACATTAATTTGGACATAAGGGCGCGTCCATTTGTGGGAAGAAGATAAAGAATCTACAAATACATGTTCCTGACTTTGTTCTTGCTGCTTTTCCTGAAGCACTTTGGTATCCACCATTTACGTTTGGGTCTAAAAAAAATCCAAATAAACAAATTGAGATACAAACAGTTCCCAATATCATTCTGAGGATATATACAGCGATATCGTCCTGTGTAATGTCCGGCCTTATGTCCCTGTATGATGTCAACTTTCCAAAGTACAAGCTCTCATTAAAGTAAATGCCGCCATGATTGCGCTCATTACTTATGGGATTGGCTTTGTGTTGGCCCACACTGTCTTTACTTCATATGTTTTTGGCCTATAATAAAATTAGGTTTTCATTAGAAACAGAGATACTTAGAAAATATCATCTATATTGTATAAATTCAATGACTAAAAGGGAATCTGTTAGTAGGATCCACCCCCTAAGCCGTCTATATGGGCATGTAGGTCATAGGAAGCTGAATAAAATGATACCTTGATGTCTGGGACCCGATGTCTTATTCCAGAGAAATCCACGTTTTTTTAATATGTAAATGAGCTGTTAAGATCTGTGGAACAGACATAGATCTCCCCGAGAATCTGCCTCCAGAGCTTATTTTCAATAAAAGGGGTTACTAGTGAGAGATATGTAGATCAGGAGAGTAGTCACTACTAGGGTTGAGCGAAACGGGTCGAGATTTTTCAAAAGTCGCCGACTTTTGGCAAGGTCGGGTTTCATGAAACCCGACCCGACCCCAGTGTGGGGTCGGCCATGAAGTCGGCGATCTTTTGAATCTGGAATCGGAATTCCGATACCGATTCCCGATATGTTTAAGATATCGGGAATTGGTATCGGAATTCAGATTAAAGTGTAAAATAAAGAATTAAAATAAAAAATATCGCAATACTTACCCTCTGACGCGCCCTGGTACTAACCGGCAGTCTTCCTTCCTTAGAATCAGCCTTCCAGGACCTGGCGGTGACGTCGCGGTGACGTCGCGGCTTGTGATTGGCCGCGCGGCCGACCAATCAGAAGCCGTGACGTCACCGAAGGTCCTTCAAGGGCTGATTCTTAGGAAGGAAGGCTGTCGGAAGGAAGCAGGGCGCTTCCGAGGGTAAGTATATTCCTATTAGGTATATACTCACCCTCGGAAGCGCCCTGCTTCCTTCCGACAGCCTTCCTTCCTAAGAATCAGCGCTTGAAGGACCTTCGGTGGCGTCACGGCTTCTGATAGGTCGCGCGAGCGGTCACATGGGCGGCCGCGCGGCCAATGACAAGCCGCGACGTCACCGCGACATCACCGCCAGGTCCTGGAATGCTGATTCTAAGGAAGGAAGACTGCCGGTTAGTACCAGGGCACGTCAGAGGGTAAGTATTGCGATATTTTTTATTTTAATTCTTTATTTTACACTAAAATATGGATCGTAGGGCCTGAAGGAGAGTTTCCGCTCCTTCAGACCCTGGGAACCATGGAAACCCAATGCACTGCATTGGGTTTCGAGTTTCGGACGACCCCGACCCCGACTTTTTTATAGGATCGGCCGATTTCACTCGACCCGACTTTTGAAAAAGTCGGGTTTCGTGAAACCCGACCCGATCCTATAAAAGTAAAGGTCGCTCATCCCTAGTCACTACATGTCTCACACTGGTGATGCTCCCTTTCATTTATAATAAGCTCTGGAGGCAGATTCTCGGGGAGATCTATGTTCGGTGAGTGCAATGATGACATCATGCCGGTCTGTGCCTACTGGCATAGGAGTTAGGGCGTAAGACCAAAAACTACAGCAGCCTTCTACTTCTCTGGCCAAGAAGGACTGCACAAGTGCAAAGCCTAAGTCAGTCATCATGAGCTTCAGGTGATTAAATGAGGACATTCGGGCACTGAATAGAAATCAATGGTATAATTAAAGGGGGAATAATTGCCAAACTGGCACAAAAATCATTTCCTCCTTACTGCCCACTTGTCATTCATTCTTGGCTTATTAATAGGAATCCTCGTGGGCCGTTTATAAGGACATGTTTGTCATCGGAAGCTGAATAAAATGAAACCTTGATACCTGCAATCTGATGTCATAGGGAAGAGTCAGATGGCTGTATAACTCGGACAAAGATCACCAATGCTCAGACTGTCCGGCTGCTCTCACGACCCAAGCGTAACAGCAACAAGCGGCCAGTTCGGACATTTCGTTGTGACTGCCATCTGAGTTTTACTGCCGTCTGACTCTTCTCTTATACCAGGGGAATTTTTCTTATATGTAAATGATCTGATCCAGGCTATGGGACGGACATAGATCTCTGAGAGAATCTGCCTCCAGAGCTTATTTTTAATAAGAGGATACGGTGTGATACATGTAACTAATAAAGTACAGTAGATCTGAACACGTTAGCAGCGGCAGCTCTCACTGCTCTGCTGTATGGTTACAATTAGTGATGAGCGAGTATACTCGTTGCTTGGGTTTTCCCGAGCACGCTCGGGTGATCTCTGAGTATTTGTTTGTGTTTGGAGATTTAGTTTTCATCACCTCAGCTGCATGATTTACCACTGCTAGCCAGGCTGAGGAAAGCCTGCCTCTGAGATGGAGGCTGGAGCTGAGAGGAACCGACAGATGTGTCAGCTATAATGACACACAGCTCTTCAGTGAGATCAGGAGAGCAGACTGTCAGTCACTGCATGTCTCACACTGGTAACTCCTACATTCATGCAATATAAGCTCTGGAGGCAGATTGTTAGGGAGATCTATGTCCGGCCCATAGATCTTAACAGCTCATTTACAAGTAAGAAAAATGTGGATTTCTCTGCGATAAGACATCGGATGGTAGATATCAAGGTGTCATTTTGCCCATATGGACGGCTTAGGAAGGTTGATCCTAGTAACAGATTCCTTGTAATGCTCTTCTGTGCCATTTTGGTGCTATATGAGAAAGTGTGGGTACTGTGTGGCGGCCATTGTTGCTGTGGTTTTGTGCTGGTGGGGCGACGCGGTCTGGAGTTATGGGGACACAGTCTAGCAGTATGGGTCGGTGCTGTGGGGCACCAGACCGTCTACCCTACTTGTACATTGCCGCTGTAACGATGGTCGGCGCACGGCTCCGCTCCTCAAGGGCGGTAGGACCCACTACGGGGTTTGGACACTACGAGGTTTGACGTGACATGGTAGTGGGCTTCATACAGTCTGATCGGAAAGTTAAACTAAGAACCTCATGTTCAGTTATAGATATTTTTGCCTAGAGGCATTAGATCATTGTATGGTTTTTGGAGGTGCTGTCCATTCCCTTTTTTCAGCTACATGAGAAAAAACCTGGATATTGTCATCCAGGAGGACACTAAAGGGCCAAACAGGCTGTAGGTGGGGCAGATTTCTGTCACTTGCTCCTTTATTAGCAGGTGATACAGTAAGTTCTTACAATCCAATCATGGTGATTTCTTGCAGAGACTTTACAACATGAAAGGCGAACCAAAGACTCTAATAAATGAAATTGTAAGAACTTAGAGCCCTGTGGCCACCTTGGAGAGGTGGGACAGATCAGCCAAGACCAGGGGCCCCAAAGATTGTGCTTACTACATTCCTGTTGTAGGCGACTCCTTAATCATTACCCCAATCATCCTCTGATACCCAGGGATATGTACGGCCATGTTTTATATCCTCCTCAGTCTTTACCCAGTGATATCAAGTCATTCCCCATCTACTAATAAAACATCTACAATGGCATACAATCTATGATATCTACTTACAGTCCGGTGCTCTCACTGCCGCCATCTTCCTCGCTTATGTCTGGTGTTATCACATTCATGACCACTTCTCCCTCACTACTGGACATAAAACACAGACTATATGCAGTAGCACTCACATAAATTACAATTCTTGTAATCGCTCTTTCATATGAAGTATATATGCAGCGCCCCAGAGTCCTGGTCGTTGCAGTAATGTCGTTCTTCCACCAGGGGGGAGTGATGTTACGTCTGATGGCACCAAAGGGGTTCACCTTACCAGGTATCACAAAACACACAACACACTTCACACTCCAGTCCACCAGGGGGAGCAAAAGGTTCTATCTACTAGGCCACTCCTCACATTAGGGTAAAACTGGTGGGTTGGGGAGGAAGTAGGGGAGTTACTGGCTGGAGACCGATGAGGAAAGGTCTCCAGGTCGAGCTGGCTGGAGTGATCTCTCCCTTTCACGAGTTGACATTCATCAACCCTGGAGGGTTCAACCAACAACATTACCCTGGAGGGCTCAACCATAACTCACAAGCAGCATGCCCGCTGTCTTGGGGTCATATTCGACACCGAACTTTCCTTTACTCCTTATATCCGATCACTCACTCGCTCCTGTCACCTGCATCTTAAAAAACATCTCCAGAATCCGACCTTTTCTCACCTTTGAAACTGCTAAGACTCTTACTGTCGCTCTTATTCATTCTTATCTGGACTACTGCAACTCTCTTCTGATCGGTCTCCCTCTTTCCAAACTTTCTCCTCTCCAATCCATCTTAAATGCGGCAGCCAGGGTCATATTTCTGTCCAGCCGCTTCACTGATGCCTCCATCTTGTGCCAGTCATTACACTGGCTAACCATTCGCTACAGGGTCCAGTATAAACTCATCTCTCTCACCCACAAAGCTCTCCACAGTTCTGCACCGCCTTATATCTCCTCTCTCATCTCCGTCTATCGCCCTACACGTGCCCTCCGTTCTACAAATGACCTAAGACTAACATCCCCCGTAATCCGAACCTCGCACCTCCGTCTCCAAGACTTCTCTCGTGCTGCGCCAGCTCTCTGGAATGCACTTCCCCAGACGATCAGACTGATACCTAGCCCTGACCTATTCAAGCGCGCTTTAAAAACCCATCTCTTCAAACAAGCCTACCACATCAACTACTCAGTAAACTAACTTTGCCCTGTTCCCTCCTTCCAAATATTATCTGCATGTGAATCTGCACCCTACTATTCATCTGTCTCCACACCCTCCATGCACACGATAACTGCACTTGATACTTGACTATTGCACTTAAACACACGGGCTGATGACCGACTCATGCAGCTTTATATGAAAATCCCTATTTATTATAATTGCCAGACCTGAAATAACAATCACTTCTCACCTATTGTGTCCCCCCATTTCCTTGTAGATTGTAAGCTTGCGAGCAGGGACCTCACCCCTAATGTCACTGTTTAAATTATCTTAACTTGTACTGAATTTATTGTCTGTACTAGGGTTGAGCGAAACGGGTCGAACATTTTCAAAAGTCGCCGACTTTTGGCTAAGTCGGGGTTTCATGAAACCCGATCCGACCCCTGTGCGGGGTCGGCCATGCGGTACGCGACTTTCGCGCCAAAGTCGCGTTTCAATGACGCGAAAAGCGCCATTTCTCAGCCAATGAAGGTAAACGCAGAGTGTGGGCAGCGTGATGACATAGGTCCTGGTCCCCACCATCTTAGAGAAGGGCATTGCAGTGATTGGCTTGCTGTCTGCGACGTCACAGGGGCTATAAAGAGGCGTTCCCGCCGACCGCCATCTTACTGCTGCTGATCTGAGCTTAGGGAGAGGTTGCTGCCGCTTTGTCAGAAGCAGGGATAGCGTTAGGCAGGGTCCATTAACCACAAAACCGCTTGTGCTGCAGCGATTTGCACTGTCCAACACCACCCTCGGTGTGCAGGGACAGTGGAAGTTTTTTTTTTTTTTTTTTTCCCCTCAGCGCTGTAGCTCATTGGGCTGCCCTAGAAGGCTCCCTGATAGCTGCATTGCTGTGTGTACGCCGCTGTGCAAACCAACTGCTTTTTTCAAAGCACAAATCCTCTTGTTCCTTCCTTTCTGCACAGCTATCTTTTTTGTTTGTCCACACTTTTTATTTCATTTGTGCATCAGTCCACTCCTTATTGCTGCCTGCCATACCTGGCTGAGATTACTGCAGGCAGGGAGATAGTAGCTGCCTGCCATACCTGGCTGAGATTACTGCAGGCAGGGAGATAGTAATTGTAGGACATTCCCTGTTTTTTTTTTTTTTTTTTTTTTTGGTGGGAGATTAAGATTGGCAATTTGGCATTTCTGCTAGAGTGCCATCCCTGTGTGTGCCATCTCTCTCACATAGTGGGCCATAGAAAGCCTTTTCATTTTTCTGTATTTTTTTTTGTGGGGTGTATAAATTCTCCCTGATAAAAATACAGTGGGAGATTAATATTGGCCTTTGGGCTTGTGTGCCAGTCCTGAGTGTGCCATCTCTCTCACAAATAGTGGGCCATAGAAAGCCTATTTTATTTTTTTTTGGGTTTTATAAATTCTCCCTGAAAAAAAGGGAGATTAATATTGGCCTCTGGGCTTGTGTGCCAGTCCTGAGCGTGCCATCTGTGCCAGCCCTGAGCGTGCCATCTCTCTCACAAATAGTGGGCCATAGAAAGCCTATTTATTTTTTTTTTTGGTTTTATAAATTCTCCCTGAAAAAAAGGGAGATTAATATTGGCCTCTGGGCTTGTGTGCCAGTCCTGAGCGTGCCATCTGTGCCAGCCCTGAGCGTGCCATCTCTCTCACAAATAGTGGGCCATAGAAAGCCTATTTAATTTTTTTTTTTGTTTTATAAATTTTCCCTGAAAAAAGGGAGATTAATATTGGCCTCTGGGCTTGTGTGCCAGTTGTGAGCGTGCCATCTGTGCCAGTCCTGAGCGTGCCATCTCTCTCACAAATAGTGGGCCATAGAAAGCCTATTTAATTTTTTTTTTGGTTTTATAAATTTTCCCTGAAAAAAGGGAGATTAATATTGGCCTCTGGGCTTGTGTGCCAGTTGTGAGCGTGCCATCTGTGCCAGTCCTGAGCGTGCCATCTCTCTCACAAATAGTGGGCCATAGAAAGCCTATTTAAATATTTTTTTGGTTTTATAAATTCTCCCAGAAAAAAAGGGAGATTAATATTGGCCTCTGGGCTTCTGTGCCAGTCCTGAGCGTGCCATCTGTGCCAGTCCTGAGCGTCCCATCTCTCTCACAAATAGTGGGCCATAGAAAGCCTATTTTTTTTTTTTTTTGGGTTTTAGAAATTCTCCCTGGAAAAAAAAAGGGAGATTAATATTGCCCTTTGGGCTTGTGTGCCAGTACTAAGCGTTCCATCTCTCTCTCTCTCTCAGTCAGTGGGCCATAGAACGCCTATTTTTGGTTTTATTTGTTTTCTAAATTCTCCCTGAAAAAATCATTTTATTTTATTTGGTTTCTAAATTCTTCCTGATAAAATCATATTTTTTTTATTATTTTTTTTTCTAAAGTCTCCCTGAAAAAAAAAAAAAAAAACAGTGGGAGATTAATATTGGCCTTTCTGCTTGTGTGCCAGTCTTGACTCCTGGGTGCGTCATCTCTCAGTCAGTGGGCCATAGAACGCCTATTTTTGGTTTTATTTGTTTTCTAAATTCTCCCTGAAAAAATCATTTTATTTTATTTGGTTTCTAAATTCTTCCTGATAAAATCATATTTTTTTTATTATTTTTTTTTCTAAAGTCTCCCTGAAAAAAAAAAAAAAAAAACAACCAAAAAAAACAGTGGGAGATTAATATTGGCCTTTCTGCTTGTGTGCCAGTCTTGACTCCTGGGTGTGCCATCTCTCTCTCTCTCTCTCTCCAATTGTGGTCCATAGAAAGCCTATATTTTTTTTCCTTGATTTGGGTTCTAAAATCTACCAGAGAAAATAACTACATCAATCATTGGTAGAAAAATATTGGCCTCTGGGTTTGTGTGCCACTCCTGACTCCTGTGTGCGTCATCTCTCAGTCAGTGGGCCATAGAACGCCTATTTTTTTTATTTGTTTTATAAATTCTCCCTGAAAAAATCATTTTATTTTATTTGGTTTCTAAATTCTTCCTGATAAAATCATATTTTTTTTATTATTTTTTTTTCTAAAGTCTCCCTGAAAAAAAAAAAAAAAAAACAAACAAAAAAAACAGTGGGAGATTAATATTGGCCTTTCTGCTTGTGTGCCAGTCTTGACTCCTGGGTGTGCCATCTCTCTCTCTCTCTCTCTCTCTCTCCAATTGTGGTCCATAGAAAGCCTATATTTTTTTTCCTTGATTTGGGTTCCAAAATCTACCAGAGAAAATAACTACATCAATCATTGGTAGAAAAATATTGGCCTCTGGGCTTGTGTGCCACTCCTGACTCCTGTGTGCGTCATCTCTCAGTCAGTGGGCCATAGAACGCCTATTTTTGTTTTTATTTGTTTTATAAATTCTCCCTGAAAAAATCATTTTATTTTATTTGGTTTCTAAATTCTTCCTGATAAAATCATATTTTTTTTATTATTTTTTTTTCTAAAGTCTCCCTGAAAAAAAAAAAAAACAAAAAAAAAAAACAAAACCCCCCAAAAAATGGGAGATTAATATTGGCCTTTCTGCTTGTGTGCCAGTCTTGACTCCTGGGTGTGCCATCTCTCTCTCTCTCTCTCTCTCTCTCCAATTGTGGTCCATAGAAAGCCTACATTTTTTTTCCTTGATTTGGGTTCCAAAATCTACCAGAGAAAATAACTCCATCAATCATTGGTAGAAAAATATTGGCCTCTGGGCTTGTGTGCCACTCCTGATTCCTGTGTGCGTCATCTCTCACTCAGTGGCCCATAGAAAGCATATAGTTTGTTACATTTGTTTTCTAAATTCTCCCTGCAAAAATCTATTTTTTTTTTTTGGGGGGGTTTCTAAAGTGTTCCTGAAAAAAATAAAAATAAAAAAAAAATAATAGTGTGACATTAATATTAACATTTGTGCTTCAGTGACAGTCCTGCGTGTGGGGCATCTCTCTAATTTGCAGCCACCAAAAAAAGAGTGTGTAACATTGGGCCTGATTTTCGCTGTGGTCTCACCAACCTGTAAAGGGGTAGCTAAATCATACTGAAGTTATAGCTCACCGTGTAAGTTGTGTGACTGCAACAAATAACGTTAGTTTGGTTACGTTTTTAAAACAATGAGGAAGTCTAGTGGAAGAGGTCGTGGCCGGGGGCGTTCATTGTCAGCTGGTAATGAGGGTAGTGTTAGTGGTGGAGCATCAGGTGGTCGTGGGGAAAAAAATATTGCACCTAAGTCTGGAGCTGTGGAGCCAGGTTCGTCGTCCGGCTACACAAGGCCTCGAACGCTCCCTTTTCTGGGATTAGGAAAACCGCTTTTAAAGCCGGAGCAGCAAGAGCAAGTTTTGGCTTATCTTGCTGACTCAGCCTCTAGCTCTTTTGCCTCATCTCGTGAAACTGGTAAAAGTAAAAGCAGCGCGTCGTTAGTGGATGTTCACGGTCAGGGACAAGTCACTTCCTTGTCCTCTTCAGCAAAAACAACAACAGAGAAGAATGCAGCAGGCGACACAACGGGTTACTCCATGGAGCTCTTTACACATACCGTCCCTGGCTTAGAAAGTGAAGCAGTTAACAGTCCATGCCCATTACAAATTGAATCTGACATGGAGTGCACTGACGCACAGCCACAGCCAGACTACTATGCTGGTCCTTTGACTCAGACCACAACATTGCCCTCGCAGGGTGCTGATCAAGAATCAGACCCTGATGAGACTATGTTGCCCCATCACGAACGCTATACCACCGAACGACACGGTGACACAGACGAAGTTGCGCAGGAGGTACAAGAAGAGTTATTAGATGACCCAGTTCTTGACCCCGATTGGCAGCCATTGGGGGAACAGGGTGCAGGCGGCAGCAGTTCTGAAGCAGAGGAGGAGGAGGGGCCGCAGCAGGCATCAACATCGCCACAGGTTCCATCTGCCGGGCCCGTATCTTGCCCAAAACGCGTGGCAAAGCCAAAACCTGGTGGAGGACAGCGTGGCCATCCGGTTAAAGCTCAGTCTGCAATGCCTGAAAAGGTATCCGATGCTAGAAAGAGTGCAGTCTGGCATTTTTTTAAACAACATCCAATTGATCAGCGCAAAGTCATCTGTCAAAAATGTTCTACTTCCTTAAGCAGAGGTCAGAATCTGAAAAGTCTCAATACTAGTTGCATGCATAGACATTTAACCACCATGCATTTGAAAGCTTGGACTAACTACCAAACGTCCCTTAAGGTTGTTGCACCCTCGGCCAATGAAGCTAGTCATCAACGCAACATCCCTTCCGGCAGCGTAGGACCACCATTTAGCGCACCACCTGCTGTATCTGTGCAGGTATCTTTGCCAGGCCAAAGCAGTCAGGGTCAGGGAATCACCAGTTTCGTAGTAGGAAACACTGCATCTAGGGCACCGGCGGCAACAATACCATCTCCCACCGTCTCTCAGTCTGCCATGTCCACCGGCACCCCCGCTAGTTCCACGATCTCCCGCTCTCCAGTCCAGCTCACCCTACATGAGACTATGGTTAGAAAAAGGAAATACTTAGCCTCGCATCCGCGTACACAGGGTTTGAACGCCCACATAGCTAGACTAATCTCGTTAGAGATGATGCCCTACCGGTTAGTTGAAAGCGAAGCTTTCAAAGACCTGATGGACTACGCTGTACCACGCTACGAGCTACCCAGTCGACACTTTTTTTCCAGAAAAGCCATCCCAGCCCTCCACCAGCATGTTAAAGAGCGCATCGTCCATGCACTCAGGCAATCTGTGAGCACAAAGGTGCACCTGACAACAGATGCATGGACCAGTAGGCATGGCCAGGGACGTTACGTGTCCATCACGGCACACTGGGTAAATGTGGTGGATTCAGGGTCCACAGGGGACAGCAAGTTTGGGACAGTTCTGCCTAGCCCACGGTCTAGTAAACAGTTGTCTGTAGCCGTTCGCACCCCCTCCTCCTCCTCCTCCTCCTCCTCGTCCTCCTGCAGAAGCAAGAGCTCGTCCACAGACCGCAGTCGCACAAACACTCCATCCGCACCTGCCACTGTTGCACACCAGGTCTCCCATTATGGGGCAGCTACTGGCATACGTCAGCAGGCTGTATTGGCTATGAAGTGTTTGGGCGACAATAGACACACCGCGGAAGTTCTGTCCGAGTTCTTGCAGCAAGAAACGCAGTCGTGGCTGGGCACTGTAGATCTTGAGGCAGGCAAGGTAGTGAGTGATAACGGAAGGAATTTCATGGCTGCCATCTCCCTTTCCCAACTGAAACACATTCCTTGCCTGGCTCACACCTTAAACCTGGTGGTGCAGTGCTTCCTGAAAAGTTATCCGGGGTTATCCGACCTGCTCCTCAAAGTGCGTGGACTTTGCGCACATATCCGCCGTTCGCCTGTACACTCCAGCCGTATGCAGACCTATCAGCGTTCTTTGAACCTTCCCCAGCATCGCCTAATCATAGACGTTGCAACAAGGTGGAACTCAACACTGCACATGCTTCAGAGACTGTGCGAACAGAGGCGGGCTGTTATGTTTTTGTGGGAGGATACACATACACGGGCAGGCAGTAGGATGGCAGACATGGAGTTGTCAGGTGTGCAGTGGTCGAAGATTCAAGACATGTGTCAAGTCCTTCAGTGTTTTGAGGAATGCACACGGCTGGTTAGTGCAGACAAAGCCATAATAAGCATGAGCATCCCCCTAATGCGTCTGCTGATGCAAAGTTTGACGCACATAAAGGATCAGGCGTCTGCACCAGAGGAAGAGGAAAGCCTTGATGACAGTCAGCGATTGTCTGGTCAGGGCAGTGTACATGACGAGGTACCGGGCGAAGAGGAGGTGGAGGATGAGGAGGATGATGGGGATGAGTATATTTTTAATGAGAAAGCTTTCCCGGGGGCACGGGAAATTGGTGGCGTGGCAAGGCCGGGTTCTGGTTTTTTGAGGGACACAAGTGACGTAGATTTGCCTGCAACTGCCCCTCAACCAAGCACAACCGCAGATTTGACAACGGGAACTTTGGCCCACATGGCGGATTATGCCTTGCGTATCCTCAAAAGGGACACACGCATTACAAAAATGATGAACGATGACGATTACTGGTTGGCCTGCCTCCTTGATCCTCGCTATAAAGGCAAATTGCAAAATATTATGCCACATGAGAACTTGGAACTAATATTAGCAACAAAACAATCAACTCTTGTTGACCGTTTGCTTCTGGCATTCCCTGCACACAGCGCCCGTGATCGTTCTCACACGAGCTCCAGGGGCCAGCAGACCAGAGGTGTTAGAGGGGCAGAAATCAGAAGTGGCGTTGGCCAGAGGGGTTTTCTGACCAGGTTGTGGAGTGATTTTTCTATGACCGCAGACAGGACAGGTACTGCAGCATCAATTCAAAGTGACAGGAGACAACATTTGTCCAGTATGGTTACAAACTATTTTTCATCCCTTATCGACGTTCTCCCTCAACCGTCATTCCCATTTGATTACTGGGCATCCAAATTAGACACCTGGCCAGAATTGGCAGAATATGCATTGCAGGAGCTTGCTTGCCCGGCAGCTAGTGTCCTATCAGAAAGAGTATTCAGTGCTGCAGGTTCAATACTAACAGAAAAAAGGACTCGTCTGGCTACCCAAAATGTAGATGATCTAACCTTCATTAAAATGAACCACAACTGGATTTCAAAATCTTTTGCCCCACCCTGCCCGGCTGACACCTAGCTTTCCTATGAAAAGGTCTTGCCTGTGGACTATTCTGAATGACTTTTCCAATCTCGTAATTTTCTTCACCTGATTGTCCAGCATACGACATGTTTCCACCTCACGAAATGGCCAAACTCCCCACACGGGGCCGTGCTATCGCCACTTTGCGCTTGGACCCTTGAGAGTGCTGTTTGTCTGAAGAGGTGGGTGTGGCCGCTTTTGGTCGACGGCACTGCCACTGGGTCCCTCATAGTACAATAAAGTGTCTCTGGCGGTGGTGGTGCGCACCCAACGTCAGACACACCGTTGTAATATGAGGGGCCCTGTGCCTGTACCGCCGGCCACAAGACAGTTCCCCCCCCCAGCTCAAACAGTGCTCTACCACTAGCAAAATTATCTCTCACAGCTTCACCAATGTGTAGTCTAGGCGCTGACATCCTTCAATGCCTGGCACTGACAATACCATTGTTTTGACATTTTTGTTATGTTAGGCCTTCGAAGCCTGTCTGCGGTCCCTTCTTTCTACAACTACTACACTGACCAGGCCACTGCTGGCCGTGTTACCCTGGAACCAATTTAAAAGTGCCTACAGTCAGCCCAATTTTGTTATGTTAGGCCTTCGAAGCCTGTCTGCGGTCACTCCTTCCACTAGACTTCCACTGACCAGACCACTGCTGCCCGTGTACCCCTGCAACCAATTTAAAAGTGCCTACAGCCAGCCCAAGTTTGTTATGTTAGGCCTTGGAAGCCTGTCTGCGGTCACTCCTTCCACTAGACTTCCACTGACCAGACCACTGCTGCCCGTGTACCCCTGGAACCAATTTAAAAGTGCCTACAGCCAGCCCAAGTTTGTTATGTTAGGCCTTGGAAGCCTGTCTGCGGTCACTCCTTCCACTAGACTTCCACTGACCAGACCACTGCTGCCCGTGTACCCCTGGAACCAATTTAAAAGTGCCTACAGCCAGCCCAAGTTTGTTATGTTAGGCCTTCGAAGCCTGTCTGCGGTCACTCCTTCCACTAGACTTCCACAGACCAGACCACTGCTGCCCGTGTACCCCTGGAACCAATTTAAAAGTGCCTACAGCCAGCCCAAGTTTGTTATGTTAGGCCTTGGAAGCCTGTCTGCGGTCACTCCTTCCACTAGACTTCCACTGACCAGACCACTGCTGCCCGTGTACCCCTGGAACCAATTTAAAAGTGCCTACAGCCAGCCCAAGTTTGTTATGTTAGGCCTTGGAAGCCTGTCTGCGGTCACTCCTTCCACTAGACTTCCACTGACCAGACCACTGCTGCCCGTGTACCCCTGGAACCAATTTAAAAGTGCCTACAGCCAGCCCAAGTTTGTTATGTTAGGCCTTCGAAGCCTGTCTGCGGTCACTCCTTCCACTAGACTTCCACAGACCAGACCACTGCTGCCCGTGTACCCCTGGAACCAATTTAAAAGTGCCTACAGCCAGCCCAAGTTTGTTATGTTAGGCCTTGGAAGCCTGTCTGCGGTCACTCCTTCCACTAGACTTCCACTGACCAGACCACTGCTGCCCGTGTACCCCTGGAACCAATTTAAAAGTGCCTACAGCCAGCCCAAGTTTGTTATGTTAGGCCTTGGAAGCCTGTCTGCGGTCACTCCTTCCACTAGACTTCCACTGACCATACACTGCTGCCCATGTACCCCTGGAACAAATTTAAAAGTGCCTACAGCCAGCCCAAGTTTGTTATGTTAGGCCTTCGAAGCCTGTCTGCGTCCCGTTCTTTCAACTACAACTACACTGACCAGGCCACTGATGGCCGTGTTCCCCTGGAACCAATTTTAACTTGCCTACAGCCAGCCCAATGTTAGGCCTTTGATGCCTGTCTGCCGTCACTCCTTCCACTAGGCCTCCACTGACCTGTCTATTGCTGCCCGTGTACCCCTTGAACCAACATCATTAAATATAAAAAAAATTAATTTGATTATAAAAAATAAGATCGTGTTGAGATCTCAAATGCAGACATTTTAACAATCAAAACAAACACACAACAAATATCTGGAACTGTACTACAAAGGTCCAACAGCTACAATTTCTTTCTCCTGCAAGAAGTTAACTGAAAGTTTTTTGGAGTTGTTAACACAGATATGGCATCCACCGAGTGTTGTCCTGTCGCGTCTCCTTTAAATTATTTCCAATAAGATGTTAAACTATTAATTTAATAAAATCAATAATTAAAAAAATAATTGAGTAAGTCAAAAGCACATTGCAAATAAACATTAATTACAAATCAAGAAGCATGGCGCGTCCGAGGGTGAGTAGATACCGAATAAGAATATAATCACCCTCGGACGCGCAATGCTTATTTACAACAGCCTTCCTTCCTAAGAATCAGCCCTTCCGTGGTGTAGAGAGAGGTTGTGTTACACTCCAAGGTGTTCCCCAGGTTGCCTTTCCTGAGCTTCGATCTTCCGGCTCTCGTTTAGTAGCTGTTGGAAACTACGCTGCATTAGGCCTACTAATTGTGTATGGGTGAAACAGTGGCGCATCTGCGGTCCCTCCTTCCACTAGGCCTCCACTGACCTGTCTACTGCGGCCCGTGTACCCCTTGAACCAACATCATTAAATATAAAAAAAATTAATTTGATTATAAAAAATAAGATCGTGTTGAGATCTCAAATGCAGACATTTTAACAATCAAAACAAACACACAACAAATATCTGGAACTGTACTACAAAGGTCCAACAGCTACAATTTCTTTCTCCTGCAAGAAGTTAACTGAAAGTTTTTTGGAGTTGTTAACACAGATATGGCATCCACCGAGTGTTGTCCTGTCGCGTCTCCTTTAAATTATTTCCAATAAGATGTTAAACTATTAATTTAATAAAATCAATAATTAAAAAAATAATTGAGTAAGTCAAAAGCACATTGCAAATAAACATTAATTACAAATCAAGAAGCATGGCGCGTCCGAGGGTGAGTAGATACCGAATAAGAATATAATCACCCTCGGACGCGCAATGCTTATTTACAACAGCCTTCCTTCCTAAGAATCAGCCCTTCCGTGGTGTAGAGAGAGGTTGTGTTACACTCCAAGGTGTTCCCCAGGTTGCCTTTCCTGAGCTTCGATCTTCCGGCTCTCGTTTAGTAGCTGTTGGAAACTACGCTGCATTAGGCCTACTAATTGTGTATGGGTGAAACAGTGGCGCATCTGCGGTCCCTCCTTCCACTAGGCCTCCACTGACCTGTCTACTGCGGCCCGTGTACCCCTTGAACCAACCTAATAAAATATTTAAAAAATTAATTTGATTATAAAAAATAAGATCGTGTTGAGATCTCAAATGCAGACATTTTAACAATCAAAACAAACACACAACAAATATCTGGAACTGTACTACAAAGGTCCAACAGCTACAATTTCTTTCTCCTGCAAGAAGTTAACTGAAAGTTTTTTGGAGTTGTTAACACAGATATGGCATCCACCGAGTGTTGTCCTGTCGCGTCTCCTTTAAATTATTTCCAATAAGATGTTAAACTATTAATTTAATAAAATCAATAATTAAAAAAATAATTGAGTAAGTCAAAAGCACATTGCAAATAAACATTAATTACAAATCAAGAAGCATGGCGCGTCCGAGGGTGAGTAGATACCGAATAAGAATATAATCACCCTCGGACGCGCAATGCTTATTTACAACAGCCTTCCTTCCTAAGAATCAGCCCTTTCGTGGTGTAGAGAGAGGTTGTGTTACACTCCAAGGTGTTCCCCGGGTTGCCTTTCATGAGCTTCGATCTTCCGGCTCTCGTTTAGTAGTTGGTGGAAAAGTACACAGCATTAGGCCTACAAAATGGGTATGGGGTGGAGAGAGATGGTGTGTTACACTCCAAGGTGTTCCCCAGGTTGCCTTTCCTGAGCTTCGATCTTCATGCTCTCGTTTAGTAGGTGTCGGAAAGTAGGCTGCATTAGGCCTACAAATTGGGTATGGGGTGGAGAGAGATGGTGTGTTACACTCCAAGGTGTTCCCCAGGTTTCCTTGCCATTGCTTCGGTCTTCCGACTCTCGTTTAGTAGTTGTAGAAAAGTACACAGCATTAGGCCTACAAAATGGGTATGGGGTGGAGAGAGATGGTGTGTTACACTCCAAGGTGTTCCCCAGGTTGCCTTTCCTGAGCTTCGATCTTCATGCTCTCGTTTAGTAGGTGTCGGAAAGTAGGCTGCATTAGGCCTAAAAAATGGGGAATGGGGTGGAGAGAGATGGTGTGTTACACTCCAAGGTGTTCCCCAGGTTTCCTTGCCATTGCTTCGGTCTTCCGACTCTCGTTTAGTAGTTGTAGAAAAGTACACTGCATTAGGCCTAAAAAATGGGTATGGGGTGGAGAGAGATGGTGTGTTACACTCCAAGGTGTTCCCCAGGTTGCCTTTCCTGAGCTTCGATCTTCATGCTCTCGTTTAGTAGGTGTCGGAAAGTAGGCTGCATTAGGCCTACAAATTGGGTATGGGGTGGAGAGAGATGGTGTGTTACACTCCAAGGTGTTCCCCAGGTTTCCTTGCCATTGCTTCGGTCTTCCAACTCTCGTTTAGTAGTTGTAGAAAAGTACACAGCATTAGGCCTACAAAATGGGTATGGGGTGGAGAGAGATGGTGTGTTACACTCCAAGGTGTTCCCCAGGTTGCCTTTCCTGAGCTTCTATCTTCAGGCTCTCATTAAATTGTGGTTAAATGGAACAACTGCATTTGGCGTACTAGTTGGTTTGGGGCCTACTATCGGTGTCTGCCACTCCTTGCTGTTCTCCTGGTTTCCTGTCCTGAAATACCATTTTCAGCCTCTCGTTAAGTAGTTGTTAATGTTAGACTGCATTTGGCCTACTAGTTGGGTTGGGGCCTACTATCGGTGTCTGCCACTCCTTGCTGTTCTCCTCCACTGAACAAAGCTGTGCCGCCTGTTTACTACGGTTGCCAATTTTGAACTGCATTTCGACTACTTACTGATTTGGCCCTACTCTCTGTGTCAGCCTCTCATTCCAGTTGTCCTCCACTGCAATGCCCCCTGGTTATTCCTGTGTTACCAATTTTGAACTGCATTTAGCCCACTTTCTTCTTTGGGCCTATATCTGTGTTTCCACTTCATCGTGCCCATTGCCCAGCCAGTGATAGATGAGTCTGCTGGTACATTGACCCATAACGCAACATTCCCCGTGCACGCTACACAACAACATTGTGACCCTGCTGAAAGTCAGGTTGCTCTTCCCGCATACCATACCACCTTACACGGGGACAAAGAGGAAGGTGCAGATGAAAGTGCAGGTTCCTTCATCAGGTGGGGGGAGGAATACTAGTTGGCGACGTCACTGGCACAGGGCCTCTCATAGTACGCAAAAGTGTTGCTGCCGGTGGGAGGCGCCCCCGCCGTGCAAACACACCGCTGTACTTTGAGGGGCCCTGTGCCAGTGCCAATGCCAACGAGTGGGCCCCCCCTGCTTGCTCAGGTTCACAGCACTTGCAAAGTTGAAATACTTACCTCTCCCTGCTCCACTGCCGTGACGTGGTCCAGATTTCCTGGGCCCACTAATTACTTGAACCAGCCCTACCCCCCACAACTTTAGCCAAATGACCCCCAATTTCAAATGCCTTCCAATTATTATAAGGTAAATTACGCTTGACAAGCTTCATTAAGAAGAATGGATGGTTTTGACATTAAAATGGGCACTCTAGGTGTTTTCCTGGCCCCCACTCACTGCCGACTATGCTGCCCCATTGACTTGCATTGGGTTTCGTGTTTCGGTCGATCCCGACTTTACGTCATAATCGGCCGATTTCACTCGACCCGACTTTGGACATAGTCGGGTTTCGCAAAACCCGGCTCGACTCTAAAAAGGTCAAGGTCGCTCAACTCTAGTCTGTACATGTCCCCGCTTAATTGTAAAGTGCTGCGGAATTTGTTGGCGCTATATAAATAAAAATTATTATTATTATTATTATTCATCGACCCTTTGCAGGGGCAGTACTACAGCCGAGTCAGACACAGAGACTGCAATGGGGCTAGAAATCAAGTAGGCCTGAGAGGTGGGGGAGGAGCGAGAGGCATGTGCAGGAAGAGAGCTGCCCGACACTGATCAGTGCAGGAGAGGAAGCTGAAGGGGACCTGCAAAGGTCCTAATTAGCTCTAGGCCCCTCCCTGATGTCACATGCCTGCAAGCAATTTGATAGAATGGAGGGATAGAAATGGAGAATAACTTTATGGACGATACTGAACTGCTCAGGAATAAAGGATCTGACATCACTGGTCTTTTGTTTTTGGCTCCTCCATCAGTTATCATTATATGTGCAGCAGGGTTTTATACCAAGCGATCGGAAGTGCCATAACTATGAGTATATAATATTGTACCATCTATGTACTGTGTCTACCATGTGTGACCTGCTACAAAGCCCGGCCTGAACCTTCTTCAGTCTGTACCATAACAAGTCATTCATCAGTTACTATCAAACATCTACAGTGGTGGACGCCCTGTAATATCTGTACATGTCACTATCTCTCTACTTACAGTTCGGTGCTCTCACTGCCGTCATCTTCCTTGCTTATGTCTGGTGTTATCACATTCACGACCACTTCTCCCTCACTACTGGACATAAAACACAGACTATATGCAGTAGCGCTCACATAAATGACAATTCTTGTAATCGCTCTTTCATATGAAGTATATAAGTGGGTTCATACAGTAAAATTATAGTTGTTTTTTGCACTGTTTTTATAAATGAATTCAGAAAACAGAGACTGCAATGGGGCTAGAAATGAAGTAGGCCTGAGAGGTGGGGGAGGAGCGAGAGGCATGTGCAGGGTGAGAGCTGCCCGACACTGATCAGTGCAGGAGAGGAAGCTGAAGGGGACCTGCAAAGGTCCTAATTAGCTCTAGGCCCCTCCCTGATGTCACATGCCTGCAAGCAATTTGATAGAATGGAGAAATAGAAATGGAGAACAACTTTATGGATGATACTGAACTGCTCAGGAATAAAGGATCTGACATCACTGGTCTTTTGTTTTTGGCTCCTCCATCAGTTATCATTATTTATGTGCAGCCGGGTTTTATACCAAGCGATCGGAAGTGCCATAACTATAAGTATATAATATTAAATTATCTATGTACTGTGTCTGCCATGTGTGACCTCCTACAAAGCCCGGCCTGAACCTTCTTCAGTCTGTACCATAACAAGTCATTCATCAGTTACTATCAAACATCTACGGTGGTGGACGCCCTGTAATATCTGTACATGTCACTATCTCTCTACTTACAGTTTGGTGCTCTCACTGCCGCCATCTTCCTCGCTTATGTCTGGTGTTATCACATTCATGACCACTTCTCCCTCACTACTGGACACAAAACACAGACTATATGCAGTAGCGCTCACATAAATGACAATTCTTGTAATCGCTCTTTCATATGAAGTATATAAGTGGGTTCATACAATACAATTATGGTGATTTTTTGCACTGTTTTTATAAATTATTTCAGAAAACATAACAAAAAAACATGTACAGTTCTGAGCAATTTCAGTAGGTTTCCCATCTCATCACCATAACATTGCTTCTTCAATAGTATCATGATCTTCAATCATTTATTGCTCAATTTCTGACCCTCTGTTCATTATACCCTTTCTCACGAGTTGACATTCATCAACCCTGGAGGGTTCAACCATAACTCCCAAGCAGCATGCCCGCTGTCTTGGGGTCATATTCGACACCGACCTTTCCTTTACTCCCTATATCCGATCACTCACTCGCTCCTGTCATCTGCATCTTAAAAACATCTCCAGAATCCAACCTTTTCTCACCTTTGAAACTGCTAAGACTCTTACTGTCGCTCTCATTCATTCCCATCTTGACTACTGCAACTCTCTTCTGATCGGTCTCCCTCTTTCCAAACTTTCTCCTCTCCAATCCATCTAGAATGCGGCAGCCAGGGTCATATTTCTGTCCAGCCGCTTCACCGATGCCTCCATCTTGTGCCAGTCATTACACTGGCTACCCATTCGCTACAGGGTCCAGTATAAACTTATCTCTCTCACCCACAAAGCTCTCCGCAGTTCTGCACCGCCTTATATCTCCTCTCTCATCTCCGTCTATCGCCCTACACGTGCCCTCCGTTCTACAAATGACCTAAGACTAACATCCCCCCTAATCCGAACCTCGCACCTCCGTCTCCAAGACTTCTCTCGTGCTGCGCCAGCTCTCTGGAATGCACTTCCCCAGACGATCAGACTGATACCTAGCCCCGACCCATTCAAGCGCGCTTTAAAAACCCATCTCTTCAAACAAGCCTACCACATCAACTACTCAGTAAACTAACTTTGTCCTGTTCCCTCCTTCCAAATATTATCTGCATGTGAATCTGCACCCTACTATTCATCTGTCTCCACACCCTCCATGCACATGATAACTGCACTTGATACTTGACTATTGCACTTAAACACACGGGCTGATGACCGGATCATGCAGCTTTATATGAAAATCCCTATTTATTATAATTGCCAGACCTGAAATAACAAACACTTTTCACCTATTGTGTCCCCCCATTTCCTTGTAGATTGTAAGCTTGAGAGCAGGGACCTCACCCCTAATGTCACTGTTTAAATTGTCTTAACCTGTACTGAATTTATTGTCTGTACATGTCCCCGCTTAATAGTAAAGTGCTGCGGAATTTGTTGGCGCTATATAAATAAAAATTATTATTATTATTATTATTCATCGACCCTTTGCAGGGGCAGTACTACAGCCGTGTCAGACACAGAGACTGCAATGGGGCTAGAAATCAATTAGGCAAGAGAGGTGGGGGAGAAGCGAGAGGCATGTGCAGGAAGAGAGCTGCCCGACACTGATCAGTGCAGGAGAGGAAGCTGAAGGGGACCTGCAAAAGTCCTAATTAGCTCTAGGCCCCTCCCTGATGTCACATGCCTGCAAGAAATTTGATAGAATGGAGGGATAGAAATGGAGAACAACTTTATGGACGATACTGAACTGCTCAGGAATAAAGGATCTGATATCACTGGTCTTTTGTTTTTGGCTCCTCCATCAGTTATCATTATTTTTGTGCAGGGTTTTATACCAAGCGATTGGAAGTACCATAACTATAAGTATATAATATTGTACCATCTATGTACTGTGTCTGCCATGTGTGACCTCCTACAAAGCCCGGCCTGAACCTTCTTCAGTCTTTACCATAACAAGTCATTCATCAGTTACTATCAAACATCTATGGTGGTGGACTGTTGTGAATTCCGCTCTTGGGCTCCCTCCGGTGGTTGTAAGTGGCACTTTTGTGAGTTCTGCTCTTGGGCTCCCTCTTGTGGTTTCTAGTGGTATGGCTGCTCCTTGGAGTTAGCTGTCATAAGCTGCCTCCACTTATCGTCTCTTCTGCTCGGCTATTTAAGTCTGGCTCTATCTTCAGCCAGTGCCAGAGATTCACATCTCTTTGGAGTTCCCTGTTATCCTGACCAGTTCAGCTAAGCTAAGTTTTTGCTTGCCCTTTTCTGTCCATAGATTGTTGACTTATCCATTCTGTGCTTTCTATGTTTGTCCAGCTTATCAGGGTGAATTTATTCTGTCTTGCTGGAAGCTCTGGGAGGCAGATTTGCCCTCCACACCTTTAGTCAGGTGTGGAGATTTTTTGTAAACTCTGCGTGGATTTTTGTAGTGTTTTATACTGACCGCACAGTATTCCATCCTGTCCTATCTATTTAGTTAGACTGGCCTCCTGTGCTCATCCAGGTTTCATTCTGTGTATGTCTTTTCCCTCTCCACTCACAGTCATTATTTGTGGGGAGCTAATCTATCCTTTGGGGATTTTCTCTGAGGCAAGATAGCTTTCCTGCTTCTATCTTTAGGGGTAGTTAGCTCTTAGGCTGTGACGAGATGCCTAGGGAGAGTTAGGAGCATTCCACGGCTACTTCTAGTGTTGTGTTGAGCTTAGGGATTGCGGTCAGTACAGTTACCACTTCCTTCGGAGCTCGTTCCATGTTGCTCCTAGACCACCGCATCATAACAGTACAAGTGGCCAAAAATGAATTAAATGCATCTCAAAAGAAGGAAAAGAAAGTTCTGAACCATTTTTTTTTTCTGTGCTCTAGTTTGTCTTTTTTTTTTCTTTTCCTCTTCATATCTGGGTGGTTCAGGATATATGCTTTGGCATGGATGTTCAGGATTTGTTTTCTCGTGTGGATCAACTTGCTGCAAGAGTACAGAGTATCCAGGACTATGTTGTCCAGACTCCGGCTTTAGAGCCCAGAATTCCTACTCCTGATGTGTTTTTTGGGGACAGATCCAAGTATTTGAACTTTAAAAATAACTGCAAATTGTTTTTTGCCTTGAAACCCCGTTTTTCTTGTGATCCCATTCAGCAAGTAAAAATCATCATATCCTTGCTGCGTGGTGACCCTCAAGACTGGGCTTTTTCTCTTGAAACAGGGGATCCGGCATTATTGAATGTAGATGCATTTTTTCAAGCGCTCGGATTATTGTATGACGAACCTAATTCTGTGGATCATGCGGAAAAAAATCTGTTGGCCTTGTGTCAAGGTCAGGAAGCGGCAGAGTTATACTGCCAGAAATTTAGAAAATGGTCTGTGCTCACTAAATGGAATGAAGAGCCTCTGGCTGCTATTTTCAGAAAAGGTCTTTCTGAAACCCTTAAAGATGTTATGGTGGGCTTTCCTACGCCTGCCGGTTTGAGCGAATCTATGTCTCTAGCCATTCAGATTGATCGGCGTCTGCGCGAGCGCAAAGCTGTGCACCATATGGCAGTATCCTCTGAGCAAAGTCCTGAACCTATGCAATGTGATAGGATTTTGACTAAAATAGAACGGCAGGAATTCAGACGTCAGAATAGGCTGTGTTTTTACTGTGGTGATTCGGCTCATGTTATCTCTCATTGCCCTAAGCGTACTAAGAGAGTCGCTAGGTCTGTTACCATTAGTACTATACAGCCTAAATTTCTCTTATCTGTGACCCTGATTTGCTCATTGTCGTCCTTTTCTGTCTTGGCATTTGTGGATTCAGGCGCTGCCCTGAACTTAATGGACTTAGAATTCGCCAGGCGCAGTGGTTTTTCCTTGCAGCCTTTACAGAGCCCTATTCCTTTGAGGGGCATTGATGCTACACCCTTGGCCAAGGATAAACCTCAGTACTGGACACAGATGACTATGTACATGGCTCCTGCACATCAGGAAGATTGCCGTTTTCTGGTGTTGCATAACCTGCATGATGTTGTTGTACTGGGATTTCCATGGTTACAGGAACATAATCCGGTGCTGGATTGGAAAACTATGTCGGTGACTAGTTGGGGTTGTCGAGGAGTACATAGTGACGTTCCTTTGATGTCAATTTCCTCTTCCCCCTCTTCTGAGGTCCCTGAGTTTTTGTCGGATTTCCAGGATGTATTTGATGAGCCCAAGTCCAGTTCCCTTCCTCCGCACAGGGACTGTGATTGTGCTATTAACTTGATTCCTGGTTGTAAGTTCCCTAAGGGCCGACTTTTCAATCTGTCTGTGCCAGAGCATGCCGCCATGCGGAGCTATGTTAAGGAATCTTTGGAGAAAGGGCATATTCGGCCCTCTTCGTCACCATTGGGAGCGGGTTTCTTTTTTGTTGCTAAGAAGGAAGGCTCCTTGAGACCCTGTATTGATTATCGTCTTCTTAATAAGATCACGGTCAAATTCCAAAACCCCTTGCCTTTGCTTACTGATTTGTTTGCTCAGATTAAGGGGGCTAGTTGGTTTACTAAGATTGATCTCCGAGGGGCATATAATCTTGTTCGTATTAAACAGGGTGACGAATGGAAAACTGCATTTAATATGCCCGAAGGCCATTTTAAATACCTTGTGATGCCATTTGGGCTCTCTAATGCTCCATCTGTGTTTCAGTCTTTCATGCATGATATTTTCCGCAATTATCTTGATAAATTCATGGTCGTATATTTGGATGATATTTTGATTTTTTCCGATGATTGGGAGTCTCATGTGAAGCAGGTCAGGATGGTGTTCCAGATCCTTCGTGATAATGCTTTATTTGTGAAGGGGTCTAAGTGCCTATTCAGAGTTCAGAAGGTCTCTTTTTTGGGTTTTATTTTTTCTCCCTCGTCTATAGAAATGGATCCTGTTAAGGTCCAAGCTATTCATGACTGAATCCAACCCACATCTGTGAAGGGTCTTCAAAAATTTTTGGGTTTTGCTAATTTCTATCGCCGTTTCATTGCCAACTTTTCCAGTGTGGTTAAGCCCCTTACTGATTTGACAAAGAAAGGCGCTGATGTGACGAATTGGTCCTCTGAGGCTGTTGAGGCCTTTCAGGAGCTTAAACGCCGATTTACTTCTGCCCCTGAGTTGCGTCAACCGGATGTTTCTCTTCCTTTTCAGGTTGAGGTCGACGCTTCTGAGATTGGGGCAGGGGCCGTTTTGTCTCAGAGGGAGTCTGATGGTTCTTTGATGAAACCGTGTGCTTTTTTTTTCCAGAAAGTTTTCGCCTGCGGAACGCAATTATGATGTCGGCAATCGGGAGTTTTTGGCTATGAAGTGGGCGTTTGAGGAGCGGCGACATTGGCTTGAGGGAGCTAAACACCGTGTTGTGGTCCTGACCGATCATAAGAATCTGATTTACCTCGAGTCGGCCAAGCGGCTGAATCCTATACAGGCTCGATGGTCCCTGTTTTTCTCCCATTTTGATTTTGTGGTCTCGTATCTTCCGGGATCTAAGAATGTTAAGGCTGATGCCCTCTCTAGGAGTTTTTCGCCTGATTCTCCTGGAGTCCTTGAGCCGGTTGGCATTCTTAACGAGGGGGTGATTCTTTCTGCTCTCTCCCCTGATTTGCGGCAGGTGCTTCAGGAATTTCAGGCTGATAGGCCTGACCACTGTCCAGTGGGGAAGCTGTTTGTTCCTGATAGATGGACAAGTAAGGTAATTTCTGAGGTTCATTGTTCAGTGTTGGCTGGGCATCCTGGTATTTTTAGTACCAAAGATTTGGTTGCTAGGTTCTTTTGGTGGCCTTCCTTGTCGCGCGATGTGCGTACTTTTGTGCAGTCCTGTGGGACTTGCACCCGGGCCAAGCCTTGCTGTTCCCGCGCTAGTGGGTTGCTTTTGCCTTTGCCGGTCCCTGAGAGGCCCTGGACGCATATTTCCATGGATTTTATTTCGGATCTTCCTGTTTCCCAGAAGATGTCTGTTATCTGGGTTGTTTGTGACCGGTTCTCTAAAATGGTCCATCTGGTACCTTTGCCTAAGTTGCCTTCCTCCTCAGATCTGGTTCCATTATTTTTTCAGCATGTGGTTCGTTTGCATGGCATTCCGGAGAATATTGTGTCTGACAGAGGTTCTCAGTTTGTCTCTAGATTTTGGCGGGCCTTTTGTGCTAGGATGGGCATTGATTTGTCTTTTTCTTCGGCGTTTCATCCTCAGACTAATGGCCAAACTGAGCGAACTAATCAGACCTTGGAGACCTATTTGAGATGCTTTGTGTCTGCTGATCAGGATGATTGGGTGTCTTTCTTGCCGTTGGCCGAGTTTGCCCTTAATAATCGGGCTAGTTCGGCTACTTTGGTTTCACCTTTCTTTTGTAATTTTGGTTTTCATCCTCGTTTTTCTTCTGGGCAAGTTGAGCCTTCTGATTGTCCTGGTGTTGATTCTGTGGTGGACAGGCTGCAGCAGATTTGGACTCATGTGGTGGACAATTTAACGTTGTCTCAGGAAAGGGCTCAACGTTTTGCCAACCACCATCGGTGTGTTGGTCCCCGGCTTCGTGTGGGGGATTTGGTTTGGTTGTCTTCTCGTCATGTTCCTATGAAGGTTTCTTCTCCTAAGTTTAAGCCTCGGTTTAGTGGTCCTTATAAAATTTCTGAAATTATTAATCCGGTGTCTTTTCGTTTGGCTCTTTCTGCCTCTTTTGCCATTCATAATGTTATCCATAGATCTTTGTTGCGGAGATATGTGGTGCCCGTTGTTCCGTCGGTTGACCCTCCTGCCCCGGTGTTGGTTGAGGGAGAGTTGGAATATGAGGTTGAGATGATTTTGGATTCTCGTTTTTCGAGGCGGAGGCTTCAGTATCTTGTCAAGTGGAAGGGTTATGGCCAGGATGATAATTCTTGGGTTGTTGCCTCCGATGTCCATGCCGCCGATTTGGTTCGTGCTTTTCACTTGGCTCGTCCTGATCGGCCTGGGGGCTCTGGTGAGGGTTCGGTGACCTCTCCTCAGGGGGGGGTACTGTTGTGAATTCCGCTCTTGGGCTCCCTCCGGTGGTTGTAAGTGGCACTTTTGTGAGTTCTGCTCTTGGGCTCCCTCTTGTGGTTTTTAGTGGTATGGCTGCTCCTTGGAGTTAGCTGTCATCAGCTGCCTCCACTTATCGTCTCTTCTGCTCGGCTATTTAAGTCTGGCTCTATCTTCAGCCAGTGCCACTTGTAAATGGTTCCTGGTTGGATTCACATCTCTTTGGAGTTCCCTGTTATCTTGACCAGTTCAGCTAAGCTAAGTTTTTGCTTGCCCTTTTCTGTCCATAGATTGTGGACTTATCCATTCTGTGCTTTCTATGTTTGTCCAGCTTATCAGGGTGAATTTATTCTGTCTTGCTGGAAGCTCTGGGAGGCAGATTTGCCCTCCACACCTTTAGTCAGGTGTGGAGATTTTTTGTAAACTCTGCGTGGATTTTTGTAGTGTTTTATACTGACCACACAGTATTCCATCCTGTCCTATCTATTTAGTTAGACTGGCCTCCTGTGCTCATCCTGGTTTCATTCTGTGTATGTCTTTTCCCTCTCCACTCACAGTCATTATTTGTGGGGGGCTAATCTATCCTTTGGGGATTTTCTCTGAGGCAAGATAGCTTTCCTGCTTCTATCTTTAGGGGTAGTTAGTTCTTAGGCTGTGACGAGATGCCTAGGGAGAGTTAGGAGCATTCCACGGCTACTTCTAGTGTTGTGTTGAGCTTAGGGATTGCGGTCAGTACAGTTACCACTTCCTTCGGAGCTCGTTCCATGTTGCTCCTAGACCACCGTATCATAACAGTGGACGCCCTATAATATCTGTACATGTCACTGTCTCTCTACTTACAGTTCGGTGCTCTCACTGCCGCCATCTTCCTCACTTATGTCTGGTGTTATTACATTCTTGACCACTTCTCCCTCACTACTGGACATAAAACACAAACTATATGCAGTAGCGCTCACATAAATGACAAATCTTGTAATCGCTCCTTCATATGAAGTATATAAGTGGGTTCATACAATACAATTATGGTCATTTTTTGCACTGTTTTTATAAATGAATTCAGAAAACATAACAAAAAAAAATGTACAGTTCTGAGCATTTTCAGTAGGTGCCCCATCTTATTCCCAGAACATTGCATCTTCAATAGTATCATGATCTTCAATCATTTATTGCTCCATTTCTGACCCTCTCTTCATTATCCCCTTTCTCACGAGTTGACATTCATCGACCCTTTGCAGGGGCAGACCTACAGCCGAGTCAGACACAGAGACTGCAATGGGGCTAGAAATCAAGTAGGCCTGAGAGGTGGGAGAGGAGCGAGAGGCATGTGCAGGAAGAGAGCTGCCCGACACTGATCAGTGCAGGAGAGGAAGCTGAAGGGGACCTGCAAAGTTCCTAATTAGCTCTAGGCCCCTCCCTGATGTCACATACCTGCAAGCAATTTGATAGAATGGAGAAATAGAAACGGAGAACAACTTTACGGATGATACTGAACTGCTCAGGAATAAAGGATCTGACATCACTGGTTTTTTGTTTTTGGCTCCTCCATCAGTTATGATTATTTATGTGCAGCCGGGTTTTATATCAAGTGATCGGAAGTGCCATAACTATGAGTATATAATATTGTACTATCTATATTGTATGTATATATCACCCATTATATCTGTGGTCTCACACTCTCCACTTACCTACTCACACTACAACTCTCACTCTCCACAGATGTTTCCTCCTCTTCTTCCTCACTATTAGAGGCATAAAATAAGTCATATAAATCATATATAATCTCTTTTGACATCCAGAGGACACAGGGTTATATGAAGACTTGAGTAGGATATGCTGAATGAAGGGTCCCGATTAATCCCTTAAAAAGGGGCACTATCTCTGTATGAAGCGGGCTCAAGAGCCGAGTCTGCTCCCTGCCGTGTCGGTAATGGCTCTTTTATACAGTGGGTACGGAAAGTATTCAGACACCTTTAAATTTTTCACTCTTTGTTTCATTTAATAAATTTAACAAAGTTCATTTTTTTCTCATGAATGTACACTCCGCACCCCATCTTGAGTGAAAAAAAACAAATGTAGAAATTTTTGCATATATATTTAAAAAGGAAAACTGAAATATGACATGGTCATAAGTATTCAGACCCTTTGCTCAGACACTAATATTTTAGTCACACGCTGTCCATTTCCTTGTGATCCTCCTTGAGATGGTTCTACTCCTTCATTGGAGTCCAGCTGTGTTTAATTAAACTGATAGGACTTGATTTGGAAAGGCACGCACCTGTCTATATAAGACCTCACAGCTCACAGTGCATGTCAGACCAAATGAGAATCATGAGGTCAAAGGAACTGGCCAAGGAGCTCAGAGACAGAATTGTGGCAAGGCACAGATCTGGCCAAGGTTACAACAAAATTTCTGCAGTACTCAAGTTCCTAAGAGCACAGTGGCCTCCATAATCCTTAAATGGAAGAAGTTTGGGACCACCAGAAGTTTTCCTAGACCTGGCCATCCAGCCAAACTGAGCAATCGTGGGAGAAGAGCCTTGGTAAGAGAGGTAAAGAAGAACCCCAAGATCACTGTGGCCGAGCTCCAGAGATGCAGTAGGGAGCCTCTCCTCAGTGCAAGACATATGAAAGCCCGCATAGAGTTTGCTAAAAAAAAACACAAGAAGGACTCCCAGACCATGAGAAATAAGATTTTCTGGTCTGAAAAGACGAAGATAGACCTTTTTGGTGATAATTCTAAGTGGCATGTGTGGAGAAAACCAGGCACTGCTCATCACCTGCCCAATACAATCCCAACAGTGAAACATGGTGGTGGCAGCATCATGCTATGGGGGTGTTTTTCAGCTGCAGGGACAGGACGACTGGTTGCCATTGAAGGAAACATGAATGCGGCCAAGTACAGAGATATCCTGGATGAAAACCTCTTCCAGAGTGCTCTGGAACTTCGCTGAAGGTTCACCTTCCAACAAGACTTTGATCCTAAGCACACAGCTAAAATAACAAAGGAGCGTCTTCAGAACAACTCTGTGACCATTCTTGACCGGCCCAGCCAGAGCCCTGACCTAAACCCAATTGAGCATCTCTGGAGAGACCTGAAAATGGCCGTCCACCAACGTTCACCATCCAACCTGACGGAACTGGAGAGGATCTGCAAGGAAGAATGGCCGAGGATCCCTAAATCCAGGGGTGAGACACTTGTTGCATCATTCCCAAGAAGACTCATGGCTGTACTAGCTCAAAAGGGGCTTCTACTCAATACTGAGCAAAGGGTCTGAATACTTATGACCATGTGAGATTTCAGTTTTCCTTTTTTAATAAAATTTCAAAAAAGTCTACATTTCTGTTTTTTTCAGTCAAGATGAGGTGCAGAGTGAACATTAATGAGGAACAATGAACTTTTTTGAATTTACCAAATGGCTGCAATGAAAGAAAGAGAAAAATTTAATGGGGTCTGAATTCTTTCCGCACCCACTGTATATAAGGACGGTGGATAGACACTGTGCTGTGGACTGTATATCTGGCACCCAAGAGTACTGATTAGATTAGAGCTAGATCCCATCGCATTTCTCACTATCTCTCTGCTTACAGTCCTGTGTTCTCCTCCCTGGTGTCCTCCTCTCTCATCTCGGTCACTGGATCATATCCGTCCTCTGCTCTTTTCTCTTCCTCACTATTGAACACATGACATAGCCCTTTATAAGTGAGGGTTACAGGGGTCCGCACTTTGCGATCATGGCGCATTTTATGCAATGGTTTTCCATAATCAATGTAAACTTCAGTGTTTTTACTGGGATTTTGGAAAGACCTGGTAAGAAGTAGACTGTGATGGAAGCAATTAACCCTCCCTAGTGACGATAAATCCACCATTCATGAACGGGAGAGTTTACTGATGAATTTGGAATTTTACAGGGGAGCGCACAGCTCTGCACAGCTCCAGTAGGGGGCGCTCCTTAGGTAATTAAATGGCGGCACCCGGGCAGAGAATAGAAATAACTGGCCTCCCTAGTGTCCACTTGTCACTTTCTTTGTGCTCTTCTGTGCCATTTAGCTGCTATAGGAGCAATAAATTGGAAATTGGCCTCCAGTGGGCACTGACCAGAAAGATGCCAAAAAGGGCAAATGGGCACTTAGGAGACACTGAATTCAGCGGCCAATTTCCATGTATTGTCCCTTTCATGACATTCTCTTCTTCACATCAGCTGCATGTGTCATGGGTATGTGACAGCCACAGCATATGCATGGAGAAACATAAATGCCCATGAGTGAGAGCGGTGATGCCATCAGAAACCAGGGATTCAAGCTTCAGGAGGCTAATTTGCATATTCCAGGGGCCTTCTGGGAGAAGCGAAGTCTCCCTAAGCTAGAAGATCGTTGGGTACAGCCGGGACCAGCTGCTTCGAAAGCATCACCAAACCAGGGATTCAAGCTTCAGGAGGCTAATTTGCATATTCCAGGTGCCTTCTGGGAGAAGCGAAGTCTCCCTAAGCTAGAAGATCGTTGGGTACAGCCGGGACCAGCTGCTTCGAAAGCATCACCAAACCAGGGATTCAAGCTTCAGGAGGCTAATTTGCATATTCCAGGTGCCTTCTGGGAGAAGCGAAGTCTCCCTAAGCTAGAAGATCGTTGGGTACAGTCGGGACCAGCTGCTTCGAAAGCATCACCAAACCAGGGATTCAAGCTTCAGGAGGCTAATTTGCATATTCCAGGTGCCTTCTGGGAGAAGCGAAGTCTCCCTAAGCTAGAAGATCGTTGGGTACAGCCGGGACCAGCTGCTTCGAAAGCATCACCAAACCAGGGATTCAAGCTTCAGGAGGCTAATTTGCATATTCCAGGTGCCTTCTGGGAGAAGCGAAGTCTCCCTAAGCTAGAAGATCGTTGGGTACAGCCGGGACCAGCTGCTTCGAAAGCATCACCAAACCAGGGATTCAAGCTTCAGGAGGCTAATTTGCATATTCCAGGTGCCTTCTGGGAGAAGCGAAGTCTCCCTAAGCTAGAAGATCGTTGGGTACAGTCGGGACCAGCTGCTTCGAAAGCATCACCAAACCAGGGATTCAAGCTTCAGGAGGCTAATTTGCATATTCCAGGTGCCTTCTGGGAGAAGCGAAGTCTCCCTAAGCTAGAAGATCGTTGGGTACAGCCGGGACCAGCTGCTTCGAAAGCATCACCAAACCAGGGATTCAAGCTTCAGGAGGCTAATTTGCATATTCCAGGTGCCTTCTGGGAGAAGCGAAGTCTCCCTAAGCTAGAAGATCGTTGGGTACAGCCGGGACCAGCTGCTTCGAAAGCATCACCAAACCAGGGATTCAAGCTTCAGGAGGCTAATTTGCATATTCCAGGTGCCTTCTGGGAGAAGCGAAGTCTCCCTAAGCTAGAAGATCGTTGGGTACAGCCGGGACCAGCTGCTTCGAAAGCATCACCAAACCAGGGATTCAAGCTTCAGGAGGCTAATTTGCATATTCCAGGTGCCTTCTGGGAGAAGCGAAGTCTCCCTAAGCTAGAAGATCGTTGGGTACAGTCGGGACCAGCTGCTTCGAAAGCATCACCAAACCAGGGATTCAAGCTTCAGGAGGCTAATTTGCATATTCCAGGTGCCTTCTGGGAGAAGCGAAGTCTCCCTAAGCTAGAAGATCGTTGGGTACAGCCGGGACCAGCTGCTTCGAAAGCATCACCAAACCAGGGATTCAAGCTTCAGGAGGCTAATTTGCATATTCCAGGTGCCTTCTGGGAGAAGCGAAGTCTCCCTAAGCTAGAAGATCGTTGGGTACAGCCGGGACCAGCTGCTTCGAAAGCATCACCAAACCAGGGATTCAAGCTTCAGGAGGCTAATTTGCATATTCCAGGTGCCTTCTGGGAGAAGCGAAGTCTCCCTAAGCTAGAAGATCGTTGGGTACAGTCGGGACCAGCTGCTTCGAAAGCATCACCAAACCAGGGATTCAAGCTTCAGGAGGCTAATTTGCATATTCCAGGTGCCTTCTGGGAGAAGCGAAGTCTCCCTAAGCTAGAAGATCGTTGGGTACAGCCGGGACCAGCTGCTTCGAAAGCATCACCAAACCAGGGATTCAAGCTTCAGGAGGCTAATTTGCATATTCCAGGTGCCTTCTGGGAGAAGCGAAGTCTCCCTAAGCTAGAAGATCGTTGGGTACAGCCGGGACCAGCTGCTTCGAAAGCATCACCAAACCAGGGATTCAAGCTTCAGGAGGCTAATTTGCATATTCCAGGTGCCTTCTGGGAGAAGCGAAGTCTCCCTAAGCTAGAAGATCGTTGGGTACAGCCGGGACCAGCTGCTTCGAAAGCATCACCAAACCAGGGATTCAAGCTTCAGGAGGCTAATTTGCATATTCCAGGTGCCTTCTGGGAGAAGCGAAGTCTCCCTAAGCTAGAAGATCGTTGGGTACAGCCGGGACCAGCTGCTTCGAAAGCATCACCAAACCAGGGATTCAAGCTTCAGGAGGCTAATTTGCATATTCCAGGTGCCTTCTGGGAGAAGCGAAGTCTCCCTAAGCTAGAAGATCGTTGGGTACAGTCGGGACCAGCTGCTTCGAAAGCATCACCAAACCAGGGATTCAAGCTTCAGGAGGCTAATTTGCATATTCCAGGTGCCTTCTGGGAGAAGCGAAGTCTCCCTAAGCTAGAAGATCGTTGGGTACAGCCGGGACCAGCTGCTTCGAAAGCATCACCAAACCAGGGATTCAAGCTTCAGGAGGCTAATTTGCATATTCCAGGTGCCTTCTGGGAGAAGCGAAGTCTCCCTAAGCTAGAAGATCGTTGGGTACAGCCGGGACCAGCTGCTTCGAAAGCATCACCAAACCAGGGATTCAAGCTTCAGGAGGCTAATTTGCATATTCCAGGTGCCTTCTGGGAGAAGCGAAGTCTCCCTAAGCTAGAAGATCGTTGGGTACAGTCGGGACCAGCTGCTTCGAAAGCATCACCAAACCAGGGATTCAAGCTTCAGGAGGCTAATTTGCATATTCCAGGTGCCTTCTGGGAGAAGCGAAGTCTCCCTAAGCTAGAAGATCGTTGGGTACAGCCGGGACCAGCTGCTTCGAAAGCATCACCAAACCAGGGATTCAAGCTTCAGGAGGCTAATTTGCATATTCCAGGTGCCTTCTGGGAGAAGCGAAGTCTCCCTAAGCTAGAAGATCGTTGGGTACAGCCGGGACCAGCTGCTTCGAAAGCATCACCAAACCAGGGATTCAAGCTTCAGGAGGCTAATTTGCATATTCCAGGTGCCTTCTGGGAGAAGCGAAGTCTCCCTAAGCTAGAAGATCGTTGGGTACAGCCGGGACCAGCTGCTTCGAAAGCATCACCAAACCAGGGATTCAAGCTTCAGGAGGCTAATTTGCATATTCCAGGTGCCTTCTGGGAGAAGCGAAGTCTCCCTAAGCTAGAAGATCGTTGGGTACAGCCGGGACCAGCTGCTTCGAAAGCATCACCAAACCGCGCGCCTTACGGCGCGCGAATTTTTGCCTGTAGGACATTATTGCAAGAGAGCTTGGCTGAGTAGATTACACAAGAAGGAAAACACACAGCAAGTCAGCAGGATCTAGGAGCAACATGGCAGATGTGACAACCTACATGGTGAGCTGCAGCATGTGCTACATGTTCACAGATCGACCAGAAGAAGAATCCAATTTCACCTGTCAGAAGTGTAGACTAGTGGCCCTTTTAGAAGAAAAGGTGCGGGGTCTGGAAGAAAGAATAGCAACTTTGAAACTCATCAAAGAGAATGAAGACTTTCTAGACAGAACAGAAGCATCTCTACTGGACACAGAAGGTGAAAAAAGTGTCAGAGAACCTCCAAAAGCAGATGAGTGGAAGCATGTGACCAAAAGAAGCAAGAAGACCATGGAGAAATCACCAACCACACAACTGAAGAACCGATATCAAATCTTTGTAGAGGATGAAGATGGCACACCTAAGAATGAAGCAATACCAGCAAGCAAAAAAGAAAAGGGCACACAGCAACAAGTGACAGCAAAAAGTACAGCCAAGAAGCAACGAAGAGTGGTGGTGGTGGGAGACTCACTACTGAGAGGCACAGAAGCAGCCATCTGCAGACCGGACATAACTGCAAGAGAAGTATGCTGCCTTCCAGGTGCGATGATCAAGGATGTGACCGATAGGATACCAAAGCTCTTCAGCTCCAAGGACGTCCACCCATTTCTTCTGATACATGTTGGCACCAATGACACGGCAAGGAAGGACCTACCGACAATCTGCAAGGACTTTGAAGAGTTGGGGAAGAAAGTAAAGGAACTGGATGCACAGGTAGTTTTTTCTTCTATCCTTCCAGTAGACGGGCATGGCACCAGGAGATGGAACAGGATCCTTGATGCAAACAACTGGCTAAGACGATGGTGCAGACAACAAGGATTTGGATTCCTGGACCACGGTGTGAATTACTGGTATGATGGACTCCTCGCCAGAGACGGACTACACCTCAACAAACCTGGGAAACACACATTCGCCAGGAGACTCGCCACACTCATCAGGAGGGCGTTAAATTAGAAGAAGAGGGGACGGGAAGAAAAACATTAGACTCGAACAAAGACGACCCAGGAAAACATACTCAGAAGGGAGGTAAGAACATTTCTAAAACAATCCACAGTGAGGAGATTGGAACAAAACAAAATCCTCTAAACTGCATGCTCGCAAACGCCAGAAGCCTGACAAACAAGATGGAAGAACTAGAAGCAGAAATATCTACAGGTAACTTTGACATAGTGGGAATAACCGAGACATGGTTAGATGAAAGCTATGACTGGGCAGTTAACTTACAGGGTTACAGTCTGTTTAGAAAGGATCGTAAAAATCGGAGAGGAGGAGGGGTTTGTCTCTATGTAAAGTCTTGTCTAAAGTCCACTTTAAGGGAGGATATTAGCGAAGGGAATGAGGATGTCGAGTCCATATGGGTTGAAATTCATGGAGGGAAAAATGGTAACAAAATTCTCATTGGGGTCTGTTACAAACCCCCAAATATAACAGAAAGCATGGAAAGTCTACTTCTAAAGCAGATAGATGAAGCTGCAACCCATAATGAGGTCCTGGTTATGGGGGACTTTAACTACCCGGATATTAACTGGGAAACAGAAACCTGTGAAACCCATAAAGGCAACAGGTTTCTGCTAATAACCAAGAAAAATTATCTTTCACAATTGGTGCAGAATCCAACCAGAGGAGCAGCACTTTTAGACCTAATACTATCTAATAGACCTGACAGAATAACAAATCTGCAGGTGGTTGGGCATTTAGGAAATAGCGACCACAATATTGTGCAGTTTCACCTGTCTTTCACTAGGGGGACTTGTCAGGGAGTCACAAAAACACTGAACTTTAGGAAGGCAAAGTTTGACCAGCTTAGAGATGCCCTTAATCTGGTAGACTGGGACAATATCCTCAGAAATGAGAATACAGATAATAAATGGGAAATGTTTAAGAACATCTTAAATAGGCAGTGTAAGCGGTTTATACCTTGTGGGAATAAAAGGACTAGAAATAGGAAAAACCCAATGTGGCTAAACAAAGAAGTAAGACAGGCAATTAACAGTAAAAAGAAAGCATTTGCACTACTAAAGCAGGATGGCACCATTGAAGCTCTAAAAAACTATAGGGAGAAAAATACTTTATCTAAAAAGCTAATTAAAGCTGCCAAAAAGGAAACAGAGAAGCACATTGCTAAGGAGAGTAAAACTAATCCCAAACTGTTCTTCAACTATATCAATAGTAAAAGAATAAAAACTGAAAATGTAGGCCCCTTAAAAAATAGTGAGGAAAGAATGGTTGTAGATGACGAGGAAAAAGCTAACATATTAAACACCTTCTTCTCCACGGTATTCACGGTGGAAAATGAAATGCTAGATGAAATCCCAAGAAACAATGAAAACCCTATATTAAGGGTCACCAATCTAACCCAAGAAGAGGTGCGAAACCGGCTAAATAAGATCAAAATAGATAAATCTCCGGGTCCGGATGGCATACACCCACGAGTACTAAGAGAACTAAGTAATGTAATAGATAAACCTTTATTTCTTATTTTTAGTGACTCTATAGCGACAGGGTCTGTTCCGCAGGACTGGCGCATAGCAAATGTGGTGCCAATATTCAAAAAGGGCTCTAAAAGTGAACCTGGAAATTATAGGCCAGTAAGTCTAACCTCTATTGTTGGTAAAATATTTGAAGGGTTTCTGAGGGATGTTATTCTGGATTATCTCAATGAGAATAACTGTTTAACTCCATATCAGCATGGGTTTATGAGAAATCGCTCCTGTCAAACCAATCTAATCAGTTTTTATGAAGAGGTAAGCTATAGGCTGGACCACGGTGAGTCATTGGACGTGGTATATCTCGATTTTTCCAAAGCGTTTGATACCGTGCCGCACAAGAGGTTGGTACACAAAATGAGAATGCTTGGTCTGGGGGAAAATGTGTGTAAATGGGTTAGTAACTGGCTTAGTGATAGAAAGCAGAGGGTGGTTATAAATGGTATAGTCTCTAACTGGGTCGCTGTGACCAGTGGGGTACCGCAGGGGTCAGTATTGGGACCTGTTCTCTTCAACATATTCATTAATGATCTGGTAGAAGGTTTACACAGTAAAATATCGATATTTGCAGATGATACAAAACTATGTAAAGCAGTTAATACAAGAGAAGATAGTATTCTGCTACAGATGGATCTGGATAATTTGGAAACTTGGGCTGAAAGGTGGCAGATGAGGTTTAACAATGATAAATGTAAGGTTATACACATGGGAAGAGGGAATCAATATCACCATTACACACTGAACGGGAAACCACTGGGTAAATCTGACAGGGAGAAGGACTTGGGGATCCTAGTTAATGATAAACTTACCTGGAGCAGCCAGTGCCAGGCAGCAGCTGCCAAGGCAAACAGGATCATGGGGTGCATTAAAAGAGGTCTGGATACACATGATGAGAGCATTATACTGCCTCTGTACAAATCCCTAGTTAGACCGCACATGGAGTACTGTGTCCAGTTTTGGGCACCGGTGCTCAGGAAGGATATAATGGAACTAGAGAGAGTACAAAGGAGGGCAACAAAATTAATAAAGGGGATGGGAGAACTACAATACCCAGATAGATTAGCGAAATTAGGATTATTTAGTCTAGAAAAAAGACGACTGAGGGGCGATCTAATAACCATGTATAAGTATATAAGGGGACAATACAAATATCTCGCTGAGGATCTGTTTATACCAAGGAAGGTGACGGGCACAAGGGGGCATTCTTTGCGTGTGGAGGAGAGAAGGTTTTTCCACCAACATAGAAGAGGATTCTTTACTGTTAGGGCAGTGAGAATCTGGAATTGCTTGCCTGAGGAGGTGGTGATGGCGAACTCAGTCGAGGGGTTCAAGAGAGGCCTGGATGTCTTCCTGGAGCAGAACAATATTGTATCATACAATTATTAGGTTCTGTAGAAGGACGTAGATCTGGGTATTTATTATGATGGAATATAGGCTGAACTGGATGGACAAATGTCTTTTTTCGGCCTTACTAACTATGTTACTATGTTACTATGTTATTATGGAGGCCTCCCCTTATTGGTACACATACCACTCCTATATGAATGTGGTAGGAAGATGGAATAAGATAAATACCCGAATACTCACTTTGCACCCTCCATTTTGTGTATCAATCTGTTAAAGTAAAAACAATAAAAAAAAGAATAATATTACACATACACATTTACAAAAATAATAGGAAGAGAAATCATACTATTAAGTCTTAATATAACCAGTGCAGACATCTCTTTGTATTATTACAGGGAGAATATGGGAGAATGAATATTCGCAGTTATATCAGATACATACATTTCAACCAGATGTTCCTCCTCCTCCTCTTCCTCCTCCTCTTCCTCTTCCTCCTCTTCCTCTTCCTCCTCTTCCTCTTCCTCCTCTTCCTCTTCCTCCTCTTCCTCCTCCTCTTACCCCTCCTCTTCCTCTTCCTCTGCCTCTTACTCTTCCTCCTCCTCCTCTTACTCCTCCTCCTCTTACTTCTCCTCCTCTTCTGCCTCCTCTTCCTCCTTCTCCGCTACCTTCCTCCTATTAAAGAGTATGAAGACAATGAGAATTGATGTCATCTGCTCCATTACAGAAGATCATCAATGGTCACTAGACAGATTTTATAATCAGATATAGATGGTAATTATTGAATAGAGACCCCAACTTATATCATACATATCAATATTACAGTAGCCAAAACTGGGACTCTTAAGCCATTAATGTCTCTACAAACCAACATGGCCAGCCCTCTGAACATAACCCCAAACACTGAACTTTCAAAGGAGTTTCGACCTTTTATAACACTTTCTGGTGCATATTATAACTACTCTTTTTGGGCCTTGCCTTTCCTGGCCCTTCAACTAGGCGGTACCCATGTTTTTAAACAGGGTCAGGGCTGGAGTAAAAAAACGTCAAAAGGCGCTAAATTGTATCTGGAACCTTGTGTTATATAAAAATATGTAACTTTTGAGGTAGCGTAAGATGAATTCACCCCTATGAGCTAATTTCAAAATATTTGGATACTGTAAATCTGCCATGTCTGAACTTGGCCTTGGGGAAGACTCAGACGGCTGTACAACTTGGAGGAGGATCGCAATGTTCAGACTGGCCGACGGCTCTCCCGACCCGAGCGTGACGGCGTGTACTGTATTTCTATGCAGCTGTGATGCTTGGGTCGGGAGAGTCACAGCCAGTCTGAGCGTTGCGTTCCTCACCCAAGTTACCACCATCTGACACTTGCCTTAGGCTAACGCTCAACGGTAACACGGAGTCACCCGCCATTCTCCTTACTCACATGGAGCCTCAATGTTTCTCTAGGAGAGAAGTTGCAGGAGATTATGGGGACATGGAAGGTGACTCTCTGCCATCAAGTGGCCCCATTATATCAGAGAAGTGTAGATTTAGGATAAGTAAGCATTTACCTTATTCTCCTCACTAATAACTCTCTCTCTCTTAAACAATAAAATCCTAAAATGATTGGAAAAAAAGAACAATTATAGCAGACATCAAATTCCATTCCTGTTCTGATATTTGTGAAGAAGTGAATGTGGAACAGTCGGTTACTGACACCTCAGATCATTAACTACATAAAGGGTCCCGTTTAAATAAGGGAATAAAAATCTATAAGGGGAAAGAGATGTCCAGGCCTTACAGGGTTAATACTATAGATAAAGAAGAAAGTAACAGAACGTAATAAAGGACATAAAAAGAGTAATACAAAGTCTCCTTAAACTTTTCTTCCAACAGCATCCCTGTAGTGAGTGTCCCCTTGGCGTTTATCGTGATGTCACCGTGTGATGTCACCGTGTGATGTCACCGCATTCTGTGAATTACTAATCACCAGTAATAACAGTAACTGTCGGAAGCGACAAAAATCTGCAACCAATCCAGTTTACATGAAATGGTGCTTCAAGGGATTGTACAGGATTAGAAAAACATAACTGCTCTCTTCCAAACAACAGCGCCACACCTTTGCACAGGTTGTGTGCGGTACTATAAGTCAGCGCCATAGAAGTAATAGAGCTGAGCTGTGAGACCAGTAAATTTACAGTACAGACCAAAAGTTTGGACACACCTTCTCATTTAAAGATTTTTCTGTATTTTCATGACTATGAAAATTGTACGTTCACACTGAAGGCATCAAGAGAATGCCAAGAGTGTGCAAAGCAGTCATCAAAGGAAAAGGTGGCTACTTTGAAGAACCTAGAATATAAGACATATTTTCAGTTGTTTCACACTTTTTTGTTAAGTATATAATTCCACAAGTGTTATTTCATAGTTTTGATGCCTTAAGTGTGAATGTACAATTTTCATAGTCATGAAAATACAGAAAAATCTTTCAATGAGAAGGTGTGTCCAAACTTTTGGTCTGTACTGTAAATCAGGAGCGAGAGTCACAGACACCAGGGAGATGATAGGACATAAACCAGGAGCTGAAATATAAGGTACTTACTCTCCACTATCTGCAGCCCTCAGAGGAGTTCCGCTCGGCAGTTGCTTATATATCACCGTCACAACATTCCGTGACATCATAACCGACAATCACCTACAGCCAATGCAGTGTACATGGAATGGTCTGCTAACCCCTGATGGACACAACTGGTTTTGGTCTTAGAGACAGAACATTTTATTTATTAAGAAACTAAAATAAATAAAAAATCAGCATGTTTGGTATCGCAGCATGTGGAAAAAGCCTGAACAAAATATTAAGCTAATTAACTCAAACAGTAAATGCTGTAATGGGAAATTAAAGAAAAAAATAAAAAATGTGAAACTCTAAGAATTGCATTTTAGTCAGACGCCATCTCCTTAGAAAAATGCGATAAAAGTGATCAGAAAGTTTTAATTATCCCACAATGATATAATTGAAGATGTCAGCTTACCACGCTAAAAAATCAAACAAAAAAAAAACCCTCATAGAAAAATAAAAGCAGCAGGAAATAACAACACAAAACTACTTTTTTTGTGTTTCATAAGTTCCAATTTTTTTTTTCATTTAAATAAAAAGAAACCTAAAACTTTCCAAGATTGTTGTCGCTGTAATTGTCCTGAGCTGCAGAGTCCTATTTCCGGGACATTTTACCCCACAATGAACCTGAGAGAACAATGGTGGGATTGCAGTTCTCCCCCAATCTCACCGCACCTGGAATTCTTCTCCGTTTCCGGCACATTGGACGTTACAATGAATGACGTTGTTCACTCTACAACTCGTCTCACAAAAAAACTATTCCTCATACGGCTTCAAGTGACGGAAAAATAAAGTTATGGCTCTTGGGAAAATGGGAGGAAAAAGAATCAGAGCCAAAACTGAAAATCGCCCTGTTGGGAAGTGTTAAAAATTCCCTGGTCCTTTCAAATAAACAATAGAAATGCCTGGTCCGGCCGGCCTCATCCCCATAAATAAAAACTGCTTATGGTGCACCCAACAGTCTAACATGTCCAGGGTCTCATCCTTTGTAACTTGCCATCAGCTTCTTTGAGTGGTTCCTCTTCAGCAGCATCTTGCCAGCACTATATGTACCCTTGTCATCTGTTCACACTTCCTCCCCTCACCTATTACCCCCCTGTGTCTGTACTTGCGCTCCGGACAGTATTCCCTTCATCGCCTCTGGTTGCCTTGTATATATTGTACATATTATATTTTATATTTTGGTGTATGTTTATTATTTTGTCTTTTTTGTTCTTATTTGTTTTCTTTTACATATAATGTTATGTCACATACAGCTACTTATACTGTTTATTTGCTTTCCTAGTAACCCCATGAATAAGACCCGGGAGGGTCGAAACATCGGGTTTCTATCTACGAATTATCACAGTGGCAATTGTTGACTTGTTTTCTTGAATAAATCTGGCATATACCTTTTTGCATCATACCAGTTTCGAGTGTGCGGTATTTTTTCTTCTACTATGTACTTGTACTGATACTGGCTAGTAACCGGTTCATGTGAATACCCCCATGTAATATATTGATGGCCGGACCGTACAATAAAAGCACTTTTTACCATTCCTCTTTCATGTCCCCCCTATTTCCTCACGGATTGTAGCTGTCGAGCAGCAGGACCCTCACTCCTTTTGGTATTTGTTGATTTTATATGTTTTTCTGTAATGTCTTGACTTTTGGATATGGGACGGACCCCGACTCCATCTTAAAACAACCATAACTACAGTAGACCTAGGCACTGGAATAAATAAACAAAACACATTATTTTGGTTGTCAAAATGGCCACAACTTTATTTAAATCACAGGATTAAAACAATCACAGTAGGAGTCAGGTGAAGTGCTAGTACATTGGGGTTCACAAGTACTGCGATATCCCCAGCTGTCTGACTTACAGCGCCAGGACAGACAGCCATAAAGGGGCGGCACGCACTGGGTGCCATTCAAGCAGAGCCAGTAAACCTTCAGGGCACCAATGACCCTATTATCCTCACTCCTGTGCTTAACCACTGTGCCCACCCCTGACTGAAGTTACCAATACAACGTCCTTGAAGTTGGCCACCAAAGCCGAGCCTGCTCACCACCATGAGGTTTTACATCCTCTATTAGTTAAAATGAGTCCACGTTAACTGATCCGCAACTTCCACCGGACTCCTAAACCGCAAAGTCGTGACGGGTTATAAATTCCAAACCACATATGACACTTTTAGCCATTTTTTTTTAGATAAATCACTTTAGTAAACTTATAAAGTAGAAGTCCCTGCAAAAGCCTTAAGGGGACTAAACAGAATCACTGTTGCTTACACCGCTATGCAAACAAAGCTTCAAGAGTTAAAGATCCGCTACTCCCAAAGTCATGTCCTACTCTGCTTAGTGCTGCGGGGGTTTCTCTATTGTCTGTACAAGTCCCCACTAAAATGTAAAGAGCTGTGGCATATGTTGGCACTATATAAATAAAATTATTATCAGAGAAAAAGTATAATAGGAACACATCACCACTTCTATGTAAAATACTGACCAAAAGGTCAGGACTTTGACTAGGCCACTCCAAAGTCTTAATTTTGTTTTCTTAAGCCATTCAGAGGTGGACTTGCAGGTGTATTTTGAATCATTGGCCTGCTGCATAACCCAAGTGTCCTTTAGCTTAAGGTCACAAACAGATGGCCGGATATTTTCCTTCAGAATTTTTTGGTAGACAGTAGACAAAGGTGGACCTGAGTGACAGAAGCACAAATGACAGACAGGCAAGTAGCAGAGGAAGGAATCGCCTTAAATACATGAAGTGGTGAAGGACTTCCGGGTCACGGTCCTCCAGGAGCACAGACAGGAGATACAGAGTGCCTGAAAATCAGAAAGAGGAAGTGCTGGAGTGGGCGGTACGCACCCGCACCCGACGAGAACCAGGGAGCGGAGAAGAATGAAGGAGAGGACGCGTGCCTGCAGGAGGAGCGCGCCGCAGCGGGTAAGTATGAGCGGGGGAGCGGCGGTGGACCCGGCAGCAGGCACGGCCGCAGAAGGAGTGGCAGTGACATCTACTCAGTCCGCAGAGTATTCTTCCAAAAGTTATCGGGATCATCAAGATGTTTTCCTGCAAAACTGAGATAAACTTTTACGTTCTTATTGCTCAGCAGTGGTTTTCTACTTTGAACTCTGACATGCAGGACATTTTTGCCCAGTCTCTTTCATGAACACTGACCTTAACTGAGGCATGTGAGGCCTGCAGTTCTTTGGATGTTGTTGTGGGGGCTTTTGTGACCTCTTGGATGAGTTGTCACTGCGCTCTTGAGTTAATTTTGGTTGGCCGGCCACTCCTGGAAAGGCCCACCACTGTTACATGTTTGTACTCTGCCAAGGCTGCGTTCACAGCTGTTCCCCTAACCTCCATTAGAAATAAATACAGAAATATGTAAGGATGTCCTACTAATTTCTGGAGAGTAGACAAGTATGCATTAAAGTGCAGTTTTAGGCAAATTTTAAGAAAAAGCTGTTATGTGTGTACATGAGAAGTTATCCTTTATTGGTTATATTTTGATGCATTTCTCACCAGATTTCCCTTCTGCAGACTCTAGCTCTAATTTTCAATTGTTAGTCGGCAGAGACTAGTTGATATATCTTGTACAGAGAAAATACAGACTTGAGGAATTCCTGCTCTAGCACATATTCAAAGTGACTGAGGTACGCAAGACATTATACAGCATTAACCCCTTAACGTCCAATGATGGACATAGTCCGTCATTGGACGCCTCCCCCTGTTTGGAGCGGGTCCCGGCAATGAGCCCACACGTTTTCTGGCACATGACCGCTGATCTGATCAGCTGACATGTGCCTGGAACAACTGCGGGTGGAATTGCGATTCACCCGTGGCTGTTAACATGTTAACTGTCGCTGTCAAACGCTGACAGCGACATTTAACATGCACGCGCAGGAAGCGCGTCATTACCTCCTCCCATCGGCACCCGTGTCATATGACCACGGGTCGCCGATGGGTTGGCATGACAACCCAGGGTCAGCAGAAGACCCCTGTGGTTGTCATTGCTGGATCTCTATGGTAGTCGGCACTCATAGCAAGTGAGCATATCTGCTACATAGAGCAGAGGCGATCAGACACCTGCAGCTCCTAGTCTCCCATGGAAACTATTGTAGCAAGTAAAACGTAAAAAAATGTTTTTAAAAATATTATAAAAAGTTCAAAACACCCCCTTTCGCCCCATTCAAAATAAAACAATAAAAAAAGAAATATACACATATTTGGTATCGCTACATTCATAATCGCCTGATCTGTCAATACGTTAAAAGAATTAATGCAATCGGTAAATGGCCTAGCCAGAAAAAAAATAGGAAAGCCAGAATTACGTGTTTTTTGGTCGCTGCAACATTGCAATAAAATGCAATAACGCTCAATCAAAAGATCGTATCTACACCAAAATGGCATAAAAAAAAACATCAGATCGACGCATAAAAAATAAGCCTTCACCCAACCCCAGATCTCGAAAAATGGAGATGCTACGGGTCTCGGAAAATGGCAACTTTATTATTATTTTCTTTTTACAATCTTTTTCATTTTTTTCACCACAGTCATGGCCAAAAGTATTGACATCCCTGCAATTCTGTCAGATAATACTCAGTTTCTTCCTGAAAATGATTGCAATCACAGATTCTTTGTTATTATCTTCATTTAATTTGTCTTAAATGAAAAAACACAAAAAGAATTGTCCTAAAGCCAAATTGGATATAATTCCACACCAAACATAAAAAAGGGGGTGGACAAAAGTATTGGCACTGTTCAAAAAATCATGTGATGCTTCTGTAATTTGTGTAATTAACAGCACCTGTAGCTTACCTGTGGCACCTAACAGGTGTTGGCAATAACTAAATCACACTTGCAGCCAGTTGACATGGATTAAAGTTGACTCAACCTCTGTCCTGTGTCCTTGTGTGTACCACATTGAGCATGGAGAAAAGAAAGAAGACCAAAGAACTGTCTGAGGACTGGAGAAACCAAATTGTGAGGAAGCATGAGCAATCTCAAGGCTACAAGTCCATCTCCAAAGACCTGAATGTTCCTGTGTCTACCGTGCGCAGTGTCATCAAGAAGTGTAAAGCCCATGGCACTGTGGCTAACCTCCCTAGATGTGGACAGAAAAGAAAAATTGACAAGAGAAAGATTGTGTGGATGTTGGATAAAGAGCCTCGACTAACATCCAAACAAGTTCAAGCTGCCCTGCAGTCCGAGGGTACAACAGTGTCAACCCGTACTATCCGTCGGCATCTGAATGAAAAGGGACTGTATGGTAGGAGACCCAGGAAAACCCCACTTCTTACCCCGAGACATAAAAAAGCCAGGCTGGAATTTGCCAAAACTTACCTGAAAAAGCCTAAATCGCTTTGGAAGAATGTTCTCTGGTCAGATGAGACAAAAGTAGAGCTTTTTGGGCAAAGGCATCAACATAGAGTTTACAGGAGAAAAAAAGAAGCATTCAAAGAAAAGAACACGGTCCCTACAGTCAAACATGGCGGAGGTTCCCTGATGTTTTGGGGTTGCTTTGCTGCCTCTGGCACTGGACTGCTTGACCGTGTGCATGGCATTATGAAGTCTGAAGACTACCAACAAATTTTGCAGCATAATGTAGGGCCCAGTGTGAAAAACCTGGGTCTCCCTCAGAGGTCATGGGTCTTCCAGCAGGACAACGACCCAAAACACACTTCAAAAAGCACTAGAAAATGGTTTGAGAGAAAGCACTGGAGACTTCTAAGGTGGCCAGCAATGAATCCAGACCTGAATCCCATAGAGCACCTGTGGAGAGATCTAAAAATGGCAGTTTGGAGAAGGCACCCTTCCAATATCAGGGACCTGGAGCAGTTTGCCAAAGAAGAATGGTCTAAAATTCCAGCAGAGCATTGTAAGATACTCACTGATGGTTACCGAGAGCGGTTGGTCGCAGTTATTTTGGCTAAAGGTTCTGCAACCAAGTATTAGGCTGAGGGTGCCAATACTTTTGTCTGGCCCATTTTTGGAGTTTTGTGTGAAATTATCAATGTTTTGCTTTATGCTTCATTCTCTTTTTTGTGTTTTTTCATTTAAGACAAATTAAATGAACATAATAATACCAAATAATTTGTGTTTGCAATCATTTTCAGGAAGAAACTGAGTATTATCTGACAGAATTGCAGGGGTGTCAATACTTTTGGCCATGACTGTAGATAAAAAATTACCTCGACATGTTTGGTGTCTATGAACTCATAATGACCTGGAGAATCATAATATCAGGTTAGATTTAGCATTTAGTGAACCTAGTAAAAAAAAGTCATACAAAAAACAAGTGTGGGATTGCACTTTTTTTGCAATTTCAACGCACTTGGAATTTTTTTCCCGTTTTCTACTACACGACATGGTAAAACCAATGGTGTCTTTCAAAAGTACACAACTCGTCCCACAAAAATCATGCCCTCACATGGCCATATTGACTAAAAAAATAAAAAGTTATGACTCTGGGTAAAGAAGGGGAGCAAAAAATGAAAATGCAAAACCAAAACTACACCTGGTCGTTAAGGGGTAAATGAGCAATGTAGCTGTGAATCCAGCACAAGCCCAAATTAAACACCAGCAGGGGTCTCATTCTCTCTACCTGTTCTCTGATTCTGTTCCTCTCTTCACCAAAGACTTCAAAGGTAGCCGTAATCTGATCTCTCAATCAGCTGGAAGTTCCTCTTGTCTTGAGCAGGATGGATTTTAGCTGTTCTTCAGAGTAAATTATGAGTTTATGAGGTGGGGGGAGGTGAAAAAGTGACTCATAAGTGTAGAAGAAGCCTATTTCTCAGAAATATTGCAGAGTTTCTTATATTTGTTACTGATTTATACAACATTTGCTGAAATGAGTTTCGTAGGTTATCTAAAGATGCTAATGAGACAGAATCTCTTCAGTCATGTTAAGGAGCCTTGGATTGATAAATCCTTACAGTCTATAAACCCCCAGCCTTGAAGGAATACCTTATTATTCCGTATGAGAATGTCTTTCTAAATTCAGGTATTATGTTACTTCCATTTGAGCTCCAGCTTAGGAGGTAGACGGCCTTCATGTGTAACATCACCGATGGGTTCTGCAGAACCTTTATCTTGGGTTCATTGGCCAGTGAGTAAACATTGAGTAACTCTGAAACTCTGATTAACACATGAATCTTTTCAAATAAAAAAAAAATAACTATCTTTCCCTTCCAGACTATTTCTCTCGAAAGAAAATCTTAAAACTAGGGATTTTCCTGTGGTGAAAGAAAAGTATTCCATTTCGAAAGCTCCAAAGCTGAGAACATGGATGTCTCCAAGGTCTATGCAATGGCAGATGTAAGCTATGATAGACAGGACTGGCTTTACAATTGAGGTAAAAAAGACAATTTATCCGTGATATCCCCAATCCACCCTCTTTGTAAAATAACTTGAAGAAATCATCTTTTTCTTAAAGGAAACCTGTCACCCCCAAAATGGAAGATGAGCTAAGCCCAGCAGCATCAGGGGCTTATCTACAGCATTCTGTAATGCATTCTGTAATACTGTAGATAAGTCCCCGATGTATCCTGAAAGATGAGAAAAAGAGGTTAGATTATACTCACCCAGGGGCGGTCCTACTGCAGTCTGGTCCGGGGCCTCCCATCTTCTTACGATGACGTCCTCTTCTTGTCTTCACGCTGCGGCTCCGGCACAGGCGTACTTTGTCTGCCCTGTTGAGGGCAGAGCAAAGTACTGCAGTGCGCAGGCGCCGGAAAAGGTCAGAGAGGCCTGCGCACTGCAGTACCTTGCTCTGCTACCTGTCAAACTTATAAGGCACGACTAGGACACATTTGAGATGGTTGATGATGAATTGGAAGGTGTAAAGGGCTTCAATCTACTCAGATTTATTATTATTATTATTATTATTATTTATTATTATTTATTTATCTAGCACCTTTAATTCCATGGTGCTGTACATGAGAAAAGGGTTACGTACAGGGTTATAGATATCGTTTACAGTAAACAAATTTACAATGACAGACTGGTACAGAGGGGAGAGGACTCTGTTCTTGTGGACTTACATTCTATGGGATAAGGGGAAGAGACAGAAGGTTGGAGGTGCGGCAGCTCTGGCGGTGGTGACGCGGCAGCTCGGGTGGTGGTGAGTCGGCAGCTCTGGTGGTGGTGAGGCAGCAGTTCTGGTGGTGGTGAGGCGGCAGCTCGGGTGGTGATGAGGTGGCAGCTCAGGTGGTTGTGAGGCGGCAGAATGGTTATTGCAGGCTGTAGGCTTTCCTGAAGAGATGGGTTTTCAGGTTCCGTCTGAAGGATCCTAGGGTGGTGGATGATGATGACTCAAAATACAGCGACAACAGGAGAATAGCTATGGGCAAATTAATAATTAAGTCACTGTATAAGGTCATCAAATTTAGAAACATTTCACTGGCGATAGGGATGAGCGAGTGCTAAAATGCTTGGATGCTCATTACTCGAATTGAGCTATTCCTAATGCTTGGATACCTGTTTCCAGTAACGAGTATATAATGAGAGTCAATGGGAAATCCGAGCATTTTTCTGGCAGAACCTACAAGGAGGTTTAGGGGGCACTGAAAATGTTGAAAGTGATGGAAAAAGTGCTGAATGGAAGGAGAACTGCATGGGGAAGACCCCTGGAAGCATCTCTGACTCCCAGATCACTGCTGAGAACAATGGTGTCACACTTTTGCTCCACTTTAAGGACTGACAATAAACATTCAGTTTATAGGAAAAAAATGTTAAGAAACATTCTTTCCTGTATATTGATTTGTATATATGGCAACATTTAAAAACGATTAAAAAAAAACAATTTAAGTAATCCAGCATTGCATTTTTTATTTAAAAAAAATGGAAATTTCAGTGTAATTTATGAAGGAAGCAAGAACTGCCAAAAGCTAGATGGGAGAGGGACTCAGATACACCCTGTATTAGACATGAAGGAGGGCCTCATACATATGATGTTCAAATTGTCATGTAGTGGAACTCCTAGACTCTGAAAGGCTATGCACTTATGGCAAAGTCTGCCAAGAATTACAAGTGGAGTCATCCATACACCCTTGAAGGCACCAACTGTAATGCGCCATTCATATATTGTAAATAAAGTGTAGTTGTGGTGCTCTCATAAAAGCTCTGCAAACAGTGCCAAGCCTTCCAAAAATTACAAATTTTGAAGAACATAACTCTAGTTGCAGCCTTCTAGGCATTTGTTCCATCAATACTGCCCGCTGATTGAACAAGATGTGATGACGGGTAACAAACTCTTCTATGGACCCCATTTCCAAAGTCGGTTGTACATAACGACCTCAACCCGGGATGCCAACTCTCTGTACCTTGCGGCTAGTGGGCCCTCTAGCATGTCTCCAGACCTTAGCTCTGTCTCCAGAGCTTAGTCTCTCTCCGATATTCCTCCGGTCGCTCCCTTGGGAATCTCGCAGGATTCCACCATATTTGTCGCCTTGTCGCCCACTAAGCACTAATTAAAAAATGCCCCCAAAACTGTGGATAAATAATACTACACATTTCAAGTATAAAGTAAGGCGTCCGTCACACGTCCTGGTGCTTCCTGTACAAGAAAAACAAGCACTGGTGGGATCCATGGTCGGTGCCTGTGTGCCATCCGTATATCCATCTGCTATCCCTGTCCGTGTTTTATGTCCATGTGCCATGTACCGGTGCATGGGAACAAGCTGTTTAGTTCTTGCTATTCTCAGGCACTGGCCAGGTGCTGAAGGCAGCTCTCATCATTGTTTCGTGCTTGTGATGATCTCATTGAGGTCACCGCAGTTCATCAGGCCGCTCACAGTGAAGTGATCCTTGGAATGCAGCCTCAGTGATCGGCGGTAAACTTTATGATGTCACCGCTAGTCACTGAAGCTGCGCTCGCAACAGCTTATTCTCTCATGGAATTCGGCCTGGACGGTCGCATCATGGCACTGTTCAGGATGAAAACCACATATCGCAGAGATGGATTACAGCCCGGGACAGAATGGCTTATCATCATGTCAGACAGGTGCGAGATATGGTTGTTTATTATTTCATTTTTTTTTTACAGGGGCCAAGGGCTTCAATGGATTGGGTGTAATGTGAGCAGAACTGTGCTTTTTATTTTTAAATAAATGTGTAAAACAGGGTGTTTTGTATTATTTCAAATAAAGGACTTTATTCTTGCTGTGTGTTTATTTACAAACTTACTATAGGGTTAGTAATGGGGGTGTCTTATAGATCCCTCTCCATTACTAACCCCTTGGCTTGATGTCACCTGACAATACAAAGGCGACATCAACCCCAACCCTATTACCCCACTTTCCACCACCAAGTGGGAAAGGCGAGGCTAAGCAGCAGATTTTTTGCATCTTGTGGATACATAATTTCTGCAGAGGGGTAGAGCTGATGTTGGTAGCCTGGGGGGGGTGGGGAAATATCTATGACCACTTCCAGGTTATGAATATCAACCAACGGCTGTCTATTTAGCCTTTGCTGGTTTGAATTTATTGGGGGACCCTACGTCATTTCAGGGTCACATGTGACATCCTCTGTTTTCTATGTCAGATCCTGTGTTGTTATATATTGTAATCCTGGCTGTGATGATAAGGAGCCAGCTGAAAACTCTTCCTGAAATGACAGGAAGTATAAGTCTAAAATGCCCTAGTGGCCAGTGCAAACATTTAAAGATTATTAGTTTTGCTTTTTGATGCAAAAAAAAATTGCCATAATTAAAAAATATGTATGGAACAAAAAATTTTTGTTTCAAAAAGTCTAAGATGTACTGACTAGGATGATTCGAATGAATGTTTGGCATTATAGGAAAAGATAACCAATCTAATAATAATCTGTCCTACATGTGGTTTAGTCAAGGTGGTTAAAAAAGATTTTCTTGCGGCACTGTGGTGTTGAGAGCATCTCGGGTCGGGAAGACACTAAGCTTGTGGTGAGATCCTGTATGCCATGAATGATGTTAACAAAAAGATACGGTATGGTGCCGGCCGGTCACTACTATACCAACACCTGTTCAAAAAGAGCTGCTGGCTATGAAACAGAGTGCTCGCCTATCCAACGCGTTTCTGCGGTTGCGACTGCCTTCATCGGGGTTACACCTGCAATCCATGGCAGTGCTTATATAGGCAGGTGTCTCATCGCAGGCTTCCATCTTTCATTTCTTTATTATTTTCTTATTAAAAGGCAAACAATTCTATCTCACTAATAAGACTTATTGGTTTTAATGTATATAATCTACAAATCCACTTACTTTCAGCTCTCGACATCTTGTTTATAAAATCCCACTCCAATGTTTTTCCACTTTTTCCACACCCCGAAAGCAGCTTCCCACTATATTTCCATTGCGTGCCAATGTATAATGCTGTGATAGGGGGTGCCCTGTGGACTTTCTCTTAATATTGTAAATATGTTATTTTCGTCTCACTCACAGTTTAGTCCCAACTATATAGAGTTTCTGACATGGTAATTTTATGCAATTAAGTACACCCCTTGTATATCAAGTTATATGTGTTTTTATTGTTGTGCATATTTTTTCATTAGTTTTAAGGGTGTGTATGGGGTTACATTCTCTTTGCTTTACACATTGCACAATGTTTACCGGCGAAAAAAACTTCCTTTCCTCTTGTGTTACATTCTACATATTTAAGTCAGTGCTATTTTGCTTGCCAGATTATTAGCTCTTTTTAAAAAAAAACTGGGATTCGATGGAAAAGATCCCCTATTATTTTGTCTCCTTACATATTCTACAATATATTTTAATAATTTGCGTTACTGATTGTGTTGCGTACCTTGGTTGTTGTTGTTGATTGGTACCTTGAATGTAGTGTTTGGTGATGTTGCTTTTTTGTGCGTGTAATTAATAGAGATTTTTTAGATATATTTTCTACTGTTTATTTTATTTCTCTCAGTCTGGTCGTGTTGTATCCCTTTTGGACAAACTTATCCATAGTTTTTTGGGCTTCTTCATCATAGTCTTCCTGTTTTGCACAATTTCTTTTTATTCGAAATAGTTGTCTTTTTGGAATATTTCCAAGCAATATTTGTAGATGGCAACTATCTCTCTCAATGTAGCCATCACTATCTGTTGGCTTACTCAATATGTTTTTGTGGCTAAATTTTTGCCTTCCACAAGCACTGTAATGACCAAGGAATTTACAGATGTGGCATTAATAGTGGATGCGAATGATAAATTCAAATAATTTGTATATATATGATTTAAAAACTGAGTGAGGAAATCCTGACCCCCTGCCCAATTAACATGAATGTCATCTATAAAAAGCTTCCAAAAGACCTGACTAGCACCAAGTTCCCCACAGGGTGTGAGAGTCTTCTCACATTTACCTATGTATAAATTTGTGAAACTTGGGGCGAATCTGGTCCCCATAGCAGTTCCTCCCATCTGCAAATAAAAATAAGCCTCATGTTTAAAATAATTATAATAACATTAATTTGATCACCTGGCATTTTTAATTACTCTTTCCTCCTGTTTAGGAAGGATTACATCGCGATGACAATATATGCAACTTATCCATGATGTAATGTAATTTCCATTGGATACCTTGGAAAATGTGTACTAAATGTTTTTGATGTAGAAACATAATGTTAGGTGTCGAGTTTCCGCCTCTGCACACGGGGAATCTCGAACCATCTCTGCTGCGGTCTTCCATTCTTCTCCAGCTGCAGTGGAGTCTGCTCAGCCGAGACGTCAGTCCCAGCGTCTAGCTCAGGCTGATACTGGATGACTGGTTACTACTGCCCTTCCAGGCTCTGTCCTTGTAGCCAGCAATGTTCAGTACCGAGCAGGTCTTTCTGGGACTAAGTCCTGCTTTTACCTTACTGAGCATGCCCACGGGATGACCTCCCATTGGAAATCGGGGGTCACATGCTCAGGTCCTGTTGCGGCTCCTATTGGTCCATCTGGAAGGTCTTGTAGCACTGCCGCTATAAAAGGTTTGCATGGCCGCTCGGCCATGCGCTAGGGTACACTTGTAAACGTGCGTGTGTTGACGTGTGAAAGTCACTCATTAATTATCCCCTCCCTTATGTATGACTGCTCGTGTAAGGTGGATGATTGCTATCTAGCGACCGACTTGCTATCAGCATGTGACACACAAAACAGAGTCTAATTGCTGTGACCACCAGTGCGGCGCCGTGCGCTTTCACAGTGCTTTCCTTACCCAAGCCTGGGTGGTTAGTGGCGTCCGCCAGTGCGGCACCACACGCACTCTTGTGGATCTAAATAATTATTATTATTTTCATTCTGACACCCCAGTTGCGGTGTCGAGCGCAATAGGTCTAGTGTTATGATCTGGTGGCCGAGGAGCAGCATGAGACGTACACTGGAGAAGGTGGTACCTGTACTGACCGCAAACCCTGAACTTAGCACTGCAACTAGAAGTAGCCGTGGGATGTACCTAACGCTCCCTAGACACCTCGACACAGCCTAAGAACTAACTTCCCCTAAAGATAGAAACGGGAAAACTATCTTGCCTCAGAGAAAATCCCCAAAGGATAGACAACTCCCCACAAATATTGACTGTGAGAGGAGAGGGAAATGACATACACAGACTGAAATCAGGATTTAGCAAAGGAGGTCATTCTAGCTAAAAAGAAAGAATAGGACAGAGTACTATGCGGTCAGTATTAAAACACTAGAAAATATCCACCACAGAAAATACAAATCTCCACATCTGACTAATGACATGGAGGGTATATCTGCATCTCCAGAGACACAGCTTGGCTGCAAAAAATCCTTCACAGACAAAGCTGGACAAGACAAAACATGAAAATGCACTGAACTATAAGATCCACAGCATGTGGACAGCAAAAACAAAGCCAGAACTTATCTTTGTTGAAATGAACAGCTAAACAGGAGAGACCAGGTATGGATGTGAATCCTCCAAAAGCAATGGACAACTGGCACTGACTAAAGGATCAAGCAAGACTAAAAAGCCCAGTCCAAATTGCAATAAGTGGACACACCTGATAAATGCTGCGATCCAAAGACAGCAGCACTACCACTCATAACCACCGGAGGGAGCCCAAGAGCAGAATTCACAACAGTACCCCCCCCTTTGAGGGGGGGTCACCGAACCCTCACCAGAGCCCCCAGGCCGATCAGGACGAGCCAAATGAAAGGCACTAACTAAATCGTCAGCTTGAACATCGGAGGCAACAACCCAAGAATTATCCTCCTGGCCATAACCCTACCATTTGACCAGATACTGAAGCTTCCGCCTCGAAAAACGAGAATCCAAAATCTTCTCAACCACATACTCCAACTCCCCATCAATCAACACAGGGGCCGGAGGATCAACAGAGGGAACAACGGGCACCACATACTTCCGCAACAAAGATCTATGGAAAACATTATGGATGGAAAAAGAGGCTGGAAGGGCCAAACGAAAAGACACTGGATTGATAAACTCTAATCCAGAGTCTTGGGATTGAGTTCTGTGACTCCTTGCTTGCGCTCTTTTGTGCAGTACCGCAACCCTGTGACGCAACAGGGTTTGCTTTCTTCATACAGGGTGAAGTTAACCCGTGTGTGAATCAATTTTGTACCGCCATATATTCCGTCATTACTCAGCAGCAGGTTCCATCTCTGCACGGTGGACCCCGGGCTGCGAACACACCTTATTCTATCTAATTATTTGGTGCGTTCCGCTAGCCCTAACACATACTTCTGCAGAATCTTATCTAGATATTCCGAAAGATTAGTCGTGAGGCAATTGATTTCAGATATTATTGGTCTTCCTGGGGGTCTTTGTCCTTACATTTTTTGTTTAAACAGTAGTTTATTTTCTAATGATAGGTTCCAGCTTTGCAAATATAAAGGACACCTTCTGTAAATATTATGCCACTTCTACTGGGTTTACTTTTCCTGGGAATTACACAATTTGCTAGTATTCCTGGCTCATCTGTTACTGATTAGAGAATTGTTTGCTTTGTCTGTACTATAATCTGTGTAAAGCCCTAATCTCCAGGTATAATTTCACTGTATCCTGGAGGCGCCATGGGGTGCAAACTTCTGTGTCTTACGCTGCTCGCTCTACTGCATGGCTGCCTTGGACAAAAGTGAGTACAAATGTACTTTATTCCATTTAAACAGAAGTAAAAAAAGGGAAAAAGATAGATCTACTTTTATAATTACTTGTCTGAAGTATTCATTTACTAAAGTGTTCCCAATTACATGAAACTTAAAAGAAAACAAAAACAATGCAGTATTAAAAAGGTGTGAGCCATATTAGGTGATGTCACAGCTTCCCCCTCTGCCTCTAAATACAGTAGAAAACAAGGTACTTTATTCCCTATAGATGATATCACAGCTCACCTCCTCCTCATTTACAATGTAAGATAACACCATTAAATATAATATATAACACAGAATCCACCATTCACAATAGATGCTATCACATAAGGGAGATGATCAGTCAAAAATTTACTTTTTACTCAACAATAACTGGGAAGGGCTTATATACAAGAGATAGAGGACACATATGTTAATGATCATATATTTTTTCTTTTGGGAACACAGACGACTCCTCTTCTTCCTCTGTACCTTGCCATCCTGTTCTTGTCCCGGATGACATCCGCGATCAACTGCATCTTGGTGGTAGGCGGTGCCCGTTCAGGGGTGAGGATAATTATTGGCAGTGAACCCACCAACGTCTGGACCCAAAAGGCCTCCAGGCGCATGGCCTTTCCAAAGGACATGGCGGCTCAGACTCTTGCTCACATCCTGCCTCCATCTCCTCCACCAGGCTGCCCGGCCTCACCTCATCTGGTGTAATCATCCTCGCCCGAATCTTCTCCTTGGATGGCCCATTCTGCGCCAGGCCTCCCTTCACCAACAACAACTCCCACACTGTCATCATTACACCTATCTTTGTCACTGTATCACACTGCTTTCTCCAACTAACAACCCATAAATGGTGCAGTCTCTTTTGCTGCTGGATGCCCATCACGGCTCAGCCTTTCTCTGGGTGGGATTTTCTCCAGATCACCATCCTGTTTCTCTAACCCCTCTGCCCGTTCTCTTGGGTCATACCTTACTGGGAGGGCCATTTCCTTCAACTTCATTTCATTGCAGCAGCCACTCCTTGCTGTAGGCTGGCACTTCCAGTTCCGACACTCCCTTCGGGAGGCGTAACCTCTGGAGGGATGGACACTTCTTTGCCCCCTTTCGTTCCTTCTACATCCACAATGGCTCAGCTTTATCTCAGACCGCATAATTGTCACCACCCTCTATGAAACTTTAATCCTCTCTGTATCACTCTGTTCTTCTGACTGCAAGACTCGATCCTGCAGAGTGCGCCGACTCCGAGTGTAGCGAGATACTCATCTCTGTCGGGTGCCCTGACACGTTACATGAAGGTGGAGGTCCTGGCTGAATGTGTGGGGTCGCTACGCCCTTGCAGGCCGCATGGAAAGGGTGAAATTGCTCTGCCAGGACCAGGTGTTGCACAGTTCAATTAGGGAGACACCAGTCAAACATAAATTTTTTACTTAACGATAACTGGGAAGGGATTATAAATAGTAGATAGCAGGCACATATCTTGATGAGCATTTTCCACACACAGATTCCTTTCTCTTTTCACCCTTGTCCTCTATTCACCTTTCCTCTTTACTTCACCACTGCTCAGCTCAATATTACAGACAAGTTTCTAAGAGTCCTATGCTCAACCCGCAGTTCCGCACCCTTTTTCACTTAGGAGGATACTTTGCCACTATGGCCATTGCTTATCTCTTCTGTCTCTGACACTCTGGAACTCCTGCCGAGGAACTCTCTTTGTCTTAAGGTACCGTCACACTCAGCGACGCTGCAGCGATATAGACAACGAGCCGACCTCAACTAGATCGCTGCAGCGTCGCTGTTTAGGTCACTGTAGAGACGTCAAACACAGCAACTCCAGAACGATGCAGGAGCGATCCAGTGACGTAACGGCAACTCACTTCTCGTTCTCGCTGGTTGTTAGCTCCATGTAAAACGTTGCTGGCATCGTTGCTTTTGATGTCAAACATGACGATACACGCCGACCTGGTGACGAAATAAAGTTCTGGACTTCTAGCTCCGACCAGCGATGGCACAGCGGGATCCAGATCGCTGCTGCATGTCAAACACAATGAGATCGCTATCCAGGACGCTGCAACGTCACGGATTGTTGTCGTTCTCATTGCAAAGTTGCTGAGTGTGACGGTACCTTTACGTCCCATCAAAACACTTTTGCAACAGTTCATGTGTTCTTCAGGGGAAAACATGGTCAGCATTGTCATCTCCTTACACAGGGAAGAGGCAAACAAGAAGAGGTGCAGGAGCAAAAAAAATAAACATCACCAAATACAGGAGAACAATGGCATTTACATCAAGTAAAAAAAAAGTTATTTATATCAAGTGACAGATTTTCTTTAAAATGGGTGGCCCACTTTATCCTCATTTTAAGAGACATCTTGAAGGCATGGTTTTGTGGCATTACTAATACTGATGTATTACAATACCGTAGTTACAACGCAAGTCAATAATCACAAGTCAGTATTAGGGTTGAGCGAAACGGGTCGAACATTTTCAAAAGTCGCCGACTTTTAACAAAGTCGGGTTTCATGAAACCCGATCCGACCCCTGTGCGGGGTCGGCCATGCGGTACGCGACTTTCGCGCCAAAGTCGCGTTTCAATGACGCGAAAAGCGCCATTTCTCAGCCAATGAAGGTAAACGCAGAGTGTGGGCAGCGTGATGACATAGGTCCTGGTCCCCACCATCTTAGAGAAGGGCATTGCAGTGATTGGCTTGCTGTCCGCGGCATCACAGGGGCTATAAAGGGGCGTTCCCGCCGACCGCCATGTTACTGCTGATGATCTGAGCTTAGGGAGAGGTTGCTGCCGCTTCGTCAGAAGCAGGGATAGCGTTAGGCAGGGTCCATTAACCACCAAACCGCTTGTGCTGTAGCGATTTCCACTGCCCAACACCACCTTCGGTGTGCAGGGACAGTGGAAGCTACATTTTTTTTTTTCCCTCAGCGCTGTAGCTCATTGGGCTGCCCTAGAAGGCTCCCTGATAGCTGCATTGCTGTGTGTACGCCGCTGTGCAAACCAACTGCTTTTTTCAAAGCACAAATCCTCTTGTTCCTTCCTTTCTGCACAGCTATCTTGTTTGTTTGTCCACACTTTTTATTTAATTTGTGCATCAGTCCACTCCTTATTGCTGCCTGCCATACCTGGCTGAGATTACTGCAGGGAGATAGTAATTGAAGGACAGTTCCTTTTTTTTTTTTTTTTTTTTGTGGTAGATTAAGATTGGCATTTCTGCTAGAGTGCCATCCCTGTCTGTGTCATCTCTCACTCAGTGGGCCATAGAAAGCCTATTTATTTTTTTTGCTTGATTTGGGTTCTAAAATCTACCTGAAAAAATCACTACATCAATCAGTGGGAGAAAAATATTGGCCTCAGGGCTTGTGTGCCACTCCTTACTCCTGTGTGTGCCATCTCTCACTCAGTGGGCCATAGAAAGCCTATTTATTTTTTTGCTTGATTTGGGTTCTAAATTCTACCTGAAAAAATCAATAAATCAATCAGTGGGAGATTAATATTGGCCTTTGGGCTTGTGTGCCAGTCCTAAGCGTGCCATCTCTCTCTCTCAGATAGTGGGCCATAGAAAGCCTATTTATTTATTTTTTTATTGGGTTTATAAATTTTCCCTGGAAAAAAAAAAAAAAGTGGGAGATTAATATTGGCCTCTGGGCTTGTGTGCCAGTCCTGAGCGTGCCATCTCTCTCACAAATAGTGGGCCATAGAAAGCCTATTTATTTTTTTGGTTGATTTGGGTTCTAAATTCTACCTGAAAAAATCAATAAATCAATCAGTGGGAGATAAATATTGGCCTCTGGGCTTGTGTGCCACTCCTGACTCCTGTGTGCGTCCTCTCTCACTCAGTGGGCCCTAGAAAGCCTATTTTTTGTTTTATTTGTTTTCTAAATTCTCCCTGAAAAAATCATTTTATTTTATTTGGTTTCTAAATTATTCCTGAAAAAATCATTTTTTTTTTTTTTTTTTTCTAAAGTCTCCCTGAAAAAAAAAACAAAAAACAAAACAGTGGGAGATTAATATTGCCCTTTCTGCTTGTGTGCCAGTCTTGACTCCTGGGTGTGCCATCTCTCTCTCTCCAATTGTGGGCCATAGAAAGCCTATTAATTTTTTTGCTTGATTTGGGTTCCAAAATCTACCTGAAAAAATCACTAAATCAATCAGTGGGAGATAAATATTGGCCTCTGGGCTTGTGTGCCACTCCTGACTCCTGTGTGCGTCCTCTCTCACTCAGTGGGCCCTACAAAGCCTATTTTTTTTTCATTTGTTTTCTAAATTCTCCCTGAAACAATCATTTTATTTTATTTTGTTTCTAAATTCTTCCTGAAAAATTCATTCTTTTTTTTTTTTTCTAAAGTCTCCCTGGAAAAAAAAAAAAAATCAAATCAGTGGGAGATTAATATTGCCCTTTCTGCTTGTGTGCCAGTCTTGACTCCTGGGTGTGCCATCTCTCTCTCTCCAATTGTGGGCCATAGAAAGCCTATTAATTTTTTTGCTTGATTTGGGTTCCAAAATCTACCTGAAAAAATCACTAAATCAATCAGTGGGAGATAAATATTGGCCTCTGGGCTTGTGTGCCACTCCTGACTCCTGTGTGCGTCCTCTCTCACTCAGTGGGCCCTACAAAGCCTATTTTTTTTTTCATTTGTTTTCTAAATTCTCCCTGAAACAATCATTTTATTTTATTTTGTTTCTAAATTCTTCCTGAAAAATTCATTCTTTTTTTTTTTTTCTAAAGTCTCCCTGGAAAAAAAAAAAAAATCAAATCAGTGGGAGATTAATATTGCCCTTTCTGCTTGTGTGCCAGTCTTGACTCCTGGGTGTGCCATCTCTCTCTCTCCAATTGTGGGCCATAGAAAGCCTATTTATTTTTTTGCTTGATTTGGGTTCCAAAATCTACCTGAAAAAATCAATAAATCAATCAGTGGGAGATTAATATTGGCCTTTGGGCTTGTGTGCCAGTCCTAAGCGTGCCATCTCTCTCTCTCTCAGATAGTGGGCCATAGAAAGCCTATTTATTATTTTTTTATTGGGTTTATAAATTTTCCCTGGAAAAAAAAAAAAGTGGGAGATTAATATTGGCCTCTGGGCTTGTGTGCCAGTCCTGAGCGTGCCATCTCTCTCACAAATAGTGGGCCATAGAAAGCCTATTTATTTTTTTGGTTGATTTGGGTTCTAAATTCTACCTGAAAAAATCAATAAATCAATCAGTGGGAGATTAATATTGGCCTTTGGGCTTGTGTGCCAGTCCTAAGCGTGCCATCTCTCTCTCTCAGATAGTGGGCCATAGAAAGCCTATTTATTATTTTTTTTATTGGGTTTATAAATTTTCCCTGGAAAAAAAAAAAAAAGTGGGAGATTAATATTGGCCTCTGGGCTTGTGTGCCAGTCCTGAGCGTGCCATCTCTCTCACAAATAGTGGGCCATAGAAAGCCTATTTATTTTTTTGGTTGATTTGGGTTCTAAATTCTACCTGAAAAAATCAATAAATCAGTCAGTGGGAGATAAATATTGGCCTCTGGGCTTGTGTGCCACTCCTGATTCCTGTGTGCGTCATCTCTCACTCAGTGGGCCCTACAAAGCCTATTTTTTGTTTTATTTGTTTTCTAAATTCTCCCTGAAAAAATCATTTTATTTTATTTGGTTTCTAAATTCTTCCTGAAAAAAATCATTTTATTCTATTTTTTTTTCCTAAAGTCTCCCTGAAAAAAAAAAAATCAGTGGGAGATTAATATTGCTCTTTCTGCTTGTTTGCCAGTCTTGACTCCTGGGTGTGCCATCTCTCTCTCTCTCTCCAATTGTGGGCCATAGAAAGCCTATTATTTTTTTAGCTTGATTTGGGTTCCAAAATCTACCTGAAAAAATCACTACATCAATCAGTGGGAGATAAATATTGGCCTCTGGGCTTGTGTGCCACTCCTGACTCCTGTGTGCGTCATCTCTCACTCAGTGGGCCCTACAAAGCCTATTTTTTGTTTTATTTGTTTTCTAAATTCTCCCTGAAAAAATCATTTTATTTTATTTGGTTTCTAAATTCTTCCTGAAAAAATCATTTTATTCTATTATTTTTTTTTCCTAAAGTCTCCCTGAAAAAAAAACAAATCAGTGGGAGATTAATATTGCCCTTTCTGCTTGTGTGCCAGTCTTGACTCCTGGGTGTGCCATCTCTCTCTCTCTCTCCAATTGTGGGCCATAGAAAGCCTATTATTTTTTTAGCTTGATTTTGGTTCCAAAATCTACCTGAAAAAATCACTACATCAATCAGTGGGAGATAAATATTGGCCTCTGGGCTTGTGTGCCACTCCTGACTCCTGTGTGCGTCATCTCTCACTCAGTGGGCCATAGAAAGCCTTTTTTTGTTTTATTTGTTTTCTAAATTCTCCCTGAAAAAATCATTTTATTTTATTTGGTTTCTAAATTCTTCCTGAAAAAGTCATTTTATTCTATTTTTTTTTTTTCCTAAAGTCTCCCTTAAAAAAAAAAAAAATCAAATCAGTGGGAGATTAATATTTACATTTGTGCTTCAGTGACAGTCCTGCGTGTGTGGCATCTCTCTCATTTGTTGCCACCAACAACAGAGTGTGTAACATTGTGCCTGATTTTCGTTGTGGTCTCACTCACCTGTAAAGGGGTAGCTAAATCATACTGAAGTTGTAGCTCACCGTGTAATTTGTGTGACAGTAACAAATACCGTTAGTTTGTTTACGTTTTTAAAACAATGAGGAAGTATGGTGGAAGAGGTCGTGGCCGGGGGCGTTCATTGTCAGCTGGTAATGAGGGTAGTGGTGGAGCATCAGCTGGTCGTGGGAAAAAAAAATATTGCACCTAAGTCTGGAGCTGTGGAGCCAGGTTCGTCGTCAGGCTACACAAGGCCTCGAACGCTCCCTTTTCTGGGAGTAGGAAAACCGCTTTTAAAGCCGGAGCAGCAAGAGCAAGTTTTGGCTTATCTTGCTGACTCAGCCTCTAGCTCTTTTGCCTCCTCTCGTGAAACTGGTAAATGTCAAAGCAGCGCGTCGTTAGTGGATGTTCACGGTCAGGGACAAGTCGCTTCCTTGTCCTCTTCAGCAAAAACAACAACAGAGAATTATGCAGCAGGCGACACAACGGGTTACTCCATGGAGCTCTTTACACATACCGTCCCTGGCTTAGAAAGTGAAGCAGTTAACAGTCCATGCCCATTACAAGTTGAATCTGACATGGAGTGCACTGATGCACAGCCACAGCCAGACTACTATGCTGGTCCTTTGACTCAGACCACAACATTGCCCTCGCAGGGTGCTGATCAAGAATCAGACCCTGATGAGACTATGCTGCCCCATCACGAACGCTATACCACCGACCGACACGGTGACACAGACGAAGTTGCACACGAGCTACAAGAAGAGGTAATAGATGACCCAGTTCTTAACCCCGATTGGCAGCCATTGGGGGAACAGGGTGCAGGCGGCAGCAGTTCTGAAGCGGAGGAGGAGGGGCCGCAGCAGGCATCAACATCGCAACAGGTTCCATCTGCCGGGCCCGTATCTGGCCCAAAACGTGTGGCAAAGCCAAAACCAGTTGGAGGACAGCGTGGCCATCTGGTTAAAGAAGCTCAGTCTGCAATGCCTGAAAAGGTATCCGATGCTAGAAAGAGTGCAGTCTGACATGTTTGTAAACAACATCCAATTGATCAGCGCAAAGTCATCTGTCAAAAATGTTCAACTACCTTAAGCAGAGGACAGAATCTGAAAAGTCTCAATACAAGTTGCATGCATAGACATTTAACCACCATGCATTTGCAAGCCTGGACTAACTACCAAACGTCCCTTAAGGTTGTAGCACCCTCGGCCAATGAAGCTAGTCAGCCACGCAACATCCCTTCCGGCAGTGTAGGGCCACCATTTTCCGCACCACCTGCAGTATCTGTGCAGGTTTCTTTGCCAGGCCAAAGCAGTCAGGGTCAGGGAATCACCAGTTTCGTAGTAGGAAACACTGCATCTAGGGCACCGGCGGCAACAATACCATCTCCCACCGTCTCTCAGTCTGCCATGTCCACCGGCACCCCCGCTAGTTCCACGATCTCCAGCTCTCCAGTCCAGCTCACCCTACATGAGACTATGGTTAGAAAAAGGAAGTACTTAGCCTCGCATCCGCGTACACAGGGTTTGAACGCACACATAGCTAAACTAATCTCGTTAGAGATGATGCCCTACCGGTTAGTTGAAACCGAAGCTTTCAAAGCCCTGATGGACTACGCTGTACCACGCTACGAGCTACCCAGTCGACACTTTTTTTCCAGAAAAGCCATCCCAGCCCTCCACCAGCATGTTAAAGAGCGCATCGTCCATGCACTCAGGCAATCTGTGAGCACAAAGGTGCACCTGACAACAGATGCATGGACCAGTAGGCATGGCCAGGGACGTTACGTGTCCATCACGGCACACTGGGTAAATGTGGTGGATGCAGGGTCAACAGGGGACAGCAAGTTTGGGACAGTTCTGCCTAGCCCACGGTCTAGGAAACAATTGGCTGTAGCCGTTCGCACCCCCTCCTCCTCCTCTTCGTCCTCCTGCAGAAGCGAGAGCTCGTCCACAGACCGCAGTTGCACAACCACTCCATCCGCAGCTGCCACTGTTGTACACCAGGTCTCCCATTATGGGGCAGCTACTGGCAAACGCCAGCAGGCTGTATTGGCTATGAAGTGTTTGAGCGACAACAGACACACCGCGGAAGTTCTGTCCGAGTTCTTGCAGAAAGAAACGCAGTCGTGGCTGGGCACTGTAGATCTTGAGGCAGGCAAGGTAGTGAGTGATAACGGAAGGAATTTCATGGCTGCCATCTCCCTTTCCCAACTGAAACACATTCCTTGCCTGGCTCACACCTTAAACCTGGTGGTGCAGTGCTTCCTGAAAAGTTATCCGGGGTTATCCGACCTGCTCCTCAAAGTGCGTGGACTTTGCTCACATATCCGCCGTTCGCCCGTACACTCCAGCCGTATGCAGACCTATCAGCGTTCTTTGAACCTTCCCCAGCATCGCCTAATCATAGACGTTGCAACAAGGTGGAACTCAACACTGCACATGCTTCAGAGACTGTGTGAACAGAGGCGGGCTGTTATGTTTTTGTGGGAGGATACACATACACGGGCAGGCAGTAGGATGGCAGACATGGAGTTGTCAGGTGTGCAGTGGTCGAAGATTCAAGACATGTGTCAAGTCCTTCAGTGTTTTGAGGAATGCACACGGCTGGTTAGTGCAGACAACGCCATAATAAGCATGAGCATCCCCCTAATGCGTCTGCTGATGCAAAGTTTGACGCACATAAAGGATCAGGCGTCTGCAGCTGAGGAAGAGGAAAGCCTTGATGACAGTCAGCCATTGTCTGGCCAGGGCAGTGTACAGGACGAGGTAGCGGGCGAAGAGGAGGAGGAGGACGAGGAGGATGATGGGGATGATTATATTTTTAATGAGGAAGCTTTTCCGGGGCCACTGGAAATTGGTGGCGCGGCAAGGCCGGGTTCTGGTTTTTTGAGGGACACAAGTGACGTGGATTTGCCTGAAACTGCCCCTCAACCAAGCACAACCGCAGATTTGAGAACTGGAACTTTGGCCCACATGGCGGATTATGCCTTACGTATCCTCAAAAGGGACACACGCATAACTAAAATGATGAATGATGACGATTACTGGTTGGCCTGCCTCCTTGATCCTCGCTATAAAGGCAAATTGCAAAATATAATGCCACATGAGAACTTGGAACTAATATTAGCAACCAAACAATCAACTCTTGTTGACCGTTTGCTTCTGGCATTCCCTGCACACAGCGCCCGTGATCGTTCTCACACGAGCTGCAGGGGCCAGCAGACCAGAGGAGTTAGAGGGGCAGAAATCAGAAGTGGCGTTGGCCAGAGGGGTTTTCTGACCAGGTTGTGGAGTGATTTTGCTATGACCGCAGACAGGACAGGTACTGCAGCATCAATTCAAAGTGACAGGAGACAACATTTGTCCAGTATGGTTACAAACTATTTTTCATCCCTTATCGATGTTCTCCCTCAACCGTCATTCCCATTTGATTACTGGGCATCAAAATTAGACACCTGGCCAGAATTGGCAGAATATGCATTGCAGGAGCTTGCTTGCCCGGCAGCTAGTGTCCTATCAGAAAGAGTATTCAGTGCTGCAGGTTCAATACTAACAGAAAAAAGGACTCGTCTGGCTACCCAAAATGTAGATGATCTAACCTTCATTAAAATGAACCACAACTGGATTTCGAAATCTTTTGCCCCACCTTGCCCGGCTGACACCTAGCTTTCCTATGAAAAGGTCTTGCCTGTGGACTATTCTGAATGCCTTTTCCAATCTCGTAATTTTCTGCACCTGATTGTCCAGCATACGACATGTTTACACCTCACTAAATGGCCAAACTCCCCACACGGGGCCGTGGTATCGACACTTGGCGACAGCACCCGTGAGAGTGCAGTTTGTCTGAAGAGGTGGGTGAGCCCGCTTTTGGTCGACGGCACTGCCACTGGGTCCCTCCTAGTACAATAAAGTGTCTCTGGCGGTGGTGGTGCGCACCCAACGTCAGACACACCGTTGTAATATGAGGGGCCCTGGGCCTGTACCGCCGGCCACAAGACAGTTCCCCCCCCTCAGCTCAAACAGTGCTCTACCACTTGCAAAATTATCTCACAGCTCCACCAATGTTTAGTCTATGCGCTGACATCCTTCAATGCCTGCCACTGACAATACCATTGTATTGACATTTTTGTTATGTTAGGCCTTCGATGCCTGTCTGTGGTCACTCCTTCCACTAGGCCTCCACTGACCACACCACTGCTGCCCGTGTACCCCTGTAACCAATTTAAAATTGCCTACAGCCATGTGTTATTATTTTAGGCCTTCGATGCCTGTCTGCGGTCACTCCTTCCACTAGGCCTCCACTGACCACACCACTGCTGCCCGTGTACCCCTGGAACCAATTTAAAATTGCCTACAGCCATGTGTTATTATTTTAGGCCTTCGATGCCTGTCTGCGGTCACTCCTTCCACTAGGCCTCCACTGACCACACCACCGCTGCCCGTGTACCCCTGGAACCAATTTAAAATTGCCTACAGCCATGTGTTATTATTTTAGGCCTTCGATGCCTGTCTGCGGTCACTCCTTCCACTAGTCCTCCACTGACCACACCACTGCTGCCCGTGTACCCCTGGAACCAACATCAGAAAATATAAAAATAAGTATTTTGCTTATAAAAAAGAAAATACTGGAGAGATATCAAATGCAGACATTTTAACATTAAAAACAAACACATACAACAAAAATCTGGTACAGTACTAAAAATGGCCACCAGCTACAATAACTTTCTCCTGCAAGTAGTTAACTGAAAGGTTTTTTCAATTTTAAACACAGATATGGCATCCACCGAGTGTTGTCCTGTCGCGTCTTCTTAATATTATTGCCAAGAAGATGCAAAACAATGAAAATAATAAAATCATTATTTACCAAAAAAATAGAGTAAGTCAAAACCACATTGCAAATAAACATTCATTACAAATAAAGAAGCAGGGCGCGTCCGAGGGTGAGTATATACCTAATAAGAATATAATCACCCTCGGACGCGCCCTGCTTCTTTCCGACAGCCTTCCTTCCTAAGAATCAGCCCTTCCGTGGTGTAGAGAGATGGTGTGTTACACTCCAAGGTGTTCCCCAGGTTGCCTTTCCTGAGCTTCGATCTTCCGGCTCTCGTTTAGTAGTTGTTGGAAACTACGCTGCATTGGGCCTACAAATTGGGTATGGGGTGTAGAGAGATGGTGTGTTCCACTCCAAGGTGTTCTCCAGGTTGCCTTTCCTGAGCTTCGATCTTCCGGCTCTCGTTTAGTAGTTGTTGGAAACTACGCTGCATTAGGCCTACAAATTGGGTATGGGGTGTAGAGAGATGGTGTGTTCCACTGTAGAGAGATGGTGTGTTCCACTCCAAGGTGTTCCCCAGGTTTCCTCGCCAATGCTTCGATCATCATGCTCTCGTTTAGTAGTTGTTGGAAACTACGCTGCATTAGGCCTACAAATTGGGTATGGGGTGTAGAGAGATGGTGTGTTCCACTCCAAGGTGTTCCCCAGGTTTCCTCGCCAATGCTTCGATCATCATGCTCTCGTTTAGTAGTTGTTGGAAACTACGCTGCATTAGACCTACAAATTGGGTATGGGGTGTAGAGAGATGGTGTGTTCCACTCCAAGGTGTTCTCCAGGTTGCCTTTCCTGAACTTCTATCTTCAGGCTCTCATTAAATTGTGGTTAAACGGAACAACTGCATTTGGCGTACTAGTTGGTTTGGGGCCTACTATCGGTGTCTGCCGCTCCTTGCTGTTCTCCTGGTTTCCTGTCCTGATATTCCGTTTTCAGGCGCTCGTTAAGTAGTTGTTAATGTTAGACTGCATTTGGCCTACTAGTTGGGTTGGGGCCTACTATCGGTGTCTGCCACTCCTTGCTGTTCTCCTCCACTGAACAAAGCTGTGCCGCCTGTTTACTACTGTTGCCAATTTTGAACTGCATTTCGACTACTTACTGATTTGGGCCTACTCTCTGTGTCAGCCTCTCATTCCAGTTGTCCTCCACTGCAATGCCCCCTGGTTATTCCTGTGTTACCAATTTAGAACTGCATTTAGCCCACTTTATTATTTGGGCCTATATCTGTGTTTCCTCCTCATCCTGCCCATTGCCCAGCCAGTGATAGATGAGTCTGCTGGTACATTGACCCATAACGCAACATTCCCCGTGCACGCTACACAACAACATTGTGACCCTGCTGAAAGTCAGGTTGCTCTTCCCGCATACCATACCACCTTACACGGGGACAAAGAGGAAGGTGCAGATGAAAGTGCAGGTTCCTTCATCAGGTGGGGGGAGGAATACTAGTTGGCGACGTCACTGGCACAGGGCCTCTCATAGTACGCAAAAGTGTTGCTGCCGGTGGGAGGCGCCCCCGCCGTGCAAACACACCGCTGTACTTTGAGGGGCCCTGTGCCAGTGCCAATGCCAACGAGTGGGCCCCCCCTGCTTGCTCAGGATCACAGCACTTGCAAAGTTGAAATACTTACCTCTCCGTGCTCCACTGCCGTGACGTGGTCCAGATTTCCTGGGCCCACTAATTACTTGAACCAGCCCTACCCACCACAACTTTAGCCAAATGACCCCCAATTTCAAATGCCTTCCAATTATTATAAGGTAAATTACGCTTGACAAGCTTCATTAAGAAGAATGGATGGTTTTGACATTAAAATGGGCACTCTAGGTGTTTTCCTGGCCCCCACTCACTGCCGACTATGCTGCCCCATTGACTTGCATTGGGTTTCGTGTTTCGGTCGATCCCGACTTTACGTCATAATCGGCCGATTTCACTCGACCCGACTTTTGAGATAGTCGGGTTTCGCGAAACCCGGCTCGACTCTGAAAAGGTCAAGGTCGCTCAACTCTAGTCAGTATAATTCGGTGTATGGCTAAAGTTCAATGCATCATTCATGGTATCTTACCAGCAGAATGGGAAATGTCCCCAGTGTCTCCTCAATGGTCACAGTACCTCCCATGGTCACTCTACACCAGTGATCCCCAACTCTGGTCCTCAAGAGCCACCAACAGGTCATGTTTTCAGAATTTCCTTTGTATTGTCCAGGTGATGCAATTATTACCTCTTCAATACTAAGGAAATCCTGAAAACATGACCTATTGGTGGCTCTTGAGGACCAGAGTTGGGGAGCGCTGCTATACACGATAGTTATATTGGAACTATACAATAATGCATGGCACACTATGTGCTGTTCTCTATGGAGTAGACACGATATTTGATGTTAGGACAAAAGAATTGTGTCGGAGACATGTAGGTACTGCATGGCACTATGATGAAAGAATTCTCTAAAAATATTATGTGAGTTATGCACATTATTAATACTATACTATCACATGCAGTGATATATACTCACATGCAGTGTGACCAAATAATAAAAAATGATCACTACTACGGTACTGATATATAAAAGACAATTTTATTAAGACAAAATTTAAAATTCAATTATTCACAAATACTGTAAACAACATGTAAGAAAAAAGGGTGTAGAATCCACAAAAAGGGACCTTGCTGCCATAGGCTAACTCTAAATCACTGGGATTAGAATTGACATCAATACATAAAAAGGACCCATAAGAAAATACCACCTAAATATGTCCAAGAATAGCTGTGTGAGGAACTATAAAGGCAATGTACAGATGGCCCTTACTATAATGGAATCCCCTAATAGGAGAACCTAACAGCCATATCACTCACAAAGAAAAAATGGCCTAAAGCCAAAAAGACATAAACTAGTGGGAAATATGGGAAAATACCTTTAGTGCGTCCCGTGTGAGAGCCTCGGCGTCCCTCTGCCCCGACGTGCGTTTCGCTTCTTCTAGAGGCGTGCCAGGGCAGGGGGTAGGCCGGAATATATGTCACAGTTTGCGCCGTTCATTGGGCCGTACTGATGGAAAACCGCCATCAGCTGTGAGAGAGCAGAGCGATGTAATGTTGCGCCGGCGTCTAAGCTCCGCATCACATGTACGGAAACCGGAGGTGACCACAAAGTACTTCCCGTCTAATAGGTAAATGCAGCAGTACTACGTGCTACTGCGCAGGCGTGTAGTCCCCGCATAGCGTGTACGGAATCCGGAAGTGAAGAAAGGACTTCCCATCTCTTACGGAATATGGAGCAGAGCAAGGTGACACTGTGCAAGCGTCTAATATCCGCACTACATGTAGGGAAAACCGGAAGCCATAGTGGAAAACTGCCCGTGAGAAACAGTGTGCAGATACTCATGGTCCGTGGGACTATCGGCGCATGCCCAGATCTATAAGCACCCGAAACCATGGGACACCAGACAGCGGTAATGAGGTCGGCGGCACCAGGTCGTCCATAAGTACGCTCGGCAACACCGTACCTCAAACAGCACCACTGTCCGGCTATCCCTCAGGTCCGCACTCCATTCATGCGCACCCCCCACGGACATGAGAAATCCTACACAGAGATGTCCTGTATTAAAAGGGTGGAACAATAAAGTGCAATGTGCTTGTTTAGTGATAAAAATGCCTATATGTGATGTTATGTCCATGGTACACATGGATAAATGTAATTACTATATATCAACCATGACACAAATCATAGCCATGGTAATAAAGTGTAAAATTAATAAAGATAATGAAAAATAAAAAATACTATATTATAGTGAGATGAATAGCAAACCCCTAATGGGAGTATGGTGTAGTGTGTGAATCCCATATGTCAGAAACCATATAACTGACATAAGAGGTATCAAATATGCACTCAAGAAAAGACAGTAATGTAAACCCATATAGTGATATCCTCAAAATACAACGACATCCCTATAACACAATATATATAATGGCCCAAAAACCTACACGGAGACTGAAACCACAATGATAACAATAATAAAAAAAAATAAAAAAAACCTAAAGAGAAAGATCCTCCACTCAAACAATGGATGGACTATATATGATATACTGAGGGGCAAAATCCCACTAATCCTACCAAGCATCAAATGATAAATAAATGTATAATATACAATCCATGAAGAGTCATATTAATCATAACTTGGAAGAAGCTGGATATTCCTCAGGTCTTCAAAGAACGTCCCATCCCAAGATAGCAATTTCTTGAATGTAGTCTGGTAAGAAGATATAATTCTCATCCTCGCTCCCACAGCCCAGAATGGTTATCATAAACGGCCAGCATACATGGATGGTAAACTGTAGTAAAGCATATAAACATAAAAATGAATAAAAGCCAACATACCACAAACATATAAAAAGTAATAAAGAGAATATAAAAACAAAAAAACCAACCAGAAATAATATTAAACCCAGAGAAAACCCTCTACCATCCTACTTCCTAAGCCATGTAATAGATCACAAAAACGCACCAAAGCCGAAGCTCTCATTAAGCCCTTGAGGTACAAGAGTGCCCAGTCTGTATATCCATTGGCTTTCTTTTTTAGCCAATCTTTTACCCATATCCCCTCCCCTAGGTCCAAGATCAAGTATATCAATGCCCGTAACTGTCAACAATCTAGAATTACATTGATGGTACCGCTTGAAATGCTTAGGGAGAGTCTTCAATGCGGTGTCATCAGTACTCCCTTTGGCCTTCTCAATATCAAGGCAATGCTCTCGTACCCTGATCTTCAACTCACGACTGGTCATGCCAATATAGACTTTCCCACATGGGCACATAGCATGATAGATGATGCCCTTTGATGAGCATGTAATGTTGCCCTAATATCGAAAGTCCTGGTGTTGTCATGATTATTAAAGGTAGTGCTTTTTCTCATGTTGGCACACCCCTTACATATACCACAAGGGAAGAATCCCCTTTTCCCCTTGGTCTTGTTGTAATTGGCCATTCTTTTGGGGTCATACATGCTATGCACTAGCATATCCCGTAAACTAGGAGCTCTCCTTGCCACCATTGAGGGTCGTTCAGGAAGCATTTGTTTCAAAATGGGGTCTGTGAACAAGATCTTCCAGTGTTTGGAAATCACCTCGCGAAGATCTTTCCACTCACTGCTGTAGTTGGTAATAAATCTTACCTGGTTGTCCTGTTCCATTTTAGTTGGTACTAGTTTGTTTTTATGTAGTAGTTGTTGTCTCGGGGTATTTTTCGCTCTCCAGTATCCATTCTGTATAGCCCGGCGATTATATCCACGGTCCTGGAATCTGCTTCTTAGTGCCTTGGCTTGTGCCTCAAATTGATCTTCCTCTGAGCAGATCCTCTTAATACGTAAGTATTGACCTATCGGTATGTTATTGGTGGTGGATTTAGGATGCAATGATGACGCGTGTAGCAATGAATTTGTTGCTGTGGGCTTCCGGAATACTGTGGTAGATAAGTGTCCATCGGGTGACGCTATAATAGATAGGTCCAGAAAGTCAATTTCACGCCCATACTTATATGTGGAGCTTAATGTTCCTATCATTTTGATTTAACCTAACCATCAAGTCCCTAAGCTCTTCCACCGGACCCTCCCAGATGAACATAACATCATCAATGAAGCGAATCCAATTATGGATTCGCTCCATACCCTGTATCTCGCTTTCTTGGAATATGGACCACTCCCAGGACCCGATGAACAAATTTGCGTATGAGAGGGCACAAGAGGCCCCCATCGCTGTACCCTGCTGTTGTAAGTAGACCCTCCCAGCGAACATGAAGGCATTATGTGTGAGGATGAATTTGAGCAGTTTGAGAATGAATTCAGACATGTCCCTCTCAATGCTACTATGAAAAAGATATTTTTTCACTGCTTGTAGGCCATCGGCATGCCTGATGCTGGAGTACAAAGCCTCAACACCGGCCGTGACTAAGATCATATCATCGGTTAATTGTATATTTTCCAGATGGCCTAGGGCAGCGGTAGTGTCCTTGATATACGAGGGCAATTGGACTACCAAAGGTTTTAAGTAATGTTCGATTATGTCACAGGCAATTTCGCATAACCCCTCATTGGGGTTTAATAACATTATTAATACTGTATGGTACAATTTTTAGACATTGCAATAAATGGCTTTAGGGAAAACATTATGGTAATATCAGTTTCTTTTTCCTTTATTTCTAAATTAAAGAAGTTGTCCACAACTTTAACACTGATGGCCTATTCTTGGAATGCGACACCCTGCAGCCACGCTGATCAGCTGTTCACGGTGTCAGCAGCAGTTGGAACCGATCAGTTACGGAGCTGCACAGCACAGCTCAGCCTACAGTGTAGTGGCCCCGGCTGAGTACTGCACATCCAGCCCCCTATTCAAATCAATTGAGGGTGGATGTGCAGTACCTATATCCATGGTCCCTTACCAGCCTGAGAATACCATCCTCAGCTGTCTGCTTTAGCTAGGCTGGTTATCAAAAATGGGGGGGCCCGATGCCTTTTTTGTAAATTATTTATTTAAATAACTTAAAAAAACTAGCGCGAGGACTCATCTATTCTTGATAATGCTTACTGCTGAGGGTTGGAGCCCCCAGCTGTGAGTTTTGCCTGGCTGCTTATCAAACACACAAGGGAACCCACGCCATTTAAAAATAAAATATTTAGTGCACCGGCCCCGGCCCCATCCACCACTCCTGCTCTTGCTGTTATTAGCAGCAGGCGTAGGATAATGGGAGTAGTAGTCCCATCAGCCAACGCCAGTGACCGAAGATAGACTTGTTACCTATGATCACAGCTGCAGGCTCACGCTCTCATTGGACAGCATGGGATCCGCGGCCATCTGACGAGCGGAGATGATTTTACTGTCGATCAGAAGCAGTGTTTGTGGTTCTATCATGCACATGACAGTGCGAGAAACACCCGGTGTTCAGAGGGCTGAACCCGAAAAGTAACATGGACTTCCTGTTGTAGTCCGTGTTCGGAGTCCGTGCCCAAACAGTAGTTGTTTAGTATGGACGCCGAACCTTTACTGTTCTGTGCACCCATCGCCACTTGCTGCATGTCAGCAGGTTAGCTATCACGGCCTATACTAAGGATAGGACATGAATGTTAAAGTAATGAGCAACCGCTCTTAGTGGTCTCCACCTAACTTTCACCTAAGGGACCACAAAAGACCTTAATCAAGTCCCATTGTGTGTGCCGAATATTTGGGCTGATGTCTTCATTTGTGTTTCTATGACAGATGCACTCTCATTACACCGAACATTCTACGACTGGAGAGTGAAGAAACCATCGTTGTAGATGGACACGATAAAGCTTTCGAGGCTGAAGTTGAGATTCAAGATTTTCCTAGGAGAATTTTGAGTTTAGCAAAGCAGAAAATCTCTGTGAATAATGGCAACAAATTCCTGGGCACAGCCACAGTCAAGGTAAAATCATGGCATAAGACAACCGGCACTAATACACAGTATACAAATATCAGCCGATACTCTTCTCTTTTTAGAACATTTATTTCCTTCTTTCTTCTTCTTTTAGATTCCTTCTGATAAATTAGCTAAAGACCCCAAAAAATATGTCTATGTGATGGTGAAGTCTTCTGTGTGCAATATAGAAAAAGTTGTCCTGCTCAGCTATCAGAGCGGATATGCCTTCATTCAGACTGATAAGACAATCTATAAACCGGGATCTACAGGTATTAGCACTCAATTGTTGTGTCTGTTGGAATACACTTGTTGTATAGCTCAAATAAAGGAAATCTGTGAGCAGATTATTGATACCCTGTTAGGCGTCGAGTTCCCACCGCTGCATGGGGGAATCTTGAACCATATCTGCTGCGGTCTCCCATTCTGCTTCAGCCGCAGTGGAGCCTGCTCAGCAGAGAAGTCGGTCCCAGCGTCTCACTCAGCCTGATACTGTGCCAAGGGTTACTGCTGCCTTTCCAGGCTCTGCTTTTGTGGCCAGTACTGGTCAAGGGCGAGCAGGCTTTTCTGGAACTAAGTCTTGCTTTGCACACACTGAGCATGCCCACGGGAAGATCTCTCTTTGGAGGTCGGGGGTCACACGCTCAGCTCCCATTGGTTCTCCAGGAAGGTCCTGAAGAGCTGCAGCTATAAAACGTTCGCATGGCTGCATGGCCATGCGCTAGTATCAGCTTTTGTTATGAGCTTTGCTTTCTTGTGGTCATGTCTGCTTGTGGTCAGGTTCGGCTGAAATAAGCCCCTAGAATACCGGCACCTCTGGTGAGGAGTTTGTGTGTAAGAATTCAGGACTGGCATATAGCCACTAGAATTCCGGCTCCACCAGAGAGGAGTTGTTTGTATGTTTGACTGCATGACCTCTGATTGCTGACTGCTCTGCTTGATAGCTGTGATCCTCTGTGAGGTTAACAGGGCACAGCGTTTCTCTATCGTGGCGATTCTGTGATGTAACAGAATTCGCTTATACTGCCATATAGTGCCGTCATAACTAGCAGCAGGTTCTCTCCTGCATGGTGGACCCCGGGCTGCGAATGCACCTTTAAATTACATATATATATTTGGAGCATTCCGCCAGCCCTAACATACCCCTTCTGAAATTAGCATGATTATTGGGCTGCTTGTTACAGTTTTGATAAAATCAGTGTTTTATCTGCTGTAGATCTAGCAGCTCTCTAAATGCTGAGCTCGGCATATCCTCGCCCACACCACTGATTGGCTGTTTTGTGTGTACACTGTACATAGGCAGTTAGCTGCCAATCAGAGGAGCTAAAACAACTCATGAATATGGAGAACTACATGGTAACAGCTCAAGTAGTCCTCCAGTGATAATCTCCTGTTAATGAAATAGTGATTTTATCAAAACTACAGCAAGTAGACCAATGAGTAGCAGATTACTGGGATCATGATATTTACTCTCCATCATGTTGCTACAGAATCCCTTTAAGTTCTCATTGGAGAGAGAAAGATTCAGTAAGTGGTCAATCAAGCTCCACTGAGGACCTTCTAGATATTTATTTTCTCCACTCTCAGTAATTTCATTTCCTTAAAGCAAGAAATGCAAATGCTGGTCTTCGGGCTTAGCGTCCTTGTCCACCTTGATTAGTTGTCTAACTGATCTTCTCTGTCTTCTTTGCACAGTTCTCTACCGCATCTTCTCTATAAACTACAAGATGTCTCCAATGAACACAAATTTGATCATTGAGTTTCTGGTAAGACAAATCTTCTCAACGCAAATTTTACCAATGAAATCAAAGCTATGTAACGAAAACTACTAATCAGATGTTAAATTGGAAATAGTAGAGCTACAACACTACTGTGCCACCAAAGTCGTGGTTTTAGTACAATCAGAAACAATTCTATGAAATGGTCTTCATCAAAGACGAACGCTGCGTTATAGTAGTTGGATCTTTATTTGTCCTTAGCAATTCAAAAAGATGCCATAAATCAGTCACTTTATGGTGTCCATAAAATGCCGTTACAGATTTTCTACCCAATTGATAAATCAGAATAATAGTTGCAGTACTGCACCAATAAAAAAAATGTAAAATATTATTTTATTTCTATTTCGGTTACAAAAAAAAACACCCAAAGAGGACCTTTCACCAGTTTGAGCATGATATTAGTGGCTGTAGGGCTGAAAAAAAGTACATTTTTATTTTTTTATTTCTCATCTCCGTTGTAGAGTTAATAACTTGCAAAGTTTAAATTCTAATTTATGCTTTTATGCTAAAACCAAGTGGATATTATCCAAGATTCTTCATTGGGGTTGGTCAGTTTTACTACTGCATGACATTGACCAATCATAAACAGAAGACATCATGTAGGGGAAAAAAAAAGAACACGCCCCCCACGGATAATCTTTGAAGTAGGTTTCTCATGTGAAATATACAATAACACACTGCTCTGCTTTCACTGATCTCATGTCTGGCATCTACTATGACTACAAAAGGGGAAAGTAGAGTCATTACAAGCACGTGTGCATCTGCAGCTCTTATTTCACAGCACTGTACAACATGTAAGTACTATACAGTGACCAAATAATACCACAAAGCCCAAAAGAAAGGGAGTAGGTCAAGTCAAACATTATGGAGTAGGATGGTATTGCATTATCCTTTCTAGTTAGTACTCAAGTAGCCCTTGGTCACTGAAATGCTTCCATTTTACTCCTATTTTAATGCAGCAGGTCTAGTGGCTACAACAGTAAAGACCATTCCTAACGCCGCGTTCTCCATTCTAGAAATTTGTATACACTTTAGTTCAAGCCAACACTAGAACTACTGATGGAGTAATTTTGACTCCTTTCGTTTTTTATTTCTCTTCTGTGACTACATTTTTCAGAATTCCGGCTTGAAACTCGGTGACTTTTCCTCAAATATGATGTGAAAAAAGATTTTGTGAGAATAAATAATTTTGGTAAAAAATTTGCGCGTTTTTTTCAAAATTTACCAAGAACTACTGAAGGGAGTCATTTTGACTCCCTACTATATTTTGAGGTCCTTTTTTCACTAAATGTTGCTATAAAGTTTTGTGCATAATTTTTTCACTCTGTCTTATTTACCCTGATGTTCATATAGATGTAGTTCAATTTACATGTCAACTTTTCACATTTTCCTTGTGTTTTACCTGCTTGTATTACTGTGTAATGCTGAACAAAATAGCTTGTTTACTCTAGGCTCTTATCTTATGCTAATGAAGGGTGGTGTTTTTCTAAGGTCCTAGCAGGAGACAGTATTCTGGATAGTAACTTTACTTTCAGTTCAGCTGAAGAGACAAAGAGAACAGACGCAGACATACGAGCTCTGAAGACTCATACAGGTATGAATTGTTATGAAATAGTTTAGCTGTCTGTCAACTGATTCAGCCCACCTACTTTTGAAGGTGGCAGAACAGTTATTATTTCTTTTAGTTTTCATTTCATTTCTATTTTTCAGCAGGGAACTATATAGAATTATGGAATTTGTGAGGAATATGGAGAGAAGACGTTTGATAAAGCCTCAGGATATTCTGGCTACTTTGCAATCCATACCGGAGGATGAATCAGAATCCGAATTGCAGGAACATGTATTTGATTCTGACAGTGATGAAGATTTCATTCCTCAGAACATATCAAGTGAATCTGAAGACTCAGAAGGAACAAATCCAGAAGGTAAGTAGTTATGTGTATTTATTTGTTCTTCCACACACTGAGTTAGGGCCTGTGCACACTAGCAGAATTCTGGCTGAATAGCCATCTGGATATTCTTGCCGCAATACAGGCCGTACCTGCCCGCTCATGCCTGAAGCTCCGCTCCGAACCCCGGGCTGGAGCCGCTGTCAGGGACAGAGCAGCGCTTGCTTACGCGCGAGCATGGCTCCGTCCCAGACAGCGGCTCCAGCCTGGGGTTCAGAGCGGAGCTTCAGGTATGAAACTCCGCTCTGTACCTGAGCGGGCAGGTACGGGTCGGATTGTGGTGAGAATATCCGGTCGGATATTCCGCCGCTAATCCAGCCAGTGTGCACGGACCCTTACAAAACAAAAATTCTAAATATTCATCAACTTTTTTCCAGATATTCCAAGCACATCAACTGGGGATCGGGCTCATGCAGTTATGTTGCCTCGTGACCATCCTCCTGGTCGTGGACAGAAAAAATCAGCAAAACGTCCCAGAAATGAAAGAACAACAGATAACGATGGCGGCGAAGGTAATGCAACAACAAACACCAGAGAAGGCGAATCTGAAGGAATACTAGTTTCAGCGGATGGTATTCAATGGAAACCTGTTGAAATTGGACAACACTTGCCTGGTAGGCGTGACAGCCAAAATATTCTTCGAGAAGCACCTGGCCCTACAGGATACGCCAGAAGAAATATCATTATCGATAGTCCTTTGAGCGCATGGTGTTTATTTTTTGATTCATATATATTGACACATATAAAGAACTGTACGCTTGCAGAAGCATACAGGAACAATAATTTACAGTTTACTCTATCTGATGAGGAGCTAGATGCATTCATTGCGATATTCTATGCTCGTGGAATATCTGGCACGAACCGTCACTCGATTAGCAGTATTTGGTGTAATGACTGGGGAATACCGTTTTGCAAAGCGACAATGTCTAGGGACCGCTTTGTTGAAATTATGAGGTTTCTCAGATTTGATGAGAAATCTACTCGATCGGAGAGACTGCAAACGGACAAGTTTGCTCTATTTTCTACTGTGTGGGACAGGTTTATTGAAAATTGTATTGCGTGTTACAAACCTGGCCCATACATAACGGTGGATGAGCAACTTTTCCCAAGCAAAACTAGGTGTCCATTCACGCAGTACATGCCTTCCAAACCAGATAAATATGGCCACAAATATTGGCTAGCTGTTGATAAGGAGAGCAAATATCTGGCAAATGGCTTACCTTATCTAGGCAAAGATGACACACGCCGTGCTGAGGACCGTTTAGCTGACCATGTGGTAATGAAGTTATTGGACCCGTTTTTGAAAAAAGGTCGCAATGTTACAACCGATAATCATTTTACTTCATTAAAATTAGCTAAACAGCTAAAAAGCAAAGGAACAACCATCGTGGGAACACTGAATAAGATAAGGCGAGAAGTGCCTAAAGAAATAAAATCCATGAAAGAGGAATTGTACAACACTAAAGTGTTTAGAAATGAAGACAATTTTACACTTACAGTATATCAAGGAAAGCCCAACAAAAATGTTGTCATTTTGAGTTCCGTCCATCCAGATGTTGTTGTTGCGTCTGATTCCGCTAAAAAACTCCAGAAACGGTAAAGTTTTACAATGAAACAAAATATGGAGTAGCTGGAGTGGATCAGATGGCACGAAAATATACCACTCGAACATGCACAAGGAGATGGCCTGTTCATGCATTTGAAAATGCCTTAGACTTTGCGGGTATAAATGCATGTATAATATTCAAGGAGATTACCCACCAAAAAATGTCACGCAAGGCATTTTTGCAAACGCTTGTGAGAGAGTTGAGTGGTCCTTATGTCACAGATAGGGAAAAGGGTTCCACGTCCCAAGTTTCTACATGTTCAGAAGTGATGGTTCAAACAAAATTTTGCCAGATCAAAGAAAAGTGCAAGAAAAATAGATCTGTCGGCAATTGTAAGACTTGTGGTAAGTCTTTGTGTGGGCAATGTACTGCCATAAATCAAAGGCAATGCCTAAAATGCGAAACACCAAATGTTTAGAAGGTGAATTCTGCGCCATATTTTCATTTTATTGCTCCTCCACCTACATTTTCTCTGCTTTTTGTTCTTCAGTTGTTGTTTATATGTGTGCACTTGAATAAAAAAAAATGTTTGAAAAACGTCTATTATAATTATTGTTATTTTCTGTAGAAAAATAAGAAAAGCAGAAAAAAAACAATCAAAAGCATTACTGTTGGATCTCACAATAATAATACATTACAAAAAATATAATTATTAATAAATAACCACAAATGAAACTCTAAAAATAAACGAAAACAAGCAAGGAGTCAAAATGACTCCTTTCAGTAGTTCTAGGCGGGGTCACGAGTCCAGTAGTCCTAGTGTTAAAATTATCCGAAGTCTAAATCCAAGTCAACAATTTGAAGTCCAAGAAATGAATTTCAATATTGTTCAAATATTCAATTTATCACCTAGTTTATAAATTAAATCATTTGGATGATCTAACTTTACACCTATTACATTGATTGCTTCATTTTCTTCTTTTTTTTGTACAGACGCCTGAAAACGTAATTGTTAATAGATATGTGACAAACATAGGCGATTCTGGTATTGGTTCCTTTTCATTCAGACTACCTGAAGTACAGAGGTAAATATCACATTTATCTGGTTGTTTAACCCTTTAGTGACCTAGCTTATTTTGACCTTAATGGCCAGGCCAAATTTTTGAATTCTGACCAGTGTCACTTTATGTGGTAACAACTCTGGAACACTTTAACATGCATGTCCCAGTGATTCTGAGATTGTTTTTCTTCCGTGACACATTGTACTTTATGGTAGTGGCAAATTTAGTTCAATACACTTTGCGTTTATTTTGTAAAAATATTAGAAATTTTGAGAAAAATTAGCAATTTTCAAACTGTAAACTTTAATATCCTTAAACCATTAAGTCATGCTACAGAAAATAATGAGTAAATAACATTTCCCGTTACAGTCTGTTTAGAAAGGATCGTAAAAATCGGAGAGGAGGAGGGGTTTGTCTCTATGTAAAGTCTTGTCTAAAGTCCACTTTAAGGGAGGATATTAGCGAAGGAAATGAGGATGTTGAGTCCATATGGGTCGAAATTCATGGAGGGAAAAATGGTAACAAAATTCTCATTGGGGTCTGTTACAAACCCCCAAATATAACAGAAACCATGCAAAGTCTACTTCTAAAGCAGATAGATGAAGCTGCAACCCATAATGAGGTCCTGGTTATGGGGGACTTTAACTACCCGGATATTAACTGGGAAACAGAAACCTGTGAAACCCATAAAGGCAACAGGTTTCTGCTAATAACCAAGAAAAATTATCTTTCACAATTGGTGCAGAATCCAACCAGAGGAGCAGCACTTTTAGACCTAATACTATCTAATAGACCTGACAGAATAACAAATCTGCAGGTGGTCGGGCATCTAGGAAATAGCGACCACAATATTGTACAGTTTCACCTGTCTTTCACTAGGGGGACTTGTCAGGGAGTCACAAAAACACTGAACTTTAGGAAGGCAAAGTTTGACCAGCTTAGAGATGCCCTTAATCGGGTAGACTGGGACAATAGAAATAAGAATACAGATAATAAATGGGAAATGTTTAAGAACATCCTAAATAGGCAGTGTAAGCGGTTTATACCTTGTGGGAATAAAAGGACTAGAAATAGGAAAAACACAATGTGGCTAAACAAAGAAGTAAGACAGGCAATTAACAGTAAAAAGAAAGCATTTGCACTACTAAAGCAGGATGGCACCATTGAAGCTCTAAAAAACTATAGGGAGAAAAATACTTTATCTAAAAAACTAATTAAAGCTGCCAAAAAGGAAACAGAGAAGCACATTGCTAAGGAGAGTAAAACTAATCCCAAACTGTTCTTCAACTATATCAATAGTAAAAGAATAAAAACTGAAAATGTAGGCCCCTTAAAAAATAGTGAGGAAAGAATGGTTGTAGATGACGAGGAAAAAGCTAACATATTAAACACCTTCTTCTCCACGGTATTCACGGTGGAAAATGAAATGCTAGGTGAAATCCCAAGAAACAATGAAAACCCTATATTAAGGGTCACCAATCTAACCCAAGAAGAGGTGCGAAACCGGCTAAATAAGATTAAAATAGATAAATCTCCGGGTCCGGATGGCATACACCCACAAGTACTAAGAGAACTAAGTAATGTAATAGATAAACCATTATTTCTTATTTTTAGTGACTCTATAGCGACAGGGTCTGTTCCGCAGGACTGGCGCATAGCAAATGTGGTGCCAATATTCAAAAAGGGCTCTAAAAGTGAACCTGGAAATTATAGGCCAGTAAGTCTAACCTCTATTGTTGGTAAAATATTTGAAGGGTTTCTGAGGGATGTTATTCTGGATTATCTCAATGAGAATAACTGTTTAACTCCATATCAGCATGGGTTTATGAGAAATCGCTCCTGTCAAACCAATCTAATCAGTTTTTATGAAGAGGTAAGCTATAGGCTGGACCACGGTGAGTCATTGGACGTGGTATATCTCGATTTTTCCAAAGCGTTTGATACCGTGCCGCACAAGAGGTTGGTACACAAAATGAGAATGCTTGGTCTGGGGGAAAATGTGTGTAAATGGGTTAGTAACTGGCTTAGTGATAGAAAGCAGAGGGTGGTTATAAATGGTATAGTCTCTAACTGGGTCGCTGTGACCAGTGGGGTACCGCAGGGGTCAGTATTGGGACCTGTTCTCTTCAACATATTCATTAATGATCTGGTAGAAGGTTTACACAGTAAAATATCGATATTTGCAGATGATACAAAACTATGTAAAGCAGTTAATACAAGAGAAGATAGTATTCTGCTACAGATGGATCTGGATAAGTTGGAAACTTGGGCTGAAAGGTGGCAGATGAGGTTTAACAATGATAAATGTAAGGTTATACACATGGGAAGAGGGAATCAATATCACCATTACACACTGAATGGGAAACCACTGGGTAAATCTGACAGGGAGAAGGACTTGGGGATCCTAGTTAATGATAAACTTACCTGGAGCAGCCAGTGCCAGGCAGCAGCTGCCAAGGCAAACAGGATCATGGGGTGCATTAAAAGAGGTCTGGATACACATGATGAGAGCATTATACTGCCTCTGTACAAATCCCTAGTTAGACCGCACATGGAGTACTGTGTCCAGTTTTGGGCACCGGTGCTCAGGAAGGATATAATGGAACTAGAGAGAGTACAAAGGAGGGCAACAAAATTAATAAAGGGGATGGGAGAACTACAATACCCAGATAGATTAACGAAATTAGGATTATTTAGTCTAGAAAAAAGACGACTGAGGGGCGATCTAATAACCATGTAGAAGTATATAAGGGGACAATACAAATATCTCGCTGAGGATCTGTTTATACCAAGGAAGGTGACGGGCACAAGGGGGCATTCTTTGCGTCTGGAGGAGAGAAGGTTTTTCCACCAACATAGAAGAGGATTCTTTACTGTTAGGGCAGTGAGAATCTGGAATTGCTTGCCTGAGGAGGTGGTGATGGCGAACTCAGTCGAGGGGTTCAAGAGAGGCCTGGATGTCTTCCTGGAGCAGAACAATATTGTATCATACAATTAGGTTCTGTAGAAGGACGTAGATCTGGGGATTTATTATGATGGAATATAGGCTGAACTGGATGGACAAAGGTCTTTTTTCGGCCTTACTTACTAACTATGTTACTTTACAGCTTTATCATTTCTTAAACTTCATTTTATTTAGTTGGAACGTTAGAAGGGTTAAAAGTTTAGCAGCATTTTTTTATTTTTTCATGAAATTTACAAAATCTTTCTCTATAGAGACCTAACACTGGAAAAAATCCCTCACTTCAAAATAAAAAGTGTACATTTTTAATGGATATGCACTAAAAAGGCAAAAAACAGAAGCGGAAAAAAGTGGCAATAGATTCAGTCAGTAAACAAAATAGGGAGTTAGAGTTGTGACAATCCCACGAAGAAATCTCTAGATGGCCCTGGCCCTGCCTGATCGCGATGGTTGGAACTCTAAAAAGGCAACGCAAGCGATGGCGCCCCGCTCAACAAGGCCTAGGCCCTAATACCCCCTAATAATCCCTAAAATGTGTAACTCTCAAAGCAGATACCGTATGAAATAATGTACCACAAAGGACAACTATACCACTAAATGCATAATGTAACCAGGGCCAATAGTTAGGGCCATCTAGGAATTTCTTAGTGGGATTGTCACAACTCTTACCCCCTATTTTGTTAACTCATTGAATTTATTGGCCCTTCTGTTTTTTACTGTTTTTGATTTTTGTCTTTGTAATGCATTTCCATTAAAGGTTTACCCTTTTAACTTTGAAATGGGGGAATTTTTCCTTTTTTGGATCCTTTTACATATCTATCTTTTTGTAAGCTACTTTTCTTTAGAGACCTATTCAGATTTAAATGGTCTTTGATGGTCCAATATATTGGAAACTCCACAAAAGTGATACCATTATAAAAACCGCACACCCATCAAATACTTCAAAACTGTTGCCAGGAAGTTTTTTAACTTTTCAGGTGCCACACAAGAATTAATATAATAGAAAATATTATTTTTTTGTCTAAAATTTTGCTTTAGCCCCAATTTTTTTACTTTTACAAAGAATAGAGTGAGAAAATAGACCCCACAATTTGTTACCCTGATTCTTCTGAGCGTGCTGATACTCTACATGTGGTCAGAAACCTCTGTTTGGACAAATGGCAGGACCCGGAAGGGAAGGTGCAACATTTGAATTTTGGAACACAAATTTGGCTGAAATAGATTGTGGGTGTAATGTCCAATTTGCAAGGTCCCTAAGGCGCCTAAGCAGCATAAATCACCTACAACTGAACCCATTTTGGAAACTGCATCCTCCAGGATTTTGTTCAAGGGTATAATGAGCATTTTGCATTGACATGTACTACACATTAGGTCATCATATTGAAAATTTTCTTTATGTTCACAAAAATGTTGTTTTAGCCCCCAAGTTTTCATTTTTTGTAAGAGATAACAAAAAGCTGACAACAAAGTTTGTTACCCATTTTCTTCTGAGCCCCGTGATTAACCACATGTAGTCAAAAAGTTGTGTTTCGATACACACAGCAGGGCTCAGAAAAGAAGAAATGACGATTGGCATTTGGAATGAAAATTTGCCCCTAAGGTACCAAAACGGCAGAAACCTCCACAATTATCCTAATTTTGGAAACTAGACCCATCAAGGATTTCATATAGGGGTATGTTGAGCTTCTTGAACCTGTAGGTGCTTCACAGAACTTTTTAAAATGTGGATGTGAAAACGGAAATTAATTATTTTAGGCTAAAAGGTCGTTTTAGCTCCAAATTTGTAATTTTCACAATAGTTAATAGGAGAAAATAAATTCCATAATTACGTAGCTATGCAATTTTTAATGAACGTGGCAGTGCCCCATATGTGATTGTACACTACTGTTTGATCACACGGTAGGGATCGGATGGGATGGTGTGCTACTAGGATTTTAGAACACAGATTCCATTTAAATAGATTGTAGGCTTCATTAACCGAGCCCACGAGGTGCCAAATACGCAGAAATCCCCAAAAGGACCCCGTATTAGAAACTTCACTGCTTAAGGAATTCATCTAGTTTTGTAGTGAATATTTTGAACTCACAGATTTCTCACAGAATTTTATAATCTTTGGGCATGGAAAGACAACATTTCAGTGGTAAAAATGTAATATTTTTATTTGTTGCAAATTTGTCAGTTACACAAGGGTTAATAGGCGGAACTGGACCCCACAATTTATCGCGCAAATTTATCCCATATGTTGTCAGAAATTACTATTAGGCCACACATCAGGGCTGAGAAGGAAGGAACACTATTTGGCTTTTTGAGCATAGCCCCTAAGATGCCAGAACAGCAGAACAAAAACAAAAGTGACCCCATTGTAGAAATCGCACATCTCAATGAAATGATCTACGCAACTATTTTGTACCATCCATGCCAGGCTTTTTTTTCTGGAGAATTGCAAATATGCTAGTTTAGTGCCCATTCATTGTGCCCCCCCATACAGTGTAGTGCCCCCATACAATTTAGTGCCCCCATTCATCGTGCTCAGCTTGTACTTCAGAAGACACACCCCGTAAATTGTGCTCTCTTCCCATTACAATGATGCCAAACTTGTGGCCGCTTACTGTGGTATAGGCACGGTGGGGCTCAAATGGAGGTTGCACTTCGATTCGGGAGTGCAAATTTCAATGTAATTTTTTTGCAGTGTGAGCCATGTACCTATGTTGTATCAGTAAAGTGGTAACTCCCTATAGTTCCAGTGACAGATCACCGACCTGAGTGGGGACTGGCTTTCTGGAGGATAAGTTGGGGATTTTACTTGTAAAATATTGGGGTACATAGGATTATTCTATTGCTTCCAGAATAATGCTGGATCACATTGTCATGGCACCACCTGCCGCCACTCCTGCCGCTCACTATGCGCACCGACATACTTACCTGTCCCGGCGTGCTCCAGCGGTGTGCGTGCGCCTTCCGGTCTCTTCTCTTGACTCGCTGCCGGTCCCTGGCTCCCATCAGGTGCGCATGCACACCTCTCACTGCGCACACGCACTTCCTCTCTCTGGTCTGCAGATGCTCCGTTCCTCCACTCTATGATTCTGGAGGATCTTGACCCAGAAGTTCTGCAGCACTTTGTATATTTAAGGTAACTCCTTCCTCTGCTCCATGCCTGATTGTCATTTGTCCTCATTTGACCCAGGTCCTTCTGTGCCTTGCTCTGTCTTGTGCGTCTGCCATATCCTGCCTGTCCTGTGCATCCGCCATATCCTGCCTGTCCTGTGTTTCCGCCATACCCTGCCTGTCCTGTGTTTCTGCCATACCCTGCCTATCCTGTGTTTCCGCCATATCCTGCCTGTCCTGTGTTTCCGCCATATCCTGCCTGTCCTGTGTTTCTGCCATACCCTGCCTGTCCTGTGTTTCTGCCATACCCTGCCTGTCCTGTGTTTCCGCCATATCCTGCCTGTCCTGTGTTTCCGCCATACCCTGCCTGACCTGTGTTTCTGCCATACCCTGCCTGTCCTGTGTTTCCGCCATATCCTGCCTGTCCTGTGTTTCCGCCATACCCTGCCTGACCTGTGTTTCTGCCATACCCTGCCTGTCCTGTGTTTCTGCCATACCCTGCCTGTCATGTGTTTCCGCCATATCCAGTCTGTCCTGGGCGTCCGCCATATCCTGCCCATTCTGTGTCTCAGTCATTGCCAGTCAGTCCTGTGTCTCCATTATAGCCAGTTCTGTGTCTTTTCCACTCCTACTTCCTGTCCCCGGGTCTCAACTTCTGTGGCAATAGTATCCCTTGAGCCAGCCCCTAACACTTCCTGTATTGGGGGTGGTCCACCAGGCCAGCTCACCCTTGGGAGGTTCTTGGTCGTGGTTCTGCGGGTTCACTTTAGGAGTTCCAAAAGATCTGACACACATTCTTGTGCTCTATGTTGAGCACTTACGTTGAGGATTCCATGTAAATCTCACAAAAATGTGATTCATACGAAACCCCTAATAGAACCACCCACCAAAATAAAGCAGATAGAGGCACGTTGAACACCATTTGGCATTTGTTCCAGTATCCATCTTTTTAGGTGGAGCCTACTGAAACAGACTAAGGGACCTTTTTAAATGCTTAGGAAGCCTTTACATGTGTTTTTTTGTTAATTATTCTAATTTACTGAGATAATGACTTTTGGATTTTCTTTGTCTGTAAGCCATAATCATTAACATTAACAGAAATAAACACGTGAAATAGATCACTCTGTGTGTAATGACTAAATAATGAGTTTTACTTTTTGTATTGAAGAACTGAAATAAATTACTCTTTGATATTCTAATTTAGTGAGAAGTGGCACTCTGCAGTGAACATATACAGGACAATAGAAGTGGTACTGTGCAGTGTATACATTTATTACGGGACAATAGGACAGGAAAAGTGATGCTGTGCAATGTATACACACAGGACAGGAGAAGCGGTACTGTGCAGTGTATATATACAGGACAGGAGGAGTGGTACTGTGCAGTGTATATATACAGGACAGGAGGAGTGGTACTGTGCAGTGTATATATACAGGACAGGAGGAGTGGTACTGTGCAGTGTATATATACAGGAGGAGTGGTACTGTGCAGTGTATATATACAGGACAGGAGGAGTGGTACTGTGCAGTGTATATATACAGGACGGGAGGAGTGGTACTGTGCATTGTATATATACAGGACAGGACGAGTGGTACTGTGCAGTGTATATATACAGGACAGGACGAGTGGTACTGTGCAGTGTATATATACAGGACAGGAGGAGTGGTACTGTGCAGTGTATATATACAGGACAGGAGGAGTGGTACTGTGCAGTGTATATATACAGCACAGGAGGAGTGGTACTGTGCAGTGTATATATACAGGACAGGAGGAGTGGTGCTGTGCAGTGTATATACAGGACAGGAGGAGTGGTACTGTGCAGTGTATATATACAGGACAGGAGGAGTGGTACTGTGCAGTGTATATATACAGGACAGGAGGAGTGGTACTGTGCAGTGTATATATACAGGACGGGAGGAGTGGTACTGTGCATTGTATATATACAGGACAGGACGAGTGGTACTGTGCAGTGTATATATACAGGACAGGACGAGTGGTACTGTGCAGTGTATATATACAGGACAGGAGGAGTGGTACTGTGCAGTGTATATATACAGGACAGGAGGAGTGGTACTGTGCAGTGTATATATACAGCACAGGAGGAGTGGTACTGTGCAGTGTATATATACAGGACAGGAGGAGTGGTACTGTGCAGTGTATATATACAGGACAGGAGGAGTGGTACTGTGCAGTGTATATATACAGGACAGGAGGAGTGGTACTGTGCAGTGTATATATACAGGACAGGAGGAGTGGTACTGTGCAGTGTATATATACAGGACAGGAGGAGTGGTACTGTGCAGTGTATATATACAGGACAGGAGGAGTGGTACTGTGCAGTGTATATATACAGGACAGGAGGAGTGGTACTGTGCAGTGTATATATACAGGACAGGAGGAGAGGTACTGTGCAGTGTATATATACAGGACAGGAGGAGTGGTGCTGTGCAGTGTATATATACAGGACAGGAGGAGTGGTACTGTGCAGTGTATATATACAGGACAGGAGGAGTGGTACTGTGCAGTGTATATATACAGGACAGGAGGAGTGGTACTGTGCAGAGTATATATACAGGACAGGAGGAGTGGTACTGTGCAGTGTATATATACAGGACAGGAGGAGTGGTACTGTGCAGTGTATATATACAGGACAGGAGGAGGGGTACTGTGCAGTGTATATATACAGGAAAGGAGGAGTGGTACTGTGCAGTGTATATATACAGGACAGGAGGAGTGGTACTGTGCAGTGTATATATACAGGACAGGAGGAGTGGTACTGTGCAGTGTATATATACAGCACAGGAGGAGTGGTACTGTGCAGTGTATATATACAGGACAGGAGGAGTGGTACTGTGCAGTGTATATATACAGGACAGGAGGAGTGGTACTGTGCAGTGTATATATACAGGACAGGAGGAGTGGTACTGTGCAGTGTATATATACAGGACAGGAGGAGTGGTACTGTGCAGTGTATATATACAGGACAGGAGGAGTGGTACTGTGCAGTGTATATATACAGGACAGGAGGAGTGGTACTGTGCAGTGTATATATACAGGACAGGAGGAGGGGTACTGTGCAGTGTATATATACAGGACAGGAGGAGTGGTACTGTGCAGTGTATATATACAGGACAGGAGGAGTGGTACTGTGCAGTGTATATATACAGGACAGGAGGAGGGGTACTGTGCAGTGTATATATACAGGACAGGAGGAGTGGTACTGTGCAGTGTATATATACAGGACAGGAGGAGTGGTACTGTGCAGTGTATATATACAGGACAGGAGGAGGGGTACTGTGCAGTGTATATATACAGGACAGGAGGAGTGGTACTGTGCAGTGTATATATACAGGACAGGAGGAGTGGTACTGTGCAGTGTATATATACAGGACAAGAGGAGGGGTACTGTGCAGTGTATATATACAGGACAGGAGGAGTGGTACTGTGCAGTGTATATATACAGGACAGGAGGAGTGGTACTGTGCAGTGTATATATACAGGACAGGAGGAGGGGTACTGTGCAGTGTATATATACAGGACAGGAGGAGTGGTACTGTGCAGTGTATATATACAGGACAGGAGGAGTGGTACTGTGCAGTGTATATATACAGGACAGGAGGAGGGGTACTGTGCAGTGTATATATACAGGACAGGAGGAGGGGTACTGTGCAGTGTATATATACAGGACAGGAGGAGTGGTACTGTGCAGTGTATATATACAGGACAGGAGGAGTGGTACTGTGCAGTGTATATATACAGGACAGGACCAGTGGTACTGTGCAGTGTATATATACAGGACAGGAGGAGTGGTACTGTGCAGTGTATATATACAGGACAGGAGGAGTGGTACTGTGCAGTGTATATATACAGGACAGGAGGAGGGGTACTGTGCAGTGTATATATACAGGACAGGAGGAGTGGTACTGTGCAGTGTATATATACAGGACAGGTGGAGTGGTACTGTGCAGTGTATATATACAGGACAGGACGAGTGGTACTGTGCAGTGTATATATACAGGACAGGAGGAGTGGTGCTGTGCACTGTATATATACAGGACAGGAGGAGTGGTACTGTGCAGTGTATATATACAGGACAGGAGGAGTGGTGCTGTGCACTGTATATATACAGGACAGGAGGAGTGGTACTGTGCAGTGTATATATACAGGACAGGACGAGTGGTACTGTGCAGTGTATATATACAGGACAGGAGGAGTGGTACTGTGCAGTGTATATATACAGGACAGGAGGAGTGGTACTGTGCAGTGTGTATATACAGGACAGGAGAAGTGGTACTGTGCAGTGTATATACAGGACAGGAGGAGTGGTACTGTGCAGTGTATATATACAGGACAGGAGGAGGGGTACTGTGCAGTGTATATATACAGGACAGGAGGAGTGGTACTGTGCAGTGTGTATATACAGGACAGGAGAAGTGGTACTGTGCAGTGTATATATACAGGACAGGAGGAGTGGTACTGTGCAGTGTATATATACAGGACAGGAGGAGTGGTACTGTGCAGTGTATATATACAGGACAGGAGGAGGGGTACTGTGCAGTGTATATATACAGGACAGGAGGAGTGGTACTGTGCAGAGTATATATACAGGACAGGAGGAGTGGTACTGTGCAGTGTATATATACAGGACAGGAGGAGGGGTACTGTGCAGTGTATATATACAGGACAGGAGGAGTGGTACTGTGCAGAGTATATATACAGGACAGGAGGAGTGGTACTGTGCAGTGTATATATACAGGACAGGAGGAGTGGTACTGTGCAGTGTGTATATACAGGACAAGAGGAGTGGTGCTGTGCAGTGTATATATACAGGACAGGAGGAGTGATACTGTGCAGTGTATATACAGGACAGGAGGAGCGGTACTGTGCAGTGTATATATACAGGACAGGAGGAGTGGTACTGTGCAGTGTATATACAGGACAGGAGGAGCGGTACTGTGCAGTGTATATATACAGGACAGGAGGAGTGGTACTGTGCAGTGTATATATACAGGACAGGAGGAGTGGTACTGTGCAGTGTATATATACAGGACAGGAGGAGTGGTACTGTGCAGTGTATATATACAGGACAGGAGGAGTGGTACTGTGCAGTGTATATATACAGGACAGGAGCAGTGGTACTGTGCAGTGTATATATACAGGACAGGAGGAGTGGTACTGTGCAGTGTATATATTCAGGACAGGAGGAGTGATACTGTGCAGTGTATATATACAGGACAGGACGAGTGGTACTGTGCAGTGTATATACAGGACAGGAGGAGTGGTACTGTGCAGTGTATATATACAGGACAGGACGAGTGGTACTGTGCAGTGTATATATACAGGACAGGAGGAGGGGTACTGTGCATTGTATATATACAGGACAGGACGAGTGGTACTGTGCAGTGTATATATACAGGACAGGACGAGTGGTACTGTGCAGTGTATATATACAGGACAGGAGGAGTGGTACTGTGCAGTGTATATATACAGGACAGGAGGAGTGGTACTGTGCAGTGTATATATACAGGACAGGAGGAGTGGTACTGTGCAGTGTATATATACAGGACGGGAGGAGTGGTACTGTGCATTGTATATATACAGGACAGGACGAGTGGTACTGTGCAGTGTATATATACAGGACAGGACGAGTGGTACTGTGCAGTGTATATATACAGGACAGGAGGAGTGGTACTGTGCAGTGTATATATACAGGACAGGAGGAGTGGTACTGTGCAGTGTATATATACAGGACAGGAGGAGTGGTACTGTGCAGTGTATATATACAGGACAAGAGGAGTGGTACTGTGCAGTGTATATATACAGGACAGGAGGAGTGGTACTGTGCAGTGTATATATACAGGACAGGACGAGTGGTACTGTGCAGTGTATATATACAGGACAGGAGGAGTGGTACTGTGCAGTGTATATATACAGGACGGGAGGAGTGGTACTGTGCATTGTATATATACAGAACAGGACGAGTGGTACTGTGCAGTGTATATATACAGGACAGGAGGAGGGGTACTGTGCAGTGTATATATACAGGACAGGAGGAGTGGTACTGTGCAGTGTATATATACAGGACGGGAGGAGTGGTACTGTGCATTGTATATAAACAGGACAGGACGAGTGGTACTGTGCAGTGTATATATACAGGACAGGAGGAGTGGTACTGTGCAGTGTATATATACAGGACAGGAGGAGTGGTACTGTGCAGTGTATATATACAGGACAGGAGGAGGGGTACTGTGCAGTGTATATATACAGGACAGGACGAGTGGTACTGTGCAGTGTATATATACAGGACAGGACGAGTGGTACTGTGCAGTGTATATATACAGGACAGGAGGAGTGGTACTGTGCAGTGTATATATACAGGACAGGACGAGTGGTACTGTGCAGTGTATATATACAGGACAGGAGGAGTGGTACTGTGCAGTGTATATATACAGGAGGAGTGGTACTGTGCAGTGTATATATACAGGAGGAGTGGTACTGTGTAGTGTATATATACAGGACAGGAGAAGTGGTACTGTGCAGTGTATATCTACAGGACAGGAGGAGTGGTACTGTGCAGTGTATATATACAGGACAGGAGGAGTGGTACTGTGCAGTGTATATATACAGGACAGGAGGAGTGGTACTGTGCAGTGTATATATACAGGACAGGACGAGTGGTACTGTGCAGTGTATATATACAGGACAGGAGGGGTGGTACTGTGCAGTGTATATATACAGGACGGGAGGAGTGGTACTGTGCATTGTATATATACAGGACAGGACGAGTGGTACTGTGCAGTGTATATATACAGAACAGGAGGAGGGGTACTGTGCAGTGTATATATACAGGACAGGAGGAGTGGTACTGTGCAGTGTATATATACAGGACGGGAGGAGTGGTACTGTGCATTGTATATATACAGGACAGGACGAGTGGTACTGTGCAGTGTATATATACAGGACAGGACGAGTGGTACTGTGCAGTGTATATATACAGGACAGGAGGAGTGGTACTGTGCAGTGTATATATACAGGACAGGAGGAGTGGTACTGTGCAGTGTATATATACAGCACAGGAGGAGTGGTACTGTGCAGTGTATATATACAGGACAGGAGGAGTGGTACTGTGCAGTGTATATATACAGGACAGGAGGAGTGGTACTGTGCAGTGTATATATACAGGACAGGAGGAGTGTTACTGTGCAGTGTATATATACAGGACAGGAGGAGTGGTACTGTGCAGTGTATATATACAGGACAGGACGAGTGGTACTGTGCAGTGTATATATACAGGACAGGAGGAGTGGTACTGTGCAGTGTATATATACAGGACAGGAGGAGTGGTACTGTGCAGTGTATATATACAGCACAGGAGGAGTGGTACTGTGCAGTGTATATATACAGGACAGGAGGAGTGGTACTGTGCAGTGTATATATACAGGACAGGAGGAGTGGTACTGTGCAGTGTATATATACAGGACAGGACGAGTGGTACTGTGCAGTGTATATATACAGGACAGGAGGAGTGGTACTGTGCAGTGTATATATACAGGACAGGAGGAGTGGTACTGTGCAGTGTATATATACAGGACAGGAGGAGGGGTACTGTGCAGTGTATATATACAGGACAGGAGGAGTGGTACTGTGCAGTGTATATATACAGGACAGGAGGAGTGGTACTGTGCAGTGTATATATACAGGACAGGAGGAGTGATACTGTGCAGTGTATATATACAGGACAGGACGAGTGGTACTGTGCAGTGTATATATACAGGACAGGACGAGTGGTACTGTGCAGTGTATATATACAGGACAGGAGCAGTGGTACTGTGCAGTGTATATATACAGGACAGGAGGAGTGGTACTGTGCAGTGTATATATACAGGACAGGAGGAGTGGTACTGTGCAGTGTATATATACAGGACAGGAGGAGTGGTACTGTGCAGTGTATATATACAGGACAGGAGGAGGGGTACTGTGCAGTGTATATATACAGGACAAGAGGAGGGGTACTGTGCAGTGTATATATACAGGACAAGAGGAGGGGTACTGTGCAGTGTATATATACAGGACAGGAGGAGTGGTACTGTGCAGTGTATATATACAGGACAAGAGGAGGGGTACTGTGCAGTGTATATATACAGGACAGGAGGAGTGGTACTGTGCAGTGTATATATACAGGACAGGAGGAGTGGTACTGTGCAGTGTATATATACAGGACAGGAGGAGTGTTACTGTGCAGTGTATATATACAGGACAGGAGGAGTGGTACTGTGCAGTGTATATATACAGGACAGGAGGAGTGGTACTGTGCAGTGTATATATACAGGACAGGAGGAGGGGTACTGTGCAGTGTATATATACAGGACAGGACGAGTGGTACTGTGCAGTGTATATATACAGGACAGGACGAGTGGTACTGTGCAGTGTATATATACAGGACAGGAGGAGTGGTACTGTGCAGTGTATATATACAGGACGGGAGGAGTGGTACTGTGCATTGTATATATACAGGACAGGACGAGTGGTACTGTGCAGTGTATATATACAGGACAGGAGGAGGGGTACTGTGCAGTGTATATATACAGGACAGGAGGAGTGGTACTGTGCAGTGTATATATACAGGACAGGAGGAGGGGTACTGTGCAGTGTATATATACAGGACAGGAGGAGTGGTACTGTGCAGTGTATATGTACAGGACAGGAGGAGTGGTACTGTGCAGTGTATATATACAGGACAGGAGGAGGGGTACTGTGCAGTGTATATATACAGGACAGGAGGAGTGGTACTGTGCAGTGTATATATACAGGACAGGAGGAGTGGTACTGTGCAGTGTATATATACAGGACAGGAGGAGTGGTACTGTGCAGTGTATATATACAGGACAGGAGGAGTGGTACTGTGCAGTGTATATATACAGGACAGGAGGAGGGGTACTGTGCAGTGTATATATACAGGACAGGAGGAGTGGTACTGTGCAGTGTATATATACAGGACAGGTGGAGTGGTACTGTGCAGTGTATATATACAGGACAGGACGAGTGGTACTGTGCAGTGTATATATACAGGACAGGAGGAGTGGTCCTGTGCACTGTATATATACAGGACAGGAGGAGTGGTACTGTGCAGTGTATATATACAGGACAGGAGGAGTGGTACTGTGCAGTGTATATATACAGGACAGGAGGAGTGGTACTGTGCAGTGTATATATACAGGACAGGAGGAGTGGTACTGTGCAGTGTATATATACAGGACAGGAGGAGTGGTACTGTGCAGTGTATATATACAGGACAGGAGGGGTGGTACTGTGCAGTGTATATATACAGGACGGGAGGAGTGGTACTGTGCATTGTATATATACAGGACAGGACGAGTGGTACTGTGCAGTGTATATATACAGAACAGGAGGAGGGGTACTGTGCAGTGTATATATACAGGACAGGAGGAGTGGTACTGTGCAGTGTATATATACAGGACGGGAGGAGTGGTACTGTGCATTGTATATATACAGGACAGGACGAGTGGTACTGTGCAGTGTATATATACAGGACAGGACGAGTGGTACTGTGCAGTGTATATATACAGGACAGGAGGAGTGGTACTGTGCAGTGTATATATACAGGACAGGAGGAGTGGTACTGTGCAGTGTATATATACAGCACAGGAGGAGTGGTACTGTGCAGTGTATATATACAGGACAGGAGGAGTGGTACTGTGCAGTGTATATATACAGGACAGGAGGAGTGGTACTGTGCAGTGTATATATACAGGACAGGAGGAGTGTTACTGTGCAGTGTATATATACAGGACAGGAGGAGTGGTACTGTGCAGTGTATATATACAGGACAGGACGAGTGGTACTGTGCAGTGTATATATACAGGACAGGAGGAGTGGTACTGTGCAGTGTATATATACAGGACAGGAGGAGTGGTACTGTGCAGTGTATATATACAGCACAGGAGGAGTGGTACTGTGCAGTGTATATATACAGGACAGGAGGAGTGGTACTGTGCAGTGTATATATACAGGACAGGAGGAGTGGTACTGTGCAGTGTATATATACAGGACAGGACGAGTGGTACTGTGCAGTGTATATATACAGGACAGGAGGAGTGGTACTGTGCAGTGTATATATACAGGACAGGAGGAGCGGTACTGTGCAGTGTATGTATACAGGACAGGAGGAGTGGTACTGTGCAGTGTATATATACAGGACAGGAGGAGTGGTACTGTGCAGTGTATATATACAGGACAGGAGGAGTGGTACTGTGCAGTGTATATATACAGGACAGGAGGAGTGGTACTGTGCAGTGTATATATATACAGGACAGGAGGAGTGGTACTGTGCAGTGTATATATACAGGACAGGAGGAGTGATACTGTGCAGTGTATATATACAGGACAGGACGAGTGGTACTGTGCAGTGTATATATACAGGACAGGACGAGTGGTACTGTGCAGTGTATATATACAGGACAGGAGCAGTGGTACTGTGCAGTGTATATATACAGGACAGGAGGAGTGGTACTGTGCAGTGTATATATACAGGACAGGAGGAGTGGTACTGTGCAGTGTATATATACAGGACAGGAGGAGTGGTACTGTGCAGTGTATATATACAGGACAGGAGGAGGGGTACTGTGCAGTGTATATATACAGGACAAGAGGAGGGGTACTGTGCAGTGTATATATACAGGACAAGAGGAGGGGTACTGTGCAGTGTATATATACAGGACAGGAGGAGTGGTACTGTGCAGTGTATATATACAGGACAAGAGGAGGGGTACTGTGCAGTGTATATATACAGGACAGGAGGAGTGGTACTGTGCAGTGTATATATACAGGACAGGAGGAGTGGTACTGTGCAGTGTATATATACAGGACAGGAGGAGTGTTACTGTGCAGTGTATATATACAGGACAGGAGGAGTGGTACTGTGCAGTGTATATATACAGGACAGGAGGAGTGGTACTGTGCAGTGTATATATACAGGACAGGAGGAGGGGTACTGTGCAGTGTATATATACAGGACAGGACGAGTGGTACTGTGCAGTGTATATATACAGGACAGGACGAGTGGTACTGTGCAGTGTATATATACAGGACAGGAGGAGTGGTACTGTGCAGTGTATATATACAGGACGGGAGGAGTGGTACTGTGCATTGTATATATACAGGACAGGACGAGTGGTACTGTGCAGTGTATATATACAGGACAGGAGGAGGGGTACTGTGCAGTGTATATATACAGGACAGGAGGAGTGGTACTGTGCAGTGTATATATACAGGACAGGAGGAGGGGTACTGTGCAGTGTATATATACAGGACAGGAGGAGTGGTACTGTGCAGTGTATATGTACAGGACAGGAGGAGTGGTACTGTGCAGTGTATATATACAGGACAGGAGGAGGGGTACTGTGCAGTGTATATATACAGGACAGGAGGAGTGGTACTGTGCAGTGTATATATACAGGACAGGAGGAGTGGTACTGTGCAGTGTATATATACAGGACAGGAGGAGTGGTACTGTGCAGTGTATATATACAGGACAGGAGGAGTGGTACTGTGCAGTGTATATATACAGGACAGGAGGAGGGGTACTGTGCAGTGTATATATACAGGACAGGAGGAGTGGTACTGTGCAGTGTATATATACAGGACAGGTGGAGTGGTACTGTGCAGTGTATATATACAGGACAGGACGAGTGGTACTGTGCAGTGTATATATACAGGACAGGAGGAGTGGTCCTGTGCACTGTATATATACAGGACAGGAGGAGTGGTACTGTGCAGTGTATATATACAGGACAGGAGGAGTGGTACTGTGCAGTGTATATATACAGGACAGGAGGAGTGGTACTGTGCAGTGTATATATACAGGACAGGAGGAGTGGTACTGTGCAGTGTATATATACAGGACAGGAGGAGTGGTACTGTGCAGTGTATATATACAGGACAGGAGGAGTGGTACTGTGCAGTGTATATATACAGGACAGGAGGAGTGGTACTGTGCAGTGTATATATACAGGACAGGAGGAGTGGTACTGTGCAGTGTATATATACAGCACAGGATGAGTGGTACTGTGCAGTGTATATATACAGGACAGGAGGAGTGGTACTGTGCAGTGTATATATACAGGACAGGAGGAGTGGTACTGTGCAGTGTATATATACAGGACAGGAGGAGTGGTACTGTGCAGTGTATATATACAGGACAGGAGGAGTGGTACTGTGCAGTGTATATATACAGCACAGGAGGAGTGGTACTGTGCAGTGTATATATACAGAAGTGGTACTGTGCAGTGTATATATACAGGACAGGAGGAGCGGTACTGTGCAGTGTATATATACAGGACAGGAGGAGTGGTACTGTGCAGTGTATATATACAGGACATGAGGAGTGGTACTGTGCAGTGTATATATACAGGACAGGAGGAGCGGTACTGTGCAGTGTATATATACAGGACAGGAGGAGTGGTACTGTGCAGTGTATATATACAGGACAGGAGGAGTGGTACTGTGCAGTGTATATATACAGGACAGGAGGAGTGGTACTGTGCAGTGTATATATACAGGACAGGAGGAGTGGTACTGTGCAGTGTATATATACAGGACAGGAGGAGTGGTACTGTGCAGTGTATATATACAGGACAGGAGGAGTGGTACTGTGCAGTGTATATATACAGGACAGGAGGAGTGGTACTGTGCAGTGTATATATACAGGACAGGAGGAGAGGTACTGTGCAGTGTATATATACAGGACAGGAGGAGTGGTGCTGTGCAGTGTATATATACAGGACAGGAGGAGTGGTACTGTGCAGTGTATATATACAGGACAGGAGGAGGGGTACTGTGCAGTGTATATATACAGGACAGGAGGAGTGGTACTGTGCAGTGTATATATACAGGACAGGAGGAGTGGTACTGTGCAGTGTATATATACAGGACAGGAGGAGGGGTACTGTGCAGTGTATATATACAGGACAGGAGGAGTGGTACTGTGCAGTGTATATATACAGGACAGGAGGAGTGGTACTGTGCAGTGTATATATACAGGACAAGAGGAGGGGTACTGTGCAGTGTATATATACAGGACAGGAGGAGTGGTACTGTGCAGTGTATATATACAGGACAGGAGGAGTGGTACTGTGCAGTGTATATATACAGGACAGGAGGAGGGGTACTGTGCAGTGTATATATACAGGACAGGAGGAGTGGTACTGTGCAGTGTATATATACAGGACAGGAGGAGTGGTACTGTGCAGTGTATATATACAGGACAGGAGGAGGGGTACTGTGCAGTGTATATATACAGGACAGGAGGAGGGGTACTGTGCAGTGTATATATACAGGACAGGAGGAGTGGTACTGTGCAGTGTATATATACAGGACAGGAGGAGTGGTACTGTGCAGTGTATATATACAGGACAGGACGAGTGGTACTGTGCAGTGTATATATACAGGACAGGAGGAGTGGTACTGTGCAGTGTATATATACAGGACAGGAGGAGTGGTACTGTGCAGTGTATATATACAGGACAGGAGGAGGGGTACTGTGCAGTGTATATATACAGGACAGGAGGAGTGGTACTGTGCAGTGTATATATACAGGACAGGTGGAGTGGTACTGTGCAGTGTATATATACAGGACAGGACGAGTGGTACTGTGCAGTGTATATATACAGGACAGGAGGAGTGGTGCTGTGCACTGTATATATACAGGACAGGAGGAGTGGTACTGTGCAGTGTATATATACAGGACAGGACGAGTGGTACTGTGCAGTGTATATATACAGGACAGGAGGAGTGGTACTGTGCAGTGTATATATACAGGACAGGAGGAGTGGTACTGTGCAGTGTGTATATACAGGACAGGAGAAGTGGTACTGTGCAGTGTATATACAGGACAGGAGGAGTGGTACTGTGCAGTGTATATATACAGGACAGGAGGAGGGGTACTGTGCAGTGTATATATACAGGACAGGAGGAGGGGTACTGTGCAGTGTATATATACAGGACAGGAGGAGTGGTACTGTGCAGTGTGTATATACAGGACAGGAGAAGTGGTACTGTGCAGTGTATATACAGGACAGGAGGAGTGGTACTGTGCAGTGTATATATACAGGACAGGAGGAGGGGTACTGTGCAGTGTATATATACAGGACAGGAGGAGTGGTACTGTGCAGTGTGTATATACAGGACAGGAGAAGTGGTACTGTGCAGTGTATATATACAGGACAGGAGGAGTGGTACTGTGCAGTGTATATATACAGGACAGGAGAAGTGGTACTGTGCAGTGTATATACAGGACAGGAGGAGTGGTACTGTGCAGTGTATATATACAGGACAGGAGGAGTGGTACTGTGCAGTGTGTATATACAGGACAGGAGAAGTGGTACTGTGCAGTGTATATATACAGGACAGGAGGAGTGGTACTGTGCAGTGTGTATATACAGGACAGGAGAAGTGGTACTGTGCAGTGTATATACAGGACAGGAGGAGTGGTACTGTGCAGTGTATATATACAGGACAGGAGGAGGGGTACTGTGCAGTGTATATATACAGGACAGGAGGAGTGGTACTGTGCAGTGTATATATACAGGACAGGAGGAGCGGTACTGTGCAGTGTATATATACAGGACAGGAGGAGTGGTACTGTGCAGTGTATATACAGGACAGGAGGAGCGGTACTGTGCAGTGTATATATACAGGACAGGAGGAGTGGTACTGTGCAGTGTATATATACAGGACAGGAGGAGTGGTACTGTGCAGTGTATATATACAGGACAGGAGGAGTGGTACTGTGCAGTGTATATATACAGGACAGGAGGAGTGGTACTGTGCAGTGTATATATACAGGACAGGAGAAGTGGTACTGTGCAGTGTATATATACAGGACAGGAGGAGTGGTACTGTGCAGTGTATATATACAGGACAGGAGGAGTGATACTGTGCAGTGTATATATACAGGACAGGACGAGTGGTACTGTGCAGTGTATATACAGGACAGGAGGAGTGGTACTGTGCAGTGTATATATACAGGACAGGACGAGTGGTACTGTGCAGTGTATATATACAGGACAGGAGGAGGGGTACTGTGCATTGTATATATACAGGACAGGACGAGTGGTACTGTGCAGTGTATATATACAGGACAGGACGAGTGGTACTGTGCAGTGTATATATACAGGACAGGAGGAGTGGTACTGTGCAGTGTATATATACAGGACAGGAGGAGTGGTACTGTGCAGTGTATATATACAGGACAGGAGGAGTGGTACTGTGCAGTGTATATATACAGGACGGGAGGAGTGGTACTGTGCATTGTATATATACAGGACAGGACGAGTGGTACTGTGCAGTGTATATATACAGGACAGGACGAGTGGTACTGTGCAGTGTATATATACAGGACAGGAGGAGTGGTACTGTGCAGTGTATATATACAGGACAGGAGGAGTGGTACTGTGCAGTGTATATATACAGGACAGGAGGAGTGGTACTGTGCAGTGTATATATACAGGACAAGAGGAGTAGTACTGTGCAGTGTATATATACAGGACAGGAGGAGTGGTACTGTGCAGTGTATATATACAGGACATGACGAGTGGTACTGTGCAGTGTATATATACAGGACAGGAGGAGTGGTACTGTGCAGTGTATATATACAGGACGGGAGGAGTGGTACTGTGCATTGTATATATACAGAACAGGACGAGTGGTACTGTGCAGTGTATATATACAGGACAGGAGGAGGGGTACTGTGCAGTGTATATATACAGGACAGGAGGAGTGGTACTGTGCAGTGTATATATACAGGACGGGAGGAGTGGTACTGTGCATTGTATATATACAGGACAGGACGAGTGGTACTGTGCAGTGTATATAAACAGGACAGGACGAGTGGTACTGTGCAGTGTATATATACAGGACAGGAGGAGTGGTACTGTGCAGTGTATATATACAGGACAGGAGGAGTGGTACTGTGCAGTGTATATATACAGGACAGGAGGAGGGGTACTGTGCAGTGTATATATACAGGACAGGACGAGTGGTACTGTGCAGTGTATATATACAGGACAGGACGAGTGGTACTGTGCAGTGTATATATACAGGACAGGAGGAGTGGTACTGTGCAGTGTATATATACAGGACGGGAGGAGTGGTACTGTGCATTGTATATATACAGGACAGGACGAGTGGTACTGTGCAGTGTATATATACAGGACAGGAGGAGGGGTACTGTGCAGTGTATATATACAGGACAGGAGGAGTGGTACTGTGCAGTGTATATATACAGGACGGGAGGAGTGGTACTGTGCATTGTATATATACAGGACAGGACGAGTGGTACTGTGCAGTGTATATATACAGGACAGGACGAGTGGTACTGTGCAGTGTATATATACAGGACAGGAGGAGTGGTACTGTGCAGTGTATATATACAGGACAGGAGGAGTGGTACTGTGCAGTGTATATATACAGCACAGGAGGAGTGGTACTGTGCAGTGTATATATACAGGACAGGAGGAGTGGTACTGTGCAGTGTATATATACAGGACAGGAGGAGTGGTACTGTGCAGTGTATATATACAGGACAGGAGGAGTGGTACTGTGCAGTGTATATATACAGGACAGGAGGAGTGGTACTGTGCAGTGTATATATACAGGACAGGAGGAGGGGTACTGTGCAGTGTATATATACAGGACAGGAGGAGTGGTACTGTGCAGTGTATATATACAGGACAGGAGGAGTGGTACTGTGCAGTGTATATATACAGGACAGGAGGAGTGATACTGTGCAGTGTATATATACAGGACAGGAGGAGTGGTACTGTGCAGTGTATATATACAGGACAGGACGAGTGGTACTGTGCAGTGTATATATACAGGACAGGAGCAGTGGTACTGTGCAGTGTATATATACAGGACAGGAGGAGTGGTACTGTGCAGTGTATATATACAGGACAGGAGGAGTGGTACTGTGCAGTGTATATATACAGGACAGGAGGAGTGGTACTGTGCAGTGTATATATACAGGACAAGAGGAGGGGTACTGTGCAGTGTGTATATACAGGACAGGAGGAGTGGTACTGTGCAGTGTATATATACAGGACAGGAGGAGTGGTACTGTGCAGTGTATATATACAGGACAGGAGGAGTGGTACTGTGCAGTGTATATATACAGGACAGGAGGAGTGGTACTGTGCAGTGTATATATACAGGACAGGAGGAGTGGTACTGTGCAGTGTATATATACAGGACAGGAGGAGTGTTACTGTGCAGTGTATATATACAGGATAGGAGGAGTGGTACTGTGCAGTGTATATATACAGGACAGGAGGAGGGGTACTGTGCAGTGTAGATATACAGGACAGGACGAGTGGTACTGTGCAGTGTATATATACAGGACAGGACGAGTGGTACTGTGCAGTGTATATATACAGGACAGGAGGAGGGGTACTGTGCAGTGTATATATACAGGACAGGAGGAGTGGTACTGTGCAGTGTGTATATACAGGACAGGAGAAGTGGTACTGTGCAGTGTATATACAGGACAGGAGGAGTGGTACTGTGCAGTGTATATATACAGGACAGGAGGAGGGGTACTGTGCAGTGTATATATACAGGACAGGAGGAGTGGTACTGTGCAGTGTGTATATACAGGACAGGAGAAGTGGTACTGTGCAGTGTATATATATAGGACAGGAGGAGTGGTACTGTGCAGTGTATATATACAGGACAGGAGGAGTGGTACTGTGCAGTGTGTATATACAGGACAGGAGAAGTGGTACTGTGCAGTGTATATACAGGACAGGAGGAGTGGTACTGTGCAGTGTATATATACAGGACAGGAGGAGGGGTACTGTGCAGTGTATGTATACAGGACAGGAGGAGTGGTACTGTGCAGTGTATATATACAGGACAGGAGGAGGGGTACTGTGCAGTGTATATATACAGGACAGGAGGAGTGGTACTGTGCAGTGTGTATATACAGGACAGGAGAAGTGGTACTGTGCAGTGTATATACAGGACAGGAGGAGTGGTACTGTGCAGTGTATATATACAGGACAGGAGGAGGGGTACTGTGCAGTGTATATATACAGGACAGGAGGAGTGGTACTGTGCAGTGTGTATATACAGGACAGGAGAAGTGGTACTGTGCAGTGTATATATACAGGAAAGGAGGAGTGGTACTGTGCAGTGTATATATACAGGACAGGAGGAGTGGTACTGTGCAGTGTATATATACAGGACAGGAGGAGTGGTACTGTGCAGTGTATATATACAGGACAGGAGGAGGGGTACTGTGCAGTGTATATATACAGGACAGGAGGAGTGGTACTGTGCAGTGTATATATACAGGACAGGTGGAGTGGTACTGTGCAGTGTATATATACAGGACAGGACGAGTGGTACTGTGCAGTGTATATATACAGGACAGGAGGAGTGGTGCTGTGCACTGTATATATACAGGACAGGAGGAGTGGTACTGTGCAGTGTATATATACAGGACAGGACAAGTGGTACTGTGCAGTGTATATATACAGGACAGGAGGAGTGGTACTGTGCAGTGTATATATACAGGACAGGAGGAGTGGTACTGTGCAGTGTATATATACAGGACAGGAGGAGTGGTACTGTGCAGTGTATATATACAGGACAGGAGGAGTGGTACTGTGCAGTGTGTATATACAGGACAGGAGAAGTGGTACTGTGCAGTGTATATACAGGACAGGAGGAGTGGTACTGTGCAGTGTATATATACAGGACAGGAGGAGGGGTACTGTGCAGTGTATATATACAGGACAGGAGGAGTGGTACTGTGCAGTGTATATATACAGGACAGGAGGAGGGGTACTGTGCAGTGTATATATACAGGACAGGAGGAGTGGTACTGTGCAGTGTATATATACAGGACAGGAGGAGTGGTACTGTGCAGTGTATATATACAGGACAGGAGGAGGGGTACTGTGCAGTGTATATATACAGGACAGGAGGAGTGGTACTGTGCAGTGTGTATATACAGGACAGGAGAAGTGGTACTGTGCAGTGTATATATATAGGACAGGAGGAGTGGTACTGTGCAGTGTATATACAGGACAGGAGGAGTGGTACTGTGCAGTGTATATATACAGGACAGGAGGAGGGGTACTGTGCAGTGTATGTATACAGGACAGGAGGAGTGGTACTGTGCAGTGTATATATACAGGACAGGAGGATGGGTACTGTGCAGTGTATGTATACAGGACAGGAGGAGTGGTACTGTGCAGTGTATATATACAGGACAGGAGGAGGGGTACTGTGCAGTGTATATATACAGGACAGGAGGAGTGGTACTGTGCAGTGTGTATATACAGGACAGGAGAAGTGGTACTGTGCAGTGTATATACAGGACAGGAGGAGTGGTACTGTGCAGTGTATATATACAGGACAGGAGGAGGGGTACTGTGCAGTGTATATATACAGGACAGGAGGAGTGGTACTGTGCAGTGTGTATATACAGGACAGGAGAAGTGGTACTGTGCAGTGTATATATACAGGAAAGGAGGAGTGGTACTGTGCAGTGTATATATACAGGACAGGAGGAGTGGTACTGTGCAGTGTATATATACAGGACAGGAGGAGTGGTACTGTGCAGTGTATATATACAGGACAGGAGGAGGGGTACTGTGCAGTGTATATATACAGGACAGGAGGAGTGGTACTGTGCAGTGTATATATACAGGACAGGTGGAGTGGTACTGTGCAGTGTATATATACAGGACAGGACGAGTGGTACTGTGCAGTGTATATATACAGGACAGGAGGAGTGGTGCTGTGCACTGTATATATACAGGACAGGAGGAGTGGTACTGTGCAGTGTATATATACAGGACAGGACAAGTGGTACTGTGCAGTGTATATATACAGGACAGGAGGAGTGGTACTGTGCAGTGTATATATACAGGACAGGAGGAGTGGTACTGTGCAGTGTATATATACAGGACAGGAGGAGTGGTACTGTGCAGTGTATATATACAGGACAGGAGGAGTGGTACTGTGCAGTGTGTATATACAGGACAGGAGAAGTGGTACTGTGCAGTGTATATACAGGACAGGAGGAGTGGTACTGTGCAGTGTATATATACAGGACAGGAGGAGGGGTACTGTGCAGTGTATATATACAGGACAGGAGGAGTGGTACTGTGCAGTGTATATATACAGGACAGGAGGAGGGGTACTGTGCAGTGTATATATACAGGACAGGAGGAGTGGTACTGTGCAGTGTATATATACAGGACAGGAGGAGTGGTACTGTGCAGTGTGTATATACAGGACAGGAGAAGTGGTACTGTGCAGTGTATATATACAGGACAGGAGGAGTGGTACTGTGCAGTGTATATATACAGGACAGGAGGAGGGGTACTGTGCAGTGTATACATACAGGACAGGAGGAGTGGTACTGTGCAGAGTATATATACAGGACAGGAGGAGTGGTACTGTGCAGTGTATATATACAGGACAGGAGGAGTGGTACTGTGCAGTGTATATATACAGGACAGGAGGAGGGGTACTGTGCAGTGTATATATACAGGACAGGAGGAGTGGTACTGTGCAGTGTGTATATACAGGACAGGAGAAGTGGTACTGTGCAGTGTATATACAGGACAGGAGGAGTGGTACTGTGCAGTGTATATATACAGGACAGGAGGAGGGGTACTGTGCAGTGTATATATACAGGACAGGAGGAGTGGTACTGTGCAGTGTGTATATACAGGACAGGAGAAGTGGTACTGTGCAGTGTATATATACAGGACAGGAGGAGTGGTACTGTGCAGTGTATATATACAGGACAGGAGGAGGGGTACTGTGCAGTGTATACATACAGGACAGGAGGAGTGGTACTGTGCAGAGTATATATACAGGACAGGAGGAGTGGTACTGTGCAGTGTATATATACAGGACAGGAGGAGTGGTACTGTGCAGTGTGTATATACAGGACAAGAGGAGTGGTGCTGTGCAGTGTATATATACAGGACAGGAGGAGTGGTACTGTGCAGTGTATATATACAGGACAGGAGGAGGGGTACTGTGCAGTGTATATATACAGGACAGGAGGAGTGGTACTGTGCAGTGTATATACAGGACAGGAGGAGCGGTACTGTGCAGTGTATATATACAGGACAGGAGGAGTGGTACTGTGCAGTGTATATATACAGGACAGGAGGAGTGGTACTGTGCAGTGTATATATACAGGACAGGAGGAGTGGTACTGTGCAGTGTATATATACAGGACAGGAGGAGTGGTACTGTGCAGTGTATATATACAGGACAGGAGCAGTGGTACTGTGCAGTGTATATATACAGGACAGGAGGAGTGGTACTGTGCAGTGTATATATACTGGACAGGAGGAGTGATACTGTGCAGTGTATATATACAGGACAGGACGAGTGGTACTGTGCAGTGTATATATACAGGACAGGAGGAGTGGTACTGTGCAGTGTATATATACAGGACAGGAGGAGTGGTACTGTGCAGTGTATATATACAGGACAGGAGGAGTGGTACTGTGCAGTGTATATATACAGGACAGGAGAAGCGGTACTGTGCAGTGTATATATACAGGACAGGAGAAGTGGTACTGTGCAGTGTATATATACAGGACAGGAGGAGTGGTACTGTGCAGTGTATATACACAGGACAGGAGGAGTGGTACTGTGCAGTGTATATATACAGGACAGAAGGAATGGTACTGTGCAGTGTATATACAGGACAGGAGGAGTGGTACTGTGCAGTGTATATAAACAGGACAGGAGGAGTGGTACAGTGCAGTGTATATATACAGGACAGGAGGATTGGTACTGTGCAGTGTATATATACAGGACAGGAGGAGTGGTACTGTGCAGTGTATATATACAGGACAGGAGGAGTGGTACTGTGCAGTGTATATATACAGGACAGGAGGAGTGGTACTGTGCAGTGTATATATACAGGACAGGAGGAGTGGTACTGTGCAGTGTATATATACAGGACAGGAGGAGTGGTACTGTGCAGTGTATATATACAGGACAGGAGGAGTGGTACTGGGCAGTGTATATATACAGGACAGAAGGAATGGTACTGTGCAGTGTATATACAGGACAGGAGGAGTGGTACTGTGCAGTGTATATATACAGCACAGGAGGAGGGGTACTGTGCAGTGTATATATACAGGACAGGAGGAGTGGTACTCTGCAGTGTATATATACAGGACAGGAGGAGTGGTACTGTGCAGTGTATATATACAGGACAGGAGGAGTGGTACTGTGCAGTGTATATATACAGGACAGGAGGAGCGGTACTGTGCAGTGTATATATACAGGACAGGAGAAGTGGTACTGTGCACTGTATATATACAGGACAGGAGAAGTGGTACTGTGCAGTGTATATACACAGGACAGGAGGAGTGGTACTGTGCAGTGTATATATACAGGACAGGAGGAGCAGTACTGTGCAGTGTATATATACAGGACAGGAGGAGTGATACTGTGCAGTGTATATATACAGGACAGGAGGAGCGGTACTGTGCAGTGTATATATACAGGAGGAGTGGTACTGTGCAGTGTATATATACAGGACAGGAGGAGGGGTGCTGTGCAGTGTATATATACAGGACAGAAGGAATGGTACTGTGCAGTGTATATACAGGACAGGAGGAGTGGTACTGTGCATTGTATATATACAGGACAGGAGGAGGGATACTGTGCAGTGTATATATACAGGACAGGAGGAGTGGTACTGTGCAGTGTATATATACAGGACAGGAGGAGTGGTACTGTGCAGTGTATATATACAGGACAGGAGGAGCGGTACTGTGCAGTGTATATATACAGGAGGAGTGGTACTGTGCAGTGTATATATACAGGACAGGAGGAGGGGTACTGTGCAGTGTATATATGCAGCACAGGAGGAGGGATACTGTGCAGTGTATATATACAGGACAGGAGGAGTGGTACTGTGCAGTGTATATATACAGGACAGGAGGAGTGGTACTGTGCAGTGTATATATACAGGACAGGAGGAGCGGTACTGTGCAGTGTATATATACAGGAGGAGTGGTACTGTGCAGTGTATATATACAGGACAGGAGGAGTGGTACTGTGCAGTGTGTATATACAGGACAGGAGAAGTGGTACTGTGCAGTGTATATATATAGGACAGGAGGAGTGGTACTGTGCAGTGTATATATACAGGACAGGAGGAGTGGTACTGTGCAGTGTGTATATACAGGACAGGAGAAGTGGTACTGTGCAGTGTATATACAGGACAGGAGGAGTGGTACTGTGCAGTGTATATATACAGGACAGGAGGAGGGGTACTGTGCAGTGTATGTATACAGGACAGGAGGAGTGGTACTGTGCAGTGTATATATACAGGACAGGAGGAGGGGTACTGTGCAGTGTATATATACAGGACAGGAGGAGTGGTAATGTGCAGTGTGTATATACAGGACAGGAGAAGTGGTACTGTGCAGTGTATATACAGGACAGGAGGAGTGGTACTGTGCAGTGTATATATACAGGACAGGAGGAGGGGTACTGTGCAGTGTATATATACAGGACAGGAGGAGTGGTACTGTGCAGTGTGTATATACAGGACAGGAGAAGTGGTACTGTGCAGTGTATATATACAGGAAAGGAGGAGTGGTACTGTGCAGTGTATATATACAGGACAGGAGGAGTGGTACTGTGCAGTGTATATATACAGGACAGGAGGAGTGGTACTGTGCAGTGTATATATACAGGACAGGAGGAGGGGTACTGTGCAGTGTATATATACAGGACAGGAGGAGTGGTACTGTGCAGTGTATATATACAGGACAGGTGGAGTGGTACTGTGCAGTGTATATATACAGGACAGGACGAGTGGTACTGTGCAGTGTATATATACAGGACAGGAGGAGTGGTGCTGTGCACTGTATATATACAGGACAGGAGGAGTGGTACTGTGCAGTGTATATATACAGGACAGGACAAGTGGTACTGTGCAGTGTATATATACAGGACAGGAGGAGTGGTACTGTGCAGTGTATATATACAGGACAGGAGGAGTGGTACTGTGCAGTGTATATATACAGGACAGGAGGAGTGGTACTGTGCAGTGTATATATACAGGACAGGAGGAGTGGTACTGTGCAGTGTGTATAAACAGGACAGGAGAAGTGGTACTGTGCAGTGTATATACAGGACAGGAGGAGTGGTACTGTGCAGTGTATATATACAGGACAGGAGGAGGGGTACTGTGCAGTGTATATATACAGGACAGGAGGAGTGGTACTGTGCAGTGTATATATACAGGACAGGAGGAGGGGTACTGTGCAGTGAATATATACAGGACAGGAGGAGTGGTACTGTGCAGTGTATATATACAGGACAGGAGGAGTGGTACTGTGCAGTGTGTATATACAGGACAGGAGAAGTGGTACTGTGCAGTGTATATATACAGGACAGGAGGAGTGGTACTGTGCAGTGTATATATACAGGACAGGAGGAGGGGTACTGTGCAGTGTATACATACAGGACAGGAGGAGTGGTACTGTGCAGAGTATATATACAGGACAGGAGGAGTGGTACTGTGCAGTGTATATATACAGGACAGGAGGAGTGGTACTGTGCAGTGTATATATACAGGACAGGAGGAGGGGTACTGTGCAGTGTATATATACAGGACAGGAGGAGTGGTACTGTGCAGTGTGTATATACAGGACAGGAGAAGTGGTACTGTGCAGTGTATATACAGGACAGGAGGAGTGGTACTGTGCAGTGTATATATACAGGACAGGAGGAGGGGTACTGTGCAGTGTATATATACAGGACAGGAGGAGTGGTACTGTGCAGTGTGTATATACAGGACAGGAGAAGTGGTACTGTGCAGTGTATATATACAGGACAGGAGGAGTGGTACTGTGCAGTGTATATATACAGGACAGGAGGAGGGGTACTGTGCAGTGTATACATACAGGACAGGAGGAGTGGTACTGTGCAGAGTATATATACAGGACAGGAGGAGTGGTACTGTGCAGTGTATATATACAGGACAGGAGGAGTGGTACTGTGCAGTGTGTATATACAGGACAAGAGGAGTGGTGCTGTGCAGTGTATATATACAGGACAGGAGGAGTGGTACTGTGCAGTGTATATATACAGGACAGGAGGAGGGGTACTGTGCAGTGTATATATACAGGACAGGAGGAGTGGTACTGTGCAGTGTATATACAGGACAGGAGGAGCGGTACTGTGCAGTGTATATATACAGGACAGGAGGAGTGGTACTGTGCAGTGTATATATACAGGACAGGAGGAGTGGTACTGTGCAGTGTATATATACAGGACAGGAGGAGTGGTACTGTGCAGTGTATATATACAGGACAGGAGCAGTGGTACTGTGCAGTGTATATATACAGGACAGGAGGAGTGGTACTGTGCAGTGTATATATACTGGACAGGAGGAGTGATACTGTGCAGTGTATATATACAGGACAGGACGAGTGGTACTGTGCAGTGTATATACAGGACAGGAGGAGTGGTACTGTGCAGTGTATATATACAGGACAGGAGGAGTGGTACTCTGCAGTGTATATATACAGGACAGGAGGAGTGGTACTGTGCAGTGTATATATACAGGACAGGAGGAGTGGTACTGTGCAGTGTATATATACAGGACAGGAGGAGTGGTACTGTGCAGTGTATATATACAGGACAGGAGGAGTGGTACTGTGCAGTGTATATATACAGGACAGGAGAAGCGGTACTGTGCAGTGTATATATACAGGACAGGAGAAGTGGTACTGTGCAGTGTATATATACAGGACAGGAGAAGTGGTACTGTGCAGTGTATATACACAGGACAGGAGGAGTGGTACTGTGCAGTGTATATATACAGGACAGAAGGAATGGTACTGTGCAGTGTATATACAGGACAGGAGGAGTGGTAATGTGCAGTGTATATAAACAGGACAGGAGGAGTGGTACAGTGCAGTGTATATATACAGGACAGGAGGATTGGTACTGTGCAGTGTATATATACAGGACAGGAGGAGTGGTACTGTGCAGTGTATATATACAGGACAGGAGGAGTGGTACTGTGCAGTGTATATATACAGGACAGGAGGAGTGGTACTGTGCAGTGTATATATACAGGACAGGAGGAGTGGTACTGTGCAGTGTATATATACAGGACAGGAGGAGTGGTACTGTGCAGTGTATATATACAGGACAGGAGGAGTGGTACTGGGCAGTGTATATATACAGGACAGAAGGAATGGTACTGTGCAGTGTATATACAGGACAGGAGGAGTGGTACTGTGCAGTGTATATATACAGCACAGGAGGAGGGGTACTGTGCAGTGTATATATACAGGACAGGAGGAGTGGTACTCTGCAGTGTATATATACAGGACAGGAGGAGTGGTACTGTGCAGTGTATATATACAGGACAGGAGGAGTGGTACTGTGCAGTGTATATATACAGGACAGGAGGAGCGGTACTGTGCAGTGTATATATACAGGACAGGAGAAGTGGTACTGTGCACTGTATATATACAGGACAGGAGAAGTGGTACTGTGCAGTGTATATACACAGGACAGGAGGAGTGGTACTGTGCAGTGTATATATACAGGACAGGAGGAGCAGTACTGTGCAGTGTATATATACAGGACAGGAGGAGTGATACTGTGCAGTGTATATATACAGGATAGGAGGAGCGGTACTGTGCATTGTATATATACAGGACAGGAGGAGCGGTACTGTGCAGTGTATATATACAGGAGGAGTGGTACTGTGCAGTGTATATATACAGGACAGGAGGAGGGGTGCTGTGCAGTGTATATATACAGGACAGAAGGAATGGTACTGTGCAGTGTATATACAGGACAGGAGGAGTGGTACTGTGCATTGTATATATACAGGACAGGAGGAGGGATACTGTGCAGTGTATATATACAGGACAGGAGGAGTGGTACTGTGCAGTGTATATATACAGGACAGGAGGAGTGGTACTGTGCAGTGTATATATACAGGACAGGAGGAGCGGTACTGTGCAGTGTATATATACAGGAGGAGTGGTACTGTGCAGTGTATATATACAGGACAGGAGGAGGGGTACTGTGCAGTGTATATATGCAGCACAGGAGGAGGGATACTGTGCAGTGTATATATACAGGACAGGAGGAGTGGTACTGTGCAGTGTATATATACAGGACAGGAGGAGTGGTACTGTGCAGTGTATATATACAGGACAGGAGGAGCGGTACTGTGCAGTGTATATATACAGGAGGAGTGGTACTGTGCAGTGTATATATACAGGACAGGAGGAGGGGTACTGTGCAGTGTATATATACAGCACAGGAGGAGGGGTACTGTGCAGTGTATATACACAGGACAGGAGGAGTGGTACTGTGCAGTGTATATATACAGGACAGGAGGAGTGATACTGTGCAGTGTATATATACAGGACAGGAGGAGCGGTACTGTGCAGTGTATATATACAGGACAGGAGAAGTGGTACTGTGCAGTGTATATATACAGGACAGGAGAAGTGGTACTGTGCAGTGTATATATACAGGAGAAGTGGTACTGTGCAGTGTATATCTACAGGACAGGAGGAGTGGTACTGTGCAGTGTATATACAGGACAGGAGGAGTGGTGCTGTGCAGTGTATATATACAGGACAGGAGGAGTGGTACTGTGCAGTGTATATATACAGCACAGGAGGAGGGGTACTGTGCAGTGTATATATACAGGACAGGAGGAGTGGTACTGTGCAGTGTGTATATACAGGACAGGAGAAGTGGTACTGTGCAGTGTATATATACAGGAAAGGAGGAGTGGTACTGTGCAGTGTATATATACAGGACAGGAGGAGTGGTACTGTGCAGTGTATATATACAGGACAGGAGGAGTGGTACTGTGCAGTGTATATATACAGGACAGGAGGAGGGGTACTGTGCAGTGTATATATACAGGACAGGAGGAGTGGTACTGTGCAGTGTATATATACAGGACAGGTGGAGTGGTACTGTGCAGTGTATATATACAGGACAGGACGAGTGGTACTGTGCAGTGTATATATACAGGACAGGAGGAGTGGTGCTGTGCACTGTATATATACAGGACAGGAGGAGTGGTACTGTGCAGTGTATATATACAGGACAGGACAAGTGGTACTGTGCAGTGTATATATACAGGACAGGAGGAGTGGTACTGTGCAGTGTATATATACAGGACAGGAGGAGTGGTACTGTGCAGTGTATATATACAGGACAGGAGGAGTGGTACTGTGCAGTGTATATATACAGGACAGGAGGAGTGGTACTGTGCAGTGTGTATATACAGGACAGGAGAAGTGGTACTGTGCAGTGTATATACAGGACAGGAGGAGTGGTACTGTGCAGTGTATATATACAGGACAGGAGGAGGGGTACTGTGCAGTGTATATATACAGGACAGGAGGAGTGGTACTGTGCAGTGTATATATACAGGACAGGAGGAGGGGTACTGTGCAGTGTATATATACAGGACAGGAGGAGTGGTACTGTGCAGTGTATATATACAGGACAGGAGGAGTGGTACTGTGCAGTGTGTATATACAGGACAGGAGAAGTGGTACTGTGCAGTGTATATATACAGGACAGGAGGAGTGGTACTGTGCAGTGTATATATACAGGACAGGAGGAGGGGTACTGTGCAGTGTATACATACAGGACAGGAGGAGTGGTACTGTGCAGAGTATATATACAGGACAGGAGGAGTGGTACTGTGCAGTGTATATATACAGGACAGGAGGAGTGGTACTGTGCAGTGTATATATACAGGACAGGAGGAGGGGTACTGTGCAGTGTATATATACAGGACAGGAGGAGTGGTACTGTGCAGTGTGTATATACAGGACAGGAGAAGTGGTACTGTGCAGTGTATATACAGGACAGGAGGAGTGGTACTGTGCAGTGTATATATACAGGACAGGAGGAGGGGTACTGTGCAGTGTATATATACAGGACAGGAGGAGTGGTACTGTGCAGTGTGTATATACAGGACAGGAGAAGTGGTACTGTGCAGTGTATATATACAGGACAGGAGGAGTGGTACTGTGCAGTGTATATATACAGGACAGGAGGAGGGGTACTGTGCAGTGTATACATACAGGACAGGAGGAGTGGTACTGTGCAGAGTATATATACAGGACAGGAGGAGTGGTACTGTGCAGTGTATATATACAGGACAGGAGGAGTGGTACTGTGCAGTGTGTATATACAGGACAAGAGGAGTGGTGCTGTGCAGTGTATATATACAGGACAGGAGGAGTGGTACTGTGCAGTGTATATATACAGGACAGGAGGAGGGGTACTGTGCAGTGTATATATACAGGACAGGAGGAGTGGTACTGTGCAGTGTATATACAGGACAGGAGGAGCGGTACTGTGCAGTGTATATATACAGGACAGGAGGAGTGGTACTGTGCAGTGTATATATACAGGACAGGAGGAGTGGTACTGTGCAGTGTATATATACAGGACAGGAGGAGTGGTACTGTGCAGTGTATATATACAGGACAGGAGGAGTGGTACTGTGCAGTGTATATATACAGGACAGGAGCAGTGGTACTGTGCAGTGTATATATACAGGACAGGAGGAGTGGTACTGTGCAGTGTATATATACTGGACAGGAGGAGTGATACTGTGCAGTGTATATATACAGGACAGGACGAGTGGTACTGTGCAGTGTATATACAGGACAGGAGGAGTGGTACTGTGCAGTGTATATATACAGGACAGGAGGAGTGGTACTCTGCAGTGTATATATACAGGACAGGAGGAGTGGTACTGTGCAGTGTATATATACAGGACAGGAGGAGTGGTACTGTGCAGTGTATATATACAGGACAGGAGGAGTGGTACTGTGCAGTGTATATATACAGGACAGGAGGAGTGGTACTGTGCAGTGTATATATACAGGACAGGAGAAGCGGTACTGTGCAGTGTATATATACAGGACAGGAGAAGTGGTACTGTGCAGTGTATATATACAGGACAGGAGAAGTGGTACTGTGCAGTGTATATACACAGGACAGGAGGAGTGGTACTGTGCAGTGTATATATACAGGACAGAAGGAATGGTACTGTGCAGTGTATATACAGGACAGGAGGAGTGGTAATGTGCAGTGTATATAAACAGGACAGGAGGAGTGGTACAGTGCAGTGTATATATACAGGACAGGAGGATTGGTACTGTGCAGTGTATATATACAGGACAGGAGGAGTGGTACTGTGCAGTGTATATATACAGGACAGGAGGAGTGGTACTGTGCAGTGTATATATACAGGACAGGAGGAGTGGTACTGTGCAGTGTATATATACAGGACAGGAGGAGTGGTACTGTGCAGTGTATATATACAGGACAGGAGGAGTGGTACTGTGCAGTGTATATATACAGGACAGGAGGAGTGGTACTGGGCAGTGTATATATACAGGACAGAAGGAATGGTACTGTGCAGTGTATATACAGGACAGGAGGAGTGGTACTGTGCAGTGTATATATACAGCACAGGAGGAGGGGTACTGTGCAGTGTATATATACAGGACAGGAGGAGTGGTACTCTGCAGTGTATATATACAGGACAGGAGGAGTGGTACTGTGCAGTGTATATATACAGGACAGGAGGAGTGGTACTGTGCAGTGTATATATACAGGACAGGAGGAGCGGTACTGTGCAGTGTATATATACAGGACAGGAGAAGTGGTACTGTGCACTGTATATATACAGGACAGGAGAAGTGGTACTGTGCAGTGTATATACACAGGACAGGAGGAGTGGTACTGTGCAGTGTATATATACAGGACAGGAGGAGCAGTACTGTGCAGTGTATATATATAGGACAGGAGGAGTGATACTGTGCAGTGTATATATACAGGATAGGAGGAGCGGTACTGTGCATTGTATATATACAGGACAGGAGGAGCGGTACTGTGCAGTGTATATATACAGGAGGAGTGGTACTGTGCAGTGTATATATACAGGACAGGAGGAGGGGTGCTGTGCAGTGTATATATACAGGACAGAAGGAATGGTACTGTGCAGTGTATATACAGGACAGGAGGAGTGGTACTGTGCATTGTATATATACAGGACAGGAGGAGGGATACTGTGCAGTGTATATATACAGCACAGGAGGAGTGGTACTGTGCAGTGTATATATACAGGACAGGAGGAGTGGTACTGTGCAGTGTATATATACAGGACAGGAGGAGCGGTACTGTGCAGTGTATATATACAGGACAGGAGGAGTGGTACTGTGCAGTGTATATATACAGGACAGGAGGAGTGGTACTGTGCAGTGTATATATACAGGACAGGAGGAGTGGTACTGTGCAGTGTATATATACAGGACAGGAGGAGCGGTACTGTGCAGTGTATATATACAGGAGGAGTGGTACTGTGCAGTGTATATATACAGGACAGGAGGAGGGGTACTGTGCAGTGTATATATGCAGCACAGGAGGAGGGATACTGTGCAGTGTATATATACAGGACAGGAGGAGTGGTACTGTGCAGTGTATATATACAGGACAGGAGGAGTGGTACTGTGCAGTGTATATATACAGGACAGGAGGAGCGGTACTGTGCAGTGTATATATACAGGAGGAGTGGTACTGTGCAGTGTATATATACAGGACAGGAGGAGGGGTACTGTGCAGTGTATATATACAGCACAGGAGGAGGGGTACTGTGCAGTGTATATACACAGGACAGGAGGAGTGGTACTGTGCAGTGTATATATACAGGACAGGAGGAGTGATACTGTGCAGTGTATATATACAGGACAGGAGGAGCGGTACTGTGCAGTGTATATATACAGGACAGGAGAAGTGGTACTGTGCTGTGTATATATACAGGACAGGAGAAGTGGTACTGTGCAGTGTATATATACAGGAGAAGTGGTACTGTGCAGTGTATATCTACAGGACAGGAGGAGTGGTACTGTGCAGTGTATATACAGGACAGGAGGAGTGGTGCTGTGCAGTGTATATATACAGGACAGGAGGAGTGGTACTGTGCAGTGTATATATACAGCACAGGAGGAGGGGTACTGTGCAGTGTATATATACAGGACAGGAGGAGTGGTACTCTGCAGTGTATATATACAGGACAGGAGGAGTGGTACTGTGCAGTGTATATATACAGGACAGGAGGAGCGGTACTGTGCAGTGTATATATACAGGACAGGAGAAGTGGTACTGTGCAGTGTATATATACAGGACAGGAGGAGTGGTACTGTGCAGTGTATATATACAGGACAGGACGAGTGTTAATGTGCAGTGTATATATACAGGACAGGAGGAGTTGTACTGTGCAGTGTATATATACAGGACAGGATAAGTGGTACTGTGCAGTGTATATATACAGGACAGGAGGAGTGGTACTGTGCAGTGTATATATACAGGACAGGAGAAGTGGTACTGTGCAGTGTATATATACAGGACAGGAGGAGTGGTACTGTGCAGTGTATATATACAGGACAGAAGCAATGGTACTGTGCAGTGTATATACAGGACAGAAGGAGTGGTACTGTGCAGTGTATATATACAGCACAGGAGGAGGGGTACTGTGCAGTGTATATATACAGGACAGGAGGAGTGGTACTCTGCAGTGTATATATATACAGGACAGGAGGAGTGGTACTGTGCAGTGTATATATACAGGACAGGAGGAGCGGTACTGTGCAGTGTATATATACAGGACAGGAGAAGTGGTACTGTGCAGTGTATATATACAGGACAGGAGAAGTGGTACTGTGCAGTGTATATACACAGGACAGGAGGAGTGGTACTGTGCAGTGTATATATACAGGACAGGAGGAGCGGTACTGTGCAGTGTATATATACAGGACAGGAGGAGGGGTACTGTGCAGTGTATATATACAGGACAGGAGGAGTGGTACTGTGCAGTGTATATATACAGGACAGGAGGAGTGGTACTGTGCAGTGTATATATACAGGACAGGAGGAGTGGTACTGTGCAGTGTATATATACAGGACAGGAGGAGTGGTACTGTGCAGTGTGCATATACAGGACAGGAGGAGTGATACTGTGCAGTGTATATATACAGGACAGGAGGAGTGGTACTGTGCAGTGTGTATATACAGGACAGGACGAGTGGTACTGTGCAGTGTGTATATACAGGACAGGAGGAGTGGTACTGTGCAGTGTATATATACAGCACAGGAGGAGGGGTACTGTGCAGTGTATATATACAGGACAGGAAGGGTGGTACTGTGCAGTGTATATATACAGGACAGGAGGAGTGGTACTGTGCAGTGTATATATACAGGACAGGAGGAGTGGTACTGTGCAGTGTATATATACAGGACAGGAGGAGTGGTACTGTGCAGTGTGTATATACAGGACAGGAGGAGTGATACTGTGCAGTGTATATATACAGGACAGGAGGAGTAGTACTGTGCAGTGTATATATACAGGACAGGAGGAGTGGTACTGTGCAGTGTATATATACAGGACAGGAGGAGTGGTACTGTGCAGTGTATATATACAGGACAGGAGGAGTGATACTGTGCAGTGTATATATACAGGACAGGAGGAGTGGTACTGTGCAGTGTGTATATACAGGACAGGAGGAGTGGCACTGTGCAGTGTATATATACAAGACAGAAGGAGCGGTACTGTGCAGTGTATATATACAGGACAGGAGGAGTGGTACTGTGCAGTGTGTATATAGAGGACAGGAGGAGTGGTACTGTGCAGTGTATATATACAGGACAGGAGGAGTAGTACTGTGCAGTGTATATATACAGGACAGGAGGAGTGGTACTGTGCAGTGTATATATATATACAGGACAGGAGGAGTGGTACTGTGCAGTGTGTATATACAGGACAGGAGGAGTGGTACTGTGCAGTGTATATATACAGGACAGGAGGAGTGGTACTGTGCAGTGTATATATACAGGACAGGAGGAGTGGTACTGTGCAGTGTATATATATACAGGACAGGAGGAATGGTACTGTGCAGTGTATATATACAGGACAGGAGGAGTGGTACTGTGCAGTGTATATATACAGGACAGGAGGAGTGGTACTGTGCAGTGTATATATATACAGGACAGGAGGAGTGGTACTGTGCAGTGTGTATATACAGGACAGGAGGAGTGGTACTGTGCAGTGTGTATATACAGGACAGGAGGAGGTGTACTGTGCAGTGTATATATATACAGGACAGGAGGAGGGGTACTGTGCAGTGTATATATATACAGGACAGAAGGAGTGGTACTGTGCAGTGTGTATATAGAGGACAGGAGGAGTGATACTGTGCAGTGTATATATACAGGACAGGAGGAGTGGTACTGTGCTGTGTATATATACAGGACAGGAGGAGTGGTACTGTGCAGTGTATATATACAGGACAGGAGGAGAGGTACTGTGCAGTGTATATATACAGGACAGGAGGAGTGGTACTGTGCAGTGTATATATACAGGAGGAGTGGTACTGTGCAGTGTATATACACAGGACAGGAGGAGTGGTACTGTGCCGTGTATATATACAGGACAGGAGGAGTGGTACTGTGCAGTGTATATATACAGGACAGGAGGAGTGGTACTGTGCAGTGTATATATACAGGACAGGAGGAGTGGTACTGTGCCGTGTATATATACAGGACAGGAGGAGTGGTACTGTGCAGTGTATATATACAGGACAGGAGGAGTGGTACTGTGCAGTGTATATATACAGGACAGGAGGAGTGGTACTGTGCAGTGTATATATACAGGACAGGAGGAGTGGTACTGTGCAGTGTATATATACAGGACAGGAGGAGTGGTACTGTGCAGTGTATATATACAAGACAGAAGGAGTGGTACTGTGCAGTGTGTATATACAGGACAGGAGGAGTGATACTGTGCAGTGTATATATACAGGACAGGAGGAGTGGTGCTGTGCAGTGTATATATACAGGACAGGAGAAGTGGTACTGTGCAGTGTATATATACAGGACAGGAGGAGTGATACTATGCAGTGTATATATACAGGAGGAGTGGTACTGTGCAGTGTATATATACAGGACAGGAGAAGTGGTACTGTGCAGTGTATATATACAGGACAGGAGGAGTGGTACTGTGCAGTGTATATATACTGGACAGGAGGAGTGGTACTGTGCAGTGTATATATATACAGGAGGAGTGGTAGTGTGCAGTGTATATATACTGGACTGGAGGAGTGGTACTGTGCAGTGTATATATACAGGACAGGAGGAGTGGTACTGTGCAGTGTATATATACAGGACAGGAAGAGTGGTATTGTGCAGTGTATATATATACAGGAGGAGTGGTACTGTGCCGTGTATATATACAGGACAGGAGGAGTGGTACTGTGCAGTGTATATATACAGGACAGGAGGACTGGTACTGTGCAGTGTATATATACAGCACAGGAGGAGTGGTACTGTGCAGTGTATATATACAGGACAGGAGGAGTGGTACTGTGCAGTGTATATATACAGGACAGGAGGAGTGGTACTGTGCAGTGTATATATACAGGACAGGAGGAGTGGTACTGTGCAGTGTATATATATACAGGAGGAGTGGTACTGTGCAGTGTATATATACAGGACAGGAGGAGTGATACTGTGCAGTGTATATATACAGGACAGGAGGAGTGGTACTGTGCAGTGTATATATACAGGACAGGAGGAGTGGTACTGTGCAGTGTATATATACAGGACAGGAGGAGTGGTACTGTGCAGTGTATATATACAGGACAGGAGGAGTGGTACTGTGCAGTGTATATATACAGGACAGGAGGAGGGGTACTGTGCAGTGTATATATACAGGACAGGAGGAGTGGTACTGTGCAGTGTATATATACAGGACAGGAGGAGTGGTACTGTGCAGTGTATATATATACAGGAGGAGTGGTACTGTGCAGTGTATATATACAGGACAGGAGGAGTGATACTGTGCAGTGTATATATACAGGACAGGAGGAGTGGTACTGTTCAGTGTATATATACAGGACAGGAGGAGTGGTACTGTGCAGTGTATATATACAGGACAGGAGGAGTGGTACTGTGCAGTGTATATATACAGGACAGGAGGAGTGGTACTGTGCAGTGTAAATATACAGGACAGGAGGAGATTTACTGTGCATTGTATATATACAGGACAGGAGGAGTGGTACTGTGCAGTGTATATATACAAGACAGAAGGAGCGGTACTGTGCAGTGTATATATACAGGACAGGAGGAGTGGTACTTTGCTGTGTATATATACAGGACAGGAGGAGGGGTACTGTGCAGTGTATATATACAGGACAGGAGGAGTGGTACTGTGCAGTGTGTGTATACAGGACAGGAGGAGTGATACTGTGCAGTGTTTATATACAGGACAGGAGGAGTAGTACTGTGCAGTGTATATATACAGGAGGAGGGGTACTGTGCAGTGTATATATACAGGAGGAGTGGTACTGTGCAGTGTATATATATACAGGACAGGAGGAGGGGTACTGTGCAGTGTGTATATACAGGACAAGAGGAGTGGTACTGTGCAGTGTATATATACAGGACAGGAGGAGTGATACTGTGCAGTGTATATATACAGGACAGGAGGAGTGGTACTGTGCAGTGTATATATACAGGACAGGTGGAGTGGTACTGTGCAGTGTATATATACAGGACAGGAGGAGTGATACTGTGCAGTGTATATATACAGGACAGGAGGAGTGGTACTGTGCAGTGTGTATATACAGGACAGGAGGAGCGGTACTGTGCAGTGTATATATACAGGACATGAGGAGTGGTACTGTGCTGTGTATATATACAGGACAGGAGGAGTGGTACTGTGCAGTGTATATATACAGGACAGGAGGAGTGGTACTGTGCAGTGTATATATACAGGACAGGAGGAGTGGTACTGTGCAGTGTATATATACAGGACAGGAGGAGTGGTACTGTGCAGTGTATATATACTGGACAGGAGGAGTGGTACTGTGCAGTGTATATATACTGGACAGGAGGAGTGGTACTGTGCAGTGTATATATACAGGACAGGAGGAGCGGTACTGTGCAGTGTATATATACAGGAGAGGAGGAGTGGTACTGTGCAGTGTATATATACAGGAGGAGGGGTACTGTGCAGTGTATATATACAGGAGGAGTGGTACTGTGCAGTGTATATATATACAGGACAGGAGGAGGGGTACTGTGCAGTGTGTATATACAGGACAAGAGGAGTGGTACTGTGCAGTGTATATATACAGGACAGGAGGAGTGATACTGTGCAGTGTATATATACAGGACAGGAGGAGTGGTACTGTGCAGTGTATATATACAGGACAGGTGGAGTGGTACTGTGCAGTGTATATATACAGGACAGGAGGAGTGATACTGTGCAGTGTATATATACAGGACAGGAGGAGTGGTACTGTGCAGTGTGTATATACAGGACAGGAGGAGCGGTACTGTGCAGTGTATATATACAGGACATGAGGAGTGGTACTGTGCTGTGTATATATACAGGACAGGAGGAGTGGTACTGTGCAGTGTATATATACAGGACAGGAGGAGTGGTACTGTGCAGTGTATATATACAGGACAGGAGGAGTGGTACTGTGCAGTGTATATATACAGGACAGGAGGAGTGGTACTGTGCAGTGTATATATACTGGACAGGAAGAGTGGTACTGTGCAGTGTATATATACTGGACAGGAGGAGTGGTACTGTGCAGTGTATATATACAGGACAGGAGGAGCGGTACTGTGCAGTGTATATATACAGGAGAGGAGGAGTGGTACTGTGCAGTGTATATATACAGGACAGGAGGAGTGGTACTGTGCAGTGTATATATACAGGAGAGGAGGAGTGGTACTGTGCAGTGTATATATACAGGACAGGAGGAGTGGTACTGTGCAGTGTATATATACTGGACAGGAGGAGTGGTACTGTGCAGTGTATATATACTGGACAGGAGGAGTGGTACTGTGCTGTGTATATATACAGGACAGGAGGAGTGGTACTTTGCAGTGTATATATACAGGAGGAGAGGTACTGTGCAGTGTATATATACAGGACAGGAGGAGTGGTGCTGTGCAGTGTATATATACAGGACAGGAGGAGTGATACTGTGCAGTGTATATATACAGGACATGAGGAGTGGTACTGTGCTGTGTATATATACAGGACAGGAGGAGTGGTACTGTGCAGTGTATATATACAGGACAGGAGGAGTGGTACTGTGCAGTGTATATATACAGGACAGGAGGAGTGGTACTGTGCAGTGTATATATACTGGACAGGAGGGGTGGTACTGTGCTGTGTATATATACTGGACAGGAGGAGTGGTACTGTGCAGTGTATATATACAGGACAGGAGGAGCGGTACTGTGCAGTGTATATATACAGGAGAGGAGGAGTGGTACTGTGCTGTGTATATATACAGGACAGGAGGAGTGGTACTTTGCAGTGTATATATACAGGACAGGAGGAGTGGTACTGTGCAGTGTATATATACAGGACAGGAGGAGTGGTACTGTGCAGTGTATATATACAGGACAGGAGGAGTGGTACTGTGCAGTGTATATATATACAGGACAGGAGGAGTGATACTGTGCAGTGTATATATACAGGTCAGGAGGAGTGGTACTGTGCAGTGTATATATACAGGACAGGAGGAGTGGTACTGTGCAGTGTATATATACAGGACAGGAGGAGTGGTACTGTGCAGTGTATATATACAGGACAGGAGGAGTGGTACTGTGCAGTGTATATATACAGGACAGGAGGAGTGGTACTGTGCAGTGTATATATACAGCACTGGAGGAGTGGTACTGTGCACTGTATATATACAGCACAGGAGGAGTGGCACTGTGCAGTGTATATATACAGGACAGGACGAGTGATACTGTGCAGTGTATATATACAGCACAGGAGGAGTGGCACTGTGCAGTGTATATATACAGGACAGGAGGAGTGGTACTGTGCAGTGTATATATACAGGACAGGAGGAGTGATACTGTGCAGTGTATATATACAGGACAGGAGGAGTGGTACTGTGCAGTGTATATATACAGGACAGGAGGAGTGATACTGTGCAGTGTATATATACAGCACTGGAGGAGTGGTACTGTGCAGTGTATATATACAGGACAGGACGAGTGGTACTGTGCAGTGTATATATACAGGTCAGGAGGAGTGGTACTGTGCAGTGTATATATACAGGACAGGAGGAGTGGTACTGTGCAGTGTATATATACAGGACAGGAGGAGTGGTACTGTGCAGTGTATATATACAGGACAGGAGGAGTGGTACTGTGCAGTGTATATATACAGGACAGGAGGAGTGGTACTGTGCAGTGTATATATACAGCACTGGAGGAGTGGTACTGTGCACTGTATATATACAGCACAGGAGGAGTGGCACTGTGCAGTGTATATATACAGGACAGGACGAGTGATACTGTGCAGTGTATATATACAGGACAGGAGGAGTGATACTGTGCAGTGTATATATACAGGACAGGAGGAGTGGTACTGTGCAGTGTATATATACAGCACTGGAGGAGTGGTACTGTGCAGTGTATATATACAGGACAGGACGAGTGGTACTGTGCAGTGTATATATACAGGACAGGAGGAGTGGTACTGTGCAGTGTATATATACAGCACAGGAGGAGTGGTACTGTGCTGTGTATATATACAGGACAGGAGGAGCGGTACTGTGCAGTGTATATATACAGGACAGGAGGGGTGGTACTGTGCAGTGTATATATACAGGACAGGAGTAGTGGTACTGTGCAGTGTATATATACAGGACAGGAGGAGGGGTACTGTGCAGTGTATATACAGGACAGGAGGAGTGGTACTCTGCAGTGTATATACAGGACAGGAGGAGTGGTACTGTGCAGTGTATATATACAGGACAGGAGGAGTGGTACTGTGCAGTGTATATATACAGGACAGGAGGAGTGGTACTGTGCAGTGTATATACAGGACAGGAGGAGTGGTACTGTGCAGTGTATATATACAGGACAGGAGGAGCGATACTGTGCAGTGAATATATACAGGACAGGAGGAGTGGTACTGTGCGTTGTATATATACAGGACAGGAGGAGTGGTGCTGTGCTGTGTATATATACAGGACAGGAGGAGTGGTACTGTGCAGTGTATATATATACAGGGGAGTGATGGTACTGTGCAGTGTATATATACAGGACAGGAGGAGTGGTACTGTGCAGTGTATATATACAGGACAGGAGGAATGGTACTGTGCAGTGTATATATACAGGACAGGAGGAGTGGTACTGTGCAGTGTATATATACTGGACAGGAGGAGTGGTACTGTGCAGTGTATATATACAGGACAGGAGGAGTGGTACTGTGCAGTGTATATATACAGGACAGGAGGAGTGGTACTGAGCAGTGTATATATACAGGACAGGAGGAGTGGTACTGTGCAGTGTATATATACAGGACAGGAGGAGTGGTACTGTGCAGTGTATATATACAGCACTGGAGTAGTGGTACTGTGCACTGTATATATACAGCACAGGAGGAGTGGTACTGTGCAGTGTATATATACAGGACAGGAGGAGTGGTACTGTGCAGTGTATGTATACAGCACAGGAGGAGTGGTACTGTGCAGTGTATATATACAGGACAGGAGGAGTGGTACTGTGCAGTGTATATATACAGGACAGGAGGAGTGGTATTGTGCAGTGTATATATACAGCACAGGAGGAGTGGTACTGTGCAGTGTATATATACAGGACAGGAGGAGTGATACTGTGCAGTGTATATATACAGGACAGGAGGAGTGGTACTGTGTGTTTATGTAACTATAGGATTAGTAATGGATAAGTGTCTTATAGATGTCTCTCCATTACTGTTGTGAATTCTGTGGTCAAGCTCCCTCCTGTGGTCATGAGTGGTACTTCGGCTGGTTCTGTCTGTGAGCTTCCTCTGGTGGATGTGAGTGGGGCTGCGGCTTCTGAGTTTCCTTCCTCAGGTGACGAGGTTAAGTCGTTAGGTGCTGCTCTATTTAACTCCACCTAATTCTTTGTTCCTGGCCTCCAGTCAATGTTCCAGTATTGGTCTTGCTCTCTCCTGGATCGTTCTTGTGACTTGTCTTCCCTGCATAAGCTAAGTTCTGCTTGTGTTACTTTTGTTTGCTATTTTTTCTGTCCAGCTTGCTATATTGGTTTGTCTTGCTTGCTGGAAGCTCTGGGACGCAGAGGGAGCACCTCCGTACCGTTAGTCGGTGCGGAGGGTCTTTTTGCGCCCTCTGCGTGGTTGTTTGTAGGTTTTTGTGCTGACCGCAAAGCTATCTTTCCTATCCTCGGTCTATTCAGTAAGTCGGGCCTCACTTTGCTAAAATCTATTTCATCTCTGTGTTTGTATTTTCATCTTTACTCACAGTCATTATATGTGGGGTCTGCCTTTTCCTTTGGGGAATTTCTCTGAGGCAAGGTAGGCTTATTTTTCTATATTCAGGGCTAGCTAGTTTCTCAGGCTGTGCCCGAGGCGCCTAGGTCTGGTCAGGAGCGCTCCATGGCTACCTCTAGTGTGGTGTGATAGGATTAGGGATTGCGGTTAGCAGAGTTCCCACGTCTCAGAGCTCGTCCTATTTATTAGTAACTATCAGGTCACTTTGTGTGCTCTTAACCACCAGGTCCATTGTGTTTCTGAACCACCAGTTCATAACACATTACTAACCCGTGGGCTTGATGTCACCGGACAATACAAAGGTGACATCAACCCTACAAAAATTACTCCACTTGCCACAGCTACAGCGCAAGTGGGAAGATGCGGGCAAAGCGTCAGAGGTGGTGCATCTAATAGATGCGCCTTTTATGGGCAGCTGCGAGTTGCAATTTTTAGGCTGACGGGTGACAATATCCATGATCCCTTACCTGCCTGAGAATAGCAGCCCTCAGCTGTCTGCTTTAGCAAGGCTGGTTGTCAAAAATGGGGGGACCCCACGACGATTTTTAAATGATTCATTTAAATATTTTTTAAATATACAGATACCGAACTTCACTGTTCAGTTTCCCCCATCTTTTATCTCTACTATTCTACTGTTTCTATTCTGTGGAAATTGATGCCACTTTAGTGGTCTGTGACAATTATCTTTTGAATTGTGGAGACTCCAAGTTGGGTCTCTCTCTGGAGGGTTGCCTGTAGCAGTATGGCTCCCAGACCGGCAGGCCTGCACTTACTTTCAGTCAACTACCTGTGTTACTTTATATTTTTCTACCAATATTACTGTATGAAACTGCCATCTGAGTGTGGTTGAAAAAAAATTGTTACATGAGGTATGAGGTCTCCCAGATAAGAAGGCTTACACTGCTCTCTTAATCGCCAAATCCTCATTAAAACTTCAATTCAAAGCTGTAAATGCTGGGCCAGACCCTGATACCTCATGCCTGGGCCATGGCTGACTGCTGCTGTGCCATTATAAAAGGTTCTACTGTGGGTCAATAAATTTTAATTAATCAGTCAACTACCTACGTTACTATTCTTACATTTTCTACCAATAGTAGTCTATGAAACTAATGCTTGTGCCACCTGAGTGTGGCTGGAATAAAAAATAAAAATTTGAGATGTTGCATGAGGTATCAGGGTTCCCAGGTAAGAAGGCTTACACTGCTGCCTTAACCACCATGTCCTCCTTGAAACTTCAATTCCAAGCTGTAAATACTGTGCCGGACCCAGATACCTCGTGCATCAGCCATGGCTGACTGCTGCTGTGCCATTTGCAAATTTCTACTGTGGGTCAATTAATACCACTTTTCATGGTGTCAGCCCCTAATCTTAGCTCTTTGGGAAGCTTTTTGTCACCCCTTAAGGTGTTGTGTTTACATTCGGTTTGGCCTCCCATTGAATCTAGTGGGGTCGGATACGTTCGCCGAACCGTTCGGTGAACGTGTTTAGCGAACGTCTAATCGTTCGGAGAATCGAACCTTGAAATATTCATTTATTCATCTCTACTGACCATGCAGCATGAGGTAACTGCATCGGGTCCTGAAACTGAGGCATGACACTATCCTAAGGATAGGTCATCAAAGTTAAAATCCCAGACAGCCTTTAAGTAGTGATGAGCGAGGGTACTCGTTGCTCGGGTGATCTCCGAGTATTTGTTAGTGTTCGGAGATTAAGTTTTTATCGCCTCAGCTGAATGATTTACAGCTACTAGCCAGGCTGAATACATGTGGGGGTTGCCTGGTTGCTAGGGAATCCTCACATGTACTCAGCCTGGCTAGTAGCTGTAAATCATTCAGCTCAGGCGATGAAAACTTAATCTCCGAACACTAACAAATACTCGGAGATCACCCGAGCGTGCTCAGGAAAACCCGAGCAACGAGTACACTCGCTCATCACTACCTTTAATGTGATCATTCTCGGTGTATGGATGCTGAAATTATTGTCAGCATATGTACTGTTTACACAGGACAATCTGCTTCCGAAAAAAGGATCTTTTAAGTTTGCTTAAAAATCAATACACCTATAAACAAAACGATAAATGAGAACGAGAGGTTACAGTGAAGGAAATAATTATTTGATCCCTTGCTGATTTTGTAAGTTTGCCCACTGACAACCAGTTGAGAAAAAATATATCAATCAGTGGTCAAACAATAATGATAATAATTAATTAATGTCAAATAAATAGCTCAAAAGGTAATAACTAGAGTTGCTAAGAATCGATTATCGCCACCTAGTGCACTGGTCAGGTCAGTAATCATGAGTCATGAGCTCTAACTCTTACCTATGGCGTCTACGGCTCTTATTGTGATTAGCTGGCCTGGTTTGCCAAAGAAGACGAGGAGCTGTTGCCACCAGGTAAGAGGCGGTTCTCACAGCTTGTGTCTAGAGGCCAGAAATGACTGACTTAGCTGATGGACTAATCCACGAGACCTGATTCGTAACACTTCTAATAAAAACATGCAAAATTAATTACTTAATACCAACCACCCATATTGGTATATATGGTAAATATACCAGTTTCAAGCACAGATTCTGAAACAAGTTTCGCCCAGCTTCATCCGGGGTTCTACTTAAAAAAATCAATTTATGTTTGGTACTTGATGGCATGTTTATAGAAGACAGTAATCAGGAATGAGCATTCCTATGAAGGATTGTTTACCAACTATAGAGACAGTGACACAGAAGATTGGTTCTAACACGGTTTCTGCTGTTTTTAATTTTTGTCTATGAAATAAAAATAAAAAGTGTGATACTGTTCTTATGCGTTTTATTGCCCTATTTATTTCCCCTGCAGCTTGGGTGTTTGGACCATATCTGCAAAATATGAAGACACTTTAGTGCAAATTGGCTCCACAAACTTTGAGGTGAAGGAATTTGGTAAGAGAATGTTACTATAGGACATGCTGGTAATATCAATTTATAGTTATAATCAGTTCTTTCAGTACTTTTAACACTATCTACTTTTTTGCTACATAGTTCCACCCTCATATGAGATTACGCTGATTCCAGAGAAGAAATATTTCTATGTGGACGATACTGAGTTTACAGTGAATATTAAAGCAAAGTAAGTACACAGAGCGAATGGAAAATAGGAGTGTCTGATTATATTTTATTATCTGGAAAGATATTAAAATAACAGCTTGTAATTACAGCTCATACTGTATCCTAGAAAAAATCTATACCTAGTGGTTGGGAGATAAACTTGGAGTAATGGATTAGTACATATGGGACTAAAAGGAGTTAATCAACCATGATAGGTTGATGATGAACAGCTGAAAAGTTGGGAGAGACGGCGGCTCACCATATCTTCATCCTTGGGTGTGGGTCAATTTGTAAAATGAGACCTGGTTGTCTCACACATGTCTGTGTATATGGAGGTGTGCAGACCTCCTGGATTGAGTGCCTTTGCTAGAGGACTATGAAGCTGGATTCTAAGCCAGGGGGGCTAACCAGCACTATTGTAGAAATTTTTACTTTGTTTCACTTTGTGCTGGACAAAGGCTTTAAGTTTTTCAGTGAAGGGGTTTAAGAAGCCTGAAATAAACCAGCCAGACATTAAATAGAAACGGTTAATGTGATACCTCAGATTGCTCCCAAGTCAGTAGCATTGTTACATTTGGTGTTAGAAGTCCGAGCAGCATTCCGAGGTGATCACCTGTGACTGCTACAGAAGTGCTGCATATCATGGGTGAAGGAGGCTATAGGCCAGGGAGCAGCATCAGAAACTATGGAGGACCTGATTAAACACCTGGTACAAGCAAATCAGGAACAGCAGCAACAGGTACAAGTATGCTGCTTGTGCAACTGGTCCACCACCAGCCACAATACCAACAACAGCAGCACATTGAATTACTCACAGAGGCAGTTTATGGCCTGGCAGCACCTCCATCTGTAATTTCAGCTGATTTTTATATCTGGAAAGCGAAGAGAAGAAAGGGTCGCCGATAAGGAAAATGGAAATTTTGGCGCTTTTGGGGGTGACAATGTCTGTCAGAGTACAACAGGTCCATCGCTGAGCATATCACCGTGACAAACCCCCTATTTCCCAAATATTTGATCTGCTGAACCTTGTCCAAAAGTCGTTGCAGCCGGAGTTCTGTAGCCCCAGTGCAGGTGGTAGTTGTAATAGACCAATTCATGCATTCCCTTCCGAGCCTGATGCAAATGTGGGTTGCACAAGGAAATCCCTGAACTCTGATGTCTTGGTCAGCTAGGTTGAAATGTATCAGGGGGTCGACAGTTCCTTCCAGTTCAAGAGAGGCCTGGATGTCTTCCTGGAGCAGAACAATATTGTATCATACAATTATTAGGTTCTGTAGAAGGACGTAGATCTGGGTATTTATTATGAGGGAATATAGGCTGAACTGGATGGACAAATGTCTTTTTTCGGCCTTACTAACTATGTTACTATGTTACTATGTTACTTGGGGTCCCATCAGAGGCTTAAAAGGGTTGGGTCATCCAAATTCCAAGGGGGTCTTGAAGGTTATGCCGATGGTTTAGCCATATTTAGCTTGCAGTGTTGGCTTTCCACCTGGCAAGGGGCTCCAAGCTTGTCCTGTGCTTGTCCTGTAAAAGTGAATGGTCTGCAAATGACTGTGCTATTAGACTAACTCTAAAAGAAAAGTTCAATAATATAATTGTTACAAACTGCATAACACAGGAGTCGGGTGCTAACACCAGATTTCCTTATTTTATATACATGGGGACTTATTGTACTGTGTTACTTAGGTCAGAAAGGAAACAGTGGAGCAATAGTTGGTACCAAGACCCTATAGATGGACGGTGAAAGGATAGGGCCCATTCACATGTATGGGGTGGCCATCTAGGTGTTTACAAAACCCAATAATGGGTCAGGTGGAGGTTTTATTGGCCCGGATGTCACCAGGAAATCCTAAGGTACTGCAAATCCTGTTCCACCTGCTAGTTAACTGCTCCCACCTCTCACTTCTGTAAACTCCTCATTCCACTACCCATCAAGGCATGGCAAGAAAGAGACCCTTCTGAAACTCCATGTTTGCTGGTTCAGTCAGAAGTGGACATTGAAGACATCACAATAGCCAAGACACTGTTGAAGGCCCAAAAACAGCAATGCTTTGAATTGCTATATGAAAACCAGGACGTGTTCTCAGATTTACCGGGGTGTACAATGTCATAGAACAAGAGGTTCTGAGAGAATCCCATGTGCATGTGAATTAGAATCCCTACTGAATTCCAGATGCCTGCCAAAAACTGATCTCCGAGGAAGTGAAGCACATGCTAAATCTCTGGATCATTGAAGAACCTAAGAGCGGGTGGTCTACTCCGATTGTCCTTGATCCAAATCCCGATGGAGGATAGAGATTCTGTAATGATTATCAGAAGCTGAATGAAGTCTCCAAGTTTGACGCATATCTGATGCCGCGTGTTGATGAGCTGATTGAGAGACTTGAGTCGGCAAGGTACATAACCACCTTGTATCGAACAAAGGGATATTGGCAAATCCCCATATCACAAGAAGCCAAGGAGAAAACTGATTTCTCTATGCCCGACGGTTGCTTCCATTATGTTTGGATTCCGTTTGGACTGCAGGAAGCTCTGGCCACCTTCCAGAGCACCACTGACCGGATCCTCACACCCCATAAGAATTACGCTGAGGCATACCTGGATGATATTGTAATCTTCAGCCTAGATTGGGGAAGTCATTAGAGAAAGGTCCAGGCAGTGTTTGATGCTTTCAGGAAGGTGGGGGTCTCTAAAAATAAAACAAAAATGTGCCATATGGAAAGAGGAGGTCAGAAACCTTGGAAATGTAGTAGACAGAAGCAAAATCAAACCCCAGATCAATAAAGTAGATGTAATCCAGAGCTGTCTGAATCCACTTAAAAAAACAAGTTAGGGTCTTTTCTGGGAATCATAAGGTACTACAGGAGGTTCATTCCAAATTTTGCCATGGTGGCCGCACCCCTGTCCGACCTCTGAATGGACGTCGGAGGTGGAGACAGCCTTTCAAAAACTGAAAGTAGCTCTGTGTAAGCATCCTGATTTCCCCTGTTTTTAAGAAGGAATTTGTTCTCCAAATGGACGCCTAAGGCTTGGTTCACATTGCATTCAGGGGCAACGTTAAACGGAGTACGTTACACCGCGGCATAACGCGGTGTAACGTACTCCGTTAATGCCGCCATTGAATGCAATGTCGGACGCATCGCCTAGTGCACGCCCAGAATGGGCATGCGCTAGTGATGCACTGTCATTGAGTGATGGACCCGAGACACTGGCTGCAGCGTTTCCGGGGACCGTCACTGCTAGCGCAGATGGAGCTAGCAGAAGCTCCATCTGCGTTAGCACTTGCACTAGCAGCAGCCCGTTAGCGTATGTGCTGAACGGGCTGCTGCAAACGCAATGTGACCATAGCCTAAGAAGTCGAATTAGGAGCAGTCCTTTCTCAGGAGTTACACGAAGAAAAGCATCCTGTTCTCTATCTGAGTAGGAAACTGTTGGCATGTGAGAAAAATTATCCCATTGGGAAAAAGTAATGCTTGGCCATAAAGTGGGTGGTGGATACATTATGATTCTATCTGTTTGGGAAAAAATTTTGATTAGTGTCAGACCATGCTCCACTTAGGTGGATAAGGGTTTTTAGCCCTGAACAATTTCCACTGCCATGTGGAACATAGAGTCGGGAGTTGCATGATAATGCCGATGCCCTCTCAAAAATCCCATGTCTAGTTGTAGAAGGTGCCAAGCCCATGAGTTTAGACAGAGGGGGAGGTATATTAGGTTGCTTTAGAGCACCTAGTGCATGGGAAAAACTTAAAGTAAAGCTTTTGTACAATGGGATTAAAAGAAGTTAATCGGCCATGACAGGTTTATTATGAGCAGCTGAACAGTTGAGAGAGACGGCTGCTCACCATATCTCCACCCTTGGGTGTGGTTTACTTTGTAAAGTGATACCTGTTTCTCTCACACATGTCTGTGTGTATGAAGGTGTGCAGATCTCCTGGATTAAGTGACTTTGCTAAAGGATTAAGAAGCTGGACTCTAAAGGTACCTTCACACTGAGCAACTATAGAACGATAACGATAGCGATCTGTGACGTTGCAGCGTCCTGGATAGCGATATCGTTGTGTTTGACACGCACGCAGAAATCAGGATCCTGCTGTGACATCGCTGGTCCAAGCTAGAAGGCCAGAACTTTATTTCGTCGCTGGATCACCCGCTGACATCGCTGGATCGGCGTGTGTGACGCCGATCCAGCGATGTCTTCAATTGTAACCAGGGTAAACATCGGGTTACTAAGCGCAGGGCCGCGCTTAGTAACCCGATGTTTACCCTGGTTACCATTGTAAATGTAAAAAAAAAAAAAACTACAACATAAATTAAATTGTGGTGTCTGTCGCGTCCCCCGGCGTCAGCTTCCCTGCACTGTGTCAGCGCCGGCCGGCCGTAAAGCAGAGCACAGCGGTGACGTCACCGCTCTGCTTTACGGCCGGCGCTTACACAGTGCAGGGAAGCTGACGCCAGGGGACGCGACAGACACTGGAATGTAAGTATGTAGTGTTTTTCTTTTTTACATTTACAATGGTAACTAGGGTAAACATCAGGTTACTAAGCACGGCCCTGCGCTTAGTAACCCGATGTTTACCCTGGTTACCCGGGGACTTCGGCATCGTTGGTCGCTGGAGAGCTGTCTGTGTGACAGCTCTCCAGCGACCAAACAGCGACGCTGCAGCGATGCTGCAGCAATCGGCATCATTGTCTATATCGCTGCAGCGTCGCTTAATGTCACTGTACCTTAAACCAGGAGGGCTAACCAGCACTATTGTATGGAGTTGTTGCTTTATGTTTCACTTTGTACCGGACAAAGGCTGTATTTAAGTTTTCCTGTGATGTGGGTTATGAGAGCTGAAAAACAACAGCATGACTTTAAATAGATATGGTTCCTGTGATACCTTCCAACTGAGTAGCATTGTCACAGTATATATAAACACAAAAAATGTCATCAAATTAATAATCCAATGAACAAAAAAAAACATCAAAAATGAAAAACAAAAACACACATGAAAAATGCATCAATAGCCCAATGGTGTTCTGGTCGCCAATTACAGGATGCAAAGATCCTAACATTTCTTCGATGAATAAGAAGCAGAAAAGCAAATTTCCATGATGTGTAAGACTAAAATGCCTGGCAACATCTGAAGCATTATGCTAATTATTCTCAATATTTTAAAGACGACCTTCTATCACCCAAATAATAGCTTTATTAAAAATCTACTATATAATTGTCTAATGGTCACTTCCGTCTGTCTGTCTGTCTGTTTGGCACGGATATTCATTGGTCGCGGCCTCTGTCTGTCATGGAAATCCAAGTCGTTGATTGGTCGCGGCAAAACAGCTACGACCAATCAGTGACGGGCACAGTCCGGACGAAAATGGCCGCTCCTTACTCCCCGCAGTCAGTGCCCAGTGCCCGCATACTCCCCTCCAGTCAGCGCTCACACAGGGCTAATGCCGGCAGTAACGTCCGCGTTATGCTGCGGGTAACGCACTCTGTAACCGCTGCTATTAACCCTGTGTGTCCCCAACTTTTTACTATTGATGCTGCCTGTGCGGCATCAATAGTAAAAATATCTAATGTTAAAACTAATAAAAAAACTAAAAACCTGCTATTCTCACCCTCCGTCGTCCGACGATGCGCTTGCGCCTGCCGCCATCTTCCGTTCCCAGCGATGCATTGCGAAATTACCCAGAAGACTTAGCAGTCTCGCCGGAAGATGGCGTCAGCCGCGTGCGTATCGCCGGAGCTTCGGTGGATTCCAGGGGGTGAGTATATAACTATTTTTTATTTTAATAATTTTTTTTAACAGGGATATCGTGCCCACACTGCTGTATACTACGTGGGCGCGGGGCTGGTATATACTACATAGGCAGTGTTATATACTATGTGGGCTGTGTTCTATACTGCGTGGGCTGTGCTATATATTACGTCTCCAGTGTTATATACTACTTGGCCTGTGTTATATACTATGTGGCTGCTATATACTACATAGGCAGTGTTATATACTATGTGGGCTGTGTTCTATACTGCGTGGGCTGTGCTATATATTACGTCGCCAGTGTTATATACTACGTGGCCTGTGTTATATACTATGTGGCTGCTATATACTACATAGGCAGTGTTATATACTATGTGGGCTGTGTTCTATACTGCGTGGGCTGTGCTATATATTACGTGGACAGTGTTATATACTGCGTGGCCTGTGTTATATACTACGTCGCCTGTGTTATATACTGCGTGGCTGCTATATACTGTGTGGGTTGTTATATAGTACGTGGCTATGTTATATACTGCGTGGCCACTGTTATATATTGCGTGGCCTGTATTAACGCATCGGGTATTCTACAATATGTATGTATATAGCAGCCACATAGTATATAGCACAGGCCAAGGAGTATTTGTCTGCCTATACTACATGGCTGCTATATACTACGTGGCCTGTGCTATATACTATGTGGCTGCTATATACATACATAAATACATATTCTAGAATACCCGATGCTTTAGAATCGGGCCACCAATTAGTTAAATATAATTGTGTGTTTACTTATTTTTGATCAATACTAATTTCTTTGAAAATCAGGACCTAAGTAAAAATCTTTGCTTTTTATACTTATTTTTCATCTTTTGGATGGCATGGCTTCTCACTTATCCCTCTACATCTCACGTGCTTCTAATGTGCATGTGCAGGTCGGAAAACCAGAAGTGCACTGCTCTCGTGGAAACACTGATACTTTATTAGAAGTTTTTTCCCTGCCTGTCTACAACTTCACTGTCTACAGTTGTCACACTGGTCTGTGAACTGATTGGAGTGAAAATTATATGGCCAGAGCAAATACCAGTGTGATGATGATAGATAATGAAGCTGCTGACAGGACGGGACAACTGTAATATAATTGTTATGCTAGTGTAGCTACTCACTGGGGATAATAGATAAAGCTAACTACAGCAACTGACCCTGCGGTTCCTGAACTGACTAGAGATCCTGAGCCTGCAGTCCCTTGTGGCTAGCCCTAACAGCTCCAGCAGCCCTAACACAGACTAGAAGATGGCAACTTGGACCTGTGCTGCCTAAAAGGCAGTCGAGCGCTTCATGCGCCTCCTAAAGAACCGGAAGGCAGAGCAGAGTGTGAATTACCTAAAAAAGGGAAAGTGTGCTGAAAACAGTAATGATCCCAAAGTGAATAAAATAAACCTTGAAATACAAAATAAAGTATAAAGTATGTACTGTTCGAAAATATGTCGCCTAATTCTTAAAAAGAAACAGAAAATAGTTGCAGAGCAAAGAACAGACACAGTGAAGAGAAAAAACATAGCTGAAAATTGACTGAAACTACAGCAGAATGGCTGAACATCCAAATGAGAATATTACCAGCAGGAAATGCCAGCAAAGGGACAGTATATAAAGCCGCACCAGAAAGGTGATAGGACAGACAAATGAAAACACCTGTGTTAAGCTAAACACACTGCAGCCAGAATAGCAGAACCTAAACGCGTGGAAAAAAGGTGTCTTTTTAGTGGCTTGGCAGACACAGAAGCCATCCCCAAAACACAGGCTCACAGGTTCAAACCCAAGATTTCTTATTGCTGGTGGAGCGGCGTTGACCGGTCTTCTAATAATGTGCAACGATGTTCCAGAGACTTCCTGATTGCTTTACTCACTAAGCAATGGGATCCCGCAAGTAATCATGTAATCTCACTGCTTAGTGAGGAGAGAGTTCAAGAATATGCTTTCAGGGCTCCTGGAGACAGCGCTGCACTTTCAAAGAAGACAAATGATTGCCACTCCACCAGTAAAGAGTATATTATAGTTGTCCTTGACATCCAGCAGCTTCTCTCACTCTTTCTTGTAAAATGTTGAATAACATTATGGGGCCAATTCATTACAGCTTTACACCACAGAAGTAGCAAAAAAGCATTAAAACGTTAGAAAATGTTGTTACAAAAATTGTGACTTTTGCAGTTTTCATGCCAGTTTTAATCTACTCTGCCAGCGCTGGTGGGGCTGGGGACAAGCCTGGCAGGACCAGGAGTTGTCACACCCACCTGTCAAATTCATCAAAAAAGCAGGCTGTCGGGTGTCACGGGATCAGGGGCTACTTCCCTTTTCCTAACACTAGAGGGCATGCTAGCTCGCCCTGCTATCCTAATTACTTCTGATGGTGAAGATGCCAGGGTCACATACCTTGCCATAACTCCTGAATCTGCCCTCCGTCTATACCCTTTCACCACCCAGGGAAGAGGGGAGTAGTAGTGTACTGTAATACACCAACCAGACTAACAAGGTAATACAAACAGGGGTAACGGAAAATACCAAACATACAAATATACATACTGTACATGTAACGGAGGTATACATTGGGGAGTGGAGAATGGAGTTAAACCAAAGTAGGAGAAGAAAGGGATTTATCACACACTCAAAGCCAATCAACAGTGACGGATAAATCCACTAACCGCTTACTCAAATAACCACCAACAGCAACCTCCAGCCATGTAGCAAAAGCTATCTCTGACAATGTGTGTTAGTTAGGACCCATATTATATAGGATATGGGAGTGGCTAACAGTGCACAGCTGTGAGTCTAAGCTCCAGGAGCTCTCAACATGGCCGATTTAAACCCTGCACTGTCCAAAGAAATTTACTTTTATTATGAAGGTGAAGTGCTTCTGTTCAGCGCAGGAGTAGAAGAAATCAGATGCTATGGTCTTCTGGCTCATCTGTGTCACGGTAAACCTGTGACATGGGCATTTTATAAGCCAGTCCTTGACTGGAGCAGCATTTTTTGTGCAGCTCACAAAGGCGCATCTCACTCAGAAGCGCCAAATTCATGAACCGGTGTGTTCTTCTTAAGCACCTTTTTCATGCTAATTTTTTTTGTGGCAAACAGAAGCTCTCTGGGATGTTTTACATACTGTATGAAAAGTGTTATGGACAACGTTATCAAAATCGCCACTCTGATTTAATTTATATTTCTGGTTTTAAACCTGGGTTTCTTACCTAATTTCGGATGTGCATGCTCATCTAATTTTGTGCATTCTCCTTTGATTGCTTTGGTGGTGTTTCTCGAATGTGAAGTGTTTGCAAATAAAATAATATTTCCTGAATTGGGTTTGCGATGCAATGATGCGTGAACCTATTTGTTCAAGCTATTACCTACTAACATATCCAAAAATAAATTGTTATTGTCATAGACTCATCAGCTAGAGGGTCCATTTAGACAGGTGGCTTGTTCATCGGGTGATGGCCGACCTAGTTAGACAGGCCTACTGTACATCAGGAACAAGCATTCCCATGAACACTCGTTGCCAACTATCGGATTGTGTAAATGAGCCCTAAGCATGAGTCTTTCAGATTAGTGATGAATATCTGTATATTATGTTTTAGTTATGAGTGATATTTCCATTGTGTAGTACATCAGACAACTTTATAGCTTACGACATCACTATCATTTCTCTGGTTTTCTCTTCGTTGTCAGGTTCCTCCATGGAGGTCCTGTAAATGGCATGGCCTTTATAATATTTGGGGTCAATAAAGATGCTGTAAAGACCAGTTTACCAAATACCCTGAGACAGATTCCGGTGAGAAAATTATATCTTTTAATCCAGAACGTGTTTCTTTCTTTATAAAAAAAAAAAAGAATGATAGAATCTCCTGATTCTGAAGCTTTTACAGTTTTCCCTTTTTTTTTTTTTTTTTTCAGCCACTATTGTTTGCTGATCTTTTAATCAAAGGATATATATAGTTTTAAGTAACTTTACAGAATAAGCTGTTATGTATGTGAACATGAGAAACAACAGTATTCTTGGCTATTATGTGATTTGTATCCCGTATCTTCACCATTTTTCCCTTCCGTATGCTCTGTTTCTTAATTTACAATTGCCTCTGAGCTGGTGGGTATAGACTAACTATTATGAGGTCTGCCATATATATCACAGAACAGAAAGGTATTCTTCCTCCCTTTTTCCTTAGCACACAGACAGAAAATGCAGAAGGATAAAAGACAGAATATGGCAGCAGTGTGGGACTGGGGTGCTGAGGGCCCACGAGTAACATTGACATTGAGGGTCCCACTTTTCACTTGCATACAAATATTACACTTCCCTCGTTAACAAATTTTCCTATATCTCTATATAATAATAAACTGGGTAGCGTGGTTAATGAATGATGAGATGCTGCTTTTTTCTGTACAGAGTGAATCAACTGAATTATGCCAAGTACTGCCCATACAATGGGGTTGGGGGATCATCTGCACGGGGGCCCACCGGAGGATTCCCCTGTTACCCTATGGGTCAGTCTGAGCCTGTATGGCAGTACTGAGCAGTATAGATGTGAAAGTTCAACACAACCTCTCTGTGTCTCCCTCTGCCTGTTTTCTAACTCTGCGCCTCACTCCTTCCCCCTTCCCTTCTTCCATAGAGTATAATAGGTTGTATAATCTAACACTACAAGGAGCTGTGAGTCTGACTTATCTAGAAAAAGATAAAATTGAGATGTTTTTTTTTTCAAATGGATGGTAAGTTCAGAAACCAAAGGGGAGAAAGGACAACTAAGTAGAGAAGGAAGCCGAATTATCTGATAATGTGTGTTACAGAGCTTCTTACATTCGTTCGTACTATTGATTAATCTAAAGTTTGTTGAAAGTCCAGTTCCCATTTATTGACCATTTTCTTTCCATTAGATTAGGGACGGAGAAGGAGTTGCTGTGTTGTTGAGTAGAGATCTTGTGAAGAACTTTAAAAACGATGATGACATGTTGGAGTACACCTTATACATGTCGATTACACTCATCACTCCTGCTGGTGAGTATGGGGAGATCGCATCAATCTACATCTAATTTCAGTGATAATGTCTAGATGACGAGAATTGGTCTTTTTGATATTTTTACTCTTTTAATTTTTTTAATTTTTTTTCTTTAGGTCAGAGTAAAAATATTTCTCTGAGGGGTATTGTAGAATGCCAAATAATAATTTGCGTGCCTATGAGAAAATGATCACATACTGTAATTAGACTCCCTCTCCCACTGTATCAGAAACCTCACAACGAGATCGTTGGCTGCGGATGATTGATATGACAGCAGATGGTCAGCAGGAAGTGAAGTCATGACCTCCTAGTCAGTCAGCGATGGTGGCCTCCTAGGTTCTGCCATAAGCAGGGTCTAAAAGGTGTTTTGCCAGTGTGAAAATGACATGTGTATTGCAATTGAATAAAAGTTAAATTAACATAGCGCAACTGAGAAAAAGTGTAAAAAAAGTAAAAAAAACTGTAAAAATTAAAAAAAAACACAAAACATTGTGAAAAAATATTACTCCAACAAATACACATTTTATTTAAAACCAAAAAGAACAATAAAATTACACATTTCGTATTGCCGCATCCAGAAAAACTTGATCTATAAAACTGTCACACTATTGAACCCTTACAGTAGGGGTCGCCAACCTTTCTTACCTTGAGAGCCACATTCTGCTATGAAAGTTGGTCGAGAGCCACATTGTAGTACAGTGTAGTATCAGTGTACAGGAAAGGCCTCTTTCACACTTCGGTTATTTGGCATCCGTCGCAATCCGTCATTTTGGAATAAAAACGGATTCTGCAAATGTGCCCGCAGGATGCGTTTTTTCCCAGAATGGGCAGCGGATGCATCGAAAAACTGCATTCACTGCCCATGTCGTGCACAAATTTCACAACGTCCGTCGGTACCTCGGCCTGACGCATTGCGACGGACCTGTACTGACAGAAGTGTGAAAGAGGCCTAACACACTGAGTCACCAGTGACGTCTTTAGGTGAAGTCCTTCACCTTTGCTTTTCATCTTCATCCAGCACAAACTGCCATCACTTCTTCCAGCCAGGGCTTGTTTCTGCAGGAAATAACACAGTTACAGTGGGGCAAAAAAGTATTTAGTCAGTCAGCAATAGTGCAAGTTCCACCACTTAAAAAGATGAGAGGCGTCTGTAATTTACATCATAGGTAGACCTCAACTATGGGAGACAAACTGAGATAATAAATAAAATGCTAAAAAAACAGACAATGTGATTTTCTGGATTTTTTTTTCTCAGTTTGTCTCCCATAGTTGAGGCCTACCTATGATGTAAATTACAGACGCCTCTCATCTTTTTAAGTGGTGGAACTTGCACTATTGCTGACTGACTAAATACTTTTTTGCCCCACTGTATCTAGAGCTCCGCTTGCAGAACACATTACTTTTTTTCCCCCCAAATTCTAAACTACACCAGATGAAGAAAAAAAGGCGACAGTGTTGCTTTGCACAGTAACAGGATCGCCTCCCCCATATAAAACACTATCCTCAAAAAATGAAATAAAATCCTCACTGCAGTAATAATATCCCCCATCCTGGCCCCGGTGTGTCTCATTCCTGGCTCCAGCCATATGTTCTCCCATCCTGCCCCATCTGATTATCCCATCCTGCCTCATCTGATCGTCCCATCCTACCCCATATGATCTCCCCATCCTGCCCCATCTGTCCCATGATCTTGCACCATCTGTCCCATGATCCTGCCCCATCTGCCCCATGATCCTGCCCCATCTGCCCCATGATCCTGCCCAATCTGCCCCATGATCCTGCCCCATGATTCTGCCTCATTATCCTGCTCCATCTGCCCCATGATCTTGCCCCATCTGTCTCCATCATATCCATCCTGCCCCATGTTTCTGCACAATCTGTCTCCATCCTGCCCATGATCCTGCACCATGTGTCTCCAAAAGAAAATCCCTACGTATGGAAGTAAACTCGTATATAGAAAAAATAATAATAGTGACCCAATTAAAAACCCAAAGTAATATAATATCAAACAGGTATAGTATGTAAAAATACCTTTATTATAAATACAGTATATGTATATATACTGGGCAAAAAATGGCAACAGCAGTAATGTGCCTGTAGCTGGAGGGAAAGGTATACAAAACAAGATATACAGCAAAATAGCAATGATAAAACCGGACGAAAAAAAGGAGGCAAGGTACGTATGAGACAAAACTAATAAAAAATATATATAAGAGAGACAATTGTCATATAATGACTAGAAGAAAGGAATCCACATATAATACGTAAAAAATGATTGTAATGATATTCAGTTATGCTGCAAAATGTGTAAAAAATACATACAAGTGTAAGAAATAGAGTTGAGCATTCCGATACCGCAAGTATCGGGTATCGGCCGATACTTGCGGTATCGGAATTCCGATACTGAGATCCGATACTTTTGTGGTATCGGGTATCGGTATCGGATCCATAGTGAGGTATAAAATAAAGAATTAAAATAAAAAATATTGATATATTCACCTCTCCGGCGGCCCCTGGACATCACCGTGGGTAACCGGCAGGCTTCTTTGTTTAAAATGCGCGCGTTAAGGACCTGAGGAATGACGTCGCGGCTTCTGATTGGTCGCGTGCCGCCCATGTGACTGCCACGCGACCAATCAGAAGCCGCGACGTCATTCCTCAGGTCCTAAATTCCTAGAATGAGCGCATTTAGGACCAGAGGAATGACGTCGCGGCTTCTGATTGGTCGCGTGCCGCCCATGTGACCGCCACGCGACCAATCAGAAGCCGCGACGTCATTCTCAGGCACTAAACTCCTCATTCTAGGAATTTAGGACCTGAGGAATGACGTCGCGGCTTCTGATTGGTCGCGTGGCAGTCACATGGGCGGCATGCGACCAATCAGAAGCCGCGACGTCATTCCTCAGGTCCTAAATGCGCGCATTTTAAACAAAGAAGCCTGCCGGTTACCCGCGGTGATGTCCAGGGGCCGCCGGAGAGGTGAATATATCAATATTTTTTATTTTAATTCTTTATTTTACACATTAATATGGATCCCAGGGCCTGAAGGAGAGTTTCCTCTCCTTCAGACCCTGGGAACCATCAGGATACCTTCCGATACTTGGTGTCCCATTGACTTGTATTGGTATCGGATATCGGTATCGGCGATATCCGATACTTTTCGGGTATCGGCCGATACTATCCGATACCGATACTTTCAAGTATCGGACGGTATCGCTCAACACTAGTAAGAAACAAAATATATATAAATAAATAAACAATAAAAATAAAAAAACGTGTTGTGTATAGACAGAAAACACAAAAAATAAGCAACTGAATAAACTGTGGTGATATTAAAGACAGTGTATGACAAAGGGTAAAAACTATGTTAAGAACGGCTCAAAGATATAGAATGAGCTGTACGACAATTGCGTATATTAGTGCAAAAAAAGTGCAATGCGCAGCAAAACATGCAGCACCTAAATACAGGAGAGCATGTGTAAAAACCGGCTCATAGATATGGAATGAGCTGTACGGCAATTGCGTATGTTTGTGCAAAGAATGAGCTATATGCCAATTGCGTATATTTGTGCAGGAAAATAAGTGTAATGCGCAACAAAACATGCAGCGCCTAAGTACCGGAAAGCATGAATGTGAGAATAACTCACAAGCAAAAAGTGCAATGTGCAAGTACACACAACCGAGTATGAAGGATGCAGCATGAACTGGAAAGTATGGAGACCAATGCAGAGTTACATACAAAAAGCAGTAATATTACCTCCTCCTAAGTGCCGTCCGGTCCTCCAGGTACAGACCACCCCGACGCGCGTTTCGGACTGTGTCCTTCATCAGGGGGTGATGTACAGGAGGAACCGGAGGTGTATATATATGCGGAGAGATCCCATCAATGAAGGAGCAGAGGCATGGCGGCCAGGAGGACCCGGAAGTGCGCGGAATCCACGTCATGTGACCCGGCAGAGGCTGCCATGGCAACGATGACGTGGGACGCGCACCTAAGGGGGCACAGGCGGCGCATGCGCACAGCGACGGCATCCAGTCAAAGAATAGGTAAAGTATCAGAATGGCCGATGAAGGGAGCAGAGGCATAGCGGCGTGTGCGCCTCCAGTAGGACCCAAAGGCATGCGGAGCCCACGCAAAGCCACCAGGTAACGGAAAACCGCCTTTGTCATACACTGTCTTTAATATCACCACAGTTTATTCAGTTGATTATTTTTTGTGTTTTCTGCCTATACACAACACGGTTTTTTATTTTTATTGTTTATTTATTTATATATATTTTGTTTCTTACACTTGTATGTATTTTTTACACATTTTGCAGCATAACTGAATATCATTACAATCATTTTTTACGTATTATATGTGGATTCCTTTCTTCTAGTCATTATATGACAATTGTCTCTCTTATATATATTTTTTATTAGTTTTGTCTCATACGTACCTTGCCTCCTTTTTTTCGTCCGGTTTTATCATTGCTATTTTGCTGTATATCTTGTTTTGTATACCTTTCCCTCCAGCTACAGGCACATTACTGCTGTTGCCATTTTTTGCCCAGTATATATACATATATTTATAATAAAGGCATTTTTACATACTATACCTGTTTGATATTATTTTACTTTGGGTTTTTAATTGGGTCACTATTATTATTTTTTCTATATACGAGTTTACTTCCATACGTAGGGATTTTCTTTTGTTCCAAATCACCGAATGGTCTGCCATTCAGCTTCTAAGTAGTGGTCTTTTATACATATTATATATATATATATATTTTTTTTTTTTTTTTTCACTTGGACATTAATACACTATTTTGAGGTGATATTTATTATTTATCACTTCATATTTATTATTTTATATTTATTATTTTTGTCCTTTTGATCTCATATTCTCTGTTCGCTGCTTTCTTTCTACCATGTGTCTCCATCCTACCCCATGACCCTACCCCATCTGTCTCCATCCTGCCCCATCTGTCTCCATCCTGCCCCATGATCCTGCACCATTTGTCTCCATCCTGCTCCATTTTCCTGCACCATTTGTCTCCATCCTGTCCCATGATGCTGCCCCATCTGTCTCCATCGTATCCATCCTGCCCCATGATTCTGCCCCATCCGTCTCCATCCTGCCCCATGATCCTGCCCCATCTTTCTCCATCCTGCCCCATCTGTCTCATCCTGCCCCATCTGTCTCCATCATGCCCCAACTGTCTCTATCCTGCCCCATATTCTTGCACCATCTGTCTCCATCCTGCCCCAAGATCCTGCACCATCTGTCTCCATCCTGCCCCATATTCCTGCCCCATTTGTCTTCATCCTGCACCATGTCTCCATCCTGCCCCGTGTCTTCAATCCTGCCCAGTGTCTCCATTCTGCCCCTTGCCTCCATTCTGCCCCTTACCTCCATTCTGCCCCTTGTCTCCATTCTGCCCCCCATGTCTCCATTCTTCCCCGTGTCTCCATTCTGTCCCAGTGTCTCCATTCTGCCCCGTGTCTCCATTCTGCCCTGTGTCTCCCATCCTGCCCCCGTGTCTCCCATCTGCCCCCGTGTCTCCCATTTTGCCCCTTGTCTCCCATCCTGCCCCAGTGTCTCCATTCTGCCCCTTGTCTCCATTCGGCCTCTGTGTATCCATTCTGCCCCGTGTCTCCCATTCTGCCCCGTGTCTCCCATCCTGCCCCGTGTCTCCATTCTGCCCCTTGTCTCCAGTTTGCCCCTTGTCTCCCATCCTGCCCCAGTGTCTCCATTCTGCCCCTTGTCTCCATTTTTGCCCCTTGTCTCCCATCCTGCCCCAGTGTCTCCATTCTGCCCCTTGTCTCCATTCGGCCTCTGTGTATCCATTCTGCCCCGTGTCTCCCATTCTGCCCCGTGTCTCCCATCCTGCCCCGTGTCTCCATTCTGCCCCGTGTCTCCCATTCTTCCCCATGTCTTCCATCCTGCCCCCATGTCTACAATCCTGCCCCTTGTTTCCATTCTGCCTCGTGTCTCCAATCCTGCCCCTTGTCTCCATTCTGCCCCTTGTCTCCATTCTGCCCCCTTGTCTCCCATCCTGCCCCAGTGTCTCCCATTCTGCCCTGGGCAGGATGGAGACACATGGTCCATGTGTCTCCATCCTGCTGGTGAAACACATTGCTTTCAATTAAAAAAACCATCTTTCTTCTTACCTTGCCGCGCTCCTGCAGCGATGAAGATCCCTCCATATGTCTCAAGCGTGCACTTGCCGGCGAATGACAATGGGGTCATACGCCAGCGATGTGTGCGCTGACGTCAGCTGCCAGCCTCCGATTGGCTGGCGGCTTTAACTATTGCAGTGCGGGCTCGGGCCCACACTGCAATAGAGTAACTGGTGGCGCGGGTCGCTGTTCTCTGTTGAAGCTGCAGTAACTAAAATTTTGCGAGATTTGTGAAGTCTCGCGAGACTTTGTGCGGCTTCAATAGAGCACAGTGACCCGCACCACTGCGCAGGCATGAATGCAGTCACTGATTGACATACATACACAGGAGGGGCGGCATATTACCATCGGTGGGGCGAGTATTACAGGCGGCGGGGCGGCTCCCTGGGGACTTAACACAGTAGTCTTCTTTCCGGTGACCGTCGGCAAGCCACATTTCAGGAGCAGGCGAGCCACATGTGGCTCACGAGCTACAGGTTGGGGACCCCTGCCTTACAGTAACCAAGCAAAAAATTAAATAAAACACAATAAAAAAACTTGTATGTAGATAATAATGGTATCCCTGAAAACGTCATTTTGTCCTGCCAAAAACGCCTCCACTCACCTACATTGATGGAAAAATAAAAATGCTATAGCTCTCAGAATAAAGAAAGGCAAAAGCAATTATTTTTCTATAAAAACATTCATTGTGTAAAAGCAGCAAATCATGAAAAAAAAAACTACATAAAAGTGGTATAGCTGTAATCTCACCAATCTCAAGAATAAAGTCATTTTATCAGTTTCATAACATGGTGAATAGCATAAAAGATAAGAACAAAAAAAACAGGTAATTCCTTTCAAATAATGTTTATTAAGCATTTTGAAATTTAATATTGTGTTTTGTAGATAATCATATATTCAACTTTCAAGGAAATAAGGGTGGGGAGAGGGCGGGAGATGAGGGAAGTGGGAATGGGAAAAGGGTAAGAGAAAAATTGTGGACATGCTGTCCAGTCATAACAGAATTTGATTAATTATTAACAATTATTAACAGGTTAACATATATTACCTTCACAGGTATACATTAATTGTCACCTTTCCTTTTAATGTGGTAAGTTGGGATATACCTCAACCCATTTCTTCCATTTCCTATCATATTTCTTATAATAGTTGTTTGCTATTGCAAAGTTTTCTTCATATGCTTTATGTAGGTTAATTTGGTCTATGATTTCAGTAAAGGCTGGTAAAATTGGATTTTTCCAATGGAATGCTATAATTTGTTTAACCACTAAACAAATGTGGATTATAATAGGTCTCGCATTTGTGTCAATGCTTTCCCATTGTAAAGACAACAAGGCCATTGCTGGGGTAACTATGATGTTATCTTTTAATATTTTGTTGATTAGTTTTGTGGCCTGTCTCCATAAGGGTTTCACCTTAGGACACTTCCAAAACATATGTAGCAAACTTCCGTATTCTCCACATTCTCTCCAGCACAGGGGAGACCCTCCCGATGGCAGGTGGGAGAGGCGAGCCGGAGTGAAGTACCACCTTGTGATGATTTTAAAATATGCTTCTTGTAGTGTCATGCAAATATTTGTTGCATAGGTGAAATGGATCGCGTTTTCCCACTGTTCTGGAGTAAATGTCGTGTTCAAATCATTTTCCCATTTATTCATGTAAAATAACTTGTCAAATTTTGTGTCGTTGTTGAACCACCGATAAATTTGCTTATTACTCCAAAATAAGTAATGTTTGGGGTTTTTTAATAAATTAGTAGTAGCTTCGGAGATTTTTGGTTTTTTAATGATAAAATTTTGGGCTTGTTCTTTCAGTGTCATATAAGGAAAAAAGGCTGAGGAGGGAATGTTAAATTTTTCTTTCAAGGAGCTGAAACTGATAAATTTAACCCCATCATGAATATCGCTTAATTTTAGGATCCCTTTTTCTCGCCACATGGGAGAGGGGTCAGCGTTTTGGGTAAGCGTAATAATATCTATAGGGGTATTGTAGAGTAGAATTTTCTTGTTGGATCCTCTTTTCCTTTTAGAAAGTTTGTCTCATGCATATATAATGGAAGAGAAAATAGGGTGTTTAACGTGAATATTGTTGGTTCTGTTTAGAATATGGTTGAAGACTAATTCTTTGGGAGGTTTATTATGATTGTGGGTAATTTAATAATAATAATAATAATAATAATTTTTATTTATATAGCGCCAACATATTCCGCAGCGCTTTACAAATTATAGAGGGGACTTGTACATACAATAGACATTACAGCATAACAGAAATACAGTTCAAAACAGATACCAAGAGGAGTGAGGGCCCTGCTCGTAAGCTTACAAACTATGAGGAAAAGGGGAGACACGAGAGGTGGATGGTAACAATTGCTATAGTTATTCGGACCAGCCATAGTGTAAGGCTTGGGTGTTCATGTAAAGCTGCATGAACCAGTTAATTAATTTTTTTTTTTTTTTTTTTTTTTAATATAGGCCACACAGGGATCGTTAGGTTAATGCATTGAGGCGGTAGGCCAGTCTGAACAAATGAGTTTTTAGGGCACGCTTAAAACTGTGGGGATTGGGGATTAATCGTATTATCCTAGGTAGTGCATTCCAAAGAATCGGCGCAGCACGTGTAAAGTCTTGGAGACGGGAGTGGGAGGTTCTGATTATTGAGGATGCTAACCTGAGGTCATCAGCGGAGCGGAGGGCACGGGTAGGGTGGTAGACTGAGACCAGAGAGGAGATGTAGGGTGGTGCTGAGCCATGGAGTGCTTTGTGGATGAGGGTAGTAGTTTTGTACTGGATTCTTGAGTGGATGGGTAACCAGTGTAATGACTGGCACAAGGTAGAGGCATCGGTGTAACGGTTGGTGAGGAATATGATCCTGGCAGCAGCATTCAGGACAGATTGGAGCGGGGAGAGTTTGGTAAGAGGGAGGCCGATTAGTAGAGAGTTACAATAGTCCAGACGAGAATGAATAAGTGAAACAGTAAGAGTTTTTGCAGAGTCGAAAGTAAGAAAAGGGCGAATTCTAGAAATGTTTTTGAGATGCAGGTAAGAAGAGCGAGCCAGTGATCGGATGTGGGGGGTGAATGAAAGGTCAGAATCAAGGATGACCCCAAGGCAGCGGGCATGTTGCTTTGGAGTAATGGTGGAACCGCAAACGGAGATGGCAATGTCAGGCAAAGGTAGGTTAGTAGAGGGAGAAAACACGAGGAGTTCAGTTTTTGACAGGTTTAGTTTCAGATAGAGGGAGGACATGATGCTAGAGACAGCGGTAAGACAATCACTGGTGTTTTCTAATAAGGCAGGCGTGAGATCAGGAGAAGAAGTGTATAGTTGGGTGTCGTCAGCATAGAGATGGTACTGGAAGCCAAATCTACTGATTGTTTGTCCAATAGGGGCAGTATACAAAGAGAAGAGGAGGGGGCCTAGGACTGATCCTTGAGGAACCCCAACAGTAAGGGGAAGGTGAGAGGAGGAGGAACCAGCGAAACATACAGTGAAGGATCGGTCAGAGAGATAGGAGGAGAACCAGGAGAGAACGGTGTCCTTGAGGCCGATGGAGCGGAGCATAGTGAGGAGGAGCTGATGATCCACAGTATCAAATGCTGCAGAGAGATCCAAGAGAATTAGCATGGAGTAGTGACCATTAGATTTAGCTGTTAGTAGGTCATTAGAGACTTTAGTGAGGGCAGTTTCAGTAGAGTGTAAAGAGCGGAAACCAGATTGAAGAGGGTCGAGAAGAGAGTTATCTAATTTCTAGATCAAGCCAATTTGGATAGTCCTCTTGCATGAACCAATATTGGCTTTGTTTGATAAGGTTTGATAAGTATAAGGCGGTTATATTGCGTAGGCCTATACCCCCAAATTCTTTGCACTTATATAATATGCTTGTGGGTATTCGGGCCCTTTTTTTATTCCAGACTAGCTGAAGAGCCCGGCGTTGCCTGGGCATAGTAAATATCTGTGGTTAGTTATAGCACCTCACTTTTCTTATTTTCCCATCACGCCTCTCATTTTCCCAATCACATCTTTCATTTTCCCCCTCACATCTCTCATTTTCTCCCTCACACCTCTCATTTTCTCCCTCACTCCTCTCATTCCCCCCTAACACTTGTCATTTCGACCTCACATCTGTCATTTTCCGATCACTCCACTATTTTCCCTCACTCCTCTCATTTTGCACTCACACCTTTTCATTTTCACTTTACACCTCTCATTTTCACCTCAGTATATACATGTTTGTCATCTCCCTTATATATAGTATACACCTGTATGTCATCTACTGTATATAGTATATACTTGTATGTCATCTCCCATGTATATAGTATATACCTGCTGTGTGTCATCTCCCCTGTATATAGTATATACCTGTATGTCATCTCCTCCTACATATAGTATATACCTGTATGTCATCTCCTTCTATATATAGTATATACAGTGGGGCAAAAAAGTATTTAGTCAGTCAGCAATAGTGCAAGTTCCACCACTTAAAAAGATGAGAGGCGTCTGTAATTTACATCATAGGTAGACCTCAACTATGGGAGACAAACTGAGAAAAAAAATTCCAGAAAATCACATTGTCTGTTTTTTTAACATTTTATTTGCATATTATGGTGGAAAAAAAGTATTTGGTCAGAAACAAAATTTCATCTCAATACTTTGTAATATATCCTTTGTTGGCAATGACAGAGGTCAAACGTTTTCTGTAAGTCTTCACAAGGTTGCCACACACTGTTGTTGGTATGTTGGCCCATTCCTCCATGCAGATCTCCTCTAGAGCAGTGATGTTTTTGGCTTTTCGCTTGGCAACACGGACTTTCAACTCCCTCCAAAGGTTTTCTATAGGGTTGAGATCTGGAGACTGGCTAGGCCACTCCAGGACCTTGAAATGCTTCTTACGAAGCCACTCCTTCGTTGCCCTGGCGGTGTGCTTTGGATCATTGTCATGTTGAAATACCCAGCCACGTTTCATCTTCAATGCCCTTGCTGATGGAAGGAGGTTTGCACTCAAAATCTCACGATACATGGCCCCATTCATTCTTTCATGTACCCGGATCAGTCGTCCTGGCCACTTTGCAGAGAAACAGCCCCAAAGCATGATGTTTCCACCACCATGCTTTACAGTAGGTATGGTGTTTGATGGATGCAACTCAGTATTCTTTTTCCTCCAAACACGACAAGTTGTGTTTCTACCAAATAGTTCCAGTTTGGTTTCATCAGACCATAGGACATTCTCCCAAAACTCCTCTGGATCATCCAAATGCTCTCTAGCAAACTTCAGACGGGCCCGGACATGTACTGGCTTAAGCAGTGGGACACGTCTGGCACTGCAGGATCTGAGTCCATGGTGGCGTAGTGTGTTACTTATGGTAGGCCTTGTTACATTGGTCCCAGCTCTCTGCAGTTCATTCACTAGGTCCCCCCGCGTGGTTCTGGGATTTTTGCTCACCGTTCTTGTGATCATTCTGACCCCACGGGGTGGGATTTTGCGTGGAGCCCCAGATCGAGGGAGATTATCAGTGGTCTTGTATGTCTTCCATTTTCTTCTTATTGCTCCCACTGTTGATTTCTTCACTCCAAGCTGGTTGGCTATTGCAGATTCAGTCTTCCCAGCCTGGTGCAGGGCTACAATTTTGTTTCTGGTGTCCTTTGACAGCTCTTTGGTCTTCACCATAGTGGAGTTTGGAGTCAGACTGTTTGAGGGTGTGCACAGGTGTCTTTTTATACTGATAACAAGTTTAAACAGGTGCCATTACTACAGGTAATGAGTGGAGGAAAGAGGAGACTCTTAAAGAAGAAGTTACAGGTCTGTGAGAGCCAGAAATCTTGATTGTTTGCTTCTGACCAAATACTTATTTTCCACCATAATATGCAAAAAAAAAATGATAAAAAAACAGACAATGTGATTTTCTGGATTTTTTTTTCTCAGTTTGTCTCCCATAGTTGAGGTCTACCTATGATGTAAATTACAGACGCCTCTCATCTTTTTAAGTGGTGGAACTTGCACTATTGCTGACTGACTAAATACTTTTTTGCCCCACTGTACCTATATGTCATCTCCTCCTGTACATAGTATATACCTGTGTGTCATCTCCCCTGTATATAGTATATACCTGTATGTCATCTTCTATATATAGCATATACCTGTATGTCATCTCCTCCTGTATATAGTATATACCTGTAGGTCATCTGCTCCTGTATATAGTATATACCTGTGTGTCATCTCCTCCTGTATATAGTATATACCTGTATGTCATCTCCTCCTGTATATAGTATTACCTGTATGTCATCTCCTCCTCTATATAGTATATACCTGTGTGTCATCTCTCCTGTATATAGTATATACCTGTGTGTCATCTCCTCCTGTATTAGACCTCGTTCACATGTTATTTGCTCAGTATTTTTACCTCAGTATTTGTAAGCTAAATTGGCAGCCTGATAAATCCCCAGCCAACAGGATGCCCTCCCCCCTGGCAGTATATATTAGCTCACACATACACATAATAGACAGGTCTTGTGACTGACAGCTGCCGTATTTCCTATATAGTACCTTTATTTCTCTTGTAGTTTGTCTGCTTATTAATCAGATTTTTATTTTTGAAGGATGCCAGACTTGTGTGTGTTTTAGGGCGAGTGTCGTTTGTCAAGTTGTGTGTGTTGAGTTGCGTGTGGCGACATGCATGTAGCGACTTTTGTGAGATGAGTTTTGTGTGGCAACATGCGTGCAGCAACTTTTTGTGTGTCGAGTTGCATGTGACAGGTTAGTGTAGCAAGTTGTGTGCAGCAAGTTTTGCGCATGGCGAGTTTTGCGCGTGGCGAGTTTTATGTGTGGTGCCTTTTGAGTATGTGCAAGTTTTGTGTGAGGCAACTTTTGCATGTGTTGCAACTTTTGTGCATGTGGCAATTATTCCGCGTGTGCAAGTTTTGCGTGTGGCGAGTTTTCCATGAGGTGAGTTTTGCACTTGTGGCGAGTTTTGCATGAGCCTAGTTTTTGCATGTGGCGAGTTTTGCGCGTGGCGAGTTTTGAGCGGCGACTTTTGTGTTTCGACTTTTATGTGGCGAGGTTGGTGTATTTGTGGTGAAATGTGTGCTGAGGGAAATATGTGTTCAAACACGTGGTAGTGTGTGGCGCATTTTGTGTGTGTGTTCATATCCCCGTGTGTGGTGAGTATCCCATGTCGGGGCCCCACCTTAGCAACTGTACGGTATATACTCTTTGGCGCCATCGCTCTCATTCTTTAAGTCCCCCTTGTTCACATCTGGCAGCTGTCAATTTGCCTCCTACACTTTTCCTTTCATTTTTTCCCATTATGTAGATAGGGGCAAAATTGTTTGGTGAATTGGAAAGCGCGGGGTTAAAATTTCACCTCACAACATAGCCTATGACGCTCTCGGGGTCCAGACGTGTGACTGTGCAAAATTTTGTGGCTGTAGCTGCGACGCCTCCAACACTTTTCCTTTCACTTTTTTCCCCATTATGTAGATAGGGGCAAAATTGTTTGGTGAATTGGAACGCGCGGGGTTAAAATTTTGCCTCATAACATAGCCTATGACGCTCTCGGGGTTCAGACGTGTGACTGTGCAAAATTTTGTGGCTGTAGCTGCGACGGTGCAGATGCCAATCCCGGACATACACACATACACACACACACATACGATACGATACGATACGATACGATACACTTTATTGATCCCGTGGGAAATTATGGTATCACAGCAGCACAACTTAAATCATAAAAATCATAAAGGAATTCCATAGTTGACATGACAGTTTGTTGACAGAAGAACATTATACATTAGAGTAGGTCATACACAACGAGTGAACTGAAATGTAGAGAAATAAGTAGACATTCACCTTGGTGGTTTAACCCTAATGTTATTGTTGTACATTCCCATGGCAGTTGGCACAAACGATTTCCTATATTTTTCCTTCTTACACCTCAGAAGTATTAGCCGGTTGCTGAAGGTGCTCTTCTGTCTCATGAATAGCTCATATAATGGATGTGCATTATTGTTCATAATTGTCATACACTTTCTCAGAGTTCTTTTCTCCACTACCTCCCCAAAAGAGTCCAGATTGCAGCCCACAGCAGAACTTGCCTTCTTAATAATCTTATTCAGCTTATTAGCATCAGAGGCCCGCACACTACTACCCCAGCACGTGATTGCAAAAAAGATGGCACTTGCCACTACAGATTGGTAGAACATTTCTAACATTTTGCTACACACATTAAAAGACCTCAGTTTCCTTAGGAAATACAGTCTGCTCATCCCCTTCTTGTAGACAAACTCTGAGTGGCATCTCCAGTCCAGTTTGCTATCCAAATGGACCCCCAAATATTTGTAACTCTCCACCTGCTCTACCTCCTGACCAGCAATAGTGATCGGTAAGCATTCCAACTTTATCCTGCTATAGTTGGCCACCAACTCCTTGGTTTTCTTAACATTTAGTTGTAGATAGTTACCATTGCACCAATCCACGAAATTCGACACCACCCTTCTATATTCCTCATCCCCCTGATCTCCCCTAATGCATCCCACAACCACAGAGTCATCCGAAAATTTTTGAAGATGGCAAAGTTCAGATTTATACTGAAAGTCTGAAGTATACAGTGTGAATAGAAAGGGCGCAAGCACCGTTCCCTGGGGGGCACCTACACTGCTCAATAATCTGCTTGACACCACTGCTCCCATCTGTACAAACTGTGGCCGATCTGATAGGTAGTCAGTTATCCAATTTCTCATCCCCTCCTCCACCTTCATATCAGTCATCTTTTTGTGTAGTAAAAGTGGCTGCAGGGAGTTAAATGCACTCGAGAAATCGAAGAACATCGCTCGCACCGTGGTTCCGTCAGTCTCCAGAAATGAATGTACCCTATGTAGCAGAGAAAGGATAGCATCATCCACCCCCAATCTATGTCGGTAAGCAAACTGAAGGGGATCAATAAAAGCATTGACCCTCGGTCTTAAGTGAGCAAGCACTAATCTTTCCAAGGCCTTCATAGCGTGAGATGTTAAGGCTACAGGACGATAGTCATTTAGGGTTGCAGGAGAAGTCGTCTTGGGTACCGGCACCAGACAGGAAGTTTTCCATAACACCGGTACCCTCTGTGTTTGTAGACTTCCATTAAATAGGCGCGTAAAGACAGTACACAGCTGGTCTGCACACACTTTAAGGACACGTGAGCTGAGTCCATCTGGTCCTGCAGCTTTACCAATGTTAAGTGACTTAAACTGCCTCCTCACATCATTTTCGGATACTCTAAAATAGGTCTGCTCATCCTCCAATATCGATGTTGCAGAATTTGCACCCAGTTCCCATCCACTATCAGTTGGCACATGTACACATGTACTGCTGAACCTGTTGAAATACTCAACATACAGCTTTATATATTAGATGAACAAATTAATTGTGGATTGTATACTGGTTAGATAAGATGTGTTGACTTTTAGGGGGAGTGTTCTTAGTATATAAGAGATTTTTGGGATGATAAAAATTTTGATAACCAATATTCTACCCCACCATGATAGGTCTTTTGTACCAAAGAAATTAAGGTCATTGTTAATTGTCTCTAAGAGTTTGTCCAGATTTTTCTTCATTATTGCCTCAAGGTTTTTTGAGATGATCGTGCCTAGATATTCTAAGTCCCCCTCTGACCAGCTTAGTGAAGATATATTCTCAATTTTCTTTGTTTCTAAGTCGCTCAAATAAAATGGCAAGATTTTTTATTTATTTTCGTTAATCTTAAAAAAGGAAATATTTGAGAACGTTTTAAGGTTTTTTTGCAGTTCTGTGATTGATTTGTAAGGATCAGTCAGGGTAAATATCAGGTCGTTGGCAAAAAGGCCAATCTTATACTGACGTGTTTGTGTTTTCAAACCTTTTATGTTATTGTTTTGTCTGATCGATTGTGCCAATGGTTCCATTGACAGTATAAAAAGAAGTGGAGAAAGGGGGCAACCTTGTCTTGTACCATTTGATATGTCAAATAGTGCAGAAGAATAATTGTTAGTATATATTCTGGCTTTTGGCCTACAGTAAAGTGCCATGATGCTGTTAATATATATTTCATTAAAACCAAATTTACTTAGAACTGATGTTAGATAGAGCCAATTTAGGCGGTCAAAAGCCTTTTCGGCATCTAAAGTTATAATTACCGTTGGCAATTTAGAGGAGTGTATCAGTTTGATTGAATTAATCAGTCTTCTAGTGCCATCAGTCGCTTGACGACCTTTCATAAAACCGATCTGATCCCCATTTATCAATGATGGTAGGTAGGATTTGAGCCTATTCGCTATTAATTTGGAGTTTATCTTCAAATCTGCATTTATGAGGGAAATTGGTCTGTAATTATTTACAAGAGTCAGGTCGGAATTGTGTTTGGGGATCAATATTATTGTGGATTCTAACATTTCTTCTGGGAAATTTCCTGAGGAACTAGCTATATTAAAGATTTTTTGTAAGTGTGTGGAAAGTATTTTGGTGAAGGATTTGTAGTATTCATTCCCGAAACCGTCCGGACCTGGTGATTTAAAATCTTTGAGTTGAAGAATGGTCTTTTCAATTTCTTCTTGGGAGAATGGGGAAGTTAGGTTTTCTAAATCGTCATGGGTCAGTTTGGGGAGTTCAATTGTGGACAAGAATTTTTCAATGTCAGAGGTATTGGGTTTTGGGGTAGAAGTTTGTGACTGTAAATTGTATAATTTATTATAAAAATCAGCGAAGGAATTAGTTATGTCTTGAGGATGAGATACCGTTATTCCATTTTGGTTCTTTATTTTGTTGATCCTATTTGATTGTCTAGTCTTTTTCAATCTATTAACCATGTATCGTGTTGGCTTATTTATTGAAGAGTATTGCTTCATTTTGGAGTTTTTGACCATGGTATGGTATGATGAAAATATGATTCTTTTGAGATCCTGCCTGAGTTTTAGTAAAGAATTCATATCAAATCCTTGAGTATTGTCGGGGTTTGGATTACTTTTTTTTGGTTTTGGCTTGGAGGGGCTTGTAGTAGGAGAGAATATCTCTGAGACCTCGTCAGATGAATCATTAGGAGTGGTGTATTTCTCTCCTATAGCCCCTGGAGTTTTCCTCTTTAAAGATGTAGATGAGTCCATCTCTACAAAAGTGTTTGGGAGGTTCTTTTTTACTCTGTTTGAATTGGGGAGTTTATCATAGTCTAATTCCTCATCGTCTTTTAACCCTGCTGTTCTGTTTGTCAAAAATGACCGACTTTGAACTTCAATATTCTTTAAAATATTCAAGATGCGGCTCTGAAACCCGTGGCCGACCGACCCATCCTCATTTAAGTCAATCAACCACAAGTTTCAGAACCGCATCTTGAACACCCCAAAAAATACCAAAGTTCAAAATAGGTCTCCCCAGACCGAACAGAACAGCAGGGTTAATGGAGACCTGGATCTATTGGGACTTATTGTGGTTATTAAGTCCTTTGATGGATTGCGCCCAGAACCTTTGTACCTTTGGGGTTTTTGAGGTATAGAAGAGGCCATGTTTAAGAATTGGGGTTTAGACGAGTTCTTGCTCATTGTTATCCCCAAGCAATAGCCTGATTTGCAGAGAGTGTCTACTTAGGACGGTCTCAGAATAAAGATTAAAGATTTTCCACAAATAGTAGCCCCAAGCAAAGCTGGAATTGTAGACAATGTCCTCTATGTTGATCTCAGGTTAATCCTGGTGAGGCTGGCCCTGGTGTATAAAAAATCCCCACAAAGTGGTCTCAAACAGCAAAAGGGGAGCAACTATGGAAATACCCCTGTGAGTGTGGTAATAGAAATCATCTGAATATAAACAAGCAATTAGCTGTGTCAACAGGTGGCGTATATAGTTTCACAGTAATTACAGAAGAATATGCTTAAATAATACCTAGCACCTGAGAATTAAAAAGTGCAGATTAAATCACTGGGGCATACAAATAGATTTTTCCTAACAGAGCATGGTTATATAACACTTTGTGTTTGTTAGTTAAAGGGTGCAGGTTAATTCCCCAAAACAAACAAATATCTTTCAAGAACTGATTGTTCTCCTAGAGACATGTGCTAATCAGGAAGGAATCAGGGTAGAAATAAAACTCTCCGAATAATATGACTGGATTTAGGACTTCCCAGTCAGCTTCACTAAAATAGCCAGTTACCTGGATTAGATCCTGTCAGCGACTGATATAGTAGGCTATAGCTCTTTTGCTTTGTGAGCCCTGCAGGGCTCCTAGCTGTTTCAACAACAGTTTATGCTGCACTGGAGTCTTCCTGTCGCTCCTGCAGAGATCGCTGTCTGTGTGGTTCCACCGTTGTCCTGCACAGGAGCCGTCGGTCGTCGCTGTCTTCCCCGCTGGACCGCCGGTGTATTTTCGTTCCCAGCAGGGGGCCGGAACTTACCGCTGTTTGAGTCCGGTGGTGCTTGGATCCGGAGCCTGCGATGTGTTGACCAGCGCAGATCTTCTTCTTTGCTGTCGCTGGTGTACTCTTGTCTCTCAAGCCTTCTGATCTGTCGCCGTCCACCAATAAAATGGCAGCCGTCTTTTCCCGCCTTTTGTTCCAAGGTCTGGGGGAGTGTCAGCGTCGGCTTCTGTGTGGAGCTGATATCACGTCACTGCTCCGGGTCTTCCCCGATGCTTCTGGATCGCTTTCTTCTGCCTCCGTCTTTCAATCCGGGGAGGCTTAGCACTTTATGCTAATGAGCACAGGGCGGTATATCCCCAGGCAATAGGGGAGGGAGCAGCAGCTGTGCAGAGACGGCTCCATAGTGTGTGCCTGTAGCTGTCACTTCCCTCCTCCTCACTACCAAAGCCAAAGAGGGAGTTTATAATAAAATCTGATGTTTTTTACCTCAGGTCCTTTGGCTTATTAGCTGAGCCGCTTGTTAGAAGGTATTAGCTTCCTGAGGCTGGATTACCTCAACCCTGTAGTTTGAAGGCCCAAACTTTTCTAGGGCTGATTTCTAAAATTTATGTGGTAAAATTAAAATAATTTTCGGATCATAGTGACCCAGATGAGGCACTGGATAAGATCCAACCAAGGATTTGACAATAAAAACGTTTTTTAGGCGATTTTGGTTGATTATAGAGGATTTTCCTCAGGAGCTCCAGCACCGCTCAACCTACGCCATAGCAGTCCAGGCCACGCCCCCAAAAAACAGGTAATTCCTGAACTGATGCTTCTTTTTTACTGTGCCTCTAAAACGTCAAATTAGAACGCGATCAATGTCATTTTTGGAATTTTCACTTTGGAAAAAAAATCCATGTAGTCAAAATCACCACTACACCTGTAAAAGAATTCTCAGAAAAGTGTAAATTACAGTAAGGGGTGACTTTATGGGGTTTCTGATATTGTGGCACTAGGAAAATTTGCGCAAATAGTGCACCTTCCTTCTTCAGTCAAGCCTTGCAGTTTCCAAAATGGGGTTACTTGTGGGGGGTTTCTGCTGTTTTGGCACCTTATGCACTCTCCAAATGTAACATGTGACAGTATAATCTATTCTAGCTAAAATTTTGCACCAAAATTCAAATGGTGCCCCTTCCCTTCCAAGCTCGGCCATGCGCCCAAACAGTAGTTTCTGACCAAATATGGGATTTCATCGAACTCAGGAGTAAAAGCACAACAAATTGTAGGGTCCAATTTCTCCTGTTACCCTTGTGAAAATAAGAAATTTTGGGCTAAAGCAACATTTTTGTGGAAATAATGTAATCTTCCATTTTCCCGGCTCAAGATGTTCATCACACCCCTAGATGAATTTCTTTAGGGCAGTAGTTTGCAAAATGAGGTCAGTTGTGGGAGTCTTCTGCTGTTTTGGCAGCTCAAGGGCTCTACAAATGCAACATGATGTTTTCAATCTATTTTAGCCAAATTTGTACTCTAAAAAACAAATAGCGCTGCTTCCGTTCAGCCCTGCCATGAATCAAAACAGTAGTTTCTGACCATATATGGGAGATCGGAGTACTCAGAAGAAATTGCACAAGAAATTGTGGGGTCCATTTTCTCCTACCTTTGTTGTTTACCTTTGTTGAAATGAGAAATTTTGGGCTAAGGCAACATTTTTGTTGAAAAAATGTAATCTTTCATTTTCACATTCCATTGTTATAAAATTCTACAAATTACAAGCTGGATTAAAATGATCATCACATTCATTGATAAATTCCTTTTAGGGATGCAGTTTCCAAACTGGGGTCACTTATATGGGGATTTCTGCTGTTTTGGCACCTCTCTGGCTCTCCAAATATGTCATGGCATCCATAATATATTCAAACAAAAATTTAACTCCAAGATTCAAATAGTGCTCCTTCCTTTCCGAGCCCGCCTGTTTGCCCAAAGAGAAGTTTCTGATCACATATCGGGTATCATCGAACTCAGGAGAATTTTCACAATAAATAGAAATAAAATGGAAATGAAATGAAAAATTTGGGGCTAAAGCAACATTTTTGTGGAAAAAATGTATTTTTGATTTTCATATTCCAAATGTTATAAAATTCTTGAAGCATTTGTGGGTTCTATATGCTCACCACAACCAAGCGTGAATTTCATGAGATGTGTTGTTTCCAATATGGGATCACTAGTGGGAGGTTTTTGCTATTTTGGCGTGTCAGGGGATCTGCAAACATGGCATCAGCAGTCAATTTCAGCCAAAATTGTACTCTGAAATTCAAATTGCGCTCCTCCTCATCCAAGCCCTGCTGTGTGCCCAAATAGTAGTTTTCCACCATCTATGTGGTATCTTTGTACTCAGGAGAAATATCACTACAAATTTTTAGTTTTCTCCTGTTATCTTGTTAAAACTAAACAGTTGGGGCTAAGTTAACATTGTGATGGAAAATTACTCATTTTTCATTATTTGCTTCAGCTTTATTTAATTCCTATAAAGCGCCTAAGGGGTTAACAAACGTTCTACACATTGTTGTGAATAACTTGAGGGTTGCAGTTTTTATAATGGGGTCACTTTTGCGCATTTTCTAACATATAGGCTCCTAAGTCACTTCAAATGTTAAGTGTTCCCTTAGGTTAATTTTGTTGGAAAAATGAAAAATTGCAGCAAAACGTTTAACCCTTCTACAATTCTAACTAACAAAATGTTTTAAAAATGATGCTGATATAAAATAGACATGTGGTAAATTTTCTTAATTATTTTGAATGGTATAACTGTTTTTTTAACAAAAATTCGATGTACAAAAATTGCAAATTGTTCAAAGTTTTTGTTGAATTTTTGATATTTTCCTAAACACATACAGTGCCTTGCGAAAATATTCGGCCCCCTGTAACTTTTCAACCTTTTCCCACATATCAGGCTTCAAACATAAAGATATGAAATGTAAATTTTTGGTGAAGAATCAACAACAAGTGGAACACAATTGTGAAGTTGAACGAAATTTTTTGGTTATTTTAAATTTTTGCTGAAATTCAAAAACTGAATGCACTGTATCATGTTGACTTAAATTACCTCTAACATGACAGATATGTCATGAACAACTGTCAAAATCATTGAGATATATAGAAGCATTGCATAATAATTACCTGATAAAGAAAAAAAAAAAATTTGGCCATGTGAAGAAGGTGAAAACAGGCTTCGGCGGTACGGGGCTAAGGAGAACCTGGCTGCAGTATATTTAACACCTAGCTAAACATATGAGTATAAAACCCCTACAATTCTTATATTTATACCCTGCAGTATTTCGTTGGTGCTTTTTTGAGAAATAAATTCAACCTTGAAGTCTTAAGACCATGTACAGTAGAGCATGCACTGCACTTTTAGCTCTCTCCCTTTTCGCTGCCCACCTCCAGTCTCAGATCTTTTATTGACAAATCAACCTTTTCTTAGTGACGTTTTTCCCTTGCGCAGACATCATCATTGCCAATTTTGGGTCATCAGAAGGGAGGGCACATGTGCTGTAAGCTCCTGATGATCTTGCGAAACGAATGGACCAGCTTCTGCCAGGTCATCAGGAGATCACTGGTCATGCACAACCCCTTCTGATGAGACACTTTCAGGCAATGCTAATGCCTGTGCAGAGGAGACAGATTAGGCTTCTTTTACATTTACCGTGATTTTGCGTTCCGTTTTTGCGGCCCCAATAGATTTCTATGGGGCCGTAAAAACAGGCCGCAATAATTCCATGGAGCGCTGTGCGCAGTATGGCCTTATTTAGGACCGTGAAAAAATATCGAGCCTGCTCGCTCTTTTTCACGGCTTATGGACACAGCCCCCATTGAAATTAAATGGGGCCACAAAAACAACGGAAGCTTGTTTTTGTGATGCACAGTGACTTCTGGTTTTGCGGAATGCCGTTTTTTTCCCAATACTTTTCCCATAAAAAACGAAAAATGTCGATCCTCAAGTTTTTTGTGGTCCATTACTGTGGCAGACCGTGAAAATTGCAGCGATATGGCATGCAAAAAAGATTGCGAGCCTAAAAAAAACCCAGTAAGTGTAAAATAAGCCTTACTGAGAGAAGAGTGAACTGTCAATCAAAGACTGGAGGCCAGCGGCGTGGGAGGAAATAGTGAGAGAGGGCTGGAAGTGAAATTTTTTGAAATGTATAAAATTGAGATAGCCATTTATGGATAATGGAGCAAATTGCAAAATGTTCAAATTTATCATATTTAGCAAATTCCTAAAAAAATCAACACAGATCTGAATCAAATCGATTTGCTCAACTCTATTATGTAAAAATAGAAAGATGGCTTCCAACATATTTGCTATCCATGGTGATGCTTGAGATATTTTCTGTATGTAATACACAGGAAAGACTTTTTTCTAGACAATTCAAACAGAATCTAGAAGTTTTTGCAGTGCTCGTTCCTTGTCCCTCAATGCAGATCTGCATTAACCCTCTTGGATTCTTGTCTTCCTTTTAGGCAGTGAAATTGTGGAAAGTGAGCTGGAAGATATTAATATTGTGAAATCACCGTATAAAGTTTTGTTTACCAAAACCGCCAAGTATTTTAAGCCTGGAATGCCCTACGACCTTAAGGTACACGACCCTTTTTTATCAAATGTCATCTCTTAAAGTACAAGGTACAGATCCGATAACACATACCTCTCCAGAACATTCAACGGCGTGCCCCATTATCAGGTCCACATATAGTGTCAACGCCATAGGCACTTTACATGGTCACGCACTTGCTGGTAAGTCAGACTAAAGGTATGTGGAAAACATGTCCTTATCTGGTGGATTCCACCTGGAACTTCTTCAGGCTTCGAAAGCCATGAGGTGGCTAATAGAGACGACCAGTTCATTTTTCTAGCCACCATAATGTTATATATAAAAAATTTTAAAAAATATCGCAAAAGACATCCTAAAAGACATCTGAAAAAATACTTCATGGAAAACCTCACCGGAGTTTTACTTAAGCGTCTATTGCTATGTGAGCGCAATGTCTTCTTTAGGTGGGCACACTCTGAAACCTGCCTCAAAAGAACATTAAGTTAACACTAAAAGGAATTAAGGCATTTCTATGTGAAAACAACTTGCTAAATTCCAAAAATTCCGAGGCACCAGAGGGTTGGCATAGGGATAAAATGTAGCTTTTATTCCATCCTTAAATCTCATAGTGAATATATAAAAACATGGTAGATGATGCAACGTTCCGGCCATAATTAGGCCTTTATCAAGTCAGAAATAGAAGCAATGAAAATTCAACCATTATCTGACTGTGGACCATACGGGAACCACAGTACTGATGAGATGCAGGCACAATTAAGCATTTAAAGTGAAACTTACCCTTTTTGTGATATCTCCTGTCTTAGGCCCGTAAATTCTGAGGATATTGGTATGGGTCTGGGTCTGAGAGCCCACCAGAACTCTTAGAAGTGCACAGCTCAAGAGATAAGATCTTATGACTTTCTAGTGCATCAGTTCTATGCTGTGTGTGTTCGCTTCTGTATCCTGAGATGGGCACTTCCAAGATGTCTTTTGTATGATTGATGGGAGTCTCAGGATCGTGCCCCTCACCAATCTGATCAAAATTCTTAAGCTTAAAAGATATAAAAAAGCTTATAAAAGTTTACTGCATTTACACTAACCGTCTATCACCAGATGCACAAGAAAAACATTTGTTCATGGGGTGAAATTATATTTAAGCCTATTTAAATCATCGCTCTCAGCAGCATCCTGTGTAAACATGTGCTGCCAAGAACAATGCTATTCTATGCACATAGATCTATCGTGTAAACTAGACCTGGCCAAACTGCACCACATCCATCCCTCTGTCTGGACCAAGACAGCCGAGGGGCTGAAACAGTGGCTCACGAGCCGTACTGTGCCCTCCCTCACATGCCATCTATCCACCACCACTGTCCTCTGTAATACATTGCTGGAGGACGGGGCCGCCGGCTCCATCTACCACCAATCAGTGTGTGAGACAGCAGACGTGATTACGTCATTTCATTGCGCTGCTGATGAGAGAAATGGGAGCAAGATGAGTGTATGTTGTTTTTCTTTTCATGTATATGGGATATTTGTATGTATATAGGAGGCTATGAGGGGGCTCATACTGTATATAGGAGGCCATGTGGGGGTTCATACTATATATAGGAGGCTATGAGGGGGCTCATACTGTATATAGGAGGCTATGTGGGGGTTCATACTATATATAGGAGGCTATGTGGGGGTTCATACTATATATAGGAGGCTATGTGGGGGTTCATACTATATATAGGAGGCTATGAGGGGGCTCATACTGTATATAGGAGGCTATGTGGGGGTTCATACTATATATAGGAGGCTATGAGGGGGCTCATACTGTATATAGGAGGCTATGTGGGGGTTCATACTATATATAGGAGGCTATGAGGGGGCTCATACTGTATATAGGAGGCTATGTGGGGGTTCATACTATATATAGGAGGCTATGTGGGGGTTCATACTTTATATAGGAGGCTATGAGGGGGCTCATACTGTATATTAGAGGCGATTTGTGAGCACATACTGTATATTAGAGGCTATGTGGGGGCACATACTGTATATTAGAGGCTATGTGGGGGTCATACTGTATATAGGAGGCTATGAGGGGGCTAATACTGTATATAGGAGGCTATGTGGGGGTTCATACTATATATAGGAGGCTATGTGAGGGCTCATACTGTATATTAGAGGCGATGTGTGAGCACATACTGTATATTAGAGGCGATGTGGGGGCACATACTGTATATTAGAAGCTATGTTGGGCACAAACTGTATAATAAAGGCTATGTGAGGGCACACACTGTATATTAGAGGCTATGTGAGGGTACATGCTGTATATTAGAGGCTATTTGGGGGCACATACTGTATATTAGAGGCTATGTGAGGGCACATACTGCATATTACATAGTAACATAGTAACATAGTAAGGCCGAAAAAAGACATTTGTCCATCCAGTTCAGCCTATATTCCATCATAATAAATCCCCAGATCTACGTCCTTCTACAGAACCTAATAATTGTATGATACAATATTGTTCTGCTCCAGGAGACATCCAGGCCTCTCTTGAACCCCTCGACTGAGTTCGCCATCACCACCTCCTCAGGCAAGCAATTCCAGCTTCTCACTGCCCTAACAGTAAAGAATCCTCTTCTATGTTGGTGGAAAAACCTTCTCTCCTCCAGACGCAAAGAATGCCCCCTTGTGCCCGTCACCTTCCTTGGTATAAACAGATCCTCAGCGAGATATTTGCATTGTCCCCTTATATACTTATACATGGTTATTAGATCGCCCCTCAGTCGTCTTTTTTCTAGACTAAATAATCCTAATTTCGCTAATCTATCTGGGTATTGTAGTTCTCCCATCCCCTTTATTAATTTTGTTGCCCTCCTTTGTACTCTCTCTAGTTCCATTATATCCTTCCTGAGCACCGGTGCCCAAAACTGGACACAGTACTCCATGTGCGGTCTAACTAGGGATTTGTACAGAGGCAGTATAATGCTCTCATCATGTGTATCCAGACCTCTTTTAATGCACCCCATGATCCTGTTTGCCTTGGCAGCTGCTGCCTGGCACTGGCTGCTCCAGGTAAGTTTATCATTAACTAGGATCCCCAAGTCCTTCTCCCTGTCAGATTTACCCAGTGGTTTCCCGTTCAGTGTGTAATGGTGATATTGATTCCTTCTTCCCATGTGTATAACCTTACATTTATCATTGTTAAACCTCATCTGCCACCTTTCAGCCCAAGTTTCCAACTTATCCAGATCCATCTGTAGCAGAATACTATCTTCTCTTGTATTAACTGCTTTACATAGTTTTGTATCATCTGCAAATATCGATATTTTACTGTGTAAACCTTCTACCAGATCATTAATGAATATGTTGAAGAGAACAGGTCCCAATACTGACCCCTGCGGTACCCCACTGGTCACAGCGACCCAGTTAGAGACTATACCATTTATAACCACCCTCTGCTTTCTATCACTAAGCCAGTTACTAACCCATTTACACACATTTTCCCCCAGACCAAGCATTCTCATTTTGTGTACCAACCTCTTGTGTGGCACGGTATCAAACGCTTTGGAAAAATCGAGATATACCACGTCCAATGACTCACCGTGGTCCAGCCTATAGCTTACCTCTTCATAAAAACTGATTAGATTGGTTTGACAGGAGCGATTTCTCATAAACCCATGCTGATATGGAGTTAAACAGTTATTCTCATTGAGATAATCCAGAATAACATCCCTCAGAAACCCTTCAAATATTTTACCAACAATTGAGGTTAGACTTACTGGCCTATAATTTCCAGGTTCACTTTTAGAGCCCTTTTTGAATATTGGCACCACATTTGCTATGCGCCAATCCTGCGGAACAGACCCTGTCGCTATAGAGTCCCTAAAAGTAAGAAATAATGGTTTATCTATTACATTACTTAGTTCTCTTAGTACTCGTGGGTGTATGCCATCCGGACCCGGAGATTTATCTATTTTAATCTTATTTAGCCGGTTTCGCACCTCTTCTTGGGTTAGATTGGTGACCCTTAATATAGGGTTTTCATTGTTTCTTGGGATTTCACCTAGCATTTCATTTTCCACCGTGAATACCGTGGAGAAGAAGGTGTTTAATATGTTAGCTTTTTCCTCGTCATCTACAACCATTCTTTCCTCACTATTTTTTAAGGGGCCTACATTTTCAGTTTTTATTCTTTTACTATTGATATAGTTGAAGAACAGTTTGGGATTAGTTTTACTCTCCTTAGCAATGTGCTTCTCTGTTTCCTTTTTGGCAGCTTTAATTAGTTTTTTAGATAAAGTATTTTTCTCCCTATAGTTTTTTAGAGCTTCAATGGTGCCATCCTGCTTTAGTAGTGCAAATGCTTTCTTTTTACTGTTAATTGCCTGTCTTACTTCTTTGTTTAGCCACATTGGGTTTTTCCTATTTCTAGTCCTTTTATTCCCATAAGGTATAAACCGCTTACACTGCCTATTTAGGATGTTCTTAAACATTTCCCATTTATTATCTGTATTCTTATTTCTGAGGATATTGTCCCAGTCTACCAGATTAAGGGCATCTCTAAGCTGGTCAAACTTTGCCTTCCTAAAGTTCAGTGTTTTTGTGACTCCCTGACAAGTCCCCCTAGTGAAAGACAGGTAAAACTGTACAATATTGTGGTCGCTATTTCCTAGATGCCCGACCACCTGCAGATTTGTTATTCTGTCAGGTCTATTAGATAGTATTAGGTCTAAAAGTGCTGCTCCTCTTGTTGGATTCTGCACCAATTGTGAAAGATAATTTTTCTTGGTAATTAGCAGAAACCTGTTGCCTTTATGGGTTTCACAGGTGTCTGTTTCCCAGTTAATATCCGGGTAGTTAAAGTCCCCCATAACCAGGACCTCATTATGGGTTGCAGCTTCATCTATCTGCTTTAGAAGTAGACTTTCCATGGTTTCTGTTATATTTGGGGGTTTGTAACAGACCCCAATGAGAATTTTGTTACCATTTTTCCCTCCATGAATTTCGACCCATATGGACTCGACATCCTCATTTCCTTCGCTAATATCCTCCCTTAAAGTGGACTTTAGACAAGACTTTACATAGAGACAAACCCCTCCTCCTCTCCGATTTTTACAATCCTTTCTAAACAGACTGTAACCCTGTAAGTTAACTGCCCAGTCATAGCTTTCATCTAACCATGTCTCGGTTATTCCCACTATGTCAAAGTTACCTGTAGATATTTCTGCTTCTAGTTCTTCCATCTTGTTTGTCAGGCTTCTGGCGTTTGCGAGCATGCAGTTTAGAGGATTTTGTTTTGTTCCAATCTCCTCGCTGTGGATTGTTTTAGAAATGTTCTTACCTCCCTTCTGAGTATGTTTTCCTGGATCTTCTTTGTTCGCGTCTAATGTTTTTCTTCCCGTCCCCTCTTCTTCTAGTTTAACGCCCTCCTGATGAGTGTAGCGAGTCTTCTGGCGAATGTGTGTTTCCCAGGTTTGTTGAGGTGTAGTTCGTCTCTGGCGATGAGTCCATCGTACAAGTAATTCACACCGTGGTCCAGGAATCCGAATCCTTGTTGTCTGCACCATCGTCTTAGCCAGTTGTTTGCATCAAGGATCCTGTTCCATCTCCTGGTGCCATGCCCGTCTACTGGAAGGATAGAAGAAAAAACTACCTGTGCATCCAGTTCCTTTACTTTCTTCCCCAACTCTTCAAAGTCTTTGCAGATTGTCGGTAGGTCCTTCCTTGCCGTGTCATTGGTGCCAACATGTATCAGAAGAAATGGGTGGACGTCCTTGGAGCTGAAGAGCTTTGGTATCCTATCGGTCACATCCTTGATCATCGCACCTGGAAGGCAGCATACTTCTCTTGCAGTTATGTCCGGTCTGTAGATGGCTGCTTCTGTGCCTCTCAGTAGTGAGTCTCCCACCACCACCACTCTTCGTTGCTTCTTGGCTGTACTTTTTGCTGTCACTTGTTGCTGTGTGCCCTTTTCTTTTTTGCTTGCTGGTATTGCTTCATCCTTAGGTGTGCCATCTTCATCCTCTACAAAGATTTGATATCGGTTCTTCAGTTGTGTGGTTGGTGATTTCTCCATGGTCTTCTTGCTTCTTTTGGTCATATTAGAGGCTATAGAACAAAAAAACACATGGGCTACTTGCACAGTGAACAAGTCTGTAGAAACCTGTTCACACCACCAAAGAACTTGAAGACACAAAAGCGCACAGAGAGGGCAAAAAATACTCTGTTGTAAAAAAAGTCACAGTAAATAAGCAAGTGCTAGACAAAAAATGAAAAAAATACAGGGTATTTAGTTAATACGTTTTTTGCAAAAAAAAGTATGTTAAGCTGACAGCAAGTTTGGGACAGTTCTGCCTAGCCCACGGTCTAGGAAACAGTTGGCTGTAGCCGTTCGCACCCCCTCCTCCTCCTCTTCGTCCTCCTGCAGAAGCGAGAGCTCGTCCACAGACCGCAGTCGCACAACCACTCCATCCGCAGCTGCCACTGTTGCACACCAGGTCTCCCATTATGGGTCAGCTACTGGCAAACGTCAGCAGGCTGTATTGGCTATGAAGTGTTTGGGCGACAACAGACACACCGCAGAAGTTCTGTCCGAGTTCTTGCAGAAAGAAACGCAGTCGTGGCTGGGCACTGTAGATCTTGAGGCAGGCAAGGTAGTGAGTGATAACGGAAGGAATTTCATGGCTGCCATCTCCCTTTCCCAACTGAAACACATTCCTTGCCTGGCTCACACCTTAAACCTGGTGGTGCAGTGCTTCCTGAAAAGTTATCCGGGGTTATCCGACCTGCTCCTCAAAGTGCGTGGACTTTGCTCACATATCCGCCGTTCGCCCGTACACTCCAGCCGTATGCAGACCTATCAGCGTTCTTTGAACCTTCCCCAGCATCGCCTAATCATAGACGTTGCAACAAGGTGGAACTCTACACTGCACATGCTTCAGAGACTGTGTGAACAGAGGCGGGCTGTTATGTTTTTGTGGGAGGATACACATACATGGGCAGGCAGTAGGATGGCAGACATGGAGTTGTCAGGTGTGCAGTGGTCGAAGATTCAAGACATGTGCCAAGTCCTTCAGTGTTTTGAGGAATGCACACGGCTGGTTAGTGCAGACAACGCCATAATAAGCATGAGCATCCCCCTAATGCGTCTGCTGATGCAAAGTTTGACGCACATAAAGGATCAGGCGTCTGCAGCTGAGGAAGAGGAAAGCCTTGATGACAGTCAGCCATTGTCTGGCCAGGGCAGTGTACAGGACGAGGTAGCAGGCGAAGAGGAGGAGGAGGACGAGGAGAATGATGGGGATGATTATATTTTTAATGAGGAAGCTTTTCCGGGGCCACTGGAAATTGGTGGCGCGGCAAGGCCGGGTTCTGGTTTTTTGAGGGACACAAGTGACGTGGATTTGCCTGAAACTGCCCCTCAACCAAGCACAACCGCAGATTTGAGAACTGGAACTTTGGCCCACATGGCGGATTATGCCTTACGTATCCTCAAAAGGGACACACGCATAACTAAAATGATGAATGATGACGATTACTGGTTGGCCTGCCTCCTTGATCCTCGCTATAAAGGCAAATTGCAAAATATAATGCCACATGAGAACTTGGAACTAATATTAGCAACCAAACAATCAACTCTTGTTGACCGTTTGCTTCTGGCATTCCCTGCACACAGCGCCCGTGATCGTTCTCACACGAGCTGCAGGGGCCAGCAGACCAGAGGAGTTAGAGGGGCAGAAATCAGAAGTGGCGTTGGCCAGAGGGGTTTTCTGACCAGGTTGTGGAGTGATTTTGCTATGACCGCAGACAGGACAGGTACTGCAGCATCAATTCAAAGTGACAGGAGACAACATTTGTCCAGTATGGTTACAAACTATTTTTCATCCCTTATCGATGTTCTCCCTCAACCGTCATTCCCATTTGATTACTGGGCATCAAAATTAGACACCTGGCCAGAATTGGCAGAATATGCATTGCAGGAGCTTGCTTGCCCGGCAGCTAGTGTCCTATCAGAAAGAGTATTCAGTGCTGCAGGTTCAATACTAACAGAAAAAAGGACTCGTCTGGCTACCCAAAATGTAGATGATCTAACCTTCATTAAAATGAACCACAACTGGATTTCGAAATATTTTGCCCCACCTTGCCCAGCTGACACCTAGCTTTCCTATGAAAAGGTCTTGCCTGTGGACTATTCTGAATGCCTTTTCCAATCTCGTAATTTTCTGCACCTGATTGTCCAGCATACGACATGTTTACACCTCACTAAATGGCCAAACTCCCCACACGGGGCCGTGGTATCGACACTTGGCGACAGCACCCGTGAGAGTGCAGTTTGTCTGAAGAGGTGGGTGAGCCCGCTTTTGGTCGACGGCACTGCCACTGGGTCCCTCCTAGTACAATAAAGTGTCTCTGGCGGTGGTGGTGCGCACCCAACGTCAGACACACCGTTGTAATATGAGGGGCCCTGGGCCTGTACCGCCGGCCACAAGACAGTTTCCCCCCACCCCAGCTCAAACAGTGCTCTACCACTTGCAAAATTATCTCACAGCTCCACCAATGTTTAGTCTATGCGCTGACATCCTTCAATGCCTGCCACTGACAATACCATTGTATTGACATTTTTGTTATGTTAGGCCTTCGATGCCTGTCTGTGGTCACTCCTTCCACTAGGCCTCCACTGACCACACCACTGCTGCCCGTGTACCCCTGTAACCAATTTAAAATTGCCTACAGCCATGTGTTATTATTTTAGGCCTTCGATGCCTGTCTGCGGTGACTCCTTCCACTAGGCCTCCACTGACCACACCACTGCTGCCCGTGTACCCCTGGAACCAATTTAAAATTGCCTACAGCCATGTGTTATTATTTTAGGCCTTCGATGCCTGTCTGCGGTCACTCCTTCCACTAGGCCTCCACTGACCACACCACTGCTGCCCGTGTACCCCTGTAACCAATTTAAAATTGCCTACAGCCATGTGTTATTATTTTAGGCCTTCGATGCCTGTCTGCGGTCACTCCTTCCACTAGGCCTCCACTGACCACACCACTGCTGCCCGTGTACCCCTGGAACCAATTTAAAATTGCCTACAGCCATGTGTTATTATTTTAGGCCTTCGATGCCTGTCTGCGGTCACTCCTTCCACTAGGCCTCCACTGACCACACCACTGCTGCCCGTGTACCCCTGGAACCAATTTAACCCCTTCCCGACCTGTGACACAGCGTATGCGTCATGAAAGTCGGTGCCAATCCGACCTGTGACGCATATGCTGTGTCACAGAAAGATCGCGTCCCTGCAGATCGGGTGAAAGGGTTAACTCCCATTTCACCCGATCTGCAGGGACAGGGGGAGTGGTAGTTTAGCCCAGGGAGGGTGGCTTCACCCCCTCGTGGCTACGATCGCTCTGATTGGCTGTTGAAAGTGAAACTGCCAATCAGAGCGATTTGTAATATTTCACCTATTATAACGGGTGAAATATTACAATCCAGCCATGGCCGATGCTGCAATATCATCGGCCATGGCTGGAAATACTAGTGTGCCCCCACCCCACTCCACCGATCGCCCCCCCAGCCCTCCGATCTGTCCGGTACACTGCTCCGGCTCCCCTCCGTCCTGTGCTCCGCTCCCCCCCGTGCTCTTGTCCGCTCCCCCCGTGCTCCAATCACCCCCCCGTGCTCCAATCACCCCCCCGTTCTCCAATCACCCCCCCTGCATTCAGATCCACCCCCCCCCGTGCTCCGTTCCAGCCCCCCCGTGCTCCGTTCCACGCCTGCCGCGCTCCGATTCCCCCCCCGTGCTCCGATCCCCCCCCCCGTGGTCCCCCCCCACCCCATCATACTTACCGATCCAGCCGGGGTCCCGTCCGTCTTCTCCCTGGGCGCCGCCATCTTCCAAAATGGCGGGCGCATGCGCAGTGCGCCCGCCGAATCTGCCGGCCGGCAGATTCGTTCCAAAGTGCATTTTGATCACTGAGATAGATTATATCTCAGTGATCAAAATAAAAAAAATAATACATGACCCCCCCCCCTTTGTCACCCCCATAGGTAGGGACAATAAAAAAATAAAGACATTTTTTTTTTCCACTAATGTTAGAATAGGGTTAGGGGTAGGGTTAGGGTTAGGGGTAGGGTTAGGGCTAGGGGTAGGGTTAGGGGTAGGGCTAGGGTTAGGGCTAGGGTTAGGGTTAGGGTTAGGGGTAGGGTTAAGGGTAGGGTTAGGGGTAGGGTTAGGGGTAGGGCTAGGGTTAGGGGTAGGGTTAGGGCTAGGGTTAGGGTTTCGGTATGTGCACACGTATTCTGGTCCTCTGCGGATTTTTCCGCTGCGGATTTGATAAATCCGCAGTGCTAAACCGCTGCGGATTTATGGCGGATTTACCGCGTTTTTTTCTGCGCATTTCACTGCGGTTTTACAATTGCGATTTTCTATTTGAACAGTTGTAAAACCGCTGCGGAATCCGCACAAAGAAGTGACATGCTGCGGAATGTAAACCGCTGCGTTTCCGTGCAGTTTTTCCGCAGCATGTGTGCAGCGATTTTTGTTTCCCATAGGTCTACATTGAACTGTAAACTCATGGGAAACTGCTGCGGATCCGCAGCGTTTTCCGCAGCGTGTGCACATACCTTTAGAATTAGACTATGTGCACACGGTGCGGATTTGGCTGCGGATTGGCCGCTGCGGATTCGCAGCAGTATTCCATCAGGTTTACAGTACCATGTAAACATATGAAAAACCAAATCCGCTGTGCCCATGGTGCAGAAAATACCGCGCGGAAACGCTGCGCTGTATTTTCCGCAGCATGTCAATTCTTTGTGCGGATTCCGCGGCATTTTACACCTGTTCCTCAATAGGAATCCGCAGGTGAAATCCGCACAAAAAACACTGGAAATCCGCGGAAAATCCGCAGGTAAAACGCAGTGCCTTTTACCCGCGGATTTTTCAAAAATGGAGCGGAAATATCTCACACGAATCCGCAACGTGGGCACATAGCCTTAGGGTTAGGGTTGGAATTAGGGTTGTGGTTAGGGTTGTGATTAGGGTTATGGCTACAGTTGGGATTAGGGTTAGGGGTGTGGGGGGTTAGTGTTGGAGGTAGAATTGAGGGGTTACCACTGTTTAGGCACATCAGGGGGTCTCCAAACGCAACATGGCGCCACCATTGATTCCAGCCAATCTCGTATTCAAAAAGTCAAATGGTGCTCCCTCACTTCCGAGCCCTGACGTGTGCCCAAACAGTGGTTTACCCCCACATATGGGGTATCAGTGTACTCAGGATAAACTGCGCAACAATTACTGGGGTCCAATTTCTCCTGTTACCCTTGTGAATCTAAAAAAATGTTTGCTAAAACATCATTTTTGAGGAAAGAAAAATGATTTTTTATTTTCACGGCTCTGCGTTGTAAACGTCTGTGAAGCACTTGGGGGTTCAAAGTGCTCACCACATATCTAGATAAGTTCCTTGGGGGGTCTAGTTTCTAAAATGTGGTCACTTGTGGGGGGTTTCTACTGTTTAGGCACACCAGGGGCTCTGCAAACGCAATGTGACGCCCGCAGACCATTCCATCAAAGTCTGCATTTCAAAAGTCACTACTTGCCTTCTGAGCCCCGACGTGTGCCCAAACAGTGGTTTACCCCCACATATGGGGTATCAGCGTACTCAGGAGAAACTCGACAACAACTATTGGGGTCCAATTTCTCCTGTTACCCTTGGGAAAATAAAAAATTCTGGGCTAAATAATTATTTTTGAGGAAAGAAAACGTATTTATTATTTTCACGGCTCTGCATTATAAACTTCTATGAAGCACTTGGGGGTTCAAAGTGCTCACCACACATCTAGATAAGTTCCATTCGGGGTCTAGTTTCCAAAATGGGGTCACTTGTGGGGGGTTTCTACTGTTTAGGCACATCAGGGGCTCTGCAAACGCAACGTGACGCCCGCAGAGCATTCCATCAAAGTCTGCATTTCAAAACGTCACTACTTCACTTCCGAGCCCCAACGTGTGCCCAAACAGTGGTTTACCCCCACATATGGGGTATCACCGTACTCCGGAGAAACTGGACAACAAATTTTGGGGTCAAATCTCTCCTGTTACCCTTGGGAAAATTAAAAAATTCTGGGCTAAATAATTATTTTTGAGGAAAGAAAACGTATTTATTATTTTCACGGCTCTGCATTATAAACTTCTATGAAGCACTTGGGGGTTCAAAGTGCTCACCACACATCTAGATAAGTTCCTTTGGGGGTCTAGTTTCCAAACTGGGGTCACTTGTGGGGGGTTTCTACTGTTAAGCCACATCAGGGGCTCTGCAAACGCAACGTGACGCCCACAGAGCATTCCATCAAAGTCTGCATTTCAAAACGTCACTACTTCACTTCCGAGCCCCGGCATGTGCCCAAACAGTGATTTACCCCCACATATGGGGTATCAGCGTACTCAGGAGAAACTGGACAACAACTTTTGGGGTGAAATTTCTCCTGTTACCCTTGGCAAAATAAAAAATTGCAGGCTAAAAGATCATTTTTGAGAAAATAATTTTTTTTTTTATTTTCATGGCTCTGCGTTATAAACTTCTGTGAAGCACTTGGGGGTTCAAAGTCCTCACCACACATCTAGATTAGTTCCTTTGGGGGTCTAGTTTCCAAAATTGGGTCATTTCTGGGGGATCACCAATGTTTAGGCACACAGGGGCTCTCCAAACGTGACATGGTGTCCGCTAATGATTGGAGCTAATTTTCCATTTAAAAAGCCAAATGGCATGCCGTCCCTTCCGAGCCCTGCCGTGCGCCCAAACAGTGGTTTACCCCCACATATGGGGTATCAGCGTACTCAGGACAAACTGTACAACAATATTTGGGGTCCAATTTCTCCTATTATCCTTGGCAAAATAGGAAATTCCAGGCTAAAAAATCATTTTTGAAGAAATAAAATTATTTTTTATTTTCATGGCTCTGCGTTATAAACTTCTGTGAAGCACCTGGGGGTTTAAAGTGCTCAATGTGCATCTAGATAAGTTCCTTGGGGGGTCTAGTTTCCAAAATGGGGAGGGAGCTCCAATGTTTAGGCACACAGGGGCTCTCCAAACGCGACATGGTGTCCGCTAACAATTGGAGCTAATTTTCCATTCAAAAAGTCAAATGGCGCTCCTTCCCTTCCGAGCCCTGCCGAGTGCCCAAACAGTGGTTTACCCCCACATATGAGGTATCGGCGTACTCGGGAGAAATTGCCCAACAAATTTTATGATCCATTTTATCCTACTCCCCATGTGAAAATGAAAAAATTGAGGCGAAAAGAATTTTTTTGTGAAAAAAAAGTACTTTTTCATTTTTACAGATCAATTTGTGAAGCACCTGAGGGTTTAAAGTGCTCACTAGGCATCTAAATAAGTTCCTTGGGGGGTCTAGTTTCCAAAATGGGGTCACTTGTGGGGGAGCGCCAATGTTTAGGCACACAGGAGCTATCCAAACGCGACATGGTGTCCGCTAACGATGGAAATAATTTTTCATTCAAAAAGTCAAATGGCGCTCCTTCCCTTCCGAGCCTTACCATGTGCCCAAACAGTGGTTTACCCCCACATGTGAGGTATTGGTGTACTCAGGAGAAATTGCCCAACACATTTTAGGATCCATTTTATCCTGTTGCCCATGTGAAAATGAAAAAATTGAGGCTAAAAGAATTTTTTTGTGAAAAAAAAGTACTTTTTCATTTTTACGGATCAATTTGTGAAGAACCTGGGGGTTCAAAGTGCTCACTATGCATCTAGATAAGTTCCTTGGGGCGTCTAGTTTCCAAAATGGGGTCACTTGTGGGGGAGCTCCAATTTTTAGGCACACGGGTGCTCTCCAAACGTGACATGGTGTCCGCTAAAGAGTGGAGCCAATTTTTGATTCAAAAAGTCAAATGGCGCGCCTTCCCTTCCAAGCCCTGCCGTGCGCCCAAACAGTGGTTTACCCCCACATATGAGGTATCAGCGTACTCAGGACAAATTGGACAACAACTTTCGGGGTTCAGTTTCTCCTTTTACCATTGGGAAAATAAAAAAATTGTTGCTAAAAGATAATTTTTGTGACTAAAAAGTTAAATGTTCATTTTTTCCTTCCTTGTTGCTTCTGCTGCTGTGAAGCACCTGAAGTGTTAATAAACTTCTTGAATGTGGTTTTGAGTACCTTGAGGGGTGCAGTTTTTAGAATGGTGTCACTTTTGGGTATTTTCAGCCATATAGACCCCTCAAACTAACTCTAAATGTGAGGTGGTCCCTAAAAAAAATGGTTTTGTAAATTTCGTTGTAAAAATGACAAATCGCTGGTCAAATTTTAACCCTTATAACTTCCTAACAAAAAAAAATTTTGTTTGCAAAATTGTGCTGATGTAAAGTAAACATGTGGGAAATGTTATTTATTATCTATTTTGTGTCACATATCTCTCTGGTTTAACAGAATAAAAATTCAAAATGTGAAAATTGCGAAATTTTCAAAATTTTCGCCAAATTTCCGTTTTTATCACAAATAAACGCAGAATTTATTGACCTAAATTTACCACTAACATGAAGCCCAATATGTCACGAAAAAACAATCTCAGAACCGCTAGGATCCGTTGAAGCATTCCTGAGTTATTACCTCATAAAGGGACACTGGTCAGAATTGCAAAAAACGGCAAGGTCTTTAAGGTCAAAATAGGCTGGGTCATGAAGGGGTTAAAATTGCCTACAGCCATGTGTTATTATTTTAGGCCTTCGATGCCTGTCTGCGGTCACTCCTTCCACTAGGCCTCCACTGACCACACCACTGCTGCCCGTGTACCCCTGTAACCAATTTAAAATTGCCTACAGCCATGTGTTATTATTTTAGGCCTTCGATGCCTGTCTGCAGTCACTCCTTCCACTAGGCCTCCACTGACCACACCACTGCTGCCCGTGTACCCCTGGAACCAATTTAAAATTGCCTACAGCCATGTGATATTATTTTAGGCCTTCGATGCCTGTCTGCGGTGACTCCTTCCACTAGGCCTCCACTGACCACACCACTGCTGCCCGTGTACCCCTGGAACCAATTTAAAATTGCCTACAGCCATGTGTTATTATTTTAGGCCTTCGATGCCTGTCTGCGGTCACTCCTTCCACTAGGCCTCCACTGACCACACCACTGCTGCCCGTGTACCCCTGGAACCAATTTAAAATTGCCTACAGCCATGTGTTATTATTTTAGGCCTTCGATGCCTGTCTGCGGTCACTCCTTCCACTAGGCCTCCACTGACCACACCACTGCTGCCCGTGTACCCCTGTAACCAATTTAAAATTGCCTACAGCCATGTGTTATTATTTTAGGCCTTCGATGCCTGTCTGCGGTGACTCCTTCCACTAGGCCTCTACTGACCACACCACTGCTGCCCGTGTACCCCTGGAACCAATTTAAAATTGCCTACAGCCATGTGTTATTATTTTAGGCCTTCGATGCCTGTCTGCGGTCACTCCTTCCACTAGGCCTCCACTGACCACACCACTGCTGCCCGTGTACCCCTGGAACCAATTTAAAATTGCCTACAGCCATGTGTTATTATTTTAGGCCTTCGATGCCTGTCTGCGGTCACTCCTTCCACTAGGCCTCCACTGACCACACCACTGCTGCCCGTGTACCCCTGGAACCAATTTAAAATTGCCTACAGCCATGTGTTATTATTTTAGGCCTTCGATGCCTGTCTGCGGTCACTCCTTCCACTAGGCCTCCACTGACCACACCACTGCTGCCCGTGTACCCCTGGAACCAATTTAAAATTGCCTACAGCCATGTGTTATTATTTTAGGCCTTCGATGCCTGTCTGCGGTCACTCCTTCCACTAGGCCTCCACTGACCACACCACTGCTGCCCGTGTACCCCTGTAACCAATTTAAAATTGCCTACAGCCATGTGTTATTATTTTAGGCCTTCGATGCCTGTCTGCGGTGACTCCTTCCACTAGGCCTCCACTGACCACACCACTGCTGCCCGTGTACCCCTGGAACCAATTTAAAATTGCCTACAGCAATGTGTTATTATTTTAGGCCTTCGATGCCTGTCTGCGGTCACTCCTTCCACTAGGCCTCCACTGACCACACCACTGCTGCCCGTGTACCCCTGGAACCAATTTAAAATTGCCTACAGCCATGTGTTATTATTTTAGGCCTTCGATGCCTGACTGCGGTCACTCCTTCCACTAGGCCTCCACTGACCACACCACTGCTGCCCGTGTACCCCTGGAACCAACATCAGAAAATATAAAAATAAGTATTTTGCTTATAAAAAAGAAAATACTGGAGAGATATCAAATGCAGACATTTTAACATTAAAAACAAACACATACAACAAAAATCTGGTACAGTACTAAAAATGGCCACCAGCTACAATAACTTTCTCCTGCAAGTAGTTAACTGAAAGTTTTTTTCAATTTTAAACACAGATATGGCATCCACCGAGTGTTGTCCTGTCGCGTCTTCTTTATATTATTGCCAAGAAGATGCAAAACAATGAAAATAATAAAATCATTATTTACCAAAAAAATAGAGTAAGTCAAAACCACATTGCAAATAAACATTCATTACAAATAAAGAAGCAGGGCGCGTCCGAGGGTGAGTATATACCTAATAAGAATATAATCACCCTCGGACGCGCCCTGCTTCTTTCCGACAGCCTTCCTTCCTAAGAATCAGCCCTTCCGTGGTGTAGAGAGAGGGTTTGTTACACTCCAAGGTGTTCCCCAGGTTGCCTTTCCTGAGCTTCGATCTTCCGGCTCTCGTTTAGTAGTTGTTGGAAACTACGCTGCATTAGGCCTACAAATTGGGTATGGGGTGTAGAGAGATGGTGTGTTACACTCCAAGGTGTTCCCCAGGTTTCCTCTCCATTGCTTCGATCTTCCGGCTCTCGTTTAGTAGTTGTTGGAAACTACGCTGCATTAGGCCTACAAATTGGGTATGGGGTGTAGAGAGATGGTGTGTTACACTCCAAGGTGTTCCCCAGGTTTCCTCTCCATTGCTTCGATCTTCCGGCTCTCGTTTAGTAGTTGTTGGAAACTACGCTGCATTAGGCCTACAAATTGGGTATGGGGTGTAGAGAGATGGTGTGTTACACTCCAAGGTGTTCCCCAGGTTTCCTCTCCATTGCTTCGATCTTCCGGCTCTCGTTTAGTAGTTGTTGGAAACTATGCTGCATTAGGCCTACAAATTGGGTATGGGGTGTAGAGAGATGGTGTGTTCCACTGTAGAGAGATGGTGTGTTCCACTCCAAGGTGTTCCCCAGGTTTCCTTGCCAATGCTTCGATCATCATGCTCTCGTTTAGTAGTTGTTGGAAACTACGCTGCATTAGACCTACAAATTGGGTATGGGGTGTAGAGAGATGGTGTGTTCCACTCCAAGGTGTTCTCCAGGTTGCCTTTCCTGAACTTCTATCTTCAGGCTCTCATTAAATTGTGGTTAAACGGAACAACTGCATTTGGCGTACTAGTTGGTTTGGGGCCTACTATCGGTGTCTGCCGCTCCTTGCTGTTCTCCTGGTTTCCTGTCCTGAAATTCCGTTTTCAGGCGCTCGTTAAGTAGTTGTTAATGTTAGACTGTTTTGGCCTACTAGTTGGGTTGGGGCTTACTATCGGTGTCTGCCACTCCTTGCTGTTCTCCTCCACTGAACAAAGCTGTGCCGCCTGTTTACTACTGTTGCCAATTTTGAACTGCATTTCGACTACTTACTGATTTGGGCCTACTCTCTGTGTCAGCCTCTCATTCCAGTTGTCCTCCACTGCAATGCCCCCTGATTAGTCCTGTGTTACCAATTTTGAACTGCATTTAGCCCACTTTATTCTTTGGGCCTATATCTGTGTTTCCTCCTCATCCTGCCCATTGCCCAGCCAGTGATAGATGAGTCTGCTGGTACATTGACCCATAACGCAACATTTCCCGTGCACGCTACACTGCAAGATTGTGACCCTGCTGAAAGTCAGGTCCCCCTTCCCGCATACCATACCACCTTACACGGGGACAAACAGGAAGGTGCAGATGAAAGTGCAGGTTCCTTCATCAGGTGGGGGGAAGAATACTAGTTGGCGACGTCACTGGCACAGGGCCTCTCATGGTACGCAAAAGTGTTGCTGCCGGTGGGAGGCGCCCCCGCCGTGCAAACACACCGCTGTACTTTGAGGGGCCCTGTGCCAGTGCCAATGCCAACGAGTGGGCCCCCCCTGCTTGTTCAGGTTCACAGCACTTGCAAAGTTGAAATACTTACCTCTCCCTGCTCCACTGCCGTGACGTGGTCCAGATTTCCTGGGCCCACTAATTACTTGAACCAGCCCTACCCACCACAACTTTAGCCAAATGACCCCCAATTTCAAATGCCTTCCAATTATTATAAGGTAAATTACGCTTGACAAGCTTCATTAAGAAGAATGGATGGTTTTGACATTAAAATGGGCACTCTAGGTGTTTTCCTGGCCCCCACTCACTGCCGACTATGCTGCCCCATTGACTTGCATTGGGTTTCGTGTTTCGGTCGATCCCGACTTTACGTCATAATCGGCCGATTTCACTCGACCCGACTTTTGAGATAGTCGGGTTTCGCGAAACCCGGCTCGACTCTAAAAAGGTCAAGGTCGCTCAACTCTACTGTTCACACCACCAAAGGCTATATGGGGCACATACTGTATATTAGAGGCTATGTGGGGGCACATACTGTATATTAGAGGCTATGTGGGGTCACATACTGTATATAGGAGGCTATGTGGGAGCACATACTGCATATTAGAGGCTATGTGAGGGCACATACTGTATATTAGAGGCTATGTGGGAGCACATACTGTATATTAGAGGCTATGTGGGGGCACATACTGTATATTAGAGGCTATGTGGGAGCACATACTGCATATTAGAGGCTATGTGGGGGCACATACTGTATATTAGAGGCTATGTGGGGCACATACTGTATATTAGAGGCTATGTGGGGGCACATACTGTATATTAGAGGCTATGTTGGGCACAAACTGTATAATAAAGGCTATGTGAGGGCACATACTGTATATTAGAGGCTATGTGGGGGCACATACTGTATATAGGAGGCTATGTGGGGCTCATACTGTATATTAGAGGCTATGTTGGGGCACAAACTGTATAATAAAGGCCATGTGAAGGCATATACTGTATATTAGAGGCTATGTGGGGCACATACTGTATATTAGAGGCTATGTGGGGGCACAAACTGTATATTAGAGGCTATATGGGACACATACTGTATATTAGAGGCTATGTGGGGGCACATACTGTATATAGGAGGCTATGTGGGGCTTTTACAGCATATAGAGGGATGTCAGCATACATAATTCTGCTCAATATTAAGTAATACAACAATAATAATACAGTAATACAATATTAATATAAATAAATATAATTAATATGTTAATATTAAAATCTTCACAACCTTGCGATTTTCTATTTTTTCACTTTAGTTTTTTTGCTCCCCCCTCTTCCCAGAGCCATAACTTTTTTATTTTTCCGTCAATACGATCATGTGAGGGCTTTTTTTGTGTGGGACAAGTTGTACTTTCGAAAGACCCCATTGATTTACCATATATAATAGTGTTCTGGAAAAAGGTAAAAAAAAATCTCAATTGCAGTGAAATTGCAAAATAGTTTATTTATTTAGTTTTTAGTTTATTCCACAATAGTTTTTTTTATTTACCATGTTCACTAAATGCTAAAATTGACCTGCCATTATGATTCTCCAGGTCACTACGAGTTCAATGATGCCAAACATTTATGGGTTCTTTTGTATTTAAATGGTAAAAAAAATTCCAAAATTTGGAAGAAAAAAAATGGCGCGGGCCAATTTCCGAGACCTGTAGCGTCTCCATTTTTCGGGATCTGGGGCTGGGTGACGGCTTATTTTTTGCTCTCCGAGATGAAGTTTTTATTGATACCATTTTGGTGTGGATTTGATGTGCATTTTATTGCCTGTTATTGCATTTTATTGTAATGTTGTGGTGACCAAAAAAACTTTTTCTACTTTTTACTTGCTTCAATAGTCCTCTTAGGAGACTAGCTGATGAAAACATCCGATCACCTGTGCTACACATAGCAGAACTTCATTGTCAGTAGACTCCTTCCTGCACGGGACCAGTTGGTGTCACACCCTCTGCAACTGTGATTGTCACACCCCTGGTCACAGCATCCCCTTAATATAATATAATTGGCACACTGTCCTCCCTTATGAATTATACCGACCTCCTCATGCTAACCGTTCTCCATACCGTTCTCCATATTGAACAGCTTGTGCTGCCCCACTCTCCATACTGAGCCCCTCCGCTTCCCCTTTTCTATACTTAGCCTCTCACACTGCCTCCCTTCCATACTGTGCCCTCAATGCAATTTTGGAAAGGACATGACCACAAAAAATGTTAAGAACTGCCAGAGTTAGCATAGTATAATAAGTTATAAATGCCTTGCGTAGGATTGAATGTAATTTAGTAAATATAAGTCCAGTTCAACAAACATTTCTATGGTTCATCAAGGCAGGATTATATTTTCACATTATTATTAGTGATGAGCGATTATACTCGTTGCTCGGGTTTTCCCGAGCATGCTTGGGTGGTACCTGAGTATTTGTTCGTGTTCGGAGAGTTGCTTTTCATCGCCGCAGCTGAATGATTTACAGCTACTAGCCAGCTTGATTACATGTGGGGATTCCCTAGCGACCAGGCAACCCCCACATGTAATCAGCCTGGCTAGTAGCTGTTAATCATTCAGCTTCAGCGATGAAAACTAAATCTCCGAACACTAACAAATACTCGGAGGTCACCCGAGCAACGAGTATACTCGCTCATCACTAATTATTATCATTATTATACATTTTTTATAGCGCCATTTATTCCATGGTGCTTTACATGTGAAAAAGGGGCAAATATATACAAGTACAATAAACATGAGTAAAACAAGGAATTTACATGTACAGAAGGAGGGAGGACCCTGCCCGCGAGGGCTCACAGTCTGCAGGGGATGGGTGAGGATACACTAGGAGATGGTAGAGCTGGTCATGTGGCGGTTCAGTAGGTTGAGGATCACTGCAGACTGTAGGCTTGTCGGAAGAGGTGAGTCTTCAGGTTCTTTTTGAAGGTTTCTATGGTAGGCGAGAGTCTGATCTGTTGGCGTAGAGAGTTCCAGAGTATGATGGAAGCATGGGAAAAGTCTTGAATGCAGTTGTGGGAAGAAGAGATAAGAGGGGAGTAGAGAAGGAGATCTTGTGAGGAACGGATGATGCGTGCAGGAAAATACCGGGAGACCATATCACAGATGTGTGGAGGAGACATATTGTGGATGGCTTTGTATGTCATAGTAAGGGTTTTGAACTGGAGTCTCTGGACGATAGGAAGCCAGTGAAGGGCTTTGCATAGGGGAGAGGCTGGGGAATAGCGGGGGAGACAGGTAGATTAGCCGGGCAGCAGAGTGTAGGATGGATTGGAGTGGTACCAGAGTGCTAGAGGGGAGGCCAGAGAGTAGGAGATTGCAGTAGTCAAGGCTGGAGATGATAAGGGCGTGCACTAGTGTTTTTGTGGTTTCGTGGTCAAGGAATGCGCAGACCTGGGAAATATTTTTGAGTTTGAGATGGCAGGAGGAGGTAAGGGACTGGATATGTGGCTTGAAAGAGAGGGCAGAGTCGAGGATCACCCCGAGGCACCGAGCATGCAGGACTGGGGAAAGTGAGCAGCCATTGACGTTGATGGATAGGTCTGCTAGAGGGGTAGAGTGAAATGGGGGAAAGATGATGAATTCTGTTTTGTCCATGTTCAGTTTTAGATAGCGAGCCGAAAAGAAAGCCGAGATAGCAGACAGACAGTGTGGGATTTTGGTGAGTAAGGAGATGAGGTCAGGTCTGGATAGGTAGATCTGCGTGTCATCAGTGTAGAGATGATACTGCAAACCGTGGGATTCTATGAGCTGTCCCAGGCCGAAGGTGTAGATGGAGAAGGGGTCCTAGAACTGAGCCGTGAGGACCACCCACAGACAAGGAGCGAGGTGAGGAGGTGGTGTGGGAGAGGGAGACACTGAATGTTCAGTCTGTTTGATATGACGAGATCCAGGATAGGGCCAAGAATGTGATGCCAAAAGATGAGAGAATCTGTAGCAGGAGGGAGTGGTCCACAGTGTCAAAGGCAGAAGACAGGTCCAGGAGAAGGAGGACAGAGTAGTGTCGCTTGCTCTTGGCGGTTAGTAGGTAATTGGTGACTTTAGTTAGGGCAGTTTCAGTTGAGTGATGGGGTCCGAAGCCAGATGGTAACCGGTCAAAGAGGGAGCAGGAGGAGAGGTGGGAGGACAGTTCAAGATGGACATGCTGTTCCAGTAGTTTTGAGGCATAAGAGGGAAGAGATATCTGGCGATAGCTAGACACAGAGGATGGATCGAGGGAGGGCTTTTTGAGGATGAGTGTGATCTTGGCATGTTTGAAGGATGAGGAGAAGACACCAGTTGTGAGTGAGAGGTTGAAGAGGTGTGTTAGGTTGAAGACCGCGGCAAGGTTAGGGATGAGGTGGGATGGGAGCCGGTCAAGCGTGCAAGTGGTGAGGTGTGACCTTGACAGGAGGGTGGAGAGCTGATCTTATGTCATGGTGGAGAAGCAGGTTTTGGAGGAACAGGGTTGAGCAGCTAAGAGGGGCATTAGGCACTGTGGGCCAAAGCTTTCTCTGATCGTATTGATCTTCTGTTTAAAGAAAGAGGCAAAGTCTTCAGCAGAAATGAGAGGGGAGGGAGTAGGTGCTAGGGGACGGAGTAGCGAATTGAAAGTGTTGAACACATTCACCTGTGGCTTCATATACAGTAAATATACAAACTTAAATGGCAATACTTATGTCTCTATTTGACTTTCTTTTTTTCAAAAGGTTTTTGTAATCCATCCAGATGGTTCTCCAGCAAAAAAGGTCCCAGTGGTGGCAAAACCAGCAATGGTGCAGGGAATTACTGGAGAAGAGGGAACAGTCCGGCTGACACTGAACACAGCTTCATCTCTACAATCCCTTCCAATTACTGTGAGTATCTGCAAATATATCTGTATATATTCCCCAGAGAGAAAAGCAGCTCAAAAGAGTAGAACAAGCTGTGAATATCCAAGAAAGAAATGTCAATGGGCAGAATGTAGTTCTTCATACTTCTGGTGTTGGTGCTGTAAGTCAATTGATCAGATGCTGCCAACTACGCTAATGATTATGACTGATCACTGATTTCTTTTCAACAAAGCAATTTGTGATCATCAGAATGTTGTGTAATCTTCTAACAAAAAGGGATTGTCTGAAGAAAGCAACCATTTTATTCCTATGTGACATAGGACATAATAGTATGTCCTATGCTGGGTCCCATCTTATGGGGCTGGCTCAGGAGCTGAGTCCGCTCCATATTCAGAAGCCTCCATGGCTGCTATCTTATTCCTCCTATGGAAAGTCAGTTTGTGGTAACACAATATATATGGGTTAAATAATGTTCTATTTGGATAGGGGTGTAAAAAAACAAGTATTCTTTTTGATCAGTTTTTATAGCATTGTCTTAGGGAGGTGCAGTTGCTGAAAATTTGCAAATCAGGTTCTTTTTTCTTCCTCTGTGCAACATTTTGCCTACAGGTTAACTGATTCTATATATTTTGATAAATCCGACTTGTAGTGTGACAGAGGGAACTTCTAATTGTATCTTTATAGAGCGCAATGGAGGATTATTTGAAATATTATACTTTTCATATTTTTTAATAATATTTTTAGATTTTAGTCCACTTGGGGGACGTGAACCTGCGATCATTTGATTGCAGGTTCAATATACTGTAATATTGTAAAAAAAAAAAAAAAAAAATATATATATATATATATATATACGTATATATATATATATATATATATATATATATATATATATATATATATATATATATATACAGGTCCTTCTCAAAAAATTAGCATATAGTGTTAAATTTCATTATTTACCATAATGTAATGATTACAATTAAACTTTCATATATTATAGATTCATTATCCACCAACTGAAATTTGTCAGGTCTTTTATTGTTTTAATACTGATGATTTTGGCATACAACTCCTGATAACCCAAAAAACCTGTCTCAATAAATTAGCATATCAAGAAAAGGTTCTCTAAACGACCTATTACCCTAATCTTCTGAATCAACTAATTAACTCTAAACACATGCAAAAGATACCTGAGGCTTTTATAAACTCCCTGCCTGGTTCATTACTCAAAACCCCCATCATGGGTAAGACTAGCGACCTGACAGATGTCAAGAAGGCCATCATTGACACCCTCAAGCAAGAGGGTAAGACCCAGAAAGAAATTTCTCAACAAATAGGCTGTTCCCAGAGTGCTGTATCAAGGCACCTCAATGGTAAGTCTGTTGGAAGGAAACAATGTGGCAGAAAACGCTGTACAACGAGAAGAGGAGACCGGACCCTGAGGAAGATTGTGGAGAAGGACCGATTCCAGACCTTGGGGAACCTGAGGAAGCAGTGGACTGAGTCTGGTGTGGAAACATCCAGAGCCACCGTGCACAGGCGTGTGCAGGAAATGGGCTACAGGTGCCGCATTCCCCAGGTAAAGCCACTTTTGAGCTACAGAGAAGCAGCACTGGACTGTTGCTAAGTGGTCCCAAGTACTTTTTTCTGATGAAAGCAAATTTTGCATGTCATTCGGAAATCAAGGTGCCAGAGTCTGGAGGAAGACTGGGGAGAAGGAAATGCCAAAATGCCTGAAGTCCAGTGTCAAGTACCCACAGTCAGTGATGGTGTGGGGTGCCATGTCAGCTGCTGGTGTTGGTCCACTGTGTTTCATCAAGGGCAGGGTCAATGCAGCTAGCTATCAGGAGATTTTGGAGCACTTCATGCTTCCATCGGCTGAAATGCTTTATGGAGATGAAGATTTCATTTTTCAGCACGACCTGGCACCTGCTCACAGTGCCAAAACCACTGGTAAATGGTTTACTGACCATGGTATTACTGTGCTCAATTGGCCTGCCAACTCTCCTGACCTGAACCCCATAGAGAATCTGTGGGATATTGTGAAGAGAAAGTTGAGAGACGCAAGACCCAACACTCTGGATGAGCTTAAGGCCGCTATTGAAGCATCCTGGGCCTCCATAACATCTCAGCAGTGTCACAGGCTGATTGCCTCCATGCCACGCCGCATTGAAGCAGTCATTTCTGCCAAAGGATTCCCGACCAAGTATTGAGTGCATAACTGAACATTATTATTTGTTGGTTTTTTTGTTTGTTATTAAAAAACACTTTTATTTGATTGGATGGGTGAAATATGCTAATTTATTGAGACAGGTTTTTTGGGTTATCAGGAGTTGTATGCCAAAATCATCAGTATTAAAACAATAAAAGACCTGACAAATTTCAGTTGGTGGATAATGAATCTATAATATATGAAAGTTTAATTGTAATCATTACATTATGGTAAATAATGAAATTTAACACTATATGCTAATTTTTTGAGAAGGACCTGTATAGGAAAAGAAAACAAAAAGCAGCACCAAAAGAAGACAGAGGGTGCTCTATGCATATATATATATATATATATATATATATATATATATATATATATATATATATATATATATACTAGATGGCAGCCCATCGGGAGTCTAGAATCCATATATACTTTATTTATTCAAATGTAAGAATAATACAATTAATAAATAATAGTAAAAAGAACAAAAATAATAGGCAGTATATGGAGAAAACACCAAACAAAAGTTCAAAATTGGTGTGAAAATGTCACTGAACCACTTCACAACTAAATATATATAGTTTTGGTAAATGGTATTATCATTTTTTTGACGAAATTCGGCAGGAGCTTGAAGAGCAACGTCACTGGGCCCGCCTCCACGCAGTAGAAACTTGCTGTGAGGTAAAAATTCAAAAATCACACCAAAATGGCGGGCGGAGTGTGTCACAGTACGGCACGTTTCTGATTGGTCGCTCGCAGCAGGCGGCAACCAATCAGACACTGGACACTGTTGACGTCACTTATCTCCGGACATTAGCTCCGGACAAAGCCACGGAAGTTGGCACAAATTGCAGGAAGTAGTATTCTAGGCAATTATATATTATATATATATATATATATATATATATATGGTGGCCCGATTCTAACGCATCGGGTATTCTAGAATATGCATGTCCACGTAGTATATTGCCCAGCCACGTAGTATATTGCCCAGCCACATAGTATATTGCCCAGCCACGTAGTATATTGCCCAGTCACGTAGTATATTGCCCAGTCACGTAGTATATTGCCCAGTCACGTAGTATATTGCCCAGCCACGTAGTATATTGCCCAGCCACGTAGTATATTGCCCGGCCACGTAGTATATTGCCCAGTCACGTAGTATATTGCCCAGTCATGTAGGATATTGCCTAGTGACGTAGTATATTACCCAGCCACGTAGTATATTGCCCAGCCACGTAGTATATTGCCCAACCATGCAGTATATTGCCCAGCCACATAGTATATTGCCCAGCCACGTAGTATATTGCCCAGCCACGTAGTATGTTGCCCAGCCACATAGTATATTGCCCAACCACGTAGTATATTGCCCAGTCACATAGTATATTGCACAGCCCACGTAGTATATTGCCCAACCACGTAGTATGTTGCCCAGCCACATAGTATATTGCCCAGCCACGTAGTATATTGCCCAGCCATGTAGTATGTTGCCCAGCCACATAGTATATTGCCCAACCACGTAGTATATTGCCCGGCCACATAGTGTATTGCCCAGTCACGTAGTATATTGCCCAGTCACGTAGGATATTGCCTAGTGACGTAGTATATTACCCAGCCACGTAGTATATTGCCCAGCCACGTAGTATATTGCCCAGCCATGTAGTATATTGCCCAGCCACATAGTATATTGCCCAGCCACGTAGTATATTGCCCAGCCACGTAGTATGTTGCCCAGCCACATAGTATATTGCCCAACCACGTAGTATATTGCCCAGTCACATAGTATATTGCACAGCCCACGTAGTATATTGCCCAACCACGTAGTATATTGCACAGCCCACGTAGTATATTGCCCAACCACGTAGTATATTGCCCAGTGACATAATATATTGTCCAGTCACGTAGTATATTACCCAGCCACATAGTATATTGCCTAGTGACGTAGTATATTGTCCAGTCACGTAGTATATTACCCAGCCACATAGTATATTGCCTAGTGACGTAGTATATTGCGCAGCCACGTAGTATATTGCCCAGCCACATAGTATATTGCCCAGTTACGTAGTATATTGCCCAGCCACGTAGTATATTGCCCAGCAATGTAGTATATTGGCCAGTTTCGTAGTATATTGCCCAGCTACGTAGTATATTGCTCAACCAGGTTTGTCACAGGTGAAAAATAAAAAATAAACATATACTCACCTTTCCGAGGGAGCCCTTTTAGTCCACGGCAGGTTCCGGTCCCAGGGTAGGTATTAGCACAGGACCTGTGATGACGGTCACAAGACCGTGACGTCATGGCAGGTCCTTCTGCCACCGGAACCTGCAACGGAAGATGGCGGCTGTATACTGTATATACAGCTCTGTCAAAAATTGAGAGACCACTGCAAAATGTTCAGTTTGTCTGATTTTTCTCTTTATAGGTATATTTTTGGGTAAAAAGTAAACTGTTCTTTTATTCTCTAAACTTCTGACAACATGTCTCCAAAGTTCCAAGCAATAAATTTTGTATTTTTTTTCTGACAAAGAAAACTGGTCAAAATTAACCCCCCCCCCTATCCCCCCTAGTGCTTTCAGACCTCAAATAATGCAAATAAAACAAGTTCATGATCATTTAGAAACAACAATACTAATGTTTTACCTCAGGAACAGTTCAGAAATCAATATTTTGTGGAATAACCATGATATTTAATCACAGCTTTCATGAGACATGCCATGCTTTCCACCAGTCTTTCACACGGCTTCTGGCGCAAAAATGTAAGCAGTTCTTCTTTGTTTGATGGCTTGTGACTATCCATATATATATACAGTAAAGGAAATAATTATTTGATCCCTTGCTGATTTTGTAAGTTTGCCCACTGACAAAGACATGAACAGTCTATAATTTTGAGGGTAGTTTAATTTTAACTTTGGGAGATAGAATATCAAAAATAAAATCCAGAAAATCACATTGTATAAATTATATAAATTTATTTGCATTTTGCAGTGAAAAATAAGTATTTGATCCCTCTGGCAAACAGGACTTACCGTATTTTTTGAACTACCGTATATACTCGAGTATAAGCCGACCCCCCTAATTTTGCCACAAAAAACTGGGAAAACTTATTGACTCGCGTATAAGCCTAGGGTGGGAAATGCAGCAGCTACTCGTAAATTTCAAAAATAAAAATAGATGCTCCATACCGTTCATTATTGCCCCATAGATGCTCCATATACAACTGTGCTATATAGAATGTTCTATACCGTTCATTATGGCCCCATAGATGCTCCACATAAAGCTGTGCCATATATATATTGCTCTGCACCGTTCATTATGGCCCGATAGATGCTCCTTATAATGCTGTGCCATATATAATGCTCTGCACCGTTCATTATGGCCCCATAGATGCTCCATATAATGCTGTGCCATATATAATGCTCTGCACCGTTCATTATGGCCCCATAGATGCTCCATATAATGCTGTGCCATATATAATGCTCTGCACCGTTCTTTATGGCCCCATAGATGCTCCTTATAATGCTGTGCCATATATAATGCTCTGCACCGTTCATTATGGCCCCATAGATGCTCCATATAATGCTGTGCCATATATAATGCTCTGCACCGTTCTTTATGGCCCCATAGATGCTCCTTATAATGCTGTGCCATATATAATGCTCTGCACCGTTCATTATGGCCCCATAGATGCTCCATATAATGCTGTGCCATATATAATGCTCTGCACCGTTCTTTATGGCCCCATAGATGCTCCATATATAATGCTGTGCCATATATATATGCTCTGCACCGTACTTTTTGGCCCCATGGATGCTCCTTATATAAAGCTGTGCCATATATAATGCTCTGCACTGTTCTTTATGGCCCCATAGATGCTCCATATAGTGCTGTGCCATATATATATGCTCTGCACTGTTCTTTATGGCCCCATAGATGCTCCTTATATAATGCTGTGCCATATACAGTGGGGCAAAAAAGTATTTAGTCAGTCAGCAATAGTGCAAGTTCCACCACTTAAAAAGATGAGAGGCGTCTGTAATTTACATTATAGGTAGACCTCAACTATGGGAGACAAACTGAGAAAAAAAAAATCCAGAAAATCACATTGTCTGTTTTTTTATTATTTTATTTGCATATTATGGTGGAAAATAAGTATTTGGTCAGAAACAAAATTTCATCTCAATACTTTGTAATATATCCTTTGTTGGCAATGACAGAGGTCAAACGTTTTCTGTAAGTCTTCACAAGGTTGCCACACACTGTTGTTGGTATGTTGGCCCATTCCTCCATGCAGATCTCCTCTAGAGCAGTGATGTTTTTGGCTTTTCGCTTGGCAACACGGACTTTCAACTCCCTCCAAATATTTTCTATAGGGTTGAGATCTGGAGACTGGCTAGGCCACTCCAGGACCTTGAAATGCTTCTTACGAAGCCACTCCTTCGTTGCCCTGGCGGTGTGCTTTGGATCATTGTCATGTTGAAAGACCCAGCCACGTTTCATCTTCAATGCCCTTGCTGATGGAAGGAGGTTTGCACTCAAAATCTCATGATACATGGCCCCATTCATTCTTTCATGTACCCGGATCAGTCGTCCTGGCCCCTTTGCAGAGAAACAGCCCCAAAGCATGATGTTTCCTCCACCATACTTTACAGTAGGTATGGTGTTTGATGGATGCAACTCAGTATTCTTTTTCCTCCAAACACGACAAGTTGTGTTTCTACCAAACAGTTCCAGTTTGGTTTCATCAGACCATAGGACATTCTCCCAAAACTCCTCTGGATCATCCAAATGCTCTCTAGCAAACTTCAGACGGGCCCGGACATGTACTGGCTTAAGCAGTGGGACACGTCTGGCACTGCAGGATCTGAGTCCATGGTGGCGTAGTGTGTTACTTATGATAAGCCTTGTTACATTGGTCCCAGCTCTCTGCAGTTCATTCACTAGGTCCCCCCGCGTGGTTCTGGGATTTTTGCTCACCGTTCTTGTGATCATTCTGACCCCACGGGGTGGGATTTTGCGTGGAGCCCCAGATCGAGGGAGATTATCAGTGGTCTTGTATGTCTTCCATTTTCTAATTATTGCTCCCACTGTTGATTTCTTCACTCCAAGCTGGTTGGCTATTGCAGATTCAGTCTTCCCAGCCTGGTGCAGGGCTACAATTTTGTTTCTGGTGTCCTTTGACAGCTCTTTGGTCTTCACCATAGTGGAGTTTGGAGTCAGACTGTTTGAGGGTGTGCACAGGTGTCTTTTTATACTGATAACAAGTTTAAACAGGTGCCATTACTACAGGTAATGAGTGGAGGAAAGAGGAGACTCTTAAAGAAGAAGTTACAGGTCTGTGAGAGCCAGAAATCTTGATTGTTTGTTTCTGACCAAATACTTATTTTCCACCATAATATGCAAATAAAATGATAAAAAAACAGACAATGTGATTTTCTGGATTTTTTTTCCTCAGTTTGTCTCCCATAGTTGAGGTCTACCTATGATGTAAATTACAGACACCTCTCATCTTTTTAAGTGGTGGAACTTGCACTATTGCTGACTGACTAAATACTTTTTTGCCCCACTGTATATATGCTCTGCACCGTACTTTTTGGCCCCATAGATGCTCCTTATATAATGCTGTGCCATATATAATGCTCTGCACCGTACTTTTTGGCCCCATAGATGCTCCTTATATAATGCTGTGCCATATATATATGCTCTGCACTGTTCTTTATGGCCCCATAGATGCTCCTTATATAATGCTGTGCCATATATAATGCTCTGCACCGTTCTTTATGGCCCCATAGATGCTCCTTATATAATGCTGTGCCATATATATATGCTCTGCACCATACTTTTTGGCCCCATAGATGCTCCTTATATAATGCTGTGCCATATATAATGCTCTGCACCGTACTTTTTGGCCCCATAGATGCTCCTTATATAATGCTGTGCCATATATATATGCTCTGCACTGTTCTTTATGGCCCCATAGATGCTCCTTATATAATGCTGTGCCATATATAATGCTCTGCACCGTTCTTTATGGCCCCATAGATGCTCCTTATATAATGCTGTGCCATATAGAATGCTGCTGGTGCTGCCATAAAAAAAAAAAATCACATACTCACCTCTCTTGCTCAGGACGCCGGCGCTTTCAATATTTACCTGCTCCTCGTGCGGCTCCGTCTCCAGCACTGACGCTCAGCAGAGGGCGCGCACTGACTACGTCACAGCGCCCTCTAACCTGAGCGTCACTGCTAGAGGACGCTGCAGACGGAGCCGCACCGGAGCGAGGAGCAGGTAAATATCGCGCAGCGCTGCGCTCCCCGTATACTTACCTGCTCCCAGCGCGGTTACTGCAGTCCCTGGCTTCCCCGGCGCTGCAGCTTCTTCCTGTAATTGAGCGGTCACATGGCACCAATCATTTACAGCAATGAATATGCGGCTCCACCCCTATGGGAGGTGGAGCCGCCTATTCATTTCTGTAATGAGCGGTACCATGTGACCGCTCAGTACAGGAAGAATCTGCAGCGCCGGGGAAGCCAGGGACTGCAGGGACCACGCCGGGAGCAGGTAAGTATAACTACACAGCCCCCGCTCCCCCTCACCTGCCGACCCCCGGGTATATGACTCGAGTATAAGCCGAGAGGGAGACTTTCAGCCCAAAAAAGTGGGCTGAAAATCTCGGCTTATACTCGAGTATATACGGTATAAGATTCACTTTTTTCCTCCCAAAATGCGGGCATCATGCGCTGCTCACAAGCAGAGCACAGCTGCCAGAATACTCACCGGGTGTTCATCAGATATCGCGGTGAGTATCCATTCCTCTTCAGTAGAGCACACTGTCAGCCGCCTGCTTCCTGCTTCCTGCTGCCAGGTCACGTCTCCCGATACTTAACGAATATTCATTTCTCTTAAGTATCGGTACATGTGACCACCAGCAGCAGCAGGAAGCAGGTGGCAGACAGTGCTCGCTACTGAAGAGGAATGGATACTCACCGCGATATCTGATGAACACCTAGTGAGTATTCCGGCAGCTGTACTCTGCTTACAAGCATTAAGCAGCTGCTGGCTCCGGAGCAAGACACTGTGACTGCAAGGGAGCAGAGGAACGTAAGAGTAAATGTTTGTTTTTTTAATCTTTTCTGATGGGGCCATGGATACGAGGACTGGGATGGGGCCATTCATACCAGCAAGGGGATGGGGCCAATCAATCATACCAGGAACTGGATGGGGCCAATCAATCATACCAGGAACTGGATGGGGCCAATCAATCATACCAGCAAGGGGATGGGGCCAATAAATCATTCCAATCAATCATACTAGGAACTGGATGGGACCAGTCAATCATACCAAGAACTGGATGGGGCCATGTATACCAGGAACAGGATGGGGCCACTCAATCATACCAGAAACTGGATGGGGCCAATTAATCATACCCGGAACTGGTGAGGCCAATCAATCATACCAGGAACTGGATGGGGTCAATCAATCATATCAGCAAGGGGATGGGGCCAATAAATAATACCAATCAATCATACCAAGAACTGGATGGGGCCAGTCAACCATACCAGGAATGGGATGGGGCCAATCAATCATACCAGGAACTGGAAGGGGTCAATTAATGATACCCAGAGCTGGATGGGGCCAATCAATCGTACCAGCAAGGGGATGGGGCCAATAAATCATACCAATCAATCATACCAGAAACTGGATGGGGCCAGTCAATCATACCAGGAAATGAATGGGGCCATGTATACAAGGAAAGGGATAGGGCCAATCAATCATACCAGGAACTGGATGGGGCCAATTAATCATAAGCGGAACTGGTGAGGCCAATCAATCATACCAGGAATGGGATGGAACCAATCAATCATGCCAGGAACGGGATGGGGCCAATCAATCATACCAGGAACAGGATGGGGCCAATCAATCATACCAGGACTGGGATGGGGCCAATCATACCAGAATAAGGATGGGGACATGCATACCAGGATGGGGATGAAAGTCATGCATACCAGGATAGGGATGAGGGGACCATATTTACCATGATAGGTGATAAGTACAGAATTGACCACATTTTTTGCTTCCTATATTTTTTTACTAGTTTCCTCCTCTAAAACCTAGCTGCGTCTTATGGTCCGGTGCGTCTTATAGTCCAAAAAATATGGTAATACTTGGAGGTAAATCCCTTGTTGGCAAGCACAGCAGTCAGACATTTTTTGTAGTTGATGATCAGGTTTGCACACATGTCAGGAGGAATTTTGGTCCACTCCTCTTTGCAGATCATATGGAAATCATTAAGATTTTGATGCTGTCTCTTGACAACTCGGAGCTTCAACTCCCTCCATAAGATTTCTATGGGATTAAGGTCTGGGAAGTGGCTCCATGACCTTAATGTGCTTCTTTTTGAGCCACTCCTTTTGTTGCCTTGGCTGTATGTTTTTGGTCATTGTCTTGCCGGAAGACCCAGCCACGACCCATATTTTATGTCCTGGCGGAGGGAAGGTTGTTGTCATTCAGGATTTTACAGTACATGGCTCCATCCATTCTCCCATTGATGTGGTGAAGTAGTCAAGTGCAGAGAAACAGCTCCAAAACATAATGTTTCCACCTCCATGCTTGACAGTGGGGATGGTGTTCTTTGGGTCACAGGCAGCATTTCTCTTCCTGCAAACACGGTGAGTTGAGTTAATGCCAAAGACCTAAATTTTTGTCTCATCTGACAACAGTGCCTTCTCCCAATCACTCACAGAATCATCCATGTGATCATTCGTAAACTTCAGACGAGCCTGCACATGTGCCTTCTTGAGCAGGGGGACCTTGCGGGCACTGCAGGATTTTAAATCTTTACAGCGTAATGCATAAGCAATGGTTGTCTTGGTGACTGTGGTACCAGCTGCCTTGAGATCACTAACAAGTTCCCCCTGTGTAGTTTTAGGCTTATCTCTCACCTTTCTCATGATCAAGGATACCCCACGAGGTGACATTTTGCATGGTGCCTCAGATCAATGTCGATTGACAGTCATTTTGTATTTCTTCCATTTTCTTACTATTGCACCAACAGTTATCTCCTTCTCACCCAACATCTTACTTATGGTTTTGTAGCCCATTCCAGCTTTGTGCAGGTCTATGATCTTGTCCCTGACATCCTTATAAAGCTCTTTGGTCTTGCCCATGTTGTAGAGGCTAGAGTCTAACTGGTTAATTGAATCTGTGGAGAGGAGTCTTTTATAAAGGTGACTATGTAAGACAGCTGTCTTTAATCCAGGTAACGAGTTAATTAGGAGCATCTAACTGGTCTGTAGGAGCCAGAACTCTTAATGGTTGGTAGGGGATCAATTACTTATTTCTCACTGCAAAATGCAAATAAATTTATGTAATATATACAATGTGATTTTCTGGATTTTATTTTTGATATTCTATCTCTCAATGTTAAAATTAACCTACCCTTAAAATTATAGACTGTTTATGTCTTTGCCTGTGGATAAACTTACAAAATCAGCAAGGGATCAAATACTTATTTCCTTCACTGTATATATATTTATGTCTGGGATACTGGAATAAAACATACATAGACAAGGCAAGGGAACCTGGATCTGATGAAATGCTACTACAACAGCAGACCAAACGATAGAGGATATATGAAGTTTATGAGGAAACTATGGATGGATATAAGACCTGCATGTCCAATGACTGGGACACAACTAGTCAACCAATGTTGCAATGTCATAAAAAGGAAGCTATTATCACATCTTCAGATGGATCAAATGCACCTCACTTCCACACAGAAAGACTTGGAAGAACAAAGATAACAAAAACATGTGCAACCTCCTGAAAATCTTCTACCGACCCTGCAACTAGCGAGTACTGCAGCTGACCTGAATTTATAGATAAACTAGATACCATCAACCACAGGGACCGACTGCCAAGACTCAACAGAGAAGTACCATCAAGCAGTATGTTAGAAGATGCCAATGGAGCCCTTGTATCAATGCATGCCACTACCGTAACTCAATCGAAGGAATTGATCTATGCCACTGCCAAAGAAATCCTGGATATGTTTGGCTATACAACCAAACAGAAGTGAAGGCTTCCATATCTCCCAATTGCCAAAAGTCAAATGCTGTGTGCGGCCGTTGGGGGATATGGAAGCCCTCACTTGGATCCCCTGATGAACCCTTGATCGTTAAGAAGGGGGAAACGCATCGGAATAAGACTTACTCATGGCTATAAGTACCCTGATTCTTTGGGGTTTTGCTAACATGGCATTACTATGAATTTATGCTTGCCAATAGTTTCTGCTAGACTTTTTTGATGGAACCTGGAGGGAATGGGTATTGGCCTTTTGGTGCCTAAATCATGTGATAATATTTGGATTAAGACCTACTGTATTTATGGCTGTTAAATACCCTGACCCTATTAGCTCTCTCTAATATTGTACAAAATATTTTCTTCTTTCTATTATATCTTTCTAATTAGTAGATGAGCATTGGAGTGAATTATCAAACGGTTGCTGGGTGTATAATGGGGATCTAATATCATTGTTAACTCCTATGTATGTTTTCTGTCAAGTAGATATTTATCTACAATTTTAGGTTTAAGGTGTTGTTTGAGGTGCGTCAACATGTCCATGATCTAGGGTTCACAGGGTTACCGACCTTGAGTGGGGGTGCCATTATGTCTACAACTAGGGTGCCAACCTCCACTGGCAGGCAGGACTTCTCCCAGGGCCTTTCAGGGAGAGATTAGCCCTCCCCTCCCCATTACTTTTTCTGGTTATTATACCTTTTTGCTATGCATATTGTGTATTGGGTGGTTCCTGGTTGACTCTAGCACCTTTTTAATATTGAGTATGCTTTTAATATATTAATAAAAGTTACTTTTAAGGTGTCTTGATCCCCTCTTTTGTTTTTTTTTCTGATTTCGAGACCCCATCTGTTGTTCAAGGGGTGTTTTTTAGATGTTGAAGTCACGCATGGTGATGGTGGGAATGTCAGATGAGATAAAGTAAAGAAGCTAGGTAGAGACGTGGTTGATAACAGTGGTGACATTGTCCAGGGGTCTGTACATGATGGCCACAAAGCGAAAAGAAGCAGAAGGAAAAAAGAAGAAGCACTAAAGCAAAAATTGGTCATGGCGAGAAAAGGTTGAAAATTTAAATTCCTTAGCTTTGAGTTATGTTGACAACTTTTATGTTAATATAATTGGAATGGTTATGTTACTTTTTTGTGAACATTTTATATGAATGTCCTCAGTTTCAAGTGGTATTTTACTCTCCAGTATCTAGAAACTCAATGCTGTAAAGCGTGCAATTGTGTATTTGGTTGAAAATGGGCTGACAAAAGTCATTATTGAACCAATCCCTGCATTTTGTGGATTTTTCAAAACCAACTTTTGATAGTTTTGTCTTCTAAAAAAAGTTCACATTTACTGTATTTCTTTTATTGCTTTAAATTCTATTTTCTCCTGGTGACTTAATTTGCTCTGCATTCTTACAAATATTTCTGATTATAGGTGAAAACAGCAAATCCTGCGCTCTCTGATGCCCGGCAAGCAACAGCATCAATAACAGTCAACGCTTATCAGTCAGCTGGAAATTATTTGTACATTGGCATCAGTGGAGGAGAAGTGAAGCCTGGAGATATTGTCTCTGTAAATTTCTTTATTCGTAACTCTAACCCAGCCATTCAGAAACAGATACAGCACTTCACCTACCTGGTAAATGGTTTCTACTTTTTTTGTATCACTATTTAGATTCAGGGTAAAATCTCAAGATTACCTTGAGGCGCAATAGCCTTCTGTCTTTGTGGGAAATTATTTATTTGTTTTCCCCAAGGAAAAAGATCATGGCATCTGCAACAATTTAGAATTCTATCCTTAGCATTTTGAAGCCAGAACTTGTATCATCGTGATTATGAATTCTTCATAACCATTCTGACCAAAATGTAAGATGAATTATGTGACCAAATGGATCCAAGTTACTGTTTTCTCTTTTTTTTTTTAAGATCATGAACAAGGGCAGAATCCTGAAACTAGGCAGGCAACCTCGGAATCAGGATCAGGCTTTGGTTCACATGTCTTTCCCCATCACAGAAGAATTGACTCCATCCTTCCGCATAATTGCCTATTACATGGTTGGAGATGAGATTGTTTCGGACTCTATCTGGGTGGAAGTAACAGACTCGGAAAGGTGTATTGGAACGGTGAGGCATCTTACCTGGTATAGAAAAGTTATATTATGCAATATGTAGGGATCCAAACTCTCAGGTAGGTATTAGGCAGCATGATAACACTATCTTGCACAAGATTTGTGCAAAGCTGAACCTCAAAAAGAGGACAGAAGAAGGAAAAACCAACTCCATACAATAATAGAAAAATTCGGAGAAAAAGGGAGTAAATTGGTTTAAAAAGGTATTTTATTGTAAATATACAGTATATAGTAAAATTAAGTACAAAAAAACATAATTATAAAGTTGCAAAAAGATGAAAAAGAAAAGATCGCTAGTGCCACACACCCCACACTTGACAGGAATACATAGGGCTGGAGAGCAAAAAGTGCATAGTATGACCATGTGATCTGCAAATAAATACATATAAAATAATGCTCACCAGCAGCTGACAAAAAATAGGGGAGATGGCACAGCGCTGATCCAGCAGAGCCCCCAAGGCTACAGAATTCTGGAGAAAATATAATTGTGCAGAATTATTATGGCACTAAATGAAAATGCAAACTTTCCAACCTTACTTGTTTATTTTTATATGTTACAGTCAGTATAACAACCAATCAACTGAAAATACACAAAAAATACATTTCTGACATTTAAAAAATAAAAACAAAAATCAGTGACCAATATAATAATATAGCCGCCCTTCATTTCAGTACATGTCATAAGCTTCATCCATGCAGAAAATAGAAAGAGAGAGCACTCCATGTGAAGGTCAGCGATATCAGAAATAAGGAGGAGGAATTAACGCACTCACCTATGATTGTTGTGCTGATCAGGCAGAGCATTGATTACAGAAAGAAAACAGCAGTCTCGGATCACTGCTGCACCTTCCACCTACCCCAAACGCCTAATGCAGGATCCGAAGCATGGAGAGCAGTGAGGCAAGTAAAGGGTGGATACCATCAGGGCGCTGTGAGAGAGGAGACCAGCCAGACTGTATGAAAACAATGATTTAATGAACACCTAACAATCAAATCATTGTCTAGAGAGATAAAAAAACAAGAGGCACTCCTTATGTAATTGTGACACCCCAGGGTCCTGGTTGTCAAAGTGGCATTGCTTTCCTCACGGGGAGAGTGATGTCACGCTTGGAAGTGACGGAAGATCCTTATGAGGTAAACACAAGCATACAACATGTTCACACTCCAGGCCAGAAGGGGGAGCTCTGATCCAGCTTATGGGTGGCTCCCCTATCTAATATATAAAGCTGAGTGTGTGTGTGTGTGTGTGTGTGTGTATGTCCGGGATTGGCATCTGCACCGTCACAGCTACAGCCACAAAATTTTGCACAGTCACACGTCTGGACCCCGAGAGCGTCATAGGCTATGTTGTGAGGTGAAATTTTAACCCCGCGATTTCCAATTCACCAAACAATTTTGCCCCTATCTACATAATGGGGAAAAGTGAAAGGAAAAGTGTTGGAGGCAAATTGACAGCTGCCAGATGTGAACAAGGGGGACTTAAAGAATGAGAGCGATGGCGCCAAAGAGTATATACCGTACAGTTGCTAAGGTGGGGCCCCGACATGGGATACTCACCACACATGGGGATATGAACACACACAAAATGCGCCACACACTACCATGTGCTTGAACACATATTACCACCCTCAGCACACATTTCACCACACATACACCAACCTCACCACATAAAAGTCGAAACACAAAAGTCGCCGCTCAAAACTCGCCATGCGCAAAACTCACCACATGCAAAAACTAGGCTCATGGAAAACTCACCACACGCAAAACTTGCACACACGCAAAAATTGCCACATGCACAAAAGTTGCAACACATGCAAAAGTTGCCTCACACAAAACTTCCACATACTCAAAAGGCACCACACATAAAACTCGCCACACGCAAAAACTCGCCATGTGCAAAACTTGCTGCACACAACTTGCTGCACTAACCTGTCACATGCAACTCAACACATAAAAAGTTGCTACACGCATGTTGCCACACAAAACTCATCTCACAAAAGTCGCTACATGCATGTCGCCACACGCAACTCAACACACACAACTTGACAAACGAAACTCGCCCTAAAACACACACAAGTCTGGTATTATCCTTCAAAAATAAAAATCTGATTAATAAGCAGACAAACTACAAGAGCAACAAATGCACCATATAGGAAATACGGCAGCTGTCAGTCACATGACCTGTCTATTATGTGTATGTGTGAGCTAATATATACTGCCAGGGGGAGGGCTTCCTGTTGGCTGGGGATTTATCAGGCTGCCAATTTAGCTTACAAATACTGAGGTAAAAATACTGAGCAAACAACGTGTGAACGAGGTCTAATACAGGAGGAGATGACACACAGATATATACTATATACAGGAGAGATAACACACAGGTATATACTATATATAGGGGAGATGACACACAGGTATATACTATATAGAGGAGGAGATGACATACAGGTATATACTATATACAGGAGGAGATGACACACAGATATACACTATATACAGGGGAGATGACACACAGGTATATACTATATACAGGAGGAGATGACATACAGGTATATACTATATATAGAAGGAGATGACATACAGGTATATACTATATATAGGAGGAGATGACATACAGGTATATACTATATACAGGGGAGATGACACACAGCAGGTATATACTATATACAGGGGAGATGACATACAGGTATATACTATATACAGGAGATGACATACAGGTGTATACTATATATAAGGGAGATGACAAACATGTATATACTGAGGTGAAAATGAGAGGTGTGAGGTGAAAATGAAAAGGTGTGAGTGCAAAATGAGAGGAGTGAGGGAAAATAGTGGAGTGATCGGAAAATGACAGATGTGAGGTCGAAATGACAAGTGTTAGGGGGGAATGAGAGGAGTGAGGGAGAAAATGAGAGATGTGAAGGGGAAAATGAAAGATGTGATTGGGAAAATGAGAGACGTGATGGGAAAATAGGAGAAGTGAGGTGCTATAACTAACCACAGATATTTACTATGCCCAGGCAACGCCGGGCTCTTCAGCTAGTATATATATATATATATATATATATATATATTCTGGTCTGGAGGAAAGTTGGTCAGTTCCTTACAGAGAGTGCCAGACAGCAGACTGAAGCAGTCTGAAGCAGAAAGGAAAGTAAGGGGTCATGCATCCACTAGGGTGCTGCAGCTCCTGGATAGAGATAATACAGAAGGAAGAACGCATTGTATTCGGAATAGAGGAGAGTGAAGTAAAGGAGAGTAGAGAATTGGGGAGAATAGCTGCGACTGAGCTACCTCCTTGCAGAGCGCAGATACTGGTAGCTAGAAGACCAAGGTTGTATCAAACTCTAAGAGGCACAGCAGAAACTGGCAGGACAGTTGGACTACACCTCACCTGTCTGCCCTAACACCTGGAGACACAGTGGCGCATAGAGCCCGGGTCGTGATATAGACCCTGTAAAAAGGATCGAACCACCTGTCATACAGATTAGTGTCCTACCTAAAGAGGGACAGAGAGAACAGTGAGGACCTTGACAGAAGCCACAGGCAGCAAGTGACTACACCACAGTGCTGGTAGGAAGGCTTTCAACTCCACCTGGTAAAGGGGACTCTGAACTCGCTTCCAAGCTGGCCGGACTCTGCCTGTACCTGTGATCTTGGACCCTGAACTGGGGCAGCCTGTAGTCTTCAGTAAACCAAGTAAAGAGACTGCAAACCTGTGTCCTCCGTTTCTTTATACACTGCCCAACATCTCCATCTACACACCGGGAGCCCTGGGGACCCAACTTCACCTGTGGGAAGTTATACCATCTTAGCTGCAATAACATCACCCCAGAGGACCCTTTTAAGCCGCTTTGGTCCCCACTGACCGAATACCACAGGTGGCGTCACGAACACAAACTTTATTCAAATCCCTTTTACATGGGTGCCCAGGGCCACGGACCAGGTCGCCACTGCCGTGACACATCCCCTTAAGTACCGGAGCCAGTACCGAGTACCCCACGGCCCTGGTGGGCATTACATAATACCATGGGCAACAGCCAAGGGTGGGTTGGAGAGTTGGTCGCCCACCTGATCAGGTTGTATGCGGCACAGCTACGTAAAGATTGATGTATATTGCAACGCAACTCAGAGTAGAACCTACACATTCCTCAGGCATCATGAGGATGGAGTAGGTTATACTCTGAAACATGTTGCAAAAAATTGGAGTTTTTTTATACTTGCCACCTGGATAAACCCCTGTTAGCAACTGCGCCTGAGATCCACCGCATTCCTCTTTCCTTCACTTAATCTGTTGACGATCATCTTTTTGAGCAGCACCAACCATAGCCCTCCAGATACCGATAAGAGAGGTTCTTCTTCACCGTAAATCATCCATTTAATAAGGGCCGCAAGATCTCAGTAGGGTTCAGGTCAGGTGAGGAAGTGGCCGTCTCGTTATTCTGCTTTAAGGCCTTTACTGGCAGCCAAGCCATGCATACTTTGATACTGCCAGGGTTCATTGTTTTGTATAAAAATCGTGGCTTTTCCTGCACCACTGCTTGAAGAAAGTCTTTTATAAAAGCGAGAAGTAGGTTGGGGAATTGATTTTGATTCCATTTTTCAACCCGGAAATTTCCAGCTAATTCATCTATAATAATACCAGCCCAAATCAGTAACACAACTCCACCTTGTTAGCATCTAGTATAACAATAAAAATGGTACCTGTCTGCTGGTAATCCAATGTGCCATCCTTGAGAACGTCAGCTTTGAAGCCACATGAAAATTAGAGTGCAGTCTTGTCAATGTGCTCCAAGCTCATTATTGCCAGGGGCTTCAATGATCGATTTCTTCACAATTGTACATATGATAATTACAAGTATCATATTTGTTGTTCCACAACCTATGTACAGCAATAGCATTAGTTTGTTTAGTAAAATTGTCGTGACAGTTTCCCTTTAAAAAAGAATAACATCAGCTGATCATCATACAATTCAGTTGAATCTATTTTCCAATGTTACCACTTGCACTGTATAGAAATCTTTGCTAACATGCTTTTTTATACCTTCAAATAGCTGTTGGTGACAGGTTACAACGATAGAGACAATGGAGTCCAGAGTCCTGGTGCTCCCATGAAACTGAAATTGCAAGCAGATCACAAGGCCTATGTGGGACTAGTGGCCATAGACAAAGGTCTCAATGTGCTGAGCAAAAAATTTAAGATGTCCCAAAAGAAGGTGAGGAATTTGTTTAAAATTTTATTAGAAATTATTATGTCCAAGAGTGACAAGGGATGCATTTGTGAGGGTCAAAGCTACTCATGTCTGCTTTACCTGTCTAGATCTGGGACACCATGGCGAAATCAGACACTGGCTGCACACCGGGGAGTGGTGCCAACAGTATGGGGGTGTTTTATGATGCTGGTTTGGCCGTGCAATCAAACTACCAGGCAACAACCCAGGAGAGATCAGGTAATGGAGATCATCTCCTGATTAGGGATGAGCAGTTCTTTGGAAGTTCGAGTTCTGGTACCCTAGCCAAACTTTATTCCAAAGTTTGGTTCGGGTAGTAGAACCGTACCCAAACTTGAAACAGGACTTGAACCCCTTTGAAAACAATGGGGACCTGAACTTTTGAGCTGGAAAATATCTCTCTGTTTGTCATGGGGATACTGAGACAGCTAGGGGTCAGAAGATGGCGGCATCTGGTTACCCGAATTCCTGCACTGGTTAGAACTGCTTCCCCATCATACTAAACAGTGCATTTTTTCTTTGTTCTGGCATTGCTAGGGTTTATCAATTCAGTTGATATCCTGGAGCTCTCCTTCATGGATTTCCTCAGCTGTTCTGCGTTGAACCCTCCCCTCTAGTATATGTGCTTGCCACTGGCTTTTTGGAGTTGCCAGTGATAGTTTATTCCACCTGGTTTGGAGTTGGAGGAGTTGTTCATTGTTTGTAATTGGCATTTGGAGAGTTGTTCTGGCGATTTCTGAGCGGAGTTTGTTTGTGTGTTCATCCTCTACCTCTCCTACTTGGTTTCACCTGCCTTACCCTCCCATGTGTTTAACTCAGTTGTTTGGTAATTGCATTTTGTAAGATTGCAGTTTTCATTTATCCCTGTCTGTCTTCCTTGTTTGTCTAGTTAGTGCAATCCTATAAACTTTGGCCTCACACCATCCTGGGTGGGGGAAGGAACAAACAAGGGTAAGTCAGGAGCATAGCAAGGCAAGTGACCCCAGCGTCTCCACCTTCAGAGGTAATCCGAGGGACAGGAATACTAGGGTGCCCCCTAGTATTAGAGATAGGAAAGGAGCCCCTTTGCCAGAGAAATCCTTAAACAGCACCGTGACACTCTTCTCCTGGACTTCCCCTGGAACTCTGAACTTTGCAATTGACGTTCGGGAGAAATCCATGTTTGGCATTTAACACTGGACACTCAATATCCTGTACTTTTAAGATTGGGTTTGCTCATCTCTACCCCGATGTTGAAAATAAATATTTCTTTAGAACTTTATTAATGTGCTTAAGAATGGAAATTCCAGGAGGATTCCTGAAGGGGAAAGTATAACAGAGAGAACAGTAGTGGTGGAAGTGGCATGGGACAAGTCTACAAGGAGAGAAGATGAGGAAGTGACTAGAAGAAGAGACTCATGTTAGAAGTCATGAACGCAAGAGTATGAGAAAAACATGAGACTGTAAAGATGGTCTGATTGTTTATGAAGTCAAAGGTGTGAAATGATCAGAAGAATAGAAAATCAAATCAAAGGTGATAATTTGATGGGGTAAAAATAAAGGAAATGGCATGGAAATATGAAGAGGGAAATAGGCAAAAGTAATGTATTGAAAGAGAACTCAGCAGAGGAGGTAGTAAGGCATGAGAGAAGTCATGCAGATAATTCTGACCTAAATATTAAAATTATCAAGTTCAATTATTTTAAAAGACTACATCATAACTTTCTGAAAAAGGCAGCTGTATTGTCTGTATAGTCCGTGATACCCATTAATCATTCTTTTTAATTTTCTTTCAGAACCACAATGTGAAGTTCATGTCATTCGGAAGCGCAGAAGTAAGATGTAGGAACCTGGTAGGATCTGAAAAATTTTAAGTAGAATGTAGACACCCTAATATAGTTATACTTCTCATTTTTGAAAATCTGATTAATGCACCAGCCGTAGGAAAGAAATTTGTCATAATGTGACTGCTGTGAATCTGTATTTGAAATTGCATGATGTTTTGGAAATTGTATCTAAGAAACACAACCTGATTGTCAGACAGCATATCCATAGGAACCAGAGATGCCCCAAAAACGGAAAGCAAACAAGGAGTAAAAAGACTTGGTGGGACTGAAACAAGGCCTTACCCTATCTCTTACTGTTTAGTGATATCTAGGTACAAAAAAGATGCACTTAACGATCCTCCAGCTATAAATATGTTGTGTTTTCTTCTCTAGGTTTTAACGATGACTTTGATGAAGGAGAATATCTCCCAAATGAGGACATTATTTCGAGAACAGAATTTCCAGAATCATGGTTTTGGAGAATAGAACCAATCACAGAAAAACCTAATAACAATGGGTAATTTGATTTTTACATTTCACAACTACATGTAACTAGGGTTGAGCGAAACGGAATCGGATAAATTGAAAAATCGACGACTTTCAGCAAAGTCGGGTTTCGTGACACCCGACCTGATCCTAGTGTAGGATCGACCATGAGGTCGGCGATCAGCGCGTCAAAGTCACGTTTTGTATGATGTTTTCAGCGCCATTTTTCATCCAATGAAGGAGGACGCAGAGTGTGGGCAGCGTGATGACATAGGTCTCGGTCTCCACCATCTTAGAGAAGGGCATGACAGTGATTGACTTGCTTTCTGTGGCGTCACAGGGGCTATAAAGGGGCGTGCACACCGACCGCTATCTTGCTTCTACCGATCTTAGCATAGGGAGAGGTTGCTGCAGCTGCATCAGAAGAAGGGATATAGTTAGGGAGGGAAGATTAAGCCCCGAAACTGCTTGTGCTGTAGCGATTTCCACTGCCAACACCACCTTTGCAGGGACAGTGGAGTTTATATTTTTGGGCATCAGCTCTGTAGCTTATTAGGCTGCCTTATAAGGCTCCGTGATAGCTGCATTGCTGTTTGTACGCCGCTGTGCAAACCAACTGCTTTTTTAAAAGCAAAAATCCTGTTGCTCCTTTCTGCACAGTTATCTTGATTATTTGTCCACACTTTTGTGTGCAGCAGTCCTTTTTATTGCTGGCTGCCATACTTGTCCTGAGATCATTGTAGGTAGATTGAAATTGTAGCACAGTCCTTGTATTTTTTTATATATCTTCCAGCCACGTTCTGCCACTTACATTGTACATTGCCTGAATTTTGGTGCATTCTCCCCCCAAAAAAGGGAGATTTAAATTGGCACTAAGTGGATCTACGTCAGTTCTGTTTGTTGTATATCTTCCAGCCACTTTCTGCCACTTACATTGTGTAGTGTAATACACTGGGCCTAAGTTTTGTTGCAGTCTCCCCCCAAAAAAGGGAGATTTAAATTGGCACTAGGTGGATGTTGGGGGTCGAGTTCTCGCTTCTGCACAGGGGGAATCTTGGGCCGTTTCTGCTGCAGTCTCCCATTCTTCTCCTGCCGCAGTGGAACCTGCTCAGCGGAGACGTCGGTCTTTGCGTCTGGCTCAGTCTCACTCTGTGCTTAGGCTTGCTGTTGCTTTTCCAGCTTTTGCCATTAAAGCCAGTGCTGGGCAGCAGAGAGCGGACGCTTTTGGGACTAAGTCCTGCTTTTTCCCTTCTGAGCATACCCAGGATGAGATCTCCCGTTGGAGATCGAGGGTCACATGCTCAGATGCTGCAGTGGTTCCCATTGGTCCTCCTGGAAGGTCCTGAAAGGGCTAACTTCTGTGGCAGCTGCCCATTGGTCCTTTATTGGAAGGTCCTGAACGTACTGCAGCTATATAAGCTTCGCATGACCGCATGGCCATGCGCTAGTGTACATTTGTATACGTGTGTTTGTTGTGAGTGCAAGTCGTTCATTAAATAACCCTACCCTATTGTATGACTGTTCGCATAAGGAGTATGGCTGCTACCTAGCGCCCGACTAATCACTCAACGTGTTACACACGAATCAGAGTCTATTGCTGTGACCGCCAGTGCGGCACCACGCACCAGTAGTGCACTTCCTAACCCACGTCTGGGTACTTAGTGGTGTCTGCCAGCACGGCACAGTTCGCACTTCGGTGCTCTTACTATACCTAACACACCCAGTTGCGGTGTGATGCGCAAGTAGTCTGTACGGACTTCAACCCTTAGTCTTGGGATTGAGTTCGCTGACTCCTTCCTTGCACTCATTAGTGCAGTATTGTGGACCTGTGGCTTTACAGGGTTCGCTTCCACCGCCATATAGTGCTGCCATTTACTAGCAGCAGGTTTTTCACCTGCACGGTGGACTCCGGACTGCAAACGCACCAATATTATTTCATCTTATACTTGGTGCGTTCCACCAGTCCCAACAATAGATCTACGTTCTGCCACTTACATTGTGTAGTGTAATACACTGGGCCTGAGTTTTGTTGCAGTCTCCCCCCCAAAAAAGGGAGATTTTAATTGGCACTAAGTGGATCTACGTCAGTTCTGTTAGTTTGTCCTATATCTTCCAGCCACGTTCTGCCACTTACCATATGTAGTGTAATACACTGGGCCTGAGTTTTGTTGCAGTCTCCCCCCAAAGAAAGGGAGATTTAAATTGGCACTAAGTGGATCAACGTCAGTTCTATTAGTTTGTCGTACCTCTTCCAGCCACATTCTGCCACTTACATTGTGTAGTGTAATACACTGGGCCTAAGTTTTGGTGCAGTCTACCCCCCAAAAAAGGGAGATTTTAATTTGCACTAAGTGGATCTACATCAGTTCTGTTAGTTTGTCCTATATCTTCCAGCCACGTTCTGCCACTTACCATGTGTAGTGTAATACACTGGGCCTGAGTTTTGTTGCAGTCTCCCCCCCAAAAAAAGGGAGACTTAAATTGGCACTAAGTGGATCTACGTCAGTTCTGTTTGTCATGTATCTTCCAGCCACGATCAGCCACTTACATTGTGTAGCGTAATACCCTGGGCCTAAGTTTTGTTGCAGTCTCCCCCCCCCCCCAAAAAAGGGAGACTTAAATTGGCACTAAGTGGATCTGCGTCAGTTCTGTTTGTCATATATCTTCCAGCCACGATCAGCCACTTACATTGTGTAGTGTAATACACTGGGCCTGAGTTTTGTTGCAGTCTCCCCCCCAAAAAAAAGGGAGACTTAAATTGGCACTAAGTGGATCTACGTCAGTTCTGTTTGTCATGTATCTTCCAGCCACGATCAGCCACTTACATTGTGTAGCGTAATACACTGGGCCTAAGTTTTGTTGCAGTCTCCCCCCCCCCCAAAAAAGGGAGACTTAAATTGGCACTAAGTGGATCTGCGTCAGTTCTGTTTGTCATATATCTTCCAGCCACGATCAGCCACTTACATTGTGTAGCGTAATACACTGGGCCTGAGTTTTGTTGCAGTCTCCCCCCCAAAAAAAAGGGAGATTTAAATTGGCACTAAGTGGATCTACGTCAGTTCTGTTTGTCGTATATCTTCCAGCCATGTTCTGCCACTTACATTGTGTAGTGTAATACACTGGGCCTGAGTTTTGGTGCAGTCTACCCCCCAAAAAAGGGAGATTTTAACCCCTTTCTGCCATTGGACGTAATATTCCGTCCATGTGGGGGTGGGCCTTAATTCCCAAGGACAGAATATTACGTCCAGCGCGATCGGCCGCGCTCACGGGGGGCTTATTGCAGCTGACATCGGGCACTATGTGCCAGGAGCGGTCACGGACCGCCCCCGGCACATTAACCCCCGGCACACCGCGATCAAAGATGATCGCGATGTGCCGGCGGTGCAGGGAAGCATCGTGCAGGGAGGGGGCTCCCTGCGGGCTTCTCTGAGACCCCCGCAGCAACGCGATGTGATCGCGTTGCTCCGGGGGTCTCTTACCTCCCTCCCTGCAGCAAGTCCCGGATCCAAGATGGCCGCGGATCCGGGTCCTGCAGGGAGGGAGGTGGCTTACCAAGTGCCTGCTCAGAGCAGGCACTTGGTAACGCTGCAGCGCTGTTTGACAGATCGGTGATCTGTCAGAGTGCTGTGCAAACTGTCAGATCACCGATCTGTATTGTCCCCCCCTGGGACAAAGTAAAAAAGTTAAAAAAAAAAATTCCAAGTGTGTAAAAAAAAAAAAATCCTAAATAATGAAAAAAATATATATATATTATTCCCATAAATACATTTCTTTATCTAAATAAAAAAAAAACAATAAAAGTACACATATTTAGTATCGCCGCATCCGTAACAACCCGACCTATAAAGCTGTCCCACTAGTTAACCACTTCAGTAAACATCGTAAGAAAAAAAAAAAAACGAGGCAAAAAAAAACGCTTTGTTATCGTACCGCCGAACAAAAAGTGGAATAACACGCGATCAAAAAGACGGATATAAATAACCATAGTACCACTAAAAGCGTCATCTTGTCTCGCAAAAAACGAGCCGCCATAAAGCAACATCAGCAAAAAAATAAAAAAGTTATAGTCCTCAGAATAAAGCGATGCAAAAATAATTATTTTTTCTATAAAATAGTTTTTATCGTATAAAAGCGCCAAAACATAAAAAAAATTATATAAATGAGGTGTCGCTGTAATCGTACTGACCCGAAGAATAAAACTGCTTTATCAATTTTACCAAACGCGGAATGGTATAAACGCCTCCCTCAAAAGAAATTCATGAATAGCTGGTTTTTGGTCATTCTGCCTCACAAATATCGGAATAAAAAGCGATCAAAAAATGTCACGTGCCCGAAAATGTTACCAATAAAAACGTCAACTTGTCCCGCAAAAAAACAAGACCTCACATGACTCTGTGGACTCAAATATGGAAAAATTATAACTTTCAAAATGTGGTAAGGCAAAAAAATATTTTTTGCAATAAAAAGCGTCTTTCAGTGTGTGACGGCTGCCAATCATAAAAATTCGCTAAAAAAACCGCTATAAAAGTAAATCAAACCCCCCTTCATCACCCCCTTAGTTAGGGAAAAATTAAAAAAATTAAAAAAATGTATTTATTTCCATTTTCCCATTAGGGTTAGGGCTAGGGTTAGGGCTAGGGTTAGGGCTAGGGTTAGGGCTAGGGTTAGGGCTAGGGCTAGGGTTAGGGCTAGGGTTAGGGCTAGGGTTAGGGTTAGTGCTAGGGTTAGGGTTAGGGCTAGGGTTAGGGCTAGGGTTAGGGCTAGGGTTAGGGCTAGGGTTAGGGTTAGGGCTAGGGTTAGGGCTAGGGTTAGGGTTAGGGCTAGGGTTAGGGCTAGGGTTAGGGCTAGGGTTAGGGTTGGGGCTAGGGTTAGGGCTAGGGTTAGGGCTAGGGTTGGGGCTAGGGTTAGGGTTAAGGCTACAGTTAGGGTGGGGGCTAAAGTTAGGGTTAGGGTTTGGATTACATTTGCGGTTGGGATTAGGATTAGGGGTGTGTCTGGGTTAGAGGTGTGGTTAGGGTTACCGTTGGGATTAGGGTTAGGGGTGTGTTTGGATTATGGTTTCAGTTATAATTGGGGGGTTTCCACTGTTTAGACACATCAGGGGCTCTCCAAACGCAACATGGCGACCGATCTCAATTCCATCCAATTCTGCATTGAAAAAGTAAAACAGTGCTCCTTCCCTTCCGAGCTCTCCCGTGTGCCCAAACAGGAGTTTACCCCAACATATGGGGTATCAGCGTACTCAGGACAAATTGGACAACAACTTTTGGGGTCCAATTTCTCCTGTTACCCTCGGGAAAATACAAAACTGGGGGCTAAAAAATAATTTTTGTGGGAAAAAAAGAGATTTTTTATTTTCACGGCTCTGCATTATAAACTGTAGTGAAACACTTGGGGGCTCAAAGTTCTCACAACACATCTAGATAAGTTTGTGGGGGGTCTAGTTTCCAATATGGGGTCACTTGTGGGGGGTTTCTACTGTTTAGGTACATTAGGGGCTCTGCAAACACAATGTGACGCCTGCAGACCATTCCATCTAAGTCTGTATTCCAAATGGCGCTCCTTCCCTTCCGAGCCCTCCCATGCGCCCAAACGCTGGTTCTCCCCCACATATAGGGTATCAGCGCACTCAGGACAAATTGCACAACAACTTTTGGGGTCCAATTTCTCCTGTTACCCTCGGGAAAATACAAAACTGGGGGCTAAAAAATAATTTTTGTGGGAAAAAATTTTTGTTTTATTTTTACGGCTCTGCATTATAAACTTCTGTGAAGCTCTTATTGGGTCAAAGTGCTCACCACACATCTAGATAAGTTCCTTAGGGGGTCTACTTTTCAAAATGGTGTCACTTGTGGGGGGTTTCAATGATTAGGCACATCAGTGGCTCTCCAAATGCAACATGGCGTCCCATCTCAATTCCTGTCAATTTTGCATTGAAAGGTCAAACGGCGCTCCTTCCCTTCGGAGCTCTCCTATGCGCCCAAACAGTGGTTTACCCCCACATATGGGGTATCCGAGTACTCAGGACAAATTGTGCAACAACTTTTGTGGTCCAATTTCTTCTCTTACCATTGGGAAAATAAAAAATTGGGGGCGAAAAGATAATTTTTGTGAAAAAAAATGATTTTTTATTTTTACAGTTCTGCATTATAAGCATCTCTGAAGCACTTGGTGGGTCAAAGTGCTCACCACACCTCTAGATAAGTTCCTTAGGGGGTTTACTTTCCAAAATGGTGTCACTTGTGGGGGGTTTCAATGTTTAGGCACATCAGTGGCTCTCCAAACTCAACATGGCGTCCCATCTCAATTCCAGTCAATTTTGCATTGAAAAGTCAAATGGCGCTCCTTCCCTTCCGAGCTCTGCCATGCGCCTAAACTGTGGTTAACCCCCACATATGGGGTACCAGCGTACTCAGGACAAATTTTACAACAACGTTTGGGGTCCATTTTCTCCTGTAACCCTTGGTAAAATAAAACAAATTGGAGCTGAAGTAAATTTTTTGTGAAAAAAAGTTAAATGTTCATTTTTATTTAAACATTCCAAAAATTCCTGTGAAGCACCTGAAGGGTTAATAAACTTCTTAAATGTGGTTTTGAGAACCTTGAGGGGTGCAGTTTTTAGAATGGTGTCACACTTGGGTATTTTCTATCATATAGACCCCTCAAAATGACTTCAAATGAGATGTGGTCCCTAAAATAAAATGGTGTTGTAAAAATGAGAAATTGCTGGTCAAATTTTAACCCTTATAACTCCCTAACAAAAAAAAATTTTGGTTCCAAAATTGTGCTGATGTAAAGTAGACATGTGGGAAATGTTACTTATTAAGTATTTTGTGTGACATATCTCTGTGGTTTAATTGCATAAAAATTCAAAGTTGGAAAATTGCAAAATTTTCAAAATTTTCGCCAAATTTCCGTTTTTTTCACACATAAACGCAGGTAATATCAAATAAATGTTACCACTATCATGAAGTACAATATGTCACGAGAAAACAGTGTCAGAATCACCGGGATCCGTTGAAGCGTTCCAGAGTTGTAACCTCATAAAGGGACAGTGGTCAGAATTGTAAAAATTGGCCCATTCCATAACGTGCAAACCACCCTTGGGGGTAAAGGGGTTAATCTGCACTAAGTGGATCTACGTCAGTTCTGTTAGTTTGTCTTATATCAGCCAGCCACGTTCTGCCACTTACCATGTGTAGTGTAATACACTGGGCCTGAGTTTTGGTGCAGTCTACCCCCCAAAAAAGGGAGAATTTAATTTGCACTAAGTGGATCTACGTCAGTTCTGTTAGTTTGTCGTATATCTTCCAGCCATGTTCTGCCACTTACATTGTGTAGTGTAATACACTGGGCCTGAGTTTTGTTTCAGTCCCCCCCCCAAAAAAAAGGGAGACTTTAATTGGCACTAAGTGGATCTACGTCAGTTCTGTTTGTCATATATCTTCCAGCCACGATCAGCCACTTACATTGTGTAGTGTAATACACTGGGCCTGAGTTTTGTTGCAGTCTCCCCCCCCCCCCCCCAAAAAGGGAGATTTAAATTGGCACTAAGTGGATCTACGTCAGTTTTGTTTGTCCTATATCTTCCAGCCACGTTCTGCCACTTACATTGTGTAGTGTAATACACTGGGCCTAAGTTTTGGTGCAGTCTCCTCCCAAAAAAAGGGAGATTTAAATTGGCACTAAGTGGATCTACGTCAGTTCTGTTTGTCGTATATCTTCCAGCCACGTTCTGCCACTTACATTGTGTAGTGTAATACACTGGGCCTGAGTTTTGATGCAGTCTACCCCCAAAAAAGGGAGATTTTAATTGGCACTAAGTTGATCTAGGTCAGTTCTGTGAAATGTGCTGCTGCAGTGCAGTATAGAGCAACCTCCACCAGGGGGTGCTGGGTAAGGAAAGGAGGCTGCACACACAGCGCAGCAACACTGAGCAACAACACAGGTGTCACAGGTAATGAAAGGGACATAAAACAAGCCAAGGTCATACACAGAGATAGCAGCGCAGTACAGAAGGGGCAAGCAGAGAATCGTCGGGGACAAACAAGATGTCAGAACCTACCGGGAACATGGTAACCAAAACATGAGACGTAAGACGGAGTCGGGGTACAGGCCAGAGGTCAGAACAAGTCATAAACGGGTGCAGGCAGTCAGAGGCAAACAGGAACACTATTACAGGGATCAGGTCAGGAGCTCAAACAGTGCAGCATGAACTATAGCTGACACTGGCCCACAGGCTGCAGAGGACTTAAATAGTTCAGCCAGCTCCAGGGTGAGGCAGAGAGGATTAACTCCCACATGACCAGTCCAGAGACAAGAGAGCTGAACATAATCTCAGAACTGGATCATGACAGTACCCCCCTCTCAATGGGGGGCCACTGGACCCCCAGGCTTCTCTGGATAACGAGTATGAAAGGCCCAGACTAGCCGATCTGCATGGACCAAACGTGCTGGCACCCACGACCGGTCCTCAGGACCGTAACCCCTCCAATGGACCAAGTACTGCAGTGAACGGTGGAGCATACGAGAATCCACCACCCATTCCACCTCATACTCGGTCTGGCCATCAACCACAACAGGCGGAGGGTGCGCGGGAGACTCACCTGAGGAAGGCACTGATGGCTTCAGAAGCGCCTTATGGAATACATTGGGGATCCGCAACGATGTAGGCAAGCATAGACGGAAGGACACAGGATTAACCACCTCCAAAATGTCATAAGTGCCAATAAACTTGGGACCCAGCTTAGCAGAGGGAATCCTCAATCTAATATTCTTAGTGGATAACCATACCTTATCCCCCAGCTGGTAAGTCGGCCCCACAGAACGTCGTTTATCAGCAAAAAATTTATACTTGCCCTGAGCCTCCTCAATGTTTCTCTGAACCTCCCTCCAGATCTCTCCTAACCGCAGAAAGGCTGAATCAGCCCCTGGACACCCCGAATCCAGCCGGGAAAACTCACCAAAGTGAGGGTGAAACCCATAGTTGCAAAAGAACGGGGACGTACCAGTGGACTGATTGACACGATTATTAAAAGCAAATTCCGCCATGGGTACAGCAAAGCACCAATCATCCTGTCTGGACATAGCAAGACATCGCAATATCTGCTCCAAAGACTGATTGGTCCTCTCAGTCTGACCATTGGTCTCAGGATGGTAGGCCGAAGAAAAGGACAGACTGATACCCAGCCTTTTACAAAAAGCCCTACAAAATTTTGCCACAAATTGCACTCTTCTATCAGACACCACACTGACAGGCATACCATGCAATCGAACCACATGCTCCATGAATAGTTTTGATAGTGTCTCAGCATTAGGGAGACCCGCTAAAGGTACAAAATGTGCCTGCTTACTGAACCTATCAACAACTACCCAGATAACGGTTTTGCCATGAGAGTGGGGAAGATCAGTGATAAAATCCATGGACAGGTGAGTCCACGGTCTATCTGGAATTGGCAGTGGTACCAATTCCCCGGCCGGCCGGTTACGGGAGGTTTTAGCGCGAGCACAAGTTTCACAGGAAGACACAAACCCAATGACGTCAGAAGCCAACGAAGGCCACCAAAACAGCCTAGTGATGGCTTTACGTGTGGCCGAGATTCCAGGATGCCCACTAAGAGCCGAGTCATGGAACTCCTGAAGCACCCTTAACCGATACTGGACAGGTACAAAGAGCTTATCATTGGGTACGGATGAGGGAGCAAGAGATTGGGCTTCACGAATCTCTCGCTCCAATACTGATGACACCGCAGCCACCACCACTCCGCGCTGAAGAATGGAGGAGGGAGGTTCAGGTGGTGAAACTGGGTCCAAGCTACGAGATAAGGCATCAGCCTTCACATTCTTGGACCCTGGTCTGAAAGTAATAGAAAACTGAAATTGGGAAAAGAAAAGTGATCACCTTGCTTGTCTCGGGGTCAACCGTTTGGCAGATTCGATGTAAGACAGATTCTTGTGATCAGTAATGACAGTAATATGATGGGCAGCTCCCTCCAAAAAATGCCTCCATTCTTCAAATGCTAATTTAATGGCCAATAGCTCCCGATTACCCACATCATAATTCCTCTCAGCAGAGGAAAATTTTCTCGAAAAGAAGGCACAAGGTCTTAAGTTAGTCAACGTGGTGGGCCCTTGGGATAACACAGCCCCTACTCCCACCTCCGAGGCGTCCACCTCTACAATAAATGGTTTAGACAAATCTGGTTGAACCAGTACAGGAGCAGTCATGAAACAATTCTTCAAAGAAGAAAATGCCCCCAAAGCTGCAGTTGACCAGTTTTTGAGATCTGCCCCCTTACGAGTTAAATCTGTGAGGGGTTTGACCACCTGAGAAAACCCCTTAATGAATTTTCTATAATAATTAGCGAAACCCAGAAAACGCTGAAGACCCTTGAGATCTCTGGGTTGCACCCAATCCACAATAGCCTGTACCTTCCTAGGGTCCATACGAAACCCCTTAGCGGACAAAATGACCCCTAGAAAGGCTAATTCCTGAGCAAAAAATGAACATTTCTCTGGTTTAGCAAATAGTGAGTTCTCCCTAAGCCTCAGAAGAACTGCACGGAGGTGGTCCATGTGACTCTGTTTGTCGGAAGAATATATGAGGATGTCATCCAAATAAATTACCATAAAACGCCCAATAAAATCTGAGAAAACATGATTCATGAAATTCTGAAACACAGCTAGTGCGTTAGTCAGGCCAAAGGGCATAACCAAATTCTCAAACAAACCTTCAGAGGTGAGAAAAGCAGTTTTCCATTCATCCCCCTCCCGCATACGGATGAGATTGTATGCCCCCCTGAGGTCCAACTTAGAGAACCACCTGGCCCCCGACAATTGGTTATACAAATCGGGGATCAGTGGGAGAGGATAAGTATTTCTTATGGTGATTTTATTAAGTTCTCGAAAATCGAGGCATGGGCGTAGACCACCATCCTTTTTCTTCACGAAAAAGATCCCCGCAGCCACAGGAGAGACAGATGGCCGAATGTGCCCTTTGCGGAGACTATCGGAGATATACTCCTTCATGGCAGCCCGCTCAGGGGCAGAGAGATTGTACAGATGGGCTTTGGGCAATTTGGCACCAGGATCAAGATCAACAGCACAATCGAATGGGCGGTGTGGTGGCAGAACCTCAGCCTCCTTTTCGGAGAACACATCCTCAAAGTCCTTCAGGTACTCCGGAATACCCTCCAGACCGACGGATGACACAGATACAGAAGCAAGACATTTCTTAGAACAATTGGGACCCCATTTAACAATGTCCCGGGTTTCCCAGTTTATAACAGGATTATGTGATTGCAACCAGGGAAGCCCCAACACCAGTCCCGCAGGCAGATTGTCCATAACAAAACATGAAATACGTTCTTGGTGTAAAGCACTCACTTTAAGGAGAAACTCTTCAGAAATCATTTTGATGACATTCTTAGCCAGTGGTGTTTTATCAATGGCAACAATATGAATAGGAGTCTCTAGCCTAACTGTCCCTAACTTACACCTGGACACCAAGTCAGAGTTAATAAAGTTCATGGACGACCCGCTATCCACGAAGGCAGAAGTGGACACAGAGCCACTCCCACAACAAAGTTCCACTTCCAACAAAATTTTTGAAAATGCCAAAAAAGGTACCTGAGAGTTGGGGTGACTACCACGACAATCACCCAGACTCAGCCGCTTGTAGGTTGGTGGACAGGAGGAGCAGTCTTTTTTCCAATGTCCAGGATCTCCACAGTAGAAACACAACTTTGTTTCAAACCGTCGTCTCCTCTCCTTCTCCTTGAGATTGGCGACTCCCACCTCCATAGCTTCAGATGGGGATGAAACAGGACCAGCAGGAAAAAACGGACCCTTTCGCTGTGCAATACCTGTCTCCCTCAGCCTCCGATCCATGCGGATAGCCTGAGTCATGGTCTCCTCCAATGAGCTGGGAGGTGGCTAAAAGGCCAGAGCGTCCTTCAGGTAATCCGCCAGTCCACTCCTGAGCAGACATCTAAGCGCAGAGTCATCCCAAGACTGAGGACCCTGCCTAAGTAAGGAAATTATAACCCCTACCCGCTGAGTCTCATTTCCAGACGATAGAGGTCTAAGGGAAAACAATAACTTACAGCTTTCCCTGAACAGGTGAAATTTATCTTTTTCGCCAGAAAAAGTGTCAGGAAGCTGAACCAAGGGTTCGGCAGAATGCAAAGCAACATCTACAGACTCTCTGCCTCACCCTGGAGCTGGCTGAACTATTTAAGTCCTCTGTAGCCTGTGGGCCAGTGTCAGCTATAGTTCATTCTGCACTGTTTGAGCTCCTGACCTGATCCCTGTAATAGTGTTCCTGTTTGCCTCTGACTGCCTGCACCCGTTTATGACTTATTCTGACCTCTGGCCTGTACCCCGACTCCGTCTTACGTCTCATGTTTTGGTTACCACGTTCCCGGTAGGTTCTGACATCTTGCTTGTCCCCGACGATTCTCTGCTTGCCCCTTCTGTACCGCGCTGCTATCTCTGTGTATGACCTTGGCTTGTTTCATGTCCCTTTCATTACGTGTGACACCTGTGCTGTTGTTCAGTGTTGCTGTGCTGTGTGTGCAGCCTCCTTTCCTTAATCAGCACCCCCTGGTGGAGGTTGCTGTATACTGCACTGCAGCAGCACATTACATTATAGCTGACCTGACATTTAAAGGGGATTTTGTCATTTTTTTTTTCTCCGGTCATGGATCCGCTTTGCAACTTGGCGGATCAAGTGTCCAGTTTGACACAGATGGTGCAGGATTTTTTGGTGGAACATCGGGCCCTTGTCACGTCTCATGCTCGCTTACAAAAAGAACTGACAGAGACTGTTCTGACCATGCAGGGAACCACCCCCCTTGCTGTTAGTCAACCTGGTGAGGATTAACTCCCACATGACCAGTCCAGAGACAAGAGAGCTGAACATAATCTCAGAACTGGATCATGACAGTCTGTTAGTGTGTCTTATAGCAGCCAGCCATGTTCTGCCACTTACATTGTGTAGTGTAATACACTGGGCCTGAGTTTTGTTGCAGTCTCCCCCCCCCAAAAAAAAAGGGAGATATAAATTGGCACTAAGTGGATCTACGTCAGTTCTGTTTGTCGTATATCTTCCAGCCTCGTTCTGCCACTTACATTGTGTAGTGTAATACACTGGGCCTGAGTTTTGTTGCATTCTCCCCCCCAAAAAAGGGAGATTTAAATTGGCACTAAGGTGATCTACGTCAGTTCTGTTAGTTTGTCATACCTCTTCCAGCCACGTTCTGCCACATACATTGTGTAGTGTAATACACTGGGCCTGAGTTTTGTTGCATTCTCCCCCCCAAAAAAGGGAGATTTAAATTGGCACTAAGTGGATCTACGTCAGTTCTGTTAGTTTGTCGTATATCTTCCAGCCACGTTCTGCCACTTACATTGTGTAGTGTAATACACTGGGCCTGAGTTTTGTTGCAGTCTCCCCCCAAATAAGGGAGATTTAAATTGGCACTAAGTGGACCTGCGTCAGTTCTGTTTGTCGTCTATCTTCCAGCCACGTTCTGCCACTTACATTGTGTAGTCTAATACACTGGGCCTGAGTTTTGTTGCAGTCTCCCCCCCGAAAAAGGGAGATTTAAATTCTCAACAAGTTTATATACACCTTCTACCTTGTTTTACAGTACCATATAACAGTTGTTATTTTGGTTAAATTTTTCCAAAAATGAGGAAGTCTGGTGGAAGAGGCCGTGGGCGGTCGTTGCCAGCCTTTACTGATGGTGGTGGTGGTGGTGGAGCATCTGGTGGTAGTGGGAAAAGCAAAATAGCACCAAAGGCTCGAGGTGTTGAGCCAGCATCATCATCTGGCTACACAAGGCCTCGAAGGCTCCCTTATTTGGGAGTAGGAAAACCGCTTTTAAAGCCGGAGCAGCAGACAAAAGTTTTGGCTTTCCTTGCTCACTCAGCCTCTAGCTCTTTCGCCTCCTCTTCAGAAGGTTCAAAATATATAAGCGCTTCCTTGTGTCCTTCACCCAAACCAAAAGTGAAGGATGCGGCAGGCGACACTACAGTTTACTCCGTGGAGCTCTTTACACATACCGTGCCTGGGTTAGAGAGGGAAATTGTTAAAAGCCCATTACAAGATGAATCGGACATGGAGTGCACAGACGCACAGCCACAGCTAGATTATTGTGCTGTTCCATTGATTCAGATCACTACATTGCCCTCGCAGTGTACTGAGCCAGAATCTGACCCTGATGAGACTATGGTGCCCCGTCACGAACGCTATAGCAGCTTACACAGTGACACAGAGGAAGGTGCACATGACATTGAAGAGGAGGTGATAGATGACCCAGTTGTTGACCCAGATTGGCAGCCATTGGGGGAAGAGGGTGTCGCTGCCAGTAGCTCGGAAGCGGAGGATGATCCGCAGCAGCCATGTACATCGCAACAGCTTTCATCTGGCAGGCCCGTATCAGGCCAAAAATGTTTGTCAAAACCAAAAACAGTTTTAGGACAGCGTGGCCATCCGGTGATAGTAGCACGGCGTGCAATGCCTGAAAAGGAATTCTATAGTAGGAAGAGTGCAGTGTGGGAATTTTTTAACCAAGATCCGAATGATCAGTGCAAAGTTATCTGCAAGAAGTGCTCAAAGACCTTTAGCAGAGGGAAGAATCTCCTAAATTTAAATACAAGTTGCATGCATAGACATTTAACCAGCATGCACTTGCAATCCTGGACTAACTACCAAACGTCCCGTACCGTTGGTGCACCTGCTCAGAATGAAGGTAGTCAGCAACGCTACATTGCTTCCCTCACTGTAAGCCCACCGGTTAGGACACCACCAGCAGCAAATGTGGAGGTATTGTCGCAAGGCCAAAGCAGTCAGGGAATCACAAGGTTCTTGGTAGGAAACACTGTAGGTAGGCCAACATCAAGAATACCATAACCAACCCTCATTCAATCTGCCATGTCCACCACCACCCCCGCTAGTTCCACCATATGCAGCTCTCCAGTCCAGCTCACCCTACAAGAGACTCTCGTTAGGAAAAGAAAGCCCTACCGGTTGATTGAAAGCAAAGCTTTCAAAGCCCTGATGGCCTACGCAGTACCACGCTATGACCTACCCAGTCGACACTTCTTTGCGAGAAAAGCCATCCCAGCCCTCCACCAGCATTTCAAAGACCGCATTGTCCATGCACTCAGGCAATCAATCATTAAAAAGGTGCACCTCACAACAGATGCATGGACCAGTAGGCATGGCCAGGGATGTTACGTGTCCATCACGGCGCACTGGGTTAATGTGGTGGATGCAGGGTCCACAGGGGACAGCCATACTTGGACACTTCTGCCTAGCCCACGGTCTAGGAAAGTTTGCTGTAGGCATTCGCCACCCCTCCTCCTCCTCCTCCAGAAGTGAAAGCTCGTCCACAGAGCACAGTCGAACGACCACTTCATCCGCAGCTGCCAGTGTTGCACATGAGGTGTCCCATTATCGAACAGCTAGTGGTAAGCGTCAGCAGGCTGTGCTACAAATAAAGTGTTTGGGCGACAACAGACACACCGCGGAAGTACTGGCCGAGTACTTGCAGCAAAAAACTCAGTCATGGCTGGGCAGTGTACATCTTGAGGCAGGCAAGGTAGTCAGTGATAACGGAAGGAATTTTATGGCTGCCATAGCCCTTTCAGAACTGAAACACATACCTTGCCTGGCTCACACCTTGAACCTGGTGGTGCAGTGCCTCCTAAAAAATTATCCGGAGTTACCAGCCCTGCTCCTGAAGGTGCGAAGACTTTGCCCGCACATCCGCCGGTCGCCCGTACACTCCAGCCGTATGCTGAACCATCAGCGATAGCTGAATCTTCCCCAGCACCGCCTAATAATCGATGTTGCAACAAGGTGGAACTCCACACTACACATGCTTCAGAGGCTGTGCGAACAGAGGCGTGCTGTCATTTATTTGTGGGAGGATACATATACACGGGCAGGCAGTTGGATGGCAGACATGGAGTTGTCTGGTGTGCAGTGGTCGAAGCAACAAGACCTCTGTCAAGTCCTTCAGTGTTTTGAGGAATGCACACAGCTGGTAAGTGCAGACGACGCCATCATAAGCTTGAGCATTCCACTAATGTTTCTGCTGATGCAAAGTTTGATGCACATCAAGGAGCAGGCATCTGCACCCGAGGATGAGGGAAGCCTTGATGACAGTCAGCCATTGTCTGCTCATGGAACTCTCCTGGACGAGGTGGTGGACAAAGAGGAGGAGGAGGATGATGGGAATGAATATTTATGGGAGGAGGATGCTTCTCAGGGGGAAATAGAAACTGGTGGCGTTGCAAGGTCAGGTACAGGGTTTTTGTGGGCCACAAGTGATGTTGATTTGCAAGAAAGTGCTCCTCAACCCAGCACAAGCAGTGAATTTACACCTGGAACATTGGCCCACATGGCTGAGTAAGCCTTGCGTATCCTTAAAAGGGACCCACGCATTATCAAAATGATGACCGATGACGATTGCTGGTTGGCCTGCCTCCTGGATCCACGATACAAAGGAAAATTACAAAATATCATGCCACATGAGAATCTTGAGCAAATATTGGCTACCAAACAAGCAACTCTTGTAGACCGTTTGATTCAGGCATTCCCAGCACACAGCGGCAGTGATGGTTCTCACACGAGCTGTAGGGGGCAACATGGCAGAGGTGTTAGAGGTGCACAAATCCGAAGTGGCGTTGGACAGAGGGGTTTTCTGACCAGGTTGTGGAGTGATTTCGCAATGACTGCAGACAGGACAGGTACAGCAGCATCAATTCAAAGTGACAGGAGACAGCATTTGTCCAGTATGGTTACTAACTATTTTTCCTCCCTTATCGATGTTCAACCTCACAGGTCATTCCCCTTTGATTACTGGTCATCTAAAATAGACACCTAGCCTGAATTGGCAGAATATGCATTACAGGAGCTTGCTTGCCCAGCTGCTAGTGTGCTATCAGAAAGAGTCTTCAGTGCTGCTGGTTCAATACTGACCGAAAAAAGGACACGTCTGGCTACCAGAAATGTTGATGATCCAACCTTCATTAAATTGAACCAATCATGGATTTCAAATTATTTTGTCCCACCTTCCCCTGCTGACACGTAGCTTGCCTGAAAAATGTCTTGCTTTTGGCCTCCTCTTACTGACTGCTCCAATTCCTCCATTTGCAGCTGCTGAATGTCCACCATAGGCCATTTTTATACCTCCCTAAATGGGCTGACTCCCCCCACAGGGCCGTGGTCACCACTTGGTGCAAGCACCCGTGCGAGTGCCTTTGCCTGGACAGGTGGGTGGGCCCACTCTTGGGCGACGGCACTGGCACAGGGTCCTTCATAGTACAATGAAGTGTCTCTGATGGTGGTGGTGCACAACCAACGTCAGACACACTGTCGTAATATGAGAGGCCCTGTGCCAGTACCGCCGCCCACGAGAGAGTGTTCCCCCCAGCTCGAACAGTGCTCTACCACTTGCAAAACTTACCTCTCCCTGTTCCACCACTGTGTAGTCTGTGCTGTTAAATCCTTCAATGGCACTGCCAATACAAATTTGTTGAAATTATAGATGATAGTTAAAATATACAGGGGCCCTGGCCTCCATTTAGACCAGTTAATACTTTGCACCAACTACCACTGTCTGCTACTCAGCAGAGGAGCCCACCCCTGTAACTAGCTATGCCACCAGTTTATTTATGAACAATTTTTTGGCAGACATTTAGCCCACTTTATTATTTTGGCCTACTAACTGTGTCAGCCACTTATTACAGTTGTCCTCCACTGAACAAAGCAATGCCGCCTGTTTAGTCCTGTTACCAATTTTGAACTGCATTTAGCCTACTTTATTATTTGGGCCTACTAACTGTGTCAGCCACTTATTACAGTTGTCCTCCACTGAACAAAGCAATGCCGCCTGTTTAGTCCTGTTACCAATTTTGAACTGCATTTAGCCTACTTTATTATTTGGGCCTACTAACTGTGTCTGCCACTCATTACAGTTGTCCTCCACTGAACAAAGCTATGCCGCCTGTTTAGTCCTCTTACCAATTTTGAACTGCATATAGCCTACTTACTTATTTGGGCCTAGTAACTGTGTGAGCCTATCATTACAGTTGTCCTCCTCCGCTGAATAAAGCTATGCCGCCTGTGTACTCCTCTTACCAATTTTGAACTGCATTTAGCCTACTTTTTTATTTTAGGCCTACTAAGTCTGTGTGAGCCTCTCATTACAGTTGTCCTCCTCCGCTGAACAAAGCTATGCCACCTGTTTAGTCCTGTTACCAATTTTGAACTGCTTTTAGCCTACTTTTTCATTTTGGGCCTATATCTGTGTTTCCTCCTCATCCTGCCCATTGCCCAGCCACTGCTAGATGAGTCTGCTGGTACATTGACCCAGACCACTACATTCCCCTTGCACTCTACACAGCCAGAATCTGACCCTGATGAAAGTCAGGTTCCCTTTCCCGCATACTATACCACCTTACACGGGGACAAAGAGGAAGGTGCAGATGAAAGTGCAGGTTCCTTCATCAGGTGGGGGGGCATACACGTTGGCACTGGCACAGGGCCCCTCATAGTATGCAAAATTGTCTCTGGCAGTGGGAGGAGCTGCCCGCCATCAAACACACCGCCGTACTATGAGGGGCCCTGTGCCAGTGCCAACTAGTGGGCCCCCCTGCTTGCTCAGGATCACAGCACTTGCAAAGGTGAAATACTTACCTCTCCCTGCTCCACCGCCGTGACGTATTCCGTGTTTCCTGGGCCCACGAAAATCTTGAGCCAGCCCTACCCCCCACTACTTTAGCCAAATGAGCCCCTGTTTTCAATGCCTAACTATTATTATAAAGTAAATTAAGATTGACAAGCTTAAGAAATAAGAATTTATGTTTTGGGCATTAAAATTGGCACTGTAGGTGTTTTCCTGTCCTCCACTCACTGCCGACTTTGATTCCCCATTGACTTACATTGGGTTTCGTGTTTCGGTCAGCCCCCGACTTTTCGTAAAAATCGTCCGATTTCACCCGACCCGACTTTTGAGAAAGTTGGGTTTTGCGAAACCCGACTCGATCCTAAAAAAGTAAAAGTCGCTCAACTCTACATGTTACTTTTTAAAATAATTACTAGAATAATTTTTAAGCTCTTTAAAGGGATTTTACCACAAAACCAAGTTATATAAGTTATGAGCTCCAACAGAATTGGGAGATTGGTACTTTTCCAATACTTAGCATTAAGGGTTTAGCAGAAACGAATGTATGGAACGCTAATGTTCTGGTTTTAGGAAGACTATCGACAATGAGTTTAATCCCCTGGCGTCACACTTGCTTTTGACTTTCATGACAAACCAATTTTTGTCAATTCTTTTAGTGCCACGTATCTGGAGCACTTTTTAATCCTTCTGTGTCATAGTTGTATCTGACAGTGGTGTACATGTAACTTATTACTTTATTAACTTCTTACTGTGAACAAAACAGCAATTCTGCAACAGTTTTTTTTATATTATTCTCCATTATGCACAGCAGTGCTATCACAGGAGGTGAGTATAAGTGTTTTTATTTTAATGGGGGCAAACACTCAGATCAAGATGAGGTTGTCCTAGGTGATGACACTGGGTTTGGATCCACTGCACCACTGACTGGGCTTACCCTGGAGGGGTGTAACTAAGTGACTACTTGGTCTTCACTAGAGCCTCTGATGGTGAGGATAGGCTTGGGCCGTTAGGGTTGTCACCGGGTACCACTCCAAACCAGGGTGACCAGTCAATAGTTTTGGAGAGTAATCTTCCTCACCTAAGGACAGCTATCCATTCAAACTTAGGTGCTGTAGTTTCTGAGCTTCACAGGGCACTGACGAACATAATGCCCTTTGCCTCCACAGTACATGGACTCATTTTCTCAATACTTTCGCTATCACTCTTGTACAGAAATTTTGGCCCACTCAACTTGCATCAGCTCAATAGCAGGAGTTGTGGCCTACATCAGCAAGAAATACAGGGAAGTTGTAGCCAGCCTAGGAGGTCTACAGACATGAAATAATACTTGAGCTTGTTCTAGAGCTTACTCATGGAAATGGAGATGAATCCTAGCAACCAAGTGTATAAGAACATCCAGATAGGATGATAGATCTCTGCCTGTCAATTCATCCTTAACCCTAATGTTCTGTTCGGGTCATAGTGATCCGAACAAACTTTTTGCGGCCCTGTAGATTTTTTTCTGTAAGTCTATAAAACTTGAGACTCCTTGACTTTTCCTCATTTGGGGGGACCTACCTATGAGTATTTTTTTTTTTTTTTTCGTTTACTTTTTGCTACACGCAAAAAGTTACACTTGTTGTGTTCGGGTCATAGTGACCCGACATCGTTTTTTACAGCTGTGAGGCCATATTTTCAGTGAAATAAAGGAGTTATAACCTCAGTTGGGTCTATTTATTGCATCTACTATTGTATATCAATTGATTTATTTCCTAAATTATTTCAATGGGGTCGTACACGCTCTCTACCGGGGGTATGCATTGAGATCTGCGCACCTTAAAAATGGCTTTATATTGATTATTTTTGGTGCGCAGTCTATTCTAAAATGTAGAGTGCATCCGGAGAGATCACTAGGTGCGCACTACACGTGTATATTATGCACAGAACGGACTGCTCAGAACGCGCTGTCTAAGACGTTTTTTTTTATGTAAAGCTGAGCTGTAAAGTCTTGCAAATAATTTTTTTTTGCTAAGTAAGTCTGTCTTCCTGGCTTATCTGCTTGTTTTCAGAAGGGTTCTTATCTTCTCTGCTCTTATCAGTACACATATGCTAGCCCAGACATGTTACCTTTCAGTTTCTTTGGAGAGCAGATGTGTACATACCTCTGTTCCAGGATATCTCTGTTCCAGGCAGTATCTTTGTTTTCTACAGGTATGTTGCTTGTTATGCTTTTACTAATCAATTCTATTATAGATTGTATATTGTAAAGGAATACTTTTATTTTATTACATTAGTGTTATTACTGTGTGATACACTGCTCTACACTTAGCATGATAGATTGCTGGATATTGAGCACTGGTATGCTTTGATGTAGTATAGAAGCTCTTATTGTTTTTTCAACCAAAGGTGGTGTAGACACATTAGACCAACTCATTGGTACATATTCCTGCAAAAGAAAATCAAATCGGTGGCCAATGATTCTCTTTTACAACATTCTGGATTTGTCAGCCTATAATTCTTTTGTGTTGTGGAGGGAAATCAATCCCAATTGGAACCCCAACAAACTCCATAAAAGAAGACTATTTGTAGAAGAACTGGGGAAGTCACTGGTTAGGCCTTATATTGAGAACAGAAAAGTTACACCAAGAACAGAAGCAGCAGCAGGCCTGGTACAAAGCATCCATCAACATGCCCAGGACAGTGAAGCCATGTCCTCCACAAGCGCTTCTACCCCCATGGCCTCTTCTGGCATCAAAAGAAAAAGATGCAGCTATTGCCCTTCTACTTGTGACAACAAGACAAGTATAACATGTTCTGGCTGTAAAACATTTCTATGCAAAAATCATGTGTATTGTTTTTCATGCAAGAATCCGTAAATTTATATGATCATGTAAATATATTCACATTGTAATGTTTATTATCTTTAATTTTTTATCACAAAATGTTTGATTTGATTGTTTTGTTTTGTTTTTTTACAAAATATGTGTAGTTTTCTATTTTCGTTTTGCTCATTGATCTGTTTTTTCAGAATAAAAACAAAAAAAAAGATTTCTAGTTCATTTTTCTTTTTTTTTTTTACTACCAAACATGTTCACAAACATGTTTGGTAGTCTAGTAAGCAAAAAGTATTAAAAAAAATGGAGTTAAGAGTGTCTAAAATCAAGGTTTAATAAGCCGGGTCATAGTGACCCGGAACACTACAAGTGTATAGTAAATGCGAACAAAACAGCAGGGTTAATTCGACGAGAAAGACCCTACCATAATGGGTCTTATAGTCTTAATGGACTATGTCTTATAGTCAAAATGGAAGAGATGATTGAAGAGGTTCTGGAAAATTGAACACTGCTCATAACATCTCTGTTACTTCCCTAAGTTGCAGATCTCTGGACCCTAAGCTCTCAAATGGCATTTGCCCAATCCAGGGCTTGTTCATACAGTAGCAAGACCATAAACACAATCTTGGTTTGGCCCAATGGCAAAAGATGGAAGTGGAAGCTGGAGCTTAGCTGCTCAACCAAAACCTGTAGCATTAGGTGGTTCCCCTAGAGAGGATGTCAGTTCTGAGGAGGGATGACCAGTCATGGTAGATGTGCAGGACAGGGTGGAAACTGAGGTGGACAAATCCTGCAGCTGAGTTGCCACCACATTCATTGCCTGCGTCAACTGGTTTTGATGTTCTCATTTCGAGTGAACTTTCTGAAACAGGACTTTTACATTTAACTTGGAGTCTCTAGGTCCCTATTTGTCAACGAGGTACATGGCCTGAGCTTACTGTGACGAAGGTGGGTGTGGACTAAACTGCTACCTGGTCTTCTCTAAAGCCTCTGATGGTGAGTGTAGGCTTGGGCTGTTTGGGTTTTCACTCAACAGCACTCCCCGGACTTGGAGCAGCTGACCAGTGGGTCACAGGCACAAATACTAAGCACAGAGGGTGAAGACAGAGACATGGTCAGGCAGTCTAAGGACAGGGAGGGTAGCACAGGTTCAAAATACAAAGTCAGGGTCAGGAGAGAAGAAATCAGACCAAGCGAGTAACCAGCTGGGTCATTAACAGGAGTGTCAAAACAATAATGACATGCAACTAGTGATGAAATGCAGCTAGGACCTAAGCTCAGGCAATATGTGGAGGGTGATGCTGCCTAATATATCCACTGCTGGCAAGGAGTTGTCAAGGAAGAAAAACTCTGTAGAACACAGTGGATTTAAATTCCTGCAGAGTCTGGCAGTGCCTCCCTATAGCCGGGTGGAGACTCTCCAGCAACAGGAAGGTGTAACAGTACTGGAAGTGTTGCACGAGACAGCTCAGCAGAGATGGTCTGATACTGGGATGAGCAAAACGGTGCATGCAGTGAGTAGAAGGGCGATTGCAAACTGTTCAAGTCACTGGCATGACATCTTAGTATTGGACAACCCCTTTAAAGCAATAGATCATGATGGTCATAGACATTTCTCTGCCACTAATGAAGTTTTCATTTCTTTAGAATTTCAACAAAAATACTTAGCATCTTCTTGAAGGACTCAATCACTACTTGGGAGGTCCTGGCAGTGAGTCTCTCTCCAAATAAAGGTATGAACTCTACCCTCTCCTAGTGTATCCTCACCCATCCCCTGTAGACTGTGAACCCTCGCGGGCAGGGTCCTCTGTTCTTCTGTACTTATGTGTGCCTTTATTATACTTGTCTATATTTGCCCCTTTCACATGTAAAGCGCCATGGAATAAATGGCGCTATAAAAATGTACTGTACAATAATAATAATAATAAAGTGTTCTATATCTTCTAGGAAGATGGTCAGGGGCATTGTGCATGTTTCTGGGTGCTTAGGTTTTATAAAAGAACCCAACGACTAAATTATAAACTATTATCAAGCAATATACTGAGATACTTTAGAAGAATATACAATAATATTTTAAGAATGCATATCTGGCAATGTTAACAATATTTACAGTAGTATATTTTGATATTTAAAAAAATCACACCCATGTATGATATGACTCACAGGCTCCAATTCATCAAGACCATCAATTTTCTCACCAGTCTTGATCAGGGAGTGTTTAGGAGTCAAACGCTCCTGAATCGTTAAGAAGCGTATGCCTCGTAATGAATCTGTAGCATTTATCTATTGATCCCACCAGAGATCTTAATAGTCTCTCGACTTGAGTAAGATAACTTGTAAAAGGACATCACAGCTCATCATAATTTATTAGAGCTGAGGTATTATGTCCTTGCCGAACCTCCGTCCCCTTTGTCGGACCTGGGAGAAAATGGCATCAGAAGCTGCACATTTTTTGTGCAATTTCAAGTTTTGGCAAAATGTTGTGACCTTTTAAAGTAACCTATGCCAGAATTTAGGTGACATTGTTTTGATGAATCTGAACCATACTGCATTCATGTTTTGGGGATTCCCATAAATGAGAAAGTCATTGAGCACATAATGCCAAGAATGGGCATCATATTGTACCCAGAAACTGATAATCCTATTAATAATCAATCTACAAGCCACACAATTCGTAAGGAAAAAAATCAAGCTATTTGTCTACTGTAGCCTTGTTAGCATCATTAATCTACATACAGTTGTGCTCAAAAGTTTACATACCCCAACAGAATGTTTGCTTTCTTGGCCTTTTTTCAGAGAATATGAATGATAACACGAAAACTTTTTCTCCACTCATGGTAGATGTTTTGGGTTGTCATTATGATTTAAAAAGAGAAAACACAGTAGTTTGACAATAAATGGCTTCACCCAACCACTAACCATGAATGGAGAAAAAGTTTTGTTGTTATCATTCATATTCTCTGAAAAAGGCCAAGAAAGCAAAAATTCTGCTGGGATATGTAAACTTTTGATCACAACTGTAGTTGGGCAATAATAGAGGTATTACATCATTATCGTCTGGTGAACAAGGCAGTGATGATGATATTTGCTCATATATTATTTTGGTCATGTTAAGCTTTGTCTGGGCCGAATACAATCGTTGCCTCTGGCTTGAATTCTTTGAAAATTACAAACTGTACCATTCTCACTTCTTTCACCACCATGGATCTTGAACAGGCTTATCTGTGGTTTGCTCCAACACTTGAAATGTTCACTTTTTCCTGTGGTCAGGTGATTTGAACAATGCATCAAAACAACATCCGATGACACAATGTTCAAGTCACCTGACTCTGCCAATCACTGATCACAGCAGCCTTAGGACAAGTGAACGGTGAAACCATAACGTCCGGTTCCGGTAAAGAATACGGAGAAACCTGCACCGTTAGCAGGTGAAAATTACATTTTCTCAGAATCCAAACTGTAGGGGGGAGGAGGGGTTAAGATTGTATATTGCCCGGACGATCTTTTTAAGAAGAGCAGCATCTAATATTGAGTATGTTGTGACTTTGCATGGTTCATGACTGTTGGAAATCTCCTTATTCTAAACAAGTTCTAAGTTACTGTATGTAACAGGGTCTACCAAGCTGGGGTACCTCTTCTAGTACCACCCCGTGTTTCCGGAGATCCACTCTGCTTGGCTGGAGTCTGAATGAAGGATGCTGGCTGGAATTGCTTGGTTACATGGACTCATATAAAAGATCACTGCTTCTCCACGTATTTCTAGTCTGACAACACTTTACTCACAGGACACAGAATATATCACACAGATACAGAGGGCAGGCCAATAGAAAAGCGGCAGGCCAGACATACATTACAATAGCTGCAGGTGGCCGGAGCCTGCCGATATTTACTGTGGGAATTACAAAGGTGGAGGGGGGGGCGGACAAAAGGGAAATATTGTGTCCCCTCTGCCCAGGGGCGCAGCCTGTGGGCTGATGCATTAGGGACAGGCATCTCACATGGAACCTATTATACATACATATAACTGCACAACATTTTCTGGGTGCTGAGTGGTTGCGTAACACGTAACACTGTAAATCTTTAGTAACTAGAAATTTGGTGATCGGTCACCTTGAAAAGTCACGATTAGAAAACAGTTAAGATTATGAATAATTTCTGTCTTGTATGCAGGTATTTGTGTTGCCGAGCCTTATGAGATCCAGGTAAAGCCCAAATTATTTATTGACCTAAAGGTCCCATATTCCATTGTGAGAAATGAGCAGGTAGAAATTCGAGCAGTAATTTACAACTATGGACAGGACAAGGTGAAGGTAAGAAGTTACGTCTGAGGGTTCCACAACTATGTTTTATTTCTTAAATTATCAAGGAGCATCAGAAAACTTTATTGGACTGGTTCTTGATTTTTTTACACCTTCGTACAGTATCTCTAGATGAAAGTCCATTGTTCTTGATGTTCTTTATATCCTTCATAGTTGAGTTTATTAACAAAAATCTTCATTGAAATTCAAGTTTTCATATTGTCTGAAATATTCATGTCTTTGTCTCAGGTACGAGTGGATCTAATGCACAATCCAGAGTTTTGTAATCTGTCTACAGGCAGGAAGAATTATCAGCAGATTGTAAATATTGAAGCGCAGTCTTCTGTAGCTGTTCCTTTTACTCTTATCCCTTTGAGCCTGGGTTATCATGCCGTTCAGGTGAAGGCTTCCATTTTTGGACAGTTTGTGGCAGATGGAGTCACAAAGGAACTGAAGGTTGTTGTACGTAACCATGACATATGTCTATGTATTCTACATTACATAAAATGTGATTATAAAAAGTGGTGAAGCTAGTAATGATTATCAGATTCATATTAGTGAAGAGCGAATGTACTCGTTACTCGAGATTTCCGAGCATGCTCGGGTGGTCTCCGAGCATTTTGGATGTGCTCGGAGATTTAGTTTATGTCCTCGCAGCTGCATGATTTGCAGCTGTTAGACAAATTGAATACATGTGGGGATTCCCTAGCAAACAAGCAACCCCCACATGTATTCAGGCTGTCTAGCAGGCGCAAATCATGTAGCTGCTGGGACACAAACTAAATCTCTGAGGACATCCAAAATACTCGGAGACCACCCGAGCATGCTCGGAAATCTAGAGTAACGAGTACATTCGCTCTTCACATCAGTATTTCATGGCTACCTGATGTAAACCCGGTAATTTGCCTCCTATCTGCTAAAATCCCTGGCTTCTCCTCTGACTTGTAGACCTGATGAGATGTTATTATTCAGGAATTATGTTACGCTGAGCCTACTAATCAGATGAGGTGATGTCGGCAGCTAGAAGGTAGTTTGCAAGACCCCTATCCAGATGTGACACCGTGGCCACTGGATCAGGGCTTTCGTGTTGATCAACTAATCTCCAATATCTTTACATTGTATTTCAGCCTGAAGGTGTTCGCATTATAAAAAATGTAAAATTGGTGACACTGGAACCACAGGTCAACGGAACAGGTGAGTCCAATGTTATGAACGATTTTGGTCTTCTACTGACTGTAGGGTAACAAGGAGCGGAGGCAAGTAGACTAGAACAGGAGCATATATTATATCACAGACGAGTTTGTCTGTGTCTGGATTTAGCTCTTATGTGCTATTTTGGTAAACCCGATAGATCACCAGAATGAGGGTCTCCTATTCCTGTGGAATTGTTGAGGTGAAGAGGTGGCTATCATGTGTTCAGTGATTTTCATTGTAGTTTATGGCAGTAAAATAGCAAGCTAGAATGCAAGATCTTTTCACTTATTCAGTGAGAACAAGGAAGAGAAAAACTTTAAATCTCCCATAAGGTTTGAGTCCTTGAAGTACAGTAGAATTAATCCAGCATCTATCATACATTCACAACATACACTTTTGGAATAAATGTCTCATACGGTAATACCCCTTTTTTTTGCAGACCTTGTGCTCAATCAATTTAACTCTAGGCCAGAAAAAAAGTTTGTACATTCATGGACTAAAGTGAGTCAAAAGGTACCGTCACACTAAGCGACGCTGCAGCGATGCCGACAACGATGTCGATCGCTGCAGCGTTGCTGTTTGGTCGCTGGAGAGCTGTCACACAGACAGCTCTCCAGCGACCAATGATGCCGAAGTCCCCGGGTAACCAGGGTAAACATCGGGTTACTAAGCGTAGGGCCGTGCTTAGTAACCCAATGTTTACCCTGGTTACCGTTGTAAATGTAAAAAAAAAACCACTACATACTTACATTCCCGGTGTCTGGTCATGTCCCTCGCGCTCAGCTTCCAGCACTGACTTTACCGCTGGCCGGCGCTCACCAGTCAGTGTGGGAAGCTGACGGCGAGGGACCTGACCAGACACCGGGAATGTAAGTATGTAGTGGTTTTTTTTTACATTTACAACGGTAACCAGGGTAAACATCGGGTTACTAAGCGCGGCCCTGCGCTAAGTAACCCGATATTTACCCTGGTTACCAGTGAAGACATCGCTGGATCGGCGTCACACACGTCGATTCAGCGATGTCAGCGGGAAGTCCAGTGACAAAATAAAGTTCTGGACTTTCCCCAGCGACCAACGATCTCCCAGCAGGGGCCTGATCGTTGGTAGCTGTCACACATAACAATTTTGTTAACGATATCGTTGCTACGTCACAAAAAGCAACGATATCGTTAACGATATCGTTAACGATATCGTTCAGTGTGACGGTACCTTAAGGGAGAACATTTCTCTTTGTGGAGAGTGTCATTTCTGACATGTCAGTGTAAGAAGACTAATAGGCCAAACATTGCTTACCTGGGAAATGATCCTCTTCTCCAAAAGAGAGAGGATTTGATCTCTGGTGCCATCCATTAGTTGTAAGAATCCTAAAAATCAATTTCAATCCTATAACAAGTCTTGCTACATGACTTAGGAGAAGAAGCCAAACCAGAAGCTCCATTTGCAGACACATGTTTAGGAGTGTTGCCCTCTACTCAGTGCAAAGCAGGAGATCTGATTCAGGTAGATGAGAAGCCATTGTCTGGTTGTCTAAGGGAGAACGTTTTCTTTTTAGAGAGTGACATTCCATGACGTGCTGGTGTAAAGAGACTTATAGGCCATGCATTGCGTCTCTTTGAAATTAAATATACAAATAGGCTATTTTCATATTTAATTTCCCAGAGAATCATTGCATGACCTATAAGTCTCCTTACAGTGGCACGTCAGGCATGTCACTTTCCACAAGGAGAAACATTTTCTCCATAAAATAACAATTTTTGGACGTCTTTTCTACAAATACAACATTGCGATGTTCCTCTGTTATTCCTGAATTGACAGTTGTGTGTTACTAGGTGTGGTTGTGTCTCCATCACACTGTCCAATTTGTGCTAATTGAGTCAGACTGTTGGGGACACACCCATTTGTTAGAGGAATAGCTATACCCAGTTGTCAATTTATGAAAGCACTAGAGATGAGTAGATAAGGCAAAATTAGAATTCGCCTGTTAGCATGACTTTTCCTAGGAAACTTGATTCGTGGGGAAGTTGTTCTCCGTAAATTTAATATTCTGTATTATGCTCTGGGGTATTTTTAAAGCAAAGAGTATAATAAACATAATATGTAAAAAAATAAAATAAAATATTCTTATATTTACCTCACCACTGACCTCTCCAGCCCCTCTACTCTTCACTGTCACCCAGCCGATCCTTGTGTCATTTTCAGGTCGGCGACGGCAGCATTGACTTTCCCATGGCCACAGTCACTAGGCCAAGGTTTCCGGATTTGCTAACTCTGAAAAGGTCCTGCGCATGCACCTCCAAAGGTTGCTGTAACATCATTGGCTGCGACTTTTGCAGGCGCATGCACGGAACCCTCTTGAGCCTAGCAAACCCCTAAATCTTGGCCTAGTGACGGAGACCCCGGGGATTTCAATGCTACCAACGCTGATGCTAAGATGTGATGAGGACCAGATGATTGTTGGTGACTAGTGGAGGGGCTGGCAGGGTGAGTATAAGGATTTTTTTCCTTTTTTAACATTTTGATAGCCTTTTATGAATAAGAAGCATCGCAGGCAGTTGCTGCCATCTTGCTTGATCCACGCGGAAAGGAATTACAAAAAGTCCACCATTTTGCAAATGCGAATAGAATTCATTTCCAGTTATTTCTTTTTTTGCCCATCTATAGTCGGGTCAATTGATAGGAGCTTTATGATATATTGTATTTGATGAGTATGATTAACACATAACTAATAATAGACTGATCTGTTGTTTACCACCAATAGATGGCGTTCAGGTAGAGACCGTGCCCGCACTGGATGAGAAAGGCATTGTGCCTGGCACAGAGGTTGAAACAATTGTGACTATTCAAGGTAAAATAAAATAATTTTTATTGTACTTGTGCCGCAGTTATACATTCTTCAGAGATAACCACCATGCACCTCCCCAGTGCCGGGAAAAACACATAGTATCACGACCTTCTGGCTTCTGGCGTTTGCATGCTCGCAAACGCCAGAAGCCTGACAAACAAGATGGAAGAACTAGAAGCAGAAATATCTACAGGTAACTTTGACATAGTGGGAATAACCGAGACATGGTTAGATGAAAACTATGACTGGGCAGTTAACTTACAGGGTTACAGTCTGTTTAGAAAGGATCGTAAAAATCGGAGAGGAGGAGGGGTTTGTCTCTATGTAAAGTCTTGTCTAAAGTCCACTTTAAGGGAGGATACTAGTGAAGGAAATGAGGATGTCGAGTCCATATGGGTCGAAATTCATGGAGGGAAAAATGGTAACAAAATTCTCATTGGGGTCTGTTACAAACCCCCAAATATAACAGAAACCATGGAAAGTCTACTTCTAAAGCAGATAGATGAAGCTGCAACCCATAATGAGGTCCTGGTTATGGGGGACTTTAACTACCCGGATATTAACTGGGAAACAGAAACCTGTGAAACCCATAAAGGCAACAGGTTTCTGCTAATAACCAAGAAAAATTATCTTTCACAATTGGTGCAGAATCCAACCAGAGGAGCAGCACTTTTAGACCTAATTCTATCTAATAGACCTGACAGAATAACAAATCTGCAGGTGGTCGGGCATCTAGGAAATAGCGACCACAATATTGTACAGTTTCACCTGTCTTTCACTAGGGGGACTTGTCAGGGAGTCACAAAAACACTGAACTTTAGGAAGGCAAAGTTTGACCAGCTTAGAGATGCCCTTAATCTGGTAGACTGGGACAATATCCTCAGAAATAAGAATACAGATAATAAATGGGAAATGTTTAAGAACATCCTAAGTAGGCAGTGTAAGCGGTTTATACCTTGTGGGAATAAAAGGACTAGAAATAGGAAAAACCCAATGTGGCTAAACAAAGAAGTAAGACAGGCAATTAACAGTAAAAAGAAAGCATTTGCACTACTAAAGCAGGATGGCACCATTGAAGCTCTAAAAAACTATAGGGAGAAAAATACTTTATCTAAAAAACTAATTAAAGCTGCCAAAAAGGAAACAGAGAAGCACATTGCTAAGGAGAGTAAAACTAATCCCAAACTGTTCTTCAACTATATCAATAGTAAAAGAATAAAAACTGAAAATGTAGGCCCCTTAAAAAATAGTGAGGAAAGAATGGTTGTAGATGACGAGGAAAAAGCTAACATATTAAACACCTTCTTCTCCACGGTATTCACGGTGGAAAATGAAATGCTAGGTGAAATCCCAAGAAACAATGAAAACCCTATATTAAGGGTCACCAATCTAACCCAAGAAGAGGTGCGAAACCGGCTAAATAAGATTAAAATAGATAAATTTCCGGGTCCGGATGGCATACACCCACGAGTACTAAGAGAACTAAGTAATGTAATAGATAAACCATTATTTCTTATTTTTAGGGACTCTATAGCGTCAGGGTCTGTTCCGCAGGATTGGCGCATAGCAAATGTGGTGCCAATATTCAAAAAGGGCTCTAAAAGTGAACCTGGAAATTATAGGCCAGTAAGTCTAACCTCTATTGTTGGTAAAATATTTGAAGGGTTTCTGAGGGATGTTATTCTGGATTATCTCAATGAGAATAACTGTTTAACTCCATATCAGCATGGGTTTATGAGAAATCGCTCCTGTCAAACCAATCTAATAAGTTTTTATGAAGAGGTAAGCTATAGGCTGGACCACGGTGAGTCATTGGACGTGGTCTATCTCGATTTTTCCAAAGCGTTTGATACCGTGCCGCACAAGAGGTTGGTACACAAAATGAGAATGCTTGGCCTGGGGGAAAATGTGTGTAAATGGGTTAGTAACTGGCTTAGTGATAGAAAGCAGAGGGTGGTAATAAATGGTATAGTCTCTAACTGGGTCGCTGTGACCAGTGGGGTACCGCAGGGGTCAGTATTGGGACCTGTTCTCTTCAACATATTCATTAATGATCTGGTAAAGGTTTAAACAGTAAAATATCGATATTTGCAGATGATACAAAACTATGTAAAGCAGTTAATACAAGAGAAGATAGTATTCTGCTACAGATGGATCTGGATAAGTTGGAAACTTGGGCTGAAAGGTGGCAGATGAGGTTTAACAATGATAAATGTAAGGTTATACACATGGGAAGAAGGAGTCAATATCACCATTACACACTGAATGGGAAACCACTGGGTAAATCTGACAGGGAGAAGGACTTGGGGATCCTAGTTAATGATAAACTTACCTGGAGCAGCCAGTGCCAGGCAGCAGCTGCCAAGGCAAACAGGATCATGGGGTGCATTAAAAGAGGTCTGGATACACATGATGAGAGCATTATACTGCCTCTGTACAAATCCCTAGTTAGACCGCACATGGAGTACTGTGTCCAGTTTTGGGCACCGGTGCTCAGGAAGGATATAATGGAACTAGAGAGAGTACAAAGGAGGGCAACAAAATTAATAAAGGGGATGGGAGAACTACAATACCCAGATAGATTAGCGAAATTAGGATTATTTAGTCTAGAAAAAAGACGACTGAGGGGCGATCTAATAACCATGTATAAGTATATAAGGGGACAATACAAATATCTCGCTGAGGATCTGTTTATACCAAGGAAGGTGACGGGCACAAGGGGGCATTCTTTGCGTCTGGAGGAGAGAAGGTTTTTCCACCAACATAGAAGAGGATTCTTTACTGTTAGGGCGGTGAGAATCTGGAATTGCTTGCCTGAGGAGGTGGTGATGGCGAACTCAGTCGAGGGGTTCAAGAGAGGCCTGGATGTCTTCCTGGAGCAGAACAATATTGTATCATACAATTATTAGGTTCTGTAGAAGGACGTAGATCTGGGGATTTATTATGATGGAATATAGGCTGAACTGGATGGACAAATGTCTTTTTTCGGCCTTACTAACTATGTTACTATGTTACTATGACCTAACATCATGATCTACTGTTTGGCTAAGCCAAGTAAAAGTGTAGGAAAACATCCTGTAGACAAGACTTTAACCGGTTTATCAAGATCAGATGATATGGCTTTATATGTTTATTGGAAATATACTCTTAAAGGGTTATGTTCTCTTTAACAAGATGAGAATATCAGGTTGGCTAACACTATTAAACTGCAGATATATTGTTAATCTGAAGATTAATGGCATTAGAAAGGTGTCTGGCCTTCTTACTAAAAGCTTGGCTGTAAACACTTTGATTGACAGCCAAGTCTGTAGTGTATCAGTGCAGAGGCAGCTGTCCATCAAAGTGCCGGGGTGTGATTACAGAGCTTTCCCCAATGGCCCAATGATGCCAACGCTAACTGTCAATCTTCAATGAAAGAATAAGAAAGATTAGATAACCCTTTTAAACGCATAACACAATATCATTTACATGTACGTGATGATGGTCTTGGGCCATAGCTGTTAACTATTTAAACACCACTATTATTTAAATGGAACATGACAAGATTACAGGGTACAATGGCATACAATGGCAGCTGAAGGTCCCTGTCGACGCCATTTTCTTAATCTTCTGAAGCTCAGCCGTATGCTGAGCTTCAAAACAGACTGACATTTGATGCAATTTGATGATTGCAGGTTGAAATCCCCTAAAGGAACAAAAAAAAAATTTTTTTTTTTAAAATGAAAACAAAAATTAAAAATATAATATTTCAAATCACCCCTCTTTTCCCCAATTGAATATACATAAAGAAGTAAAAAAATAAAATAAAATAAACATATTACTTAACACAGGATTAGTAACAGTTTTGTCTATGAAAATTTAAAATTAATTAACCTGATAGGTAAAAGCAAAAGCAAGAATAAAAAGCAAAACACCAGAAATTTATTTTGGAGGGTAATTATTACGGTACTCCTCCCTAAAAAAATGAAAAATGAATTAAAAACATTATCAAAATGTTATACATATCCAAAAATGGTAATCATTAAACCGTCAGCTTGTCACGCAAAAAAACAGGCCCTCACCCAGATCAATGAATGCAAAGACAATGGGATTCCGACAATGGTGACACAAATCCCAAATTTGTTTTTTTTAACAATTTTCAGATTTTTTTCCTTTTATTCCCCTAACCCCTTCATGACCTTGGGATTTTCCGTTTTTCCGTGCTCGTTTTTCGCTCCCCTCCATCCCAGAGCCATAACTTTTTTATTTCTCCGTCAATTTGGCCATGTGAGGGCTTATTTATTGCGGGACGAGTTGTACTTTTGAAAGGCATCATTGGTTTTACCATGTTGTGTACTAGAAAACGGGAAAAAAATTCCAAATGCGGTGAAATTGCAAAAAAAGTGAAATCCCACACTTATTTTTTGCTTGGCTTTTTTGCTAGGTTCACTAAATACTAAAAATGACCTGACATTATGATTCTCCAGGTCATTACGAGTTCATAGACACCTAACATGACTAGGTTATTTTTTATCGAAGTGGTGAAAACAAATTCCAAACTTTGCTAAAAAAAAAAATTGTGCCATTTTCCAATACTCGCAGCGTCTCCATTTTTCGTGATCTGGGGTCAGGTGAGGGCTTATTTTTTTGTGTGCCGAGCTGGTGTTTTTAATGATAGCATTTTGGTGCAGATACGTTCTTTTGAATACCCGTTATTGCATTTTAATTCAATGTCGCGGCGACTAAAAAAACAAAATTCTGGTGTTTTGAATTGTTTTCTCGCTACGCCGTTTAGCGATCAGAAAAATGCTTTTTTTTATTGATAGATCAGGCGATTCTGAACACGGTGATACCAAATATGTGTAGGTTCGATTTTTTTTTTATTGATTTATTTTGAATGGGGCGAAAGGGGGGTGATTTAAACTTTTATATTTTTTTTTTATTTTTTTCACTTTTTTTTATTTTTTTTCAACTTTTGACATGCTTCCATAGCCTCCATGGGAGGCTAGAAGCAGGCACAGCACGATCGCCACTGATACATAGCAGCGATCTTATGTTCGCTGCTATGTAGCAGAAAATCAGGTGTGCTATGAGCGCCGACCACAGAGTGGCGCTCACAGCTACCGGCGATCAGTAACCATAGAGGTCTCAAGGACCTCTATGGTTACTATTCAGAAGCATCGCCGACCTCCGATCATGTGACGGGGTCGGCGATGCGATCATTTCCGGCCGCCCTGCCGGAAGCGGTAGTTAAATGCCGCTGTCTGCGTTTGACAGCGGCATTTAACTAGTTAATAGGCACGGGCACATCGCAATTCTGCCCGCGCCTATTACGGGCACATGTCAGCTGTTCAAAACAGCTGACATGTCCCGGCTTTGATGCGGGCTCACCGCAGGAGCCCGCATCAAAGCGGGGCTTCTGACTTCGGACGTACTATCCCGTCCGAGGTCAGAAAGGGGTTAAATTTAAAAAATCTATACAAGTTTGGTATTGCCATAATTATACTGATCTGGAGAATCATGACTCAAACTAACTATTACCACAGAATGTATGTCGTAAAAACAAAACACAAAGCAAACATGGCAGAATTGTAGCTTTTTCTCAATTTCACAAAATTTAGAATTTTTTTTTACCATTTTTCAGTACATTGAATGGTAAAATGAATGGAGTCATTTAAAATTACATCTCATCTCGCAAACAACAAGCCTTTATATGGCTGTGTGGACAAAAAAGATAAAACAAATGATGGCTCTTGGAAGAAGGGGAGGGATAAAAAAAAAAGCGCAAAAATGAAAATTGACTGAAAATGGAAAAGGTTAAAATAGAAATCTGATTGAGAATGTTATAAATATGATGCTAAAGAAACAGTTCAGCCTAAGGGGTTGAGTATCTTAAGAGATCTTCAGATATTCAGTGGGCATCTACACAGTATTATTTTATTTTTCATATAGAATAACTTTTTTATTTTTATTAATATAATTTTTCTATGGTGATAATTTTTAGACTATAATTGGCTTCCTATGTCTTATGCATACAATTATATTTCATAAATCAATTTAGGAAACTCATTCGGCCAAATGGAGGAGAATGTAATTGATGGCTCCCTTCTTAGTCATCTGATTGTTGTTCCACGGGGTTCTGGAGAATCAAACATGATCCTTCTGACTCCTACAGTAATTGCAACCATTTATCTTGATGCCACCAACCAGTGGGATAGAATTGGTGTAAATCGAAGACATGGAGCCATCAAGATGATCTACCAGGGTAAGTAAATTAGAAGAAACTCATGAAATTCATAAAATTTCTTTTTCAAGTTCAGAATTCAACCTTGTATTGTACCTCTTTTACTCAAACCTATAGCACCCCATCACACACCTACTGCATAATCACATGGTGTCCATGGATTGCTTTGGCAGCTGAGAGTCTAACAATGGCCCACAGGGTCAGAGTGTGATCTAATTCTCTTGGATGAGGAGAAGATGGAGATAAAAATGTCTCCATATTTCTATTGTGTCAGTCTATGAAAATTCGAGTGC